>NW_027072034.1:109621610-110221610 GCF_038088225.1 Cyrtonyx montezumae | reverse complement strand
ACAAAGTGCAGCTCGAGGAGCTCTGGTTCAGAGTGCTTCACCTGCAAGCTTTATCCTCTCTCTCAGATGTGGCTGACTAAGATTAATTATTCTAACAGGACAGAGCCCAAATTGACTATTCTTTTTGAACATGGATATGAATTTCTAGCATTGTCCCTCAGAGGCATTCTGTCCTCCCCGCTTTATCTGGTCTTTGAAGTACCACTGTGTCGTTGCAACAGCAGAGGTCATTCTTCCCTGGAACACGGTGTCCTGTACAGAGCAGTCAACAGGAGCCTATGAACTACAACAGCAGAGATTAAACTGCAGCTGTGTCAAATATTTCTTAAAACTAAAAAGGCACGTCGGAGGAGTGCACTGTGTGATACACCTGAAAACAAAAAGACCCCTAGCAAAATTTCTGATACTTTTCCAGATGTTAATTTAGTCTTTGAACTAATTCTTAGTTGCAGGGAGCGTAGTTCATCCTGCTATTCTGAAAGTCACAGTGGGAACACGACCGGCATTCTGACGAACTTTCAGTGTGCCCGCAGTGCTCAGTTGAGAACAGGAACAGGTATTTTCATACCAGTTGTAGCTGGGACTGATTAGACAGGAAAAGTGGGTGGTTAAGATGGCTGAGGATGAGCACCGAGCCTTTTCTTCCCTTCTTTTCAGTCTGCCCGACCAACTAGATTATTGCCAAGGTTACCTGCAGCTACGCCCACAACAGCAATTCCCCAGCGGACTACAACACCATTGACTGCTCAAGGCAGAGATCATCTGCTGCTGCTGGCTCCCCTGCTGCTGAACAAGTCTCCATTCTGCCAGATGCTTCTGCTTTTCACAAGCCACTGACAGTCTAATGGCCCCATTTCTCCTACCTCCTGGGACCCCCGACCATCTGCTTCTTCCAGGGGAAGCAGGGGGAACCACAACACAATAACTACTCTTTTCTTTTGAGTCCTTCCTTCTTGACGCACTACAGAGAGACTGAACAAAGCAGAAATCCTACAAAGTTATATGGTTTAAAATAACTTAGGAGTCTACCACAGAATCTGTGAAAGGAATGATAATAATTCCACGCAGTTTCCAAATGTCTCCAGGTTTTCCTTAAAACAGACAGAATATAGCAAATATAAAAAATTCTAGATGGTTTCAGTCCTCACTTGCAAGACATTACATTTGCGTCTTGAAGGATAAAAAGATGCATAGCTCCTGTCAGCACCTTTTGAGGCTCCGGTGAGAACCACATCCTTATATATTTATGTTCCAGAAATAGATAGATAGATAGATAGATAGATAGATAGATAGATAGATAGATAATAGGGTACACTACAGTTAGAAAACTTTCTAAAACCCAAACAAAACCGTGGAATTTCAGACATGAAATAGATAGATTGGACTTAATGACCCCTTCTCACTCTATTTCATCCATGAGCAAATCTTCACCCCAAGTCAGCCACTCACCAGCAGAGGGTAGCAGCCTGCTCGCCACCTCCACAGGAATTAGAGCATTCCTAGCCAGAGAAGCTGCACTCAGCCTCTCATGGGAAGAGAAATTCCTTTTGCTCAGTGAGCAGCCTGCTTAACCTGCCCTGCCTGACAAGAGCTGAAGGCTGGTGCTTGGAGTATGCTTCCAATGGGAGGTGCCAACGGGCAGCAATCATTGCCAGGCAGCTAATCAACTCCTCGCTTAAATTAGAGAAAAAAAGATGAAAAAGAAGACCATACAGTGAAGATTGATTCAGAGGCCCTATCTCCACAATTCATCTCTGGCCACAACGCACATACATCTCACTTAGAATAGGCTGGAGAGACTGAAAAGTGCCATTTAGAAGAGACACTCCATCCCCTGAACTAAATTATCAATAGTATTAAAGTCAGATACAGAGCCTCTACTCCTCCATGCTATTAGCAGCCCATTTCTTCCTCGTTACAGCTCATCATTCTCTGTCTCCCAAAATGAAGTAACACTAACACCATGCAGGAGCAGTATTAGGACAGCCACCACAGCTCAGAGGAGAGGTGTGATTCACACACAGCACTACGACATCCTCTAGCTGCATTCCTTTCGCTTTAAGGTTTTGAGGTTGGCTTGAGTTTGCCATATATGCTCCTTCGTTTTTGACTGGCGACTATTCTAGGGAGACTTTTCTTGCTTCTTTCATGTTCCCACCAGTGCTCCACAATCAGGCTTCATTCTAAACTCCTCTCTCCAAAGTACAGCACTGTGTTTTCTTTTGCCCTCTGTTTTCTTCTCTTTTCCTTCACTTTGCTTCCTGCCTCGTTATTTTTCCCCTTCCTGAATACCAGCATCAAGAACACATCGAATGAATAAAATGCAAAGCGACAACCAAAGGTAACTCGAAAACGAAAGCCAGCATTGAAAAAATAAAAATAAAAAAAGAAACATGGCATTAATGACACAAGCTAAGTTTTCACTTTCTATGTTGTACGAATTTTCTGTACTGTTTCAATTCTATGCCCTGTTGTTCCTCCTGGCAAGTGGGGCACGGGGAGATGACTACATCCAGGGAACTGCCAGGAAAGCTGTGAGATGTCTGCTGCCACACACAGAGGTGAAAAGTGCTGTGTGCTGTAAGGGAAAGGAAGAAGTGATTTTGGGAGACTGCTGTTAAAAGAGACTGAGATGAAAAAAGATGAGGGTGGGCTGACGTTAGGAAGCAGGAGAAGGGAAAGCTTCAGTGATGCAGAGATACTGATTAATGAAAAATTGCTTTTGTGATTGGGGCTTGAGATAACAAGCAACAGTAAAGGTAAAACAGAACAGTTTGCTCCATTTCCTGTAAAACGATTTCAGTTCTCCAAAAAACAGGCACAGAATATCAGAACAATGAATCCCACAATTAAAAAGAAAAAAAATAATCCTTCAAACTTGCACTGTGAAAACTTGTACCTCTCTCAATGGAGATCTACTTCTGCAGCAAGCAAATCAAGCAACAATAAAGAAAAATAATCAGAATTGGGCAGCTATTGTGAATTCAACAAACTAAGGACTACTTTAGATTTCAGCAAACAGATAAATCAACGATCTGGAAGATACCACTGTTGTGCTGTAAAGCTGCATGAGGAAACACAGTGAAGAGTCGGAACTGCAGTGCTGTATGGGCTGCTGAAGCACAAAGGGGAGCTGCAGCTCAAAATGGATGGCACAGAAAAGAATGAAATACCAGAGCTAAAAAATACGTTATAAAGGGAAATCCTATTTGATACATGCAAAACCAATTAAACCGATTACAGTAGAGCAGAAGCACTTCAAATGAACAGTGGACATCTTTTTCCTGCAACTTGAAGGAAAAAGAGAAAGGAACAAGAATAAAAATAAATTGTTTGTTATGACAAGCAATGGTTTGCAGCAAAGATTTCTAAGGCCTTATGCAGACACCTGGGCTGTTGGTAACAAATCTCAAAACAGAGGAGAACAATAAATGGAAAAACTTGCAAACTGTGCTAAATTATCCAAGGGAGTCAAATCTCAAGCCGATGGTAAGGAGCTGCAAAAAGATCTTACTGTGCTGGGTAACTGCATGATGAAATGGGAATGAAACTGAATGCTGATAAGTCCAAAGTGATACATATGAGGAAAAACATTTTCACCTGTACATGTACATGACTACAGACACTAAATTTGCTGTTTCTACTCATGAGAAGATATTAGGAATCATCCTAGACACACCATACAGTACTTGCAATCACAAAAAAAGGCAGAACACAGTTATTAGGAACAAAAATTGATAATAAAAACAAAGTCTTCGTTATATCCATATAATAGTCTTGTAGTATCCTGACATCCTGAACAGTGTGCCTATCAATAAAGGAATACAACGGATCAGGAAAAATAACAGAAAGACCACAGAGGTAAGCAGGAATATGAAGAGCTTCTGTGTGGGAAGAGAATTAAGTGCTTTGGAAAAGAGGTAACTGAAAGGGGACTGACATCTACAAATCAAATATGGTGTACATGTGGGAATGATTCCTAGCCACTTCCATGGAGGAGAAGCAAATAATGCAATCATCGGACTGCAGGTTAGAGATCTAAAATAAATCCACTTCTCTACACAACAAATAATTAGGCAATAAAACTCAATGCCAAGGGCAGCTTCGCTGGCCAAAAGACAAGTCATTTCAACATCAGATTAGGCAAATTCATCAGGGACAGGTGTGTCACTGGCTGTGAACAGCCATCTGAAAGAGACAACTCTAAAGCTGTGACTGGTAAGGCAGACAGAGCATCTAAACATGTCTCCACACAGACCTGGTTTGCTACCTACTTCCAAAGATAACTGCTCCCGGCCATTGTTGGAGATGGCACACCACAACAAAATGCTTTTGTACCCACCCAGAATGGCAGCAATTCCGCAGACCAAGCGACTTGATTGTAAAATCCCCAACAAACAACAACAAAAGTCCCGTGATTATTAAAAGGAATGCAGGCACCCAGAAGTACCCTATGAGGTTACAAGCTTGCCTCTAGATCAGGAAGGCTGAGCTGAACTGTAATGCTATAAAAAAGGGCTGAAATCTGATCTAAGCAACGAATTCATGTTCACTGCTCCATACAAGCTTAAGTGCTTCATTCACTTGGTAGAGCGATCAAAGGCTTAAATGTGCATGAACGTATTCTAGGAAATGAGAATGGAGAGAAGCTCAGAAATCAAGGGAGATGAACCCTCCCTCTCAGGCATTGGAAAGAGAAAAAACAAACAAAATAAGGACTAAGTGCAACTGAACTTGAGCAGACTTCAGGTACTTCAAGAATACACTGAAGGTTAACTACAAGAGATTCAGCAAAATGAATGAAAACTGTCAACTTAAAATGGCAATGGAAAACATAGGTAATCTTAAATTAAGCAGGCTAAGTATACTACTCTGCAGGCAATACATTTTGTGTTTTAAAAAGAATATTAATAGCCAGACCAGCATGCCCAAGCAGACCAGAAATGCCTTGTTTCCTTTGATGACAAAGTGCCACCCTGAACAAGAGAAACATTTCAGACAACCACTTACCAGTACAGGGATTTGAACTTGCTAAAGCATGCGCGTCTGTCTAAAAAAATTACAGTTTATATTATCTTGGCTATTCATTTGGGGATTTAAATGTTCAACAATAAGTGCAATTTAGCTAAGAAAAGGTCTGAAAGATGGAAAAAGAGACTTAAAAGAGGGAAAAGAAATTCAAAATTTCAAGCAGTGATTATGTGATAAGGAGATACAAGGCTGCAAGAACAGCACATTCAGCAAGAGACAGCATTGGAAAATCCAATCGGATCTCTACGTAGTACAAGGTCCAGTGAAAGCAGTATAACACGGCATCATGCAGTTGCCTTCAAACAAAGCAGTGTCATCACTCTGAAGAAGGAGGTTTTGGGTAAATCAATTACCAAAATCTCTCCCTCATATGACAACACATTTTAATAAGATGGCTGGAATGAAATAAAAAACGACAGAAAGAAGAAAACTCAAACTCAATTCTACGTTTGCGCTGAGGAATCTGTTTTCAAGAGGCAGTATGCACAGTGGGAACAGTGCTTCTCTATTAAAAAATAAAAAAAAAAGATGCTTAGTATTTATGAAAAATAAATGCAAGTTGGAAAGGACCTGCAGGACCACGACCCAATCACTTCAAAGCTAACCAGAAGTTAAAGCATACTATTAAGGGCATTGATCCAAATGTCTCTTGGAGAATGACGGGCACAGGGAAGCAACCGCTCTGCTAGGAAGTGTGGTCCACTGTCTGACCATACTTATGGTAAAGAAAAGACTTCTTTAGCGAGTTATTAGTGGCTCATCAGAAACAAACATACAGCCTTAAAAAGTAAGACAGTGCTTTTGAGCACGGAAAACTGTAAATGGAAAAGATTTTGACAAGAGATTAAATACCAGCGCAACCTAGCAGGAAAACAAGGTGCAGAAGGATTCCACCCCTGCTAACAATTCATCCTGTAACATAGCACAGAAATAAGGCAATTGTCATTATCTATAATAATCTCTGCAAGCCGTCGTCATAAACAAAGCCCCACTGTGCAAGATGCTTCTGTAATGCTGAGCAAAACGCCGGTGGAGGCAAAGGGGTGAAGTGGGAATGACGGGACTGGGAGAAGAGTCTGTCAGCAGCAGGCAGCACATCCCTTCATGGCAGAAATCCCAGCAAGGAGGGCTTTGAAGAAATGCACAAAGGAAAACAAAGGCAAACGTGCAGGTTTTTGAAAGTGACACACTTCATTTAAGGAAATAGAGGATGCTCTGGCGGAACGTGGATCAGAAATTCTCAAAGGCAGACAAAGGAGAAGTATGCAGGCAGCTGCTGTAATGAGGGGTAATCTGAGGTGTAAGGAAGGTGGAAGCAAGCAGAAGAGCATGAAAGAAGCAGGTATGCAAAAATTATGGCTTTTTTAAATAGTATTCCCAATGGATCTTCATTCATTAATAACAGCTAGGAGATTCAGATCTTAAGAGCTGCTCCTTGGAGCAGAATACTCGCCACTGCCAGGTGAAAGGCATAGTGCTCACCTCACACGTGAACAGTCTCTCTAGAGGACAAGGAGAAGCCTGCAGAACACAGAAATACTGCCCTGTGGCTGAAGAGAGAGTGACAGGGAGATGGCAACTGCTGGCAGCACGGCTCTGAGGAGCAGAAACCCAAAGCGTGCAGAAATGGTCCCCAGGGCCACTGGTGGCTGCTGCCCAGGGGAAACCAATGCCCAGGAGTACATTTCCCTGTAGTGATGTGCTGTCACAGAACACACATGTTAAGAAGAGAAAAAAAGCAGAAAAAAGCTGGAATGCAAGCTCATGAGCTCAAGCAACAGATCACCAGTCACAGGCCAGGAAAATGAAACAACTCAGTAATAGGCATCGATGAAAAGACCTCAGATACAGAGGAGGTGTTCGATGTCAATATGAAACAATCCTGCCAGCCAAAAATGTGAACGGGCTTAAAGAGGAATGTGTTGGTTCACTATTCAATAATCACCAGAAAAAAAACAAGAACTACAAACAATGACGATACATGTGCTGCTTAAACTGCTCATTACAGTAACAACTGCTTTTCTAAAATGAATTTATTTAAAAACATTGCAGAATAACCGGCTGGCCAGAGACACACACCACAGAGAAGCCTCCAATGAACGAGGAGCAGTTCCAGAAGTGGCAGCAAAAATAAAGAGCAGCAATCAAGGCCAGATGGCATTCTGGTTGGATGGCACAAAGAGCTGGGGTGGTATCCAGAGTTCCTCTGAAGGACAAGTTTGATGTTCCACTGGAGAAAGAGCTTCTTTTTGCCCAAGGAGAGGTGTAGTACTCCCAATTGTAATTGGAAAAAAAAAAAAAAAAAAAGGTAACAAACTATAGAATCTTATTATTGAATCACAGAATGGCTTGGGTTACAAGGGAACTTAACACCCAGTTCCACCTTCCCTGCCACAGGCAGGGTTGCCACCACTAGTAGCTGCCCAGATAACAAAGGCCTTTTGATCTCAGGTCAGGAGATTGCTGAAACACAATACAAGCAGTAATAGCTAACTACTTGCAAGCTACATCTTAAGCATATACAAATTCATGTCAGATCATAGAATCTTTAAAGTAGAAAAATAATACTAAGATCATCCAGTCCAGCTGTCACAGATGATCCCCACCATGCCCACTGACCACATCCTCAGTGCCACATCCACATGGTTCTGGGACACCTGCAGGGATGGTGACTCCACCACCCCCCTGGGCAGCCTGTTCCAAGGCATCAATCTATACTAAGATGAAAAGGACTGCTATGAACCACAGAGTACTGGAAATAAGTCACTGTGTAAGACCAAGAATTAATTTCATTTGAGGCAGAAATAGGATATGGGCAATTCTAGTTTCAGTTTATTTTACACAGGAACACCCTCTACTTGCTCCTTCTTCCTCCATCTTCTGAAGGCTTTCACTCAAAAGCAGAAATGGAAGTCAGCAGTATTCTTCATCAGGCAGCTTCCAAGACTCAGACTGAAAAACTCCTCTTTTGGCATCACTTTTGAAGCTATTTGTCCAGAAAGCAGAATCTGTTGGTAACCTTGTCAAAATCCCTATTCCCCAGGATCTGTCTCTGCACATTTCTGCTTAGTGGCATCACTTAAGAACCCGTATTCCTGCCAATCACAGTTCATGACACTTCAAAGGAAGGATAATCGAATTCAAGTACAGGAGTAAAGACTGCATAAAAAATTCCTTAAAGAATTTTATATACCTATGGTAGAGCTAATGGAATTATTCTAATCTAATGTAAACAATTTCCTAAAATTAACATCTAAAAAAATGGCTGGTTTTCTGTAAAGAACTGGTTATGCATTGTGTCAGCCTTGAGATTTCAGTGGTAAATTCAACTTGGAGACTCTCCTCCATAAAAAAAAAAAGTTCTAATAATAAGTATATTTAAGCTAGGAACCTGCATTTTAACTTTCTACAGGAAAAGAGAAAACTAACACCAGATGAACACATCTTCATTATCCTCTGCAGAGCTGAATCTCAATGACAGACGCAGAAACTTTGGAGTGACTTAACTTCCTCTCATTTCATCTATGCAACTAAAATACACTAGCTCTTACCAGCTCCCCAACTTGCAATTTGATTATGATTGTTTGAAACATACTTTCAATTTTCAAAGAACCCTTTAAGTCTGCACTGATGGTCAAAAATAAGTGCTTTAAAGCACATTTTACAGAGCTATTAACAGACTTGTCAAAGGTTGAACAGAGAACTGTGATAGTATAGGCACGGGCTCTGAAACGAGCACAGTTCTCAAAACAGAACTCAAATACCTGAAGTTGCCTTGCCTTCTTGATTTTTTCAGTCTCATAAAGAGTAGCTGTACCTTTTAGGGAAAGTCCCCTATTCAGAAACTCATACCAGGACATACTTTTCTCTCCCTTCACAATAAAGCTTTTATGAGCTCCACACTCTTCTTTAATCATCATTAATTAAACTCAGAAAGTTTGATTCCTCAGTAAGCATAATTTAAGAAAGGTGTCAAAGGAACAAGAAAAGCTGCAGTTCAAACAGCTCAGTGCAAAGCACCCACAGAATTCTAAGAAGGTTGCTCCAAAAGTAATGCTTATTTTGTTATGCTGGCCCAGGACGTCAGAGGCATGGATATAGCAGAACAGGCTGAACCTTCCCACTGATTACATGTCGTTGCTGTGCGACAGAGGGCAGCAGAGGGGTGGTCTGATCAAATGGCATCTGACATGGAAGCACACACAAAGCACAGGTGTGTCACTGAATTCCTCCATGTGCAAAAAATGGCACATACTGACACCGAATGGTTGCTGTGGGTTAACAGTTATGGAAACCAAACGGTGGATGTGAGTACAGCAAGGCTGTGGGTGGTGAGTTTCAGCAGTGGCGACAGCAATGTGAAAGACAAGGCACGTTTCACACGGCCACACAGATTCTTCTGAGCACAGCACACAGGCTCTTGTTCATTGTTGGCAAAAATGCACTGCTAATAGTGGTGACTACATTGAACATTAGCTGAGAATTTGCACTACCCAACATTGTTATTCCTTTGTATCTGTTGAGGCTTCCATGGAAATAAATAGGAGGCGTTACTTTCAGAGTGATCTAGCTATTTTGCTATGAGAGAAGGCACAAGAAATGACAAACACATTGAGTTACACTTAAATGATTTAACTGTAAATCAGAAGAAAACATAGAAAGGAGCAAGAAATAGAAAAATATGTCATTAGTATGTGAAGATCACATAACCAGCTCTTACCCTCAACCCTGATTCTTCGCTTAAATAGAAAGAAAGCTTAGAACATGGACAATCAGTTGACTGAGGTAATGCGTAAGTATTCAAGCTACAAGCAGTTGTGCAAGCAGCCCTCAGAAGAGAGGTGCAATCTTTTTATACCATTGCTAGCTCAGGTAAGGGAAAAAACAGAACAGCGGGTGCATGCGCAGCTCCAGACATGCATTGCTACTCTAGTACTAGTCTTGGGTTGTCACTAGTGTATGCTAAGTCCTACACTGTTACGTATGCTCTTACCACTGATGCAGGAAGTCTGAAGACAAGAGAAGCAGATCTACATGATACAGTCACAGTCTCAACACTGCCGGAGCTTCTCTAAAGAAACTGCAGCTATTTTAGTCCTTCTTAATCGTACAGAAATGCCTGCTTGAGGTTACTCTGGCTGGCACATCATGCCTTTCCCTGTATCAGTGCTGACACTAAGAGTCAAGAAAGGCAATCCTGACGATAACAAACAGATAAAAACTGCTCAGACTCCAAACAGTGGTGCTGGGAGAAGGGAAGGCACTGGGGAGAAGAATGGCTCCAAGCACCTGTAATGGACACTAGGCTGAAGTTACCCCTGTACTTCCTAAACGTTCTATTGACAGGTCTGAAATAGTTCATCATGGACACTCTATTACCCTTTGTATCCTTAGTAGCAAAATGCCAAGACTGCTTTGTGCTATTCTCTTCATCCTTCTACCCTCCTCTTTACCACCTTATCTTACCCCATGCCCTCCATTCATTCTTCCTCTAAAAGGATCAAGAACGACTGCTCCACTAGAAAAGGCTATTTCATCAATTTAGCGAGGGATTTTGAAAAAGCTTCCAGTTGGAGCAAAGAATGGGCTAAGGCTGCCTACAAGGCTGTAGGAAGAGACGCTAGTGTTACTGAGACGAGAGCACAACTGGAAACTTCAGCAGGCTTTTTGAGGAAGACTGCTGTTTTGCAAGTTCACCCAGTGAGGGGGCATCCACAGACAGACTCTGAGTCTTAGGCCCAGGCTGTACTGCTTTGATCATCTGCTCCAAATCCTGTTCCTGTCTCCCTTCCTGGCTCTACACAGCAGTTGGTTTCCCTCAAGAGCTCATTCCTACATCAAGATTCACATCTCCATATTCCCCAGGCAACCCTGTGCCCCCAGCTCCAGCTTCATGCCTTCTCAACATGGCTCAATCCACTTATGCTCACCCATAGCTTCAGCAATACAAGACTGCTGTTAAATGCTAATTACTTACTAATGAAAACTAATCATCATGCAATTAAACTTTAATCACTAAGCAGCTGGCTGGGATCCAACCCTTAACAATGAAGGTTCATTAATAACTTTTCTCAAAGTGCTTTATCCATGAAGACTACCCCGTACTTCACACGGAGTCCATGAGTGTGCATGAAATTCTGATGGAAAAATATTTCTTCCATCAAGAAAGAAAAAGCTAACAACAAAATAAACCAGTCATAACAACAGTACTGTTTAGGTAAAAAGCATGGTTTTAAGGTGCAGGCAGCCCAGACCTCACGCCTGGCTTCCTCCATATCCTCAGGCAATGCACGCAGTATAGACAGGGAGCTTCACAGTAACACTCTTTGAGGCAAAAATTGTCTTCCAAGTTTCAGTTTTTGCTACAGTTTCTAAAATTATTACACGAATCTTCATCATGGTTTTATTTTTACTCATCTCTTCAAATCAGGAGAAATTAATCTAATCTCTTTCAGAATACATTTCTCTAATTAAAGAGAACATTGGGGTTACATAACTGGGTTTATACTGGATGGATGAAAATTACTCTTTTCAAAGATAAAAAGTTTTAAAATTGCTGTATTGTAATAAATAAAATTACACCATCATCCGAAAGTTTCTCAGGTACAACCCTACAGCATTCCCATCCCAGTTCCAAAGCATTATGCTACTGTAGTTAAGTATTGGTTTTGCTGTGTAGTGTTTTAAGAGCTTTCCTTTCCTCTGAATAGTAGAACGGTAGTACAGCTGAAGCATTATTTTGCTTACTCAGTGACTAAAGGGTTCAGGATAATGTTTACGTTTAAAAATAAAATATTTTAAATGAAAAAGACTTAAAGACCTAACACAATTCTAGTAATCCATACAGGATTTTCTAACAAAGTTATGGATTTTAACATTCATAAATTAACCACTGACTGATCAAATAAAGAAACACAAAATATTTTGATTTTGAATAAAAACCTTAAATCTGCCTAGTTTTAATCAGCTATAAGATGTAAATACAGACGTGCAGATCAGAATAAGCTTCTGAAGTTCTTGTTCTCCAACACCTATTTGTTAGGTAGCATCCTTCAAATGATGGTGGAGTGACTACATTACACACACATATGGAAAAGCTTAAAAATACACTTAAGAAATGTGTATTTCTAAGTGAAAATTGTACACAGATTTTGAGAATCCCTGATGTGTAATAGGAAGGCTACAATTGTGGAATGAGCAGATTGTATTTTACACTCAAAAATTTTCAGTGCTCCTGGCTACAGCTAACGTAAGTGGTTAAACATCCTACTCTTTCCCAATGCTCCACTGTCAGTAAATCTATTTTCTCCTTTGCCTGCTCAACATGCTAGACAAGTAAGATACAAAACCACATGTAAGCACAGACACAATGTCCATACTCCAGGATAAACTAATGGCAAAAGAGTCTGCCAAAGACGCACAGAAATTACTTCCCTGTACTCTACCCTTCATCTTCTTTATGATGCATAAAAGGCTGATAAAGGAGAAGTCTTTCCTCTCTTCCCAATATGGTCTTTATGTTTGAGAGCTCAAATAAACTCCACTTCCTGGCATCTGCAACCCATGATGATGAACTTAGTGCAGCCATTTTACCCTATTTCTATTTGTGTTCAAGGAAAGCATGTTTTAACCCCCAAGTGCAATTAAAGGCTTTCAATTACTCCAAATATTGAAACATATGCATCAGAAGTGCAGATGTAGGCTCTGCCTGCTCATGTCTTTGGCTGCTAAGGATTCTGATACCAATACAGAGCTGCTGTGAGCTCCACAGCACTATTCATTCACACTTGTAGGTCCCTACCACAGGTAGGCAGTGAACTGAGATACAACAGGGGCTCTACCAGGCTCTCATCTCTGTGGAGGCACACTCACGCACAACAGGAGTCATGACAGCACAGTCAGTTTCAGTAGCACAGCAGATGGCAATGCTTTTCTGAGAAAAACGAAACAAATTTGCTATTCAGCCTGTCTTTAAGAATTTCTTCTCTACCAGAAATTTCATGCTTCCTTGTTTTTATAACACTGCAGAAGAATACCAGGGATGCAGCCATTTACTGAGAAATCAGATGTCAGATTAATAGTAGTACTGAGGACTGTCTTCACTAAAGAGCAAACTCATTTTCACTTCAGGCAGGGCTGCCACCCACCAGCTCAGGCCGCCCAGGGCCCCCATCCAACCTGGCCCCCAGTGCCTCCAGGGATGGGGCACCCACAGCTTCTGTGGGCAGTCTGTCGATGAGACCCAAGAATTCAATCACTCCAAGGGTAACGGGAGGATGTGCCTCAAGATTCCATGGCAATCCTCACTTGTGTGGTTATAGCACATTAAAAGCTGCTGACAGAATAACAGGCAATCTTCTCCACCCAACCCTTTTTCAACCACTGTTTACAGGTAGTTTTTACACTTGTTACTGGTTTCTTTTTTTCACCTCCACAGTAGAAAATTCACTAGCTCCAGTGTCATCTCTTCCTACTCTGGAAATTTTTCTTTATCATTACAAGTGCAGATATAAGAAACACAGGTTTTCCTTCCTGTGTTTGTTAGGCATGCAGACTTTGAAGCAGGTTATTACTTCAGCTGAACCCTGACCTGATGCAGAACTTCACTCAATGGTTTTTTTTTGATAGGATTTCAGCAAAGAAAAATTAAGTAGAAGAAAAACGTGCAGAACCTGACTTTTTTTTTTTAATCTAGAAAGGATAATGAATAAGACGACAACATTTATCTGTCAACACCCCAAAACAGTAGCAACATAGGACTAAAGCACTTCTAAGCAGTGGAGTCCATTTTGTGTTACAGCTAATGCAATGCAAAGGTTATAATTAACAGTAAAAAGGCCCTGACCAGTCAGATGGAGCCTGTGGTTCAGAAAATAAGCTGATAGAAATGGCTGATTTGGCAGAAAGGAATCCACTATCTTCTCTGGTCTTCTGATCAATTAGCAGGCCAAAGATCAATCTGCTGCACCAATGCGTAACTGGTCAATCTACTACACAGGAAACAACCAGAACAAGCAGCTTTCAAAGATGATGAAGCAGCATCGTCCTCCTTGGCAGCAGCTCTCTCCTAGCCTGGCTTCAGGATATCAAAGCACACCTGCGCCCAATGAGACATCCAAAATAAAACTGACACCTTCAGACCATTGGCACTATGCTATTTACGGTTCTAAGACTAGAAACTGTTTTGCTTTGTTTTGCCAGAGGTAGCTAACCCTTGCATAGTTTTCTTAGTTGGTACCAAATTGTTAGCTGAAGCATCTCAGCAGCCATCAGTTAAGAACCTTTCAAAAGCAATTACTTGCAGCACACAGCAATGTTTTTGTCAGGCTTTGGTTTCCCAAGTATGAGAATATAGATAGTTTACAGAGATCCCTCTAAGGACTTTTCTTTACCCAACTTACAGCTAGGATCCCAGAAGGCACAGGCGCACAAACGAAAATGGTTCTGTGAATGCAACAGAGCAAACATCGTATGTATGCAACCCCTATTTCCTTTAGGAGACAAATTTTCCCAGACACGTACTCTGGAAGATCAGCTAGCAGGAGTCTGAAGTGATCCAAAACAATTTTTCTGTGCAAAACCAGAAGCAGTTCTCGAGGAAATCTAGGAAGCACATATTAAACATATCTCTAGCCCAACACACCATCAAGGGTACACTGAACACAAGGCAGAAGTTTCCAAGGATTTGCTTCCACATACGAGGATTAAAAGATTCTTCAAGATGAGAATGAAGCAGAGATCAATGAAAAAAAGGCATTATGTTCTCTTTTTTCAAGAGATATTTAAAAGGGGGATAAACAAGTTTTCCTATCAAGGAACACTGTCATCAGAACCGAAGAGCTATGATTTACATTCACCAAGGTCAACTCTGATGATGATAGGAGGGAAAAAGAACAAGCAGAAATAATTCCTGTGCCAAGCCAGAGCCTCTGCCTAGGAAGAAAGCTTTTCACAGTAAGCATTCCAAGCACCAGCATGCCACCTCCTAGAGAACAGCTTTTTAGGAAAACAAACGTCAAAACCAAACAATAGTAGAACTATCTATCTACCTTCTTGGAGCCTGCAGTTGTGATGCAAAGGTGCTTTGGATTGTTCTCTCCCCTAGCTGTAGCTTCTTAAATTTAGTTCTGCGAATGAACACCATCCGTTCTAACAAACATTACACCTGCTGAGGGCCAAAGTGGCTTCCAGATTTTGCTAGTTTCAAAGTAGCCAAGACTTCAGTTTCTCATGAGCAGGAAAACAAAGAGAAGACGAACAAGGAAATAAAGCATTTTCTTAAAGGTATTTATAGTAAAGTACATGCCACTGTTAGATTTCTCAATCTGTAACTGACAAAAAGTAGCCTGACATAACTCTAAGAAGAAATGCAAAACCAAACTAAAACATAGGAAGAATAGAGATATACCGTATCTTATCAAGTAAGGCTAGGAAATCTTAAATATTCTCTGTTGCAGGAAGACGAGCCTCAAGGTTCTGAATAGCATGAGGCAAAAACATTACCCTCTATCTCTTGACTTTAACAATTCAGAACCATGGTGTCTGATCACTGTCAACATCTGGAAGCAAATACTCTATAGGTGATAGGTCTATCCAGCCGCAGGGAGACAGCAATTTCTCAGTTCAAGATTTCCTTAGCTCTTTAACCAAAAATGACCAATGTAAGAAGGTCAGTTCACCCTTACTATGGTCTGATAATCAGTAGTGGAAAGAACAAGATTGCTTGGCAGGTAGGTCCATCTGCAGAGCAGTCTAATCAAAAACTCAAAACAAGGAAGATTAAGACATATTCCATCTAAAGCAGACCCATTTATATAATGCGCTTTTCATGATCTCAGAAACAAGAACTCCACTGAAGTACACAGAAGTGCTTTTTATTTTTTATTTTCTGGCTTTGAGGAGTACAGATTCTACTGCTCTGTAAACCACCTGGATAATGCTGTCATACCATTTTTAGTCTAGGGTGAAATCAAGCTTCAAGGAAAGCACAAAGATCAAGAAAGTCATTTCAGTTTGATGAAAGCTTTCTCTTTTAAATAAAAAAAAAAAAACTTTCTCATTTCAAATTCTCCCAAAGCATCTGGTACAACAAGATCTTTGAGAAACCTCACATACATTTTACGCTTTCTTTGAGATTGACTACGGGGCTGTTCTCCAAAAGCAGCCATGAACCACATATATTTATTCGTAAAAGGAACAGTAGATTTAACACAGCAAGAGAAACACTTCAAATTCTTTGCCAATTCTGGGAGGCAAAGAAGAATCAGAGGTATATGAAAAAATCTGTAATAAGCTTCCATGGAAGCAAGGTGAGTTTGTATGAGAAGAACAAACGGGACAAGTTACTTCTGCCACTACTGCACTACTGCAGTTTACAGCCTTGGACAAAAATGCATTACATATACATGAGTAACTCATTCCAGGCTCATAATCCCTTTGTATGTCATAAGATACTGTCTTCCTTCTTCCTAGACCCAATTACCAAATGATTGTGCCCCCATTTACCTCCTCTCTCCTGCCAGCAAATACCTACGTGGTTTGCATATCTGCTTTTTCAGGACACACACACTGATGAACTGCAAGTCAGCTGAAAGAAAAGGAAAATGCACTTGCAAAGTGAGGAAGATGTATGGAAAGAACATATGCAACAAGCATAGGAAATCAGCTGTCAGGGCCAGAAGGCAGTCCTCAGGCAGCAGGGCAGCAGAGAGCTTAGTACAACACAGCCTTTCTACTGCCCGAGGAAGGCTTGTGGCAGGTACACCTCTTGATATCCTGACTGCCAACTCTGCACTGTGTAACCCCCCCTAAATGAGAGAGAGAAAAAGAGAGAGAGAGAGAGAGAGAGAGAGAAGGACACAGCTTCCAGAGAATGCAGCACTACAGTTTGCCAGAGTAGAATAAAAAGGTTAAGGAAAAAATATGGACAGGAACTTCAACAACAACAAATTCCACATCAAAGAAAAAAAACAAAAACAAAAAAAACCACAGACCCATTCAATTATTTATCTTTATTTTTATTATAGAAGCATAGGAGAAAGATGGATTACTTTTACCAATGTAATGAAGAAGCGCCCAGCACTCAGTTATAACATTTATTACTGTGTTTGCATAAGATAGAACATAAGATACACACAAATAGTGTGCATCTTTTAATGGTCCATTGCCCCTGACATAACAGTGGTGAGCACTGAAAGGACACACACTGCATCTCACACACAAAGACTAAGCAGTATTCTCTACAGCCTTAAATAGGAAGAACTAGAAAAATTAACATCATATGAGAAAACTCTTGCTGCTCAGATTCACCAAGTCAGAACAAGATGGCAGACAACGGATTAAGGATGATGAAGATTCAAAAGCAATACCTGAAGCTAGAATTTGAGACCCTACCATGAATTCAAGAGCCATTTTAAAGTTTCTGACCGAAAAAGACAGATCTGGAGCAAAAAGGAGGTTTTGTAAGACTGGAATAAAGCAAGAGGATAATCTGAAGTTACCCAAAGGTATGGCACTCTGGGACTGCGGGGGAGGGAAAGCACAGGTAGAACCTTAACAAACCACAGAAAAAGCTGTAAGTAACAAACAACCATCTCTGCAAAGCAAGTAGAGAGAAAAGAGGTAACCAAAAGAGGACACAGACAGGAAACAAGGTGGAATGACACTTAAGAGCAGCACAGCTCTTAAACACAGCTGATAGTGACAAATGTGGCTGACAGAGAAGGGAAAATGAAGAACTGGATTTGAACTTTAGCTCAGAAGAGATCACAGTAAACACTGATCACAATTGCAGTAAAGCACAATCGAAGCCAAAGTGGAGGAGGACAAGCACACCAGACAACTCACTCAAAGAATTTTGAGATGAAAAAAGGGAAAGGAAATGAAGAGGTAGTCAGAAAAGCAAGAGAGGCCACAGGCATTTTGTACACTTCTTTTAAAAATGTGAAACACTTGTGTCTACAGGTCACTATAAGGAGAAAAAACCCTCAAAGCTGAATGAGTGATTAAAGAAAAAGGTAAGAGAGAAAGGCCAGCAGGTTCAAGAGAGATAAGGGGATATTACTGTACAATGCCATAAGGGCAAATGAAAGGGTTAAGAAGAGGAGCACAAAATTCCACTTGTGACAAGGAGATGATCCTAACAGTCAGACAAAAGTGATGAAGAGCAGGCCAAAACATACTCGCTCAGAAAATCACCAAGATCCCATACACAGAAGGAACAATATGTGAAACAACATGTAACAACACTGTTAACAATGGGATACTCTTGCCAAGCCAGATTAGATTTGTCAGTACAGCCATGATGTTCTATTGGCCATAAACCCTTTGGAGGTACATTAACATAAAAAGCACCACCGAAGAACTCCTCCTTAACAGTTCAAGAATTTGAGAAGGTGCCTGCTGTTGGGAAAACAAGAATCATAAATGGGAGGACACACCCTGAGAACAGGAAAAAGGCAAAAATATGCTAGAGAGATCCAAATTGAAAATACTGGTGAACTGCAAGACACCTGGAAGGCTAGTTACATTGATGCTGGAGATCCCGAAAGAAACCTTGCAATTATCAGAGAAGAAATTCAGCACACAAACACTACTTGGTGAAAAGCAAATGAAATTAACTGACTTTATTTAATGAGAAGCTAGAAGCAGGAATGCAGGGCAAATCAAGTTAGGGCAAAGCAGCATGTAATTACTGTCAAAGAACAGAGAGTGAAAAGGCAGAACAAACCAGGAAACAAACTTGTAGAGGAGAGCTCAGGAGGAGACAATGAGCTGCATGTAAGAACACAGAAAGAAAATAAAGAAGACAAAAAACAACCTAGATCCCAACACAGCTAAGGAAAAAAAAAAAAGATATGAAGGCAATGGAAAAAAAGTAGTCTAGCATCTCATGCATGGCCTGGCCCAGGACAGAAAGCATAAAGCAAGAGGTTAGCATAAATAAAGGGATGTGGCATATTGGTAATGGCAAGGAAAGTCAAATTAGATATGGTTCTAAAGTGTCAGCTTCAGTCTCAGATAATCAATTATGAATGCCTCCATCCACAACCAGGTGACAGTGAATAAAGCTCTCTTTGTCCCTGCTTTGATTCTACATTTCTTCTCATTCATTGTGTACTTGCACTCTGGAGAATGTCAGTTATCAGTATGATTGTGCTATAATTCGTACAGAACTCATCAATCGTCAAGCCACCCAAGTTCCACTCAATTTACAAGACCTCTATGTCATTCCATTTTATCGACCTTAATTTGCAGGGACTGCAAATTCTCCGAAAACTGAGTAGTACGTATTACAGACAGAATAAATAATTTGGGTTTGAAGGGACCTCTGCAGACATGTGGTTTAAACTCCTGCCCAAAGAAGGGCCAGCTCTGAAGCTACCTTCAACTTCACAGGTAGAGTGGACTGCTTTAGGACCTTGGGGTTACATAAATGCGGCTGGACAAGAACAGACAGACTACAACTTCTGTTGCTCCCCCTCCACCCCCGATCTCATATTTGACCATTCTCAGCTCGATACTGAACTGGAATTTCCATTGCTGCAACCTGTGTCTACTGTAATTTGTCACTGCACAACTCCAAGAGCAGTCCTGGACAGTATTAACATCTAATAGGACAGATAAATTAAAAAAAAATTGGTGTAGTCACGAGAAAACTTTTGGGCATCTGGAACTTTTAGTAGGCAACACACATGCAGGCTTTTCAGGCCCGAAAATTCTGTCTGATCAGGTAGGTGTGGCAGAGATCTAAATAAGGCCGTCTGAAGGGCATCACTAGAGATTTATGTACAGATGAGAGATGATTGTTTAAGATACGAGAGAAGAACATGAAGAACATTTCAAATGGTATGCTTAATGCAAACAAGCAAACAAAAAACAAATAAACATAGTAAGTTTCAGTACTCACCATCTCTTTTGCAATCTCCACAGCTTCCTGCAGCCCATAGAGCCTGCCACAGACCAGGTAGATCCCATTGGCCCAGAGAATACAACCCTCATGGACCCAAAATTCATTGCTGTCAAGAGGTAGTTCAGGAATTTGTAACTCCAGCTCAGTGCCACCTTCTGAAGTGGGCATAGAGGGCTTTGAGTCCAAAGGAGTCTTTTCACCACCAATGCCACCTTCAGTGGTTGCTTTTTTACAAGAAGCTCCCCTTGAAAGTGACCGAGAGGCTCCGCTACAGTCCTCAGAGCGGTGCCGCCTCTTAAAGCGGGGATGAGCAGCTAGGCTTCTTTGTTCCTTCTGTTGTTGCTGTTCTTCCTCCTCTTCTGTGTCTGTCTTGGAACCATTAGAAGCACTTTTGTGCCGTACCTTGACCTTGCTCTGCATTTCTGTGGCCCTCTTTGGAGGTGGGTTTTTGGGCAAGGTGGCTGCGTAATCCTGGGGGTAGAAAGGACCAAAGAGGTCACCCATGTTACGATAGCTGGCCCATTTGCCACACAGGCAGCAAACCAGATGCCCCAAGACAGAAGACTCTGTTACTACAGGGCCCTGCAGCATGAAAGTTGAGGTGGGCAGCACTTTGCTCTCCACATTGCTAGGAGGGGGTGTTGAAGACCTTTGTCCTTTCCGACCCCTCACCAATTTGTTCTGCTCCTCTTCCTCTGCATTAATGATTGTGCACACAGCTCCTAATTCACACTTGTTAACCACGTGAATGTAAGGGAAAAAGGACTTATTCTTGGAGTCAGTTTTATCCACGGCCTGGGTAGCATATTTGAGCTTGATCTCTGGTTCTTGAGGCTCCACAATTGGAGCAGCCCGTCTAGGCTTCCGCTTCCGTGGCTGTGCTGCAGGTTTTCGCCTCTCCCTCCTTTGCCTCTTAGGTTTTGGTTCACCACCAGCGACCCCTTCTGAAGACTGAGAAGGTACAGGTGGAGGTGGCGGGGGCGGTGGCAGTTGCTGCTGCTGCTGTTGTTGCTTCTTTTGCTTGTTTACACTCCCAATTGGTCTCCCCTTTTTCTTTCCAGAAGGAAAATATCCTTTTGGAGGGAAGCCATCTGGCTTGGGTGAGATGTTTGTCACATCTCCATCTTTTTCCTCAGACTTTGGGTTTGGTTCAGAAGTAAACACAGTGGAAGGGGAAATTGTTTTCGAGTCTGGAAAGGCCAGAGTTCCAGCTCCACTTACGGATCCATCAGACCTCCCCTGACCACCTGACTTCTGAGGAGGTGGTGCTGCACTGGATCCCATCCCTTCTTTACTCACACTGGCAGTTTCAGGGGCGTCTTTCTTGGTTTTATCATCCTCATTGCCTTGCCACTCTTCTGAGGACCGCGGAAGAGTTATTTCACTAGTCGTGTCCTGGCTTGCTGACCCCACTTGATCTGACATCATCTCTCCCTTTCTCTTCTCAGCCTCTGGCCCGTGCCCAGCCACACTTCCCCCCTCAGGTCCACTCTTAAGAGACAGAATGTCATCAAGAGTGACAGTATCCGCACCGGTTTCAGCACTGTTGGTGGAAACACTTCTCCGAATATTGGGAGATGTAATTTTTTGTACAATTGCTTCCAGTTTTAATCCTCGCCCCTTTCTTGGGGGCAATATTTTGGTCTTAGCCGGGCTTGTGAGGGAAACAGCGGGACAATTCCTACCATCAGGACTTGGCAGATCCTTGAAGGAATCTCCCTTTGCAACTGGCTTGCCAACATCTTGGCTTTGAGATGAATGGGCATAGGAGTTGTACGTTTTATCAGCTCCTTCTTTTGCTGAAGTAGTCATTCGCCCCTTATCGTCACTGCCACTGCTCTTCATATCCTGTGGCTGTCTTTTGGTGGGGATAGGAGAGATGAAAGAACGTACTCTCCTCCTCATAATTAAGGGATTTTGAGGAGACTGGTCTTCGTGGCCCGGGAGCCTGAGCATGGCGTTGCTAGGCTTGGGCAAATCCGTAGATTCCTCTCGTCTGTGCCCATCGCTTTCTTGGGGGCAAAATCTCTTTTGGTTGGCTGCTCCAAGAGGGCCACTGCTTTTGGCAGGTGAAGTCTGCCGAGAGAGGTCCCAACCAGATTCATGTGACTGCAGCTTCTGGTTACCGTGTTTTAGGTCAGTGCACTTGCCCTGAGCACTGTCGGTTCCCATAAGGCAGCGCCCAGAATCCTGGCTTCCAGTATCGTGGTAAGAGCTACCCTGAAGGTACATCATTCCATCCTTGTCATTTTTCAAGGGACTCCTTACTCTGTCCAGAAACTGCTGTTGTCTTGGGCTCTTCCTGGCTCCTTCCTGTCTGTGCTGAGCTGCAGCAATCACACCCTGAGCAGCGCTGCTTGCCCAATCTTTGTATTCTTCTTGCTGTTGCTGGTATAGCTGTCTCTTGTAATGATACTGGGAATTTAAGCTCTGGTTGGGGTCACCAAAAGGATGAGGTCTGGCATTTGCATGATATGCTGCAGCTAAAGATGAGCCTTCTGAGTTCTGAGGGTAGCCAGCATGCAAGGAACCCCTGTTAACTCTTTCAGATAGCGTCATGTGTGGGTTCATGTGATGCAGATCTGCTCCTGGGCCTCTGCTTCTGCCCGGTGACATTTTCAGCTTATCAGCAAGATCCTGAAATTGAGAAGGTGATTTACCCCTGCTGCTTCCAGTTCTGCCAGGTGCTCGTCTCAGCTGTGTTGATCTGCTCTCCTGCTGGGGAATGTAGTCTGGAGCAGAATCGGAGACTGCAGCTCCAGGGCTAGCATTGCCTCGGAAAGACTCATGCTTGATGCCAGCAGAATGACAATGGTCTCCTGTCTTTTTATTATTAAGACTAACTGAACTCTTTGACTGTTCAAACTCTTCTTCTTTTATTTGCCCACTGTGAGCTTTCATCTTTGTTTCCATGGATACTAAACCACCAGGGAGTATTACTGACTGGCTTAAGCCAGGGGCAAGACGTTCACTCCTTCCACTTCTGCCCTCAGGACCCATGTGCCCCATTGGGTGAGGACCAGGATCTCTGACAAGTTGCCTTAATGGAGATATGTCACAGATCACTGATCTCCTCTCTGAGAGTGCTCCCCCTTCATGAGAAGAAGACTGAGACTCCATCTCAAACTTTCTAGCAATAGGGTAATCAGCTAAATTTATCTGCTTCATGTCAGGGGCTGCGCTGCTAGACTTCCTATCCCAGGGACCCCAGTGAGGGCCTTCCAGGAGAGACCCCATACTTTTATTTAAGAGGCCTCTATTTGTCAGTTCATTGGCTTGACTAATTAAGATATTGGGCCTCATGGCTCCCTCCAAACTCCCAGCCATCCCAGAATGTTCCTGTGCATTCCTAGAATACCTTCTGTCTGGATGATGGTGGTAACCCTGTAAGACCTCCTGTAGGAGGCTAGGAAACTTCTCATTCCGGCCTTTGCGCTCACTGTGTCCTGGAAAATCTCCTTTTTCTTGACCAGAAGGATACTGTGGAAAGCCACCAATATTTCTCTGTATGCCAGCTGCTATATTATCTTTGTAACTGTATCTTAAACTACCAGGAGATTTAGAAGGTTCTGTTCTCACAGGAAAATTTGACCCAACAACCGCGTGGCTGGGCTGGCTGTTCCCCTCTCCATTATGGTTAGTGTTATCTCCACTTTTGCTCCCCTTAGTACCTCCTTGAGCTTCTGGCTGTGGTCCTGCATGCCCTGCTTCCTTCACTCCACTAGGTGTCTGAGTGGCCGTGGAAACATCATCTTGTGCAGGTTTCTCTTGTCCACCTGACTTCTCTACTCTACCTGTCATAGCTTCCCGGGAGACAATCACTCCGACTGCCTTCTCATTCACTTTTGGGGCATTTTCCACGGCCACCACAGCTTCCTTCCCATCAGGGGAGGCCACATCTTCCCTAGCTGCAGGGCTGGTGGTGAGTTTTGAGGGCTCATTCTGAGAGCCTTGTGCTGGTGAGGAGTTGGATCTCTCTAAGTTACCCCCCTTGTAGGTAGTGTCTGAGCTTGTGCTCTGGCCACTCAGCTGTCTCACCCTTTCCCCATGATCCTCTGAACTACTGGAACAGCCACCATCGAGGGACTCTGCCAGGGGGGACTTGAGCTGCTCCTCTGCCTGGGAAGAGCCTTCTGAGTTTGTGCAGCTGTCAGCCTTCTTTGAAGAGGATGACCTTTTGGAACTTTTTTTCTGAGGTGCCAAGGCATCTGAAAGTAACATGTGCTGGACTGTGTTGGGCAGATTGGCCACTTGAGAACTTAGGGCACTCAGGCTACTTAGCCCTGGATCTGTGAGCCTTTTTTCCTGCAGTCCTTCCAGCCCAAACCCCTTGAATCCCCCTGCATGAGCATTGGGACTTGGCATCATAGATGGTGTAGGACTAAGCTGAGGCATCATCTGCAGGATTCGGTTTCTAGAACCCATGGACATGTTGCCTTGCCCACACTGGAGATTTTCTCCACCTGGCATGAGAGGAGAAGGGGTGGAGCTGCAGCTTGGAGACTGAACCACAGATGCAGCAGGAGATGGATTAGAGATTGGACTGAAGTTTTGGTGAAACTGCATCGGTGACCTTACAGGAACTTCAGTCTGGCTGTACTGTCCCACTTGACTTTGAAGAGAGAGCTTGGAGGCAGCATTGGAATACTGCATTACATGCTGAGGTGGGTGCTGTTGCTGCTGCCCCTGCTGCCCACTTTGGGGCAGCTTAGACTGCTCAAAGCTTTTCATCGGTTGAGTCTGAAAGCTGTAGTTTGACTGGGACCCATATCCCTGTGTATTGGAACCCACGGCATGGCCTTCATACTGTGACCCAGAATTCACGCTGTAGCTTCCATCATAATTCTGTCCTGACTGGCCAAAACGCTGCGGGGAGGGGAAAGAGGAGGACGAGGACGACGAAGGTGGCTGATAGTGTTGGCTGTACTGACCCACTCGTAACTGGTACCCAGAAGCAGAGGAAGGCAGGGTGGATGGACGCTGCATTGGCTGCAAGTGCGAGGTGCTAGAAGCAGACTGGCTGGAAGCCTGGGGTAAAGGCTGATGAGACTGATAGATCTGCTGTCTCAGCTGTTGTACCTGCTGCTGCTGGCTAGAAGCCTGCTGCTGATACTGAGCACTCCCTGGAGAGAAAGGACCAGTATAATCCTGCTGATAGTGGGATACACCCCCAAGGGTCGAATGCTGTGTTTGAAATTGGCCCACGTGTCCCTCACTCCCATACTGACTCCCAAAGCTACTCCCTTGAGGGGGCCCATAGCTCTGTACCGGTCCAGAAGGCCTGCGCTGAGGTGGCTGCTGCCCTCCTGACGCCACTGGATCTTTGTTGGTAGCCATATAGTAAAACTCTCCTGCTTCTTTTCTGAAACCTTGGTAGCTCTGATGGCCAGAGCTCTCACCAGGCATCGCTGTAGAGGCTCCTGCTGCTCCGCGACGTCCACTGCCAGTACCTCCTCCGAAGCTCTGGAACATCTGGGCCTGCTGGCGCGGGCTGAACTCCTCCAGTCGGGATGATCCGTGCACTTCCTGCGAGTAGCTCTGCTGGTTTCCGTGGTAACTACTTTGCTCCCGAAAGGACTGCATGCTGTTCAGCAGCAGAGCGACAGCTCGAAAGCCCTCCTAGAGGGGGGACAAAAAGAAAGGAAGAGGTATAGCGTCTGCGTGTCCCATTCACATCAATAGCACCGCTCTATTTTGCTGTCTTAACAGCAATTAAAACTGAGTACGTCTCCTACGCTAATTTCTCTCTCTCCACTTACACCTTTCAGTCATTCTAGGTAGCAAAAGCCACTGCTTTCCAAGAAAATAAGAAAACAAGTCTGTAGCCTACTACCAGCTGGAATATATTTTCAGCCTAAGTATTTTCTGCAGTCAGTTACTAACCGGGTCTATTTATGTGAAAAACAAGCTTCCCGCAGCATTTCGTTAAGCAGAGGAGAGCAATCCTATCCCTCCAGCTACACTGCTAACACAACATATAAAAGAAGGTTTCACTGCATGAACCGTGCAACTGACTCAAATCACCTCTGGATCTACACTAGAGGAACAACTTCCAAAGGGCCACCTTTCATTACGAGACCCCAACCAGAACAGTCAACGTACAACCGAACAAAGCTCACACAAGGTATTCCAGTGAAAAGGCAAACGTGAATCTGTGAAAGATCAGGCACCAGCATGCTCAAAGACATCTGCTCCATAGTGCGTTCCTAACTGCTCCAGAGATACTTAAAGGAGAAAACCAATACAAGAAGGTAACAAACTGTACTTTCCCCCCAGTTTTGAATACCACGTGCCTTACCCAGATCTATATAATCACCTCCAAAGCAAATGAACTTCAGGAATGGCCTCCTACGTGCTTAGATTTATTATTCAGTATGAGGAATCACATTTCATCCTTAAGGACTGGACTGCAGCAGCAATATTGTACAGGAACTCTGGGTAGGCTCTCAGTAAAAGCTTGATGCACCACTACACCCATCAAGAAAGTAACAAACAGCCCTATGTATATACACTGTTTGTTGGATGTCATGTTTTTTTTTAATTTACCAAGAAAAAAAAATACAAATAAAGACCGCAGAAAGATGAAAAAAGCATGTTGTTTCTGGAAAACCTTACTGCTTTCCCTTCCAGCAAACAAACTGGTTAAAACCACACGGACAGCCTGCTTTCTTCTAACGTTACGACAAGGTTCATGCTTTTCCAAGAAACAGAACTCTTCACACCTCAGATGTGAGACTTCCTGGAATATTTGCCTTAATTATGTCTTCTCATATAGTCATGTTATGTACTTGTCACATTCAATTGAACCTGCTCAGACTTCAAGCCCTTAAGCTTTGTTTGGTCAAGTACAAGACTACCAAAAAGTCCCAAGAAAAGAGACATACAAACAAGAAGACGCAGACTACGTGTGATATCACACACTTTTCCCACCTACCTCTCCACCTTCTGAGTCTTCCAGAAAGACAGTCTGGTGGTATTTGGGTTTCTACTCTTCCCTACAATCCCTTTCCACTAACTCAGGAAGGCAGAGGACCTGCTAACTCGATAAAGCATGAATGGTTTTCTTTTTTCATCTTAGCTGGTTTTTGTTCTGATTGTGCAGTTAATCTTGACAAATAAAATGTTTTGGTCAGATTAACTTAGCCCGTGCCCTAAGTAAACACTCCGTCCTCAGTTCTTCAGCACAGCACATCTTTTAGATATCTCACAAGCTGCTTGAATAACACATTCAACAGGATAGCAGGAAGAAAAAAAAAAGCATTCCATTAATAACAGGAATAAAAACAGGCAGTGCCTCACTCCATTACATCACTGATAACTTAATACCTATAGCACACTTCCTGTCATTAATTTACTATAAATACAGCACTATTACAATTACTATTGTAATAATGTTTCTTTAAGGTAACAGCACTATTAAGTGCACAGATCTAACTGCTGAGTACTCAGAAAAACCAAGGAGAATTACACAGGCAAGCTCTGTTAATAGAATGCATTTAGACAGATGAGGAAGCCTACAAAGCTTAAACGGATCCACAGGAAAAGAAAAAAATGACATTTTTATTCGATAAAAATTTTACCAGAAGCACTTAAAGCAAACAGTTTAGAATCGCAGAATCATGAAGGTTGGAAAAGACCACTGCAATCATCCAGTCCAACCATCGACCCATCCCCACTATGTCCTCAGTGCCACATCCACATGGCTCTTGAACATGTGTAGGGATGGTGACTCCACCACCTCCCTGAGCACCCTGTGCCACTGTAGCACTGCCCTTGCTAAGAAGTTCTTCCAAAATCCAACCTGAACCTCCCTGGCACAGCTTAAGGACATCACCTCTCACCCTACTGCTGTTACCTGGGAGCAGCTGCCAATCCCCACTTCATCACAACTTCCTTTCAGGTCTTTGTAGAGAGCAATAAGGTCTCTTCTGACATTCCTCCAGACTGAACAGCCCTTGGTTGTTGACTTGTGCTCCAGACCCTCTGCAGCTCCACCGCCCTTCTCTGGACACACTCCAGGGTCTCAATGTCCTTCCTTCATGAGAGAACCAATACTGAAGTCAGTGCTCAAGGTGTGGCCTCCACCAGTACATTATCTCTGACATGCAGGAACTTGAAAGAGTGGCACACCAGCTGCTGAGCAGAGACTACAAGAGTCATAGAGGGCTCCAGAATAGTGGCAGACTGTTCTAATTCCTCAATACCAAGGGGAAAAGTCCCACCTACAAAAAAGTGTACCACTAATGGCCACAAATTACACGCACTTCCAGCATTTACCAGCACACAACAAAAACATCTAAGGCCAACTCCTGTCATTCACAAGGAAGGGAAGGTCCTGGTACAGCTCTCACTACACCACTGCCCTGTGTATGGTCACTGAAAGGGCACCCAGCTCTGCATTGCCTCTCAAGCAGCCACAGCCTGTAGCTTTGTATCCACCTAAGCATATCCATCCAGATTGCAGACTGCATTCACTAGACTAAACCGTTCACTGCTCCAATGCTCTTCTTTCTTCCCAAATGCTCCAATAACCAACATCTGTCTTCAACACAGGTAGGAACAAGGAAGCGAACTACAAGCTCTCACAGGTGGCGAAACAGCCTCACTTTTGAGATCACTGCCCATGACTCAAAGAGAAGCAGCAGGTCTTCTTATCCATCTCACAATTATTCACACAACGCCTGAAATTATCAGGTAGTTTTTCAACCTACCTTCTCCATGTGAAATGATTTCTAAGTACATCTTAAATGCACCTACAATGCAGACCTTGCTTCTTGTTTAGTTATACAAAACAGTAGTGGCCAGCAGCACATAGATCTCTTTCAACGGTTCCTGCATGAAAATGCAACTGTCCAACCACCGCTGATTAACAGGGCTCCTCAGTCCTCCCACATAGATTACTGTGTGAAATGATTTTCTGCAACATACTGTGCTACGTTTTTAAAATCCATATGAATCTCTGAACTTTTTTGTCTCAATTATCAAAGACAAATATAGATTTTCCCCATGCAGTGCCAATGCCAGTGTAGTTGTGCAGCACTACAACCAACCAGCTCACACAATGAGCTGAATGGCAAAATTCTGTGGGGATATGCTTAATCCTTAACAGTAAGCCAATAAAAGAGCAAACCAAATCAGCACCACTTCATCCTGTAGGAGATGAAGTCTTTCTGCTTTGCTAAATTTGCTTCAGATTTCAGTTGACTACTGCAACTCATCCATGCAGAGAAGTCTCAAGGCAGCAGTTAAATGCAATGCATTTCTGTTGATGTGTCCAAGCCCTCTCACTTCCTAGCACGCTGACCAGCAAAGAAAATGTCATCACAGACACGTGACAAACATCAAGACAGTGCATTCCATTGTCCAAACACATACACAAACAACTGCTGTTTTTTTAATTATTATTATTTTTAATTGGCTATCCAGGCTTCTGATAAAAACATATTTACTAAATGCTGTGTGAGACATTTGCATCTCAGTCATGTCTAGTCCCTACCTGCACAAAACAAAAGCCAACATTTTTCTCCTTCCTTTCTCCATCACAATGTTGCAGAGCACGCACAACTCCAAATCTCCATCATTTGAGAACTTCAGTGTGAGTAACTCCGTTGCATGATTTGTACCTAAAGAACCCTAAGATCAGAATTAACACTAAAACAAAGTAAAAAAACAACAACAACAAAAAACAACTAGTCAAGACAAAGTTACCAAGCCTCAGTTCTGCAGGTGGTCAGCTGCAACTTGCATATCCGAGCAGTGGCAGGGAACAAACTGATCTTGCTCCAGTCTGGGGGAAAATATTACCTCGTGTGCTGCTTTTAAGAAGAAAAAGCAGTTTTAGTTTTCTCCTTAGGTATAATATGCAAGTAAGCCAGACAGCCAGCACTATAAGAGGTCTCCAGCTTGTCCAAGCAGTAGTATTCACATCTCACCAGTGCTCATCAGCCTAAAATGCAAGGCAGATTTCCTTTGGAGCTTTCTATAAAGCTGTTTCAGATTCCATTCCAGCTAGAAGTTACTTTCTGCATACTAGAAATACTCCAAGTCATCTAAGATGCAAGAAACTCATATATTGTCTCATTCCACTCCATTCTTCCAGAGTAAACAGCAGTCACACTGGGCTCTCACCAAGACATAATTTACTCTATCAAACAAACTTCTTCGTGCCATTCAAACAGTACACAATTTTCATACAATGCCACAACATAGCAAAGCAGATACTTCATCTGCTCCAAGTCATCTCAGCATTTCTGTAAACCAGAACATTAGATTAATGAAAACAATTTTACACATCTTAAATACACACGTGTAATTATTATATGTGCATAAGTTCCTACTACTAACATATATATTAATAACATCTTGCAAACCAGTGCTAATACAGGCACAGACCTAAAAACTCAACGTTGTCCCTCCTGCCCACTGAAAAAGTGTTGTTATGGTTTTATAATTTCTGTTGTATTACTGATATTCCACATCATAACATCATGTGGTGTATTGGGAGTTAAATTGTACAGCTCTTTTTTAATTTTTTAAACAGAAAGTCAGTAGATATGCATTAAATCCAAACAACGTAGCAAATGTTTCTCACAGAATGAGTGACAAACAGCTGAGCACAGCAGAAGGAGCACAGCGAGCTCTGTCAGTCTTGAGAGGAATGCTCTGGGGATCACTGTGCTAGGTAAGATCTAGAGTCAATTCTTATCTCATATTTTTCCCTGAGTGGCCACACACAAATGTGCTAAGTCTGAGTCATCGCATCTCCCAGTCTCATAGGGAAGAACAGACACAGGAGAACCCGAAGAATTCAACTGCTATAATAAAGGACACCAAAGAAACAAAGAAAGTAGATCAGATTTCTGCACGTGGCTATTATTTGACTGTGGACTTCTTTTTTCCCAGATTTTTTATTTTTATGTTGGTAGCACCAAGTTGAAACATCTAAACAGTTTTTTTTTCTTTTACATCTGCAAGTTTTCCTTACCCCGTCATTACGTGACCAGAAGTAAAACTCCATCTCCAGTTCAGCTCTGCACCTTGATGGAAGCATACTGTTACATTTGTATTCCTAAACATGATGAAAGCCGCAGCTTGACAAGAACAAAACTTTGTTGGAAGGTGGTAGATAAATTGTGGCACTGTGGAAGCACGTATGTTGAGGAATGTAACTAATGATCAAGGTTTAACAGAATTTCACCTGGTTTTAGATATCTGAATTTGCTATTACGTTACTGTAGGAATAGGAGGTGTTCAGAGCACGTTCGCTGACAATACTGAACTGGGAGGGACCGCTGACTCTCGTGAGGGTAGAGAGGCTTTGCAGAGTGTTCTTGACAAATCAGAGCTGAGCCATCACCAATCCGATGAAGCTGAACAAGAACAAGTGCCAGATTCTGCACCAACTTATACATGCAGGCTGGTAAATGAGAGGCCAGAGAGCAGACTCCAAGCTGAAAGGGATCTGGTGGTCCCAGTCAACAGCAAGTTGAACATGTGTCAGCAGTGAGCTCAGGAAGCTAGGAAGGCCAAATGTATCCCCATGTGCATCAGACATGGCACAGCTGGTCAGGTGAGTTCTGCTGGAGTGGCCTCATCTTGAGTAGTGTGTGTGGTTTTGGTCACCATAGCGCTAAAAGGGGCATAAAACTGTCAGGGAGGACTACAAAGACGGGGAAGGGGTTGGAGGGCAAGAAGAGTGGCTGAGTGCCTGTGGTTTGCTCAGTGCAGAGCAGAGGGGAGGCCTGATGGCAGCTGCAGCTCTCACAGGGAGCAGAGGGGCAGCGCTGAGCTCTGCTCTGTGACAGTGACAGGGCCCGAGGGAACGGCATGGAGCTGTGTCAGGGGAGGGGCAGCTGGGGGTTAGGGACAGGGTCTGCACCACAGGGCTGTGGGCACGGCCCAGAGCTGCTGGGGTTCAAGGAGCATCTGGACAATGCTCTCAAGACATAGGGTTTGATTTTTGGGTGGTGCTGTGAGAAGCCAGGAGTTAGACCCAGTGGTCCTTATCCAATTCTGGATATTCTACGATTATTGGTGTTCTGTCTCAATTGACAGTACAGATGCACTTAAATAGCTTCAGGAAGTCCACCAAGAGACTGCAGAAAGCTATCCAGCTGAACTTATAACAGCCAGCAGTAGTAGTAAGAACATATTCAAGATCAATTGTGTTTTATGTTGAACATCAGAACAACTTCAGCTTGTCAAGTAGCGTCAGCCCTCTCTGCACCAGATGAGGAGGCCCATCCTCCCACTCGGAGGTCAGTCAAGCCATAAAGCCACACCACGGAACTGTTAGGGTGAGAAACACTTCCGCAAGTGGAAAAAGCCCTTTCTGAACTAGCACATCCATTCACTGTATTGTCACACAAACATCTGTACCAGCAAAACGGACACAGCAGGAACTGCGTAAGTGCCATGGCTACTGAAGAGCACTTGAAATCAGAAGTTCATATTTAAAAGGCTCTTCATTTTTACACAGTCAAACCTCACCCAATGTTCAAAATGAAAATACCGAAGACTCAGTTCATTTCTTTTTGCCAGGCCTTGTATCAGCTGATCACACAATCCTGCTCCAAAGCAACAGCGCTCCCAAATGCTTGGGCAATTCATTATTTGCCTTGCACTGAAAATTCACCTCCATCCACACTTCCAATGCCTCCACAGCCGAACATCACACCAGCTTCCACAATACAGCAACATCAGAGCAACCATTTCAAGGACAGCTCTCCATTTGCTCTTCATTCCTTCAAACACAAGAGAGAGGACGTTTAGCAAAGGCATGACAACTGCCACCTCACCTCCACCTTTCACTTAAAAATACTGAGAAAAGGAGAAGTGGATTATTAATTGCAAGAGGGAAGCAGAAAAGACTGAACAGGGATGCCCGGCAGAACCTTTATCTGCCCAAGCTCCCCATTTCATTGCAGAAGCAAAACCAGTATCACAAATCAATAACTAACTCAAAACAATACAGCAGGTTAAAAAACAAACAACAACAACAAAAAACAACAAAACCCCACTAGCACTTTAACTTCTACAAATTGTTCATACCAAATAGTAGCCTCTGCCTCTAAGGTCTTAAATGCATTATCTCTTCAAATTATGGCAAGTTGCTAAGATGGATGCTTAGGTCGTACATTAAATATTAACACAGCAAGATATTTCCCCCCCCCCCCTACTATTCAAAGAACTCTACACAATCAAACCTTTTTATTCTGACTTACAATGCCTGCTGCAACGAGCCTGTAACTAAGACTCCTGGGAACTCCAAGGCAAATGAAGTAAATTAACACAAAATCTCTATCAGTTACGTGCAGGTTTATCACAATGCAGGTTACGCGCAGTATACAAGAATTAAAGCCACAAATGAGGATAAATCCATTGTTGAGGATCACACAATCTAGCTATGTTACATGCAAAAACATGAACATCGGGTAGAGATATACAGACTACTTAAATCAGTCACCATCCAACTGCACTAAGGCTGTACTCAAATTATTTCTTCCATGCTTTTTACCAATAATCTTTACTCTTTTAAGATAACATAAGAAATTTAGCTATGCACCGAAACTTTCAAGCTTCACTAGCCAGTTAGTCTTCCTCCCAAATTGGTACTTTATCCTTACTCTGAAACAACCAAGTTTTCAGAGTAATTTGGCTGTGCACGGCTTGCAAATACCCCTGCTGTGGAAGGCCTGAGACAAACACATAGGCAAATTCATGTGATTCCTCCTGACAGAACATTAGGAGAAAAATAAGGTTTTTCATCCAACATAGTAAAGAAGCAGCAGAAGTTCCCTGAGAAAAATCAAGTGTTTTTAAGACTTTCACAATGAAAAACAACCAACTTGTCTTCCCCTGTCTTCTTCTACTTATATCAACACTTGGCTCATTCCTCCAGCCCCCCAGGTTCCACACTACCTCCCTTCATGCTGAAGCCAAAAGTTGAAGCAGATCCAGTAGCACAGCATAAGTTAGCTCCTAAAAAGCGACTAACAGGCAGAAATTAAGACTGCACCCTCTATTACAGGGAGACAGGTAAAACAGTCTGTATCAGTACAGAATAACTTCATGCATTTATGTGATTCAACAAAAAGACAACTTCAGGGTTCACTCTGCTTAAGTCTCCTGCCTTTCCATCCTTGTAACTCTCTCATACCCACCAGGCAGATGACCAAGGGGAGGCAGAACACTGTTATGTGTTGGAGGAAACAGGAATTAAAAAATAAAAATAAAAGAACCTAAGGAATTCTATCACTAATCCTTATCCTAAAGCACTTAACTTGGTTTGCTCTCACCAGCTTCCCAACAGAGCCAATGAAAGCCTTCCAGAAGGCCTCTTTCCATGTCTATTCTACAAGTATAAGGTGATTAAAAAACTAATACCCCTCAGTCAAATGTCTGAAATTATATGGTATGAACTGAGGCCATAGTAATCAAGAAACAAGATACTGTGTCCTGCTACTTAAACTGCAGAAGATTAACCCCATATTTCTAAGCTCTGCTGCCCTAGCCAGTGCTAGGCACAGTGAATGACAACAGCAATCAGACAACTCCACATACAAAAAAAAAAAAATTCTAATGAGCATAAACACTTCACAGAAGTAAATAAGCTACAAATGCAGATCATCCCACAACTCTGGTCAAAAACTCTCTCCTCCCCAGTAGATTTCAGTATCACCACAGTGATGGGGCAGCCTCTGAAACTGCTGATGGAAACACAACGTTGAGAAGCTGAGAAAGCCTCCACTGCAAGTACTGTGGAGTCTCATACCCTACAGCATACATCTTGAACAAACTGAAGGAACTATTGAGTAAACAGCTGAAAGTGAAGTACTGAGATTAATTCAGCACTGCAGAAGACAGTGCTGAATTAATCCTCCACTTATAAATATGGTAAGTGGAGAATAACAAAGATGGTGCACTCTAAGCCTAATTTTTGTAAATGCTAAACTAAGATTTAAGTAAGAGAGGCAGCTGTAGATGGCCCACCAGTCTGAGAATCAGCCTCATTGATTCTGAAACTTGAGTTCCTGCAGTCAGTCATACCTGTACATCAGGAAGAACAATGGGGAAAACACCTGGACAACAACAAAACCCATGGAAAACTCTTGTTTCTCTCTCCATCCTGCCTCTCCTCAAGAGGAGGCTAAATACAGAAGGACAATTAACAAATTGTACATGATGGATTACATATAACCACTCCATAATGTGGATGCATTTGCAGAGGTCTCATTAATTAAGAAAAGGATCTTACTCCTTAGCTTCTTTCAGAACAGCAATATACACAAGGAACTGGTCAGAAAAAGTGTCAAGAGTAACACAGCCTAACACAGCCTTTATCCACAGAATTACAGTGTTTACAAGAAAGTTTGTTTTTCAATTCCTCCTCCTGCCTGCCTTTAGGAACTTCCTGACCCTATTTCTCACTGAGCTAAGAGATGTGCTTTTGCTGCGAGCTTGACACAGATTCACTGAAGTCAGTGCTACTTTTTCTATCAACCGCAACAGTTTTTTATTAGCCTGCAGAATATGCATGCAGTTAACCCTCTTAACTCACCCTCTTATCTTACAAGAGTGGGTATGAGCAACACACCCCCAAAAAACTCCTATACATATACCTACAACGCTGGCTTTCCACAGATTCCACCATTCAAGCATACAGCAAATTTACCTTTGCAAGACATGACAAGTCAAATTTATTTTAATTGCACAATACTAGCACAAAACAACCAACCCGTATTCAAATGAGCAGTTATCAAGAAGGAAACAGGTTTTGTCCCTGATGACCAGAATGCAAGAAGCAGAGCCAACCTAAGATGCTGAACGTGGAAGAGTATGCCACAGCCAAAGGGGAAAGATCAGGAGGTAAGACACATCATCCTGCTCCCTGCACTGCAGCAACATGACATTGACTCAAATCAGGATGGCAGATGCCGAAGGCTGCACTGTGGTGGGTCTCCCTGGTCATCCCCAAAGCCAATCCTCTGCCACAGCATGTGCCCCATCAACCGGTAACTCCTTACCAGTCAAGTCCTCTTTAAGCACTTTCACAGTAAACGAGACTGAGAAAAGCAAAGAACATTCCTCCATTAAAATGCAACGATTTTGAGGGGAGGGGTAAGGATGGCACAGCTCATTTTCCCACAAGGAACAACAGTGTCACTTCAGAGCAAGTCTCAGTGACGCTCCCAGAACCCACGTTGTTCGGTGGCACGAAGAGAAGCTGCCGCTTGCTCACTGACACCCTGCCACACAAAGGCAATCTGCTCCCACCGTCTGTAGCACTCGGCCCGGCTCACTTACCCTGCTGTCTGCTAAGTGTCTATCAAACTTCTCAAGATCTAGCTAGAAGATCATTCTTATCCATCAGTATGCACAACGCATGGGTGCGATGAAGAACATCAGAAAGGCTGATAACATGTTGTGCAAGCATGGTGGAGAACAAGAAGGGAAACCTCCCCTCTTCCACACACGTGAAGAGAGAGAAGGAAAGCAGGGACATGCCAAAGTGCACACCACGTGACAGAACAGTTTTATTCAAAGAAGAAAAAAAAAAAGAAAAACAACAAACACAGTCTAAGGGAGAAACAAAGCCAAAAAACGTGTTAATGTAATGCTGACCACACAGCACTCACTACATTGCCCAGGTTGCTAGTCAGTAACCATGTGCTGATAAAAATCACACAGGCTCTTCCAGAACTTTTACCAACGGGAAATACCACTGGACAAATCTAACAGCAACTCCAGTACCTCCAGTCACCTGACCGAAGGCATTAGCAAACTGCAGACACTGAACTGAAAGCTGATTAACAATATCTTGCTGCAGTTTGCAGTGGTTTATTCCTTTAAGATCTGGAAAGTGTGGTGGCACCTATTTTTCTTCCACTCTGTAAGCTTTAGATATGTTTTCCAGAGTCATTAGCGATGTTATATATGGACAAAAGCCATCTATGTGGTCAGATCTGCTGGTGCTTAACAGGGTCTGGTAACCTGGATTTAGTTCAGTTCAAAGCTATTACCAAGGCAGAGTTTATAGTACGTATCTTTTACAGGAGAAGCGATACAAACAATACTCCCAATAAACTGCTTGAAAGCTTGTAACATATCAAATCCCCATTCAACTTCCAGCTAAGCACAGAGCTCTTATCAGAACTCATCTGAGGGCTGTTTAGAACTCCAAGTTTGCATCAGATAACTGAGTTCAGTCACACCAGTGAAAACCCTCCAAAATACATCACCATGTTCTAGCAAGGAATATGCAGTTGTTACACACGCAGACATCAGCATGAACAAACACGTGCTGTGTGCTTACAAAGAAGAGGGGAAAGTTATTTTCCTTGCCTTTTTTTTTTTTTTTGTACTTGTTGCATCACAACACAGGCAAGAAGTAGCGGACTTCTCAATTAGAGACCACATCAACATCCCCAAGGGACTTCAGGGCTTTCAGAGAGAAACACTGTAACACTCATTCCAGTCTTCCAATACTAACATCACTTATAAACATTGTGGTAGAAGAAGCACAAAGAGCGCTGGGCAAATCACGTGCATATCCATCACCTGCCAGTGAATCCAGCAAGAGGATGGCTGTGCTTTCTTCTGTTGCCTTTTATCTTTCATCTTAAGGAACCAACAGATTATGGATGGGGAAGAAAAACAGGAATTTTACTGAAACATTAGTGTTTTGCTGTATCCAGCTCAAAACTGAAGTTTCACTGCTCACGTTCACAGGTGCAGCATGAACAAATTCAAGAGTCAGTAATTATTATTTTCCCCTCTTCAAAAGCAAATATTACTGACTAGAACATCCTGAACTGACCCTACCCTCCAACAAGGCTAACCAGAGTTGGCTTACCATTGCAGGTCAGCTTCAGATTTTGAGCCCCTGGTTTTGGTTTCTGGTTGATTTTTTTTAATATATTTTTTAAACTGAAAGGCAACAAATGTGAAGGCACAAAGAAGAAAATCACGTGCATTTCTGAACAACCCCCCAAAAAACAGCACATAATTGAGTGGTAAGCAATAGCAGAAAGGCTCAGCTGAAGAAATCAAGGAATGCCACTGCTGGACTCTGTGATGTTACACAGATACAGGAGCAGTACTGTGTGCAACTGCAGAACAGAATCTTCCACTTTCCTACTCAGTCAAGACTGAAGTCTAGGCAACAGCTGTAAAAGGGGAGCTAGGTCAAGGTAACAGTGCCAACTAAGGTATATGTATAGATATATATAAACAGAACCAGACATTAGGATCCCATTACCAGAACTGAAATGCAACAGTCTCTCCTACACAATATGAGAATTTTCAGCTCCACTTACATTGCATTTGTGTCCTCTATCAGCTGTACTAAATTTCCATACTAACTTTTTTCAACGTAACCCATCAACATTATTGGAAGTGGTTAAAAATACTTAAGACTATCTTCTGTTTATGTCTTATAAAGTCCAAAAGCTAAACAAGCAATTCATTTGCTTATTTACTTTTGAGATAGAGATCTCAGCAGAGTCACAAAAAACACTTCATGCTTTCCAATTCTAGTTATTCGAACAAGAAGAGTCAGTCAGCCTCAGTGCAGTCTCCACCAGCAAATAAATCAGCGTGGAAGTCAGAGGACTGCACTGACTGATGTTAGCTGGCTCTTCACAACCTTACACTGTTGTAGGTAATCCCTCCTGTCTTGGAGGCCAACTACACAATTAAGTAACAAATTCTCACACAGACAGTTACAGTTCATGCTGAAGTCTGAGGAGTTAGCACTGCCAGAAACATTCCTGGACTTAAATGTTTTAATTAAGAAGTTACCCGACCCAAATGGGGATGTGACATAGCCTGTGCCAAAAGGTAAGGTATTGCACATGCCAGCTATAAACTCCTAAATATACCCTTATCTCAAATTATAGGGAAGAAGAACAGAATAAAAATTATTCACATCTATTACATACGATGTTCTCATTCCACACAGCAACCTGCCAAGCTGGTAGAGCTGCATCAGGAATTGTGAGGTACAATTCCCACACAGGGACCCTTCTAAGAAGGATCTTATTGTCATCTGGCTGTGCTTCATGGGTGGTTTAGTCAAACATGACCTAAAAAGGAAGGGAGAAGAGGGGCATCCAGTGATCTGCTTTTTAATATAGTACTGAGAATCCAAATGGACTTCTACACGTTCCAACAATATGAAGTGGGAGATCCCAAAACCTGCACGTTTCACTCTTTTTCCTACAGACTTTATGCCTCTAGCAGTCATATCCAAACCTTTATTAAGAAGGTTTGCACCTGCACTGTCCTACGCTTTGAAATTTAATCTGAGTATCCTTTAAAATTTTAGAAAGGTTCACATCTCTCCAGTTCCTCAGCGGAAGGTTAAGGAAGTTTCTTCTGACAACAAAGAGTGCCCCTCTACAAGGAAAGCACAAACAGATTTTCAGTTTAATTTGAATAACCTACAGATCTTATTTAAGCGTTACAGGAACAGATTTACTCCTTTCATAAAAATTCACCTCTGGCCCTCTTTATGAAGCATTAATAACTGAGGAAAGGACAAAAATTTCTGACCTCCCATTAAAGACACAACGAAACTGCTCCCGGTGCTTTCATACATGGAAACATCCTTAACCTGCCCCGGGCTGCAAAGGGACATAAAAGTACGTATTTCAGCAAAAAAATGCAAGTTTCATAATTCCCAAAGCCTCTGGAATCTGATTTAGAGATCAAAGCCCAAATTGTGTCAAAACACATAATGTTCTACTCAAAAGGACACTAGCAGATTTAAAGCTAAGTAGTCTAGAGAACACCAATCTTGTAGGAAGGTCCAAAAACCTCCCCTAGACATTTAAGCATGTTAATAGAAAGCCCCAGAGCTGCCTGTTTGTCTGAGGTTATTCCCAAAACTATAACCAATTAAGAATGGACAGTGTATTTTTGATGTAAAAGGTGTTCATGCCCCCACTTCAGATGCATAACAGTTTACCTGCTGACTAGAAAATAAGAAAAGAAAGCATCATTTTAATGCAGCTGCCTGTTTATACACCAATTGAACCTAACGCAGGGAAAAAGGATTAAGAAACAGCTTCATGCAATCCAAAGGAAACAAATCTCTGTCTTGTAGGGTGGTGTATTAAAGAAATAGCCCTTTGGGTAAACAAAAACTTAAATACTTTCAAACACTGCTGCATGTAACACGTGCACTCAAACAAATGGACACCTCTTACTGAAACAAGTTCAACAAATGCACTGTATCTGAAGCCCAAAGGTTGCTGCGTGGTCATCAATCATCCATCCCCTCCTGCAGAGCAGAAAGGTTCTGTGCAGACAGCTGAAGGTGAGCAACTGCGACGTGCGCAGCTATTGATCAGAAGCACGCGACGCGTCAAGCGCTCCCAAGAATTACCCATGGAATCAACAGATGGCAACAGCTATTGCAGACATGAATAGCTTTCAAATACTAACCTAAACATAGCAAGCTCAGAAACTGATCCTCGGTTCCCTCACTGGCATCTGATTCTTCTCTCTTGTTTTCAGAGGATAAAAGGACTGGAATGGTACAGGGAACAATCTGCAGTTTAAGCAAGCTGTGTGCCCTTCAAATGGAAAGCGCAACGATGGGGCTAAGACCCAAAAAAAAAAGGACGATGGCACTGAATTCACACAGCAATAAATGCTTGTTGATTCATACACAACTGCAGCCCTATTTTCAACTTAATAACAGAGCATTGGTACCATCAGACAGCTCCGACACAGGGCTGTAACACCTCTGTTACATAACTTTCTCCCATTCCTTCCTCGAGGCAAGGAATACAGCTGCCAGCAGTGGCCCTCCCCACCATATTCACACAGGCGGTCCTTACAGCACCCCAAACGCCCCGCACACCTCTGCCAACCAACGCAAGGCTCACCCCGCTGTACGGAGGGGAGCGGCAACGAGCCTCGAGCGCAGCCACCCGCGTGCACGGCCCCGTGTGCGGGGCAGCCTCTGCCCACGTGCACTGCTGGGCCCCGCTCTTGCCGCGGGCGCTCCTTGCGACAGAGGAACAGGTGGGCAGCTCTCAGAGGGCACGGCGGCCTTCTGGACACGTGAACACGCGTTATGACTTGAAACAACAACAAAAGAGGGTGGGGGTGAAACGGGCCACGCGAGAACTGCCCCGGAGCCCCTTCCAAGCCCTCCCCCACCCAACGCCCGCCCTCCAGCTGTCAGGGGGACCCGGCTGCCCCTCGCCCCCACCCCGGCGGGCCCTGCCACCTGCCCCCCGACCAACGAGCGGGGCTGCCCCTTACCTGCGGCCCTTCCCCCCCACCCCGCCGCCGCGGAAGGCGAGCGCGGGGCGGGGGCGCTCAGCTGCGGGGTGCCGCTGAGGGCCGGGGGGGGCCCGGCGGCGGCTCGGGGCCGTCGGGCTCCATTCTCCCCTCTCACACACACAGACACACACACACACCCGCACGCACGGAAAGGGGCGCACACACAGGAAATAACACGGGGTCAGCTGACCCCCGGCAGCCAATGGCGGCGGGCGCTGGGCAGGCAGCGCGCGCCAGCGGGAACGGCGCGAGGCGGCGGGTCCCGGCCGGGCGGAGGGGAGAGGAGGGGAGGGGGAGCGGCGCGTGCGCGCGCGCTCGCGTCCGTGTGCGCGCGCGCGCGGCGGTGGGCGGGAGCGGGGGGCGCGCGGCGGAGCCGCCTCGCGCTTAAAGGGCCCGCGGCCCTCCGAGCCGGGGCCGAGCTGCGGGGAACCGGCGTGCTCTCCTCCTGTCTGCAGCCGGGGAAGCGATTGAAAATAAATATATTCCCAGCCCTCTTGAGTTTCTCCCATAACTGAAAACACAGTGCTCGGTTACTTCCAGGTTATTTCTAAGCCCATGGACAAAACGAAGCTGCGGCACGAATCGGAAACGCGCTCAGAGAAAGCGCTATGAAACGACGAGCGAGATAGGGATCGCAAGGCAGACATTCCTCAAAGGCGCCGAAGCTGTGGATGTGCACAGCGCGGTACTGCATGCCCGGCGCTGCCGTCCCCTGTGCAGCTCCGTGCTCGCTTCCAGCAAGGGGAAGCTCTTTTCAAAACGTTTACAAGTTCCAAACGGCATGGCTAATTTTACAAGGATGAAGTTTAAAAGGGGAAAAAAAAAACCAACAAACAGAACATCCAACAACAGGCTACAAATGCAAGCGAATGCCAAATGTCAGCTGTTACACCACAGCGGGCATCTCTGGAAATGGAGAGGACCCCTGACCATCCAGAACATAAATAAAGCACCCCAAATATATGAACTATCTCACGGGCACAGACCCCATCTACTTCACAAGATCTGAATCATAGTATCAGGCCTTAAGATACAGCCCCACTGAGCTTAACGGATAATTTAATTATCTCAGACACTAATTTTTGGCTGTCTGCAGACTCCAGAGGAAAAACCACTGTCACTTGTATATCTTGTTTGCATCACCAATGTTTTCTTGCTTCAGTTCCCTTCCAGGAGAAAGAAATTCAGGTTTCTGACCTGTCCACTCAACAAGAACCACTTGATGATTATCAGTTATACAAAAAAATGGTTAGCAATAAAACGTTAATTGTTAGTGCTAACAAAGAGAGCAATCCCATTATGTCCCTGCCAGGCCCCCGTCCTGCTGACAGATGACCGGAGCTGGTATGCAGCATCCACACAAACAGCTCTGGTTCAGCATAAAGCTACCAGTAGTACCTAACACACACCCGGAGTGACTTATAAGCAGATCACTCTTTGGTTCTTAGAAGAGGAAAAAAAAATATGGATTCAAAGCCAAAAACAGTCACTTACTAGAATCAACCCTTGAAGTGCCCATTTTAAAATCAATGAAACAAACTGAACACGTTTGCATGTAAATTTTCAGCAATACACTGGGTAACTGGAGAGTGCTATGAATTGAACAGATGTACTGCACCACAGCCATGAGAAAGTGCAAGAAAGTTGGCTCAGCCATAATTGTCTGCAGCCACTCCAGGACCACCCCAACAAAACCCTTCTGACTGAAACCCTCCCAGTGTGGTGGATAGGAGGTCTGAGGTGAAAGTAAGCCCCCTTAATAACCCCTTGGTTAGTGCCACTGCTCCCACCTGTGCTGCTGCCACCACACATTACACAAGCAGTGCTGACACTCAGCAGACACAAGCTCTGCCAATGGAAAAGGCAGCCTTTTTTCCTGTCATGCTTCAAAGTAAGGCTTACCTTGCACATCCCTCTACTCCCTCTCACAGATCCCTGAGAAAAATCTCCCTCTGACCCTGAGAACTGACAAATGGAGATGGAGAGTCTCCTTCTGTCTCTGAGGTCATCACTTCTGATCCAGCTGTAATTCAGTGATTACTCAGTCGCTGTGGCTCTCCAGGAGCATACATTAGCAGCTCATGGGGGGAAAGGAAGGAGTGCACAGTTCCTGACCTCCACCACCCCTTGTCTCCACGCCCCTCTGAGCTCTGAGCAAAAGGGAGGAGGAATGTAGCAGGGCTGCAAGAAATGCAGCCTGTGGGATTGAGATCGAGTCTGTCGATAACAGATGCTGCGAAGACTCCACTGTGCCCCACTGTTTGTTAGCGGAAAGACAATGTCTGCATGCAGCGGGTGGGGTCCTCTGAGAGATTTCTTCTTCTTTAGAGAAGGTATCACTGCTGATGAAAGGCACTGAACAAGCAGCACCAGGATGCTGAGGTCTCCACAGAGCCAGGCACATGGATTTCTCAAGCACAGAAACCATCCCCTCGAAGTATTACCCTTATTCTAATCCTTCCCCCTACTACACAATTTCATGCCACGCACAGGCTCGCCACTGCACTTCTGCAGCTTTCATCTGGAGGCACTTAGATGCTACTGGAACGGGCATTAGAGACTAGCTTGAAGACAGATAATACAAAAGATGACAGTGAGATCGGGCACCTACAGGTCACACAACCGGGGACTGAAGCTGATATTCACGGTGGGACAGCTAAATCTTTAAGCAAGCGTAAAGCAAGGGCAGCAAGCCTGTTTTTCTTCCTCCAAGAAAGACACCAGCACGGCTGCATTCATTAACATTTCCTAACTCTCTTCCCATCTAGCCCCAGGATTTCCCATACCTTCCTCCTATTTCTTTTACGCTTACTTCAGATAAGAAGCGCTACATCTGACCCTGTGCAAGGGAGCAGCAGTATCAGACATCTCCCAAGGAACTGCAGCACGCACAGGGAAGGCTCTCCTTTCATTAATTCACCGATACTGAACTTCCCCCTCAAACAGTCACAGGATCTGTGCACTTGCTGCAAAGTATTTTGGAAGAGCACGGATTATCAGCAACTGACTGTCATGTCTTGGCTGCATTGCTTGGAAGCAGATCTCCTCCAGACACAAGCAGCATCTTCGTAAGCCTTAGTGTTAAGTCCTAGAGCCCTATTCCCCACAACAGAGCACCAACTGGACTGAAAGACTCCGGAGTTTCTCAAAGGAACTAAAATGATAAAGCAGCTGAAGGCAGGTAACGTGAATCATAGCAGGGAAAAAAAATAAATCACCTATACAGGAGACAATTCTGCTCTATCTTTTAATACTGCAACACTTCTGTCCTCTCATTCTCCCATTACAAGGAGCTGATTCATGAAAATAGGATCTTTGTACCTTAAGACCTGCTCGGCTTCTTCTTCCTTTTACCTCCTGCCAAAAAGCTGCTCGTGGCAGAAGCAGGATTAGTTGCTGTGAAAATGATTGTGGTGTTGCAGACAAAGGGATCTGAGTCCAGTGAAAAGGCTGGGAACAACAGAAGCTGAACTTTTGAGGAAAAAAAGGATCACATTTCCATGCAGATGTCCAAAGCAATGAAGGTGGAAATTAAAATAGAAAGCCACACAAATATGATTCCCTGGCAAGACTGTCTCCAGCAAGGCAGAAAAGGCCATCAATAAATCTTCATTATCTGAATTGCTAAACATACCAATATAAAAATCCAAATATTAGAAGAACCCATCTTTTAAAATGTCCTCATATAAAACCAACTCTGCCTTGCCAAAACATGTTTTACAGAATGGGATTTTTTTTTCTTCCTTTTAATTCTGCTGGCCTTTTACCGAGGTTTCATCTGTTGCCTACAGGGAAGTGGGAATTTCCAGGCTTGACAAGCTTAAATCCCCGTGACATACAGTCCCAAATTTTAGAGGCAGCAAAGATTTTGATTCTTACTTCACTCCCCGCTGGTTTCCTCCCTGATGCACGCAAGAGCTGTCTTCAATCTCAGCTGTTCCAACCAGGAAAAAAAAAAGTCCCTGAAAGAGCAGCATTGGATCTCCCACCACCTTGCTGCTACCCCCGCACAGAGGCCAGGCACACAGCCCACTGCCAGAGCACAGCTTGCAGGAGGAAGGGGCAAAAGCAGAGCACATCAGAGTAGACCAGAAGTGAGATATCCCATATTCATCTGCTAATAAAGCTGTATTTATTTTGTGTAGTAGTAGTCTTAGAGTCCACTTAAGATATATATGCATTACATGAAATCTCATTAACTTCTTGGCAGAGAAACCAAATTAATTTTTTTCTGTCACATGCAGTGACGCTTTCTGGTCCTGATTCATCAGAGACATTTTAGAGGTTTCAACACTGTTTACTTATATATCTCATATTGCTAACAAAACATGAGGAAAAAACACTTCAAACACAACCACTTTAATTACTTTGTATCTCGAGACTCATAAAAGTTCATACAATGCTCAAAAGCCCCAATTCTAAATTTCAGAAGACATTAATTTCTTATTTTAGTGCCCTGTGTTCCAAGGAAGGGTAGGAAACACGAGACCATGCTTTAAACGTAGCATCTTCAGGATTTAGGAGCACTACCTATGCACTCAGGGTGGGTTAAAGAGGCATGTATTCCCTCAAGTCACATACCTCAAGCGATGACAGTGCTATGAGGTAACAGAGGAAAACAACTTGGGTTAAGAACATTAGCATTTAATCCAATAAAGTATCTGCAGACTTTCATTAGGTCCAAGTGGTGGGAACATCTAGCAGAATCCAACGCAGTTTCTGCTGCAGGACTCAAGGAACTCTTCCAGTTGCCGACCATCAGTGACTTCAGGTTTACACTAATAAAAGCTCCGCTCGTCTATTGGAGCTTTCACCACTCTTCTTGAAGAGATGCTCTCTTGCAACTTGGAACTTTTCTGCCATTCACATTTGTGCCACAGAGGTGACCAGGAATGAAAGCCACCCATTTAACTTTTCTGTAAATGTGCTTGGGGTAACTAGACTTAACAAGCTTCCTGTTCCATCAGGGCTCCCAAAAGATGGTAGGCTTCTCAGGGCATCACCAGCAAGCACAAGAAGAAAAGACTCAACAAGCAAGACGCATGTCTACCTATCAACTCAATGAGCCTCTGCTGTCTTAAGCTAATTTTAGAAATAGCCCATAGCCACAAATAATATAAAAGGAAATCCCAACACAAACTCACAAGAAGCAGAAGCACTCTGGGGGACTGCAGTCTACAGAGAGGGGCCAGTAACCACAGCTGAACCCAGGTCTAACAGAGAGATGCTGTTTAAGCTGGCAGAGAGGAAGTACTGGGCTGGGGTAAAATTCCACCTCCCCGTGGAAGCAGTCTGTGGCTCAGGAGTTCCCCCCACCGCAGCCACACAGGGGAAGGTGGGGGTGAGCCTCAGGATGACTTCTCCGAAACCAGTAGTGCTTCTCGCTCCTGCAGTGTGATTCATCCCTCAGGCTGCAGACCAAGGTGCCGGCTTTCTCCTAGCACTGATGAGAAAGGGTAGTCACCCTGTTTGTAATCAGCCAGCATTATCTCATCTCCAGAAACAGTAAGTCAGCAACTAGCCTTAGGTGGTAAGTAGGGGGTTTCCGTAGCAGTTCTCTTCTTTGAGACTGAAGAGAAGTTGGAAAAAAAGAAGGGAAAAAAAAAGCAAAAAAAAAAGGTGGTTACAAGAAAGGGAATATTTTAACAGAAAGGGGGAACCAATTAATGCTTTCAACTTGTTTCCCTTCACTACTGCCTGGAAAGGCAGCTCTGATACAAGCATCTTCTGCCTAGGGCTTTCTGAGAGACCCTTAAACATCCACACTGATTGCTTCCCCCCACTCAGGGAGACAGACTGTCCTCTACCCTAAATGCTTTTATCCTCTTGATGAGGTCTCTTACCCAGCTGGATCCTGCCTCCCTTCTCCCACTGCAATCTCTGAGCCTGAGAGAAGACACCTGGGGACCTTCCACTTTGCTTTGGAAAGAGGTTTAATCCCTTCACATCCTGGCATGGGGTTGGAGCCATGCACTGCTCCCTCTCCCCAAGCACCTCTGGATACAGTCCTGCGCGACGGATGTTCCCAGATGAACACAATTCAAAGCAAAGGGTTTTCTCTGCTGTTTTCTTGCTCTTTCAGGAGTCATATAAAAGCAGGTGTAGATAAAGAGCTGAGGAGACCCCTGCAGTGAACAATCCCACTGTACCCAGACAAGACGACAAGGCTTAAAATATCTTCTGTGCCTAATCGTAGCTAAATCATGCCCTGGATGTCCCCTGCCCTCCACTTTGTAGGGTCCGTGCTTCTTGTTGCCCCTGCAGTGGCTGGTCTCACCAGCAGGCCCACATGGCTGCACCCCAGAGATCCGAGGATCCCTGAAACAACACCATCACGATGCTGCTGAGATGCCGACAGCCCCACAAGACCTTGAGGGTTGGGGCAGGGGTGCTTCGGCTTGAGATATTCTGCCACCCAAGACCCGGATTCTCTGCGTGCGGAGGTCCCCGCGGGTGTCGGGTCAGGGCAGAGGGCTGCCGAGCTGCGAGCGGGGCCTTCCCTGAGCCCGCTGCCCTGCTCTGACTGCAAAAGTGCCGCACGATTAATTATACATCTGCGCTACAAAAGCTCAGCCCTGTAACTGCAGGGGGTGCTATTCATCAGCCTTGAGACGTGCTGGCAGAGGACAGCCAGGGTCCAGCAGTTGACAGGGAGAAATAAATAAATACAAAAGCGGGACGCGCCGTGGGTCGCGGGGGTGGACGCGCGGCGGCAGCGGGACCCCGGGCACCCGGCGGCAGAGGGGCACAGCGCGGCGGGGGCTGGGCCGTGCGGCACGGCGGGACCCGGCCGGGCGGGGCGGCCATCAGACACTGGGGCGAGGTGTGGGGCAGGGCACCCGGGGCAGCGGGCTGACACCTGCACGCTCCGCCCGTTCCCTGTCCTTTCCCTTTCCAGGACGCAGCTCTGCGACACGCTGGCAGCGGCCCGAAGCGGCTTCACCGCGGGAGCAAATTTAGAAGGACCCCCGCTCCCTGATCCCTCTCTTTTGAAGCCCCCGTTTCCCGGAGCGGGCGCTTAGCGAGTACAAACGCTACACGGTGCCAAGCATCCTTCCCCTGTCACTGTCGGCTCCCCTTCCTCCTCCAGACACACGCGCTAACACAAAATGACGGCTTCCTCGGCAGGCTGAATGAGCAAAGCCCTCGCGCCGATCCCTAATTGTCTGCGTTTTACTCTCTCGCTCCGGTCGTATTATATCACAAAACTCAAAGCAGCCCACCCACTGCCCCCGTCTTTGTCCGAAATCTCAAATGAACGGCAAATTGGACACAGGGAAAAAAAAAAAGAAGAAAAAGAAAAAAAATTGCTGAAGAAGAAGGGAGGGGCAAGCTGCTCCCCCCTCTTCCTCCACCCCCTTTTTTTTTTTAATTATTCCTTTTTTTTTTTTTTTGAGGTTGCTCTTTGCTGGTGCACCCACGCTGCTATTGTGTTAAAAAAAAAAAAAAAAAAAGGAAAAAAAATGGAGATATTAAAAAAGAAATCCCATCTCTCAGCCCTCGCGAATGTGACCCCGAGGCCCTGCCCTCCTCCTCCCATCGCCGCCAGGCCCCCCACCCCGCTCCCAACCTGCGGAGCTGGAGGAAAACAACAAACCCCTCTGAAACCAAAACAAAAAACGTGATGCGGGAGGGGGGGGAGAAGAGGGGAATCAGAAGCGGATACAAATACAAACAAACCACGCAGGGACACGCAGCAACCCAATAACCCATTTATGTCGGGCTGCAGGCTGGAGCCGGGCTGCGGCGAGCAGCCAACAGCTGGGGCCTGGCGTCGGCCGGGAGCTCTGCCCCAGCTGCGTCCCTGCGAGACGCCGCAGCCCCTGCCCGCCTCCGGCCCCCCCCACCCGCGCACTCACACACACGCACACGCACCTCGGGCGGCCGCGGCGTCACGGGGTGACACGCAGACACGGGCGGGCGGGCGGCCGCGCGCGTGGCCTGCCGGATGCGGCCTCTTTTACACTCTAAACTTTCGAGAAAGAGAGAGAGAGACATAAAGCCCATTTACTGTACCTTTCTGGCATCTTTCTCAGCTTTCCCTGCTGCTTCTCCCCACCCCCTTCCGATTTATCTCAGCTACTGGTTTTATAAACCGAGAGGGTGGAGGGGGGGGGGGTGGAGGGAAGAGGAGGGGGCTTTTTTCTCCTTTCTCAGCCTCGTCTGCACCTTCTGCCTGAGCAGAGTGAAGTCACAAGGCTGGGACTGTGACATCACAGCGAGCCCACAAACACCGGATTGTGACTTCACTGCAGGGCAGAGCGGGGAGGATGAGGAGAGGGGAGGGGAAAAGGCTCTTATTCAAACACATATCTGCAGTAGTAACAAAGGGAACTCAGGAAATGGCTGGCCCAGAAAATGGCTTTTTTTTTTTTTCTTTTGTAAAATGCACGTTCTCTTTTTTTATCCCTACTCCCCTGCCCACCCCCGGGCTAAATAAATAAATAAATAAATAAATAGAAGTTTGTGACCACAGCAGAAATACCTTTTACAAGTGGTTTGGACAGGACAGGAAGCAAGTACCGGATGAGCACTGCCCATCACCCTTTGGGACAGAGCCACTCACCCTGGTGGTGCCGGGTTTGAGACTGAGGGGACAAGAGGTGACATGATGGCACGAAGGCAAAGGGGCTGGGAGAACTCAGGACTGCAGGTCACGGTGCTGAAGAAGCTGGCAGTGACACACGGTGACAGGGGTCTGGCAGTGGCGGGTTGGGCTGAGGTAACACTAGTGCGCACTCGATTATTATTTTTTCTTCCACTTGAGGATCTGAAACCACTTTTAAGCTATATTTGGAATAAAAGGGGTAGTAAAGGTCAGGCTTAAGGTAACAGAGCTGAATGCGTGGCCTAAGGAAGGCAATAAACAGTGAAGTTTTCGCTTCTCCATCCAATCTTCAGTTTTTAGGTGCCCCATGAGGCTGGGGTAGGTAAAAGGAACACCCAGAGGCTTTGAATGTGTAGCAGTGCCTGCATGTTGCAAAAGAGCATGATATTAATCTATTTCTGTAACAACCCCCCCAATATGGGGATTTAGAGTATAGGCTTAATGCGAATAGGACAAGGACGGTTGCAGGAATTGGGGTTTTCTTTGTTTATTCAGTTGGAGGTATTTTTTTTTAATAGCAGTTTACCGAAATGTAACACAACCTCAAATATGTTGGTAAATAGGCATAAAAAAATAAAGCCCTGTTATTTGTGTTTAAAACAGAATTTTCTTCCTCCTTTTGGAGCTCGGCAACCCGAAGCCTTTGCACTGCGCTAATCATGCCTGCAGGCCAGGAATGCAGGGGGATAATAAGCCAAGGGCACGGCCACAGCCAAGCGAAGTGCAAAAATATACGTGTATAAAAATCACAGAGTGCTAATTGCAGACAATGCTATAAAGTTATCTGAACCGCAGAGCCGAAGGGGAGGCAGCTGTGCTCCTCGCAGCGTGTCCACCCTTCTGCAGCCACCACTCCTGCCCTCGCCGAGGCCAGTACAGGGATGGAGCATGGGCAGCCATGCTGCACATGGCAAGTGGGATGCAGAAGGGAAACCAACACAGATCTCCACCAGGCTGGCAGGTAGAGGCTCTGAGTGGCTCCTCCGTGTCAGAGCTGCTTCATCCATGGGCTCTGAATGCCAGCGCCTCAGGCACCGTGTTTTCTTCCCAGTCCTGGCACTGCCATGGCACCTGGGAAGATGTTCCCTGGCTGCCTGTGTCGTTGTAGAGCTTCCAGTGCCAGCACAGCAATAAAACAGGCTGCCGTGGAAGGGATGAGCTCTCCTTCAGAGAGGGAGGAGGGCTGGCACGCTGTGGGCACCCACCTGACTCTGTGCCCACCGTACTCCCCAGACAGCCGCAATTTTGTTACAACTGAATCCCAGCGGATCATTTTCTCCCCCACCACCTCCACGTTTGCCCCAGTCCTTTTCCTTGGGGACCTCCCTTGGCTGGGCACACAACATGGCTGCTGCAGTGCCAGGGTGCTCGCAGCAGTGGGGAGAGCGGAGCCAAGGAGCGAGGAAAGCGAGAAACCCAACACACACACAAACGAGAACAGGCGCGCTCCGCCTCGGCCCACACCACCATTACCTGCCTTGGAGCGCGGCCAAGGCGCCCAGGCCGCATCCCTCTGCACTGGTGCAAAGTGCCGGCTTTCAGCAGCGCGTCTCGTCCCAAACCACAGAAGCAGAGCCGGGGGCTGAACGGGGGGCTTCTTTTTGCACAACTGCGATTGTTTTGTTGATGCGGAAAGGTAATTAAAAAAAGTTCTGATTTCAAACGTGCCACAGAATTCCCAGAGCCCGGAGGCTGCTGCTTAGAGGCAGATTAATCACACTGAATTCTCCATCTAGATATTGCATGCACTCCAAACTCCCACCGCTAATAGCTCTAATATTCTCCTCAGCGTGTGCATGCTGCTGGTGTTATGTTCCAGGAATATTAATTCCCCAACTCCAGCTCCTTTCACTTGCGCATGTACCCTAAAGGCTTGCTGCCGGGCACTGGGAGATTATGGAGGAGAGAACACGGTGCTGGAGGAGAGCCGGGGTGCAAAGGTGCTGGGAGCTTCTCCAGGAAAGCCATTCATGTTCTTTGGATATGCAAGCGGCCCCAGTAAAACCTACCTGAAGGCCAAGTTCTTTAAACAAAGACAGCCAACTACACAGGCACAAGATGGTTGAAATTAAAATGAGTTCCCAGCGTTGGCTTTGTCTTACCCGCTTCCTGCTACCCTGAGAATTGCCTCAAATTTCAATCCTATTAACTGTGGGCTCTGAGTTACTGGTTCTTCCCCAGTTCCCTTCACCCCGGAGCAAGGCTCCGTGCATCTGAACTCCTCGGCCACCTAGCAGTCACAATGAGAATACGACGGGTTGTGGTGCAGTCACCCAGACAGCGTGCAGTGCTTTACAACCACCAACCCCTTCAGCTCTAGCAGAGATGAGCACAGAGCCTCAGGGTCCAGCTCGAGCTCTGTCATCAGGGAACCAGGCGCATCCTCATCCCGCAGAGAAGAGGGGAAGAAGTCCAAAGGGAAATGTGTAATCTTCCGTCAGATTGAAATAACCGCTGTTCCTAGTAAGCAGGTCTATGCGTGTGTGATCTATATATATGGCCAAAAGGCCGGCTGCTAAGCTATAAAATGAATGCACACTTGAAAAGTACCATTTAAGATGTCTGTAATGTAATTTTCAAAGCTGCTGAATGCCCACAGCTCCTAGTGCTGCTCAGAGAAGACTGTGAGCAGTCTCCAGCCTAAAAGCCAGGTCTGTTCTGAAACCGGCCCCACTGGGACTCAGGAAGTCCAGCCCAGAAGGCCTCAGGACAGATGGCTGTGGCCACGCTGCCATTTAGTAGGTTTACCTGCCTGGCAAGAAGTAGCTGTGGATATGATTTTTCATATTGATCAAGAAGTCAAAATATGTATCTCTCTATATAATATAAATCAGCGTGTCTAGGTGAGTGCAGAAAATAAAAGGGCATTTGCCCCTTTTGTTCAGGCATTTCCAACAAGCACACCAGCACACATCTAAGCCATAGGTTCACTGTACCATACAGCCCGCCAGCTGTTCTCACAGCTCAAAACATCCTACCTAGCTTCTGAGCTAAATCCCATAAGAGCACAGATGTGGGGACATAGGTGGTGGTCCACTGCACAGCCCTAACAGATCAAAGGGAAAGTGCAACATTTTTATGGCTAAATACTTTACAGGTGTCTGGTGGCGGTGGCAGGGATGCAGTAGAACAGAGGCATTTTTTCTAAGCTTCCTCTTTCCTATAGACCCCGTAGGTCTACAACCACACGTGTGCCTTGAACTCTCAGCCCCAATTCCTTCAACTTAATTCCTGCTGCAGGAGAGGGAGGACAGGCTACATAAGGCCCTTGGGGCCGGCCTCTGCTGTAGTGTAAGGGAGAGGCACTGCTTTCCCCCCCTGCAATAAACCAAGGCACCACTCTGTGCGGCTTAGGCGCAAATGTGTGATCCTCTTTCTCTCTTTGTACACAAAGAATGAAGCTGATAGCAAGGCTGACATCTAAATCCTCACTATTGGACGTCTGAGATAACCCTGGTTGTTTTTGTTTTTAAAGCTCAAACATAGGAGAAGGGAGAAAGACAGAAGGATTTCAACCCCTGCCAAACCCTGTTGTCAGCCCCCTGAGTTACAGATCTATGAACTCTTATGGGATGAGGGCTCTTTGCTTTTATCTCCCTGTGCAGCTCATGTCCTCAGCCCTCTGCAAACAGATGTTTTACCCTCCGAGGAAAAAAAACGAGAGAGAGAGACAGAGAGAGACAGAGAGAGAGAGAGAGAGAGAGAGAGAGAGAGAGAGAGAGAGAGAAAGCACAGCCAGGAATGTTGTCTGCAGATGTCAGTCAGGACCTCAGCCTGGGTCTTACCTCCCAGTCCTGCAAAAGGAGGATACATGAATTTTCTAGTTGGATAGTCAGTATCATCAAACAAGAAAATTGTGAGGTTTGGATTGTAATGCAGCCTCACGTTCAGTGAAAAGGCCCCGTTATGAAGGGAAGATGTGGGACCCAGGAGCCTATTCTTGGAACCTGAAAAATTAAAATTTCGCTAGAAATATCCTAAAGAAATGGTCAAAAATAGCACAGCATTTCAGACCATTTTTGTAGAACGTGGTAATATTGGCAAGGGGGGAGTGCTTGTAGGTAGAATACTGTCGGCTTCGGGGAAAGCTTTCTCTGCATTTTTAAAAACGATATGAAGGAAAATATTCTTGGGAATGAAAAGTCTAATGATTACATGTATATAGAGAGTGTCATCTCCGTGTCAGCTTTCGGCAGAAATCCGCTCCCCCACGCCGACGCCCTCCCCTCCAGCCACCCACCCTGATATTCTTCTTCACCACTTCCCACCCATTAACCCAGTACCTGCAGTGCAGTGCTCAAGTGGGACTGGCGGAGCTGCTGCCGCTGTCATCTCGTCGGAGCTGGCAGTCACCTGCCAATCTCGCCCCCACTTCCTCCTCCCTCCCTCTCCCCCCACCCCTCGTCAGTGCCGCTCTCCCCAGGGATGGATCGCTCTCCCCCCCCACAGCAGCCTCACAAATAACTACTGTTAACTCAATAATATCCCCCTCCAAGCTTTTTAATTACCAACCCCGCGCGGTGCTCCAGGCTGGCAAGAATGGGATGGAGAGGGAGGCTAGCAACAGGGGGTAGGAGAGTTTGGATCGCTGTGGGCTTCACGCTGGGGGAAAGGCTCCATCTCCTGCACACGGCAGCCCTGGACCGCCCGTGGGATGCTGCAGCCCCGGCAGCGGGCAGGTGCAGAGCAGGGAAGGGAAGGTGTGCGTGGGGGGGGGAGAAATCAGGTGCATCCTTGCAAAACACTGATATAGCTCAACATATGAAAGAGCCCAGCTTTTTGCTGTTGTTTTTGTTGTGGTTTTTTTTTTTCCTTTGCAAGAGAAATGTCTTATTAAGCCTTTTTTTTTTATTTTTATTTTTTTTAACCCCTGAAAATTCATGGGCTTGTGGTCTGGGAGGATTTTACTTAGCCTCGAATTAAATGGACATGGCTTACTGAACTTTCAAACAAGCTCTCCACCTAATATTTGTTTGTTTGCACCCATTTAAGCTCCCTTGGTTTTTAGCAGGTCTGAGTAAGAGGTTATTTTTTTTTAAATAATCAGTTAATGAAGTTTTATCTGAATAGCCCTAAGCCTATTAGTGCTGGGGCTGTCCGTGGAGCCCCCTCCCCCCAAGGTTAAACAAGCCCACCATTCCTTTTGTGCTCTAAACAACACACTGGGAAGAAAAGAGGCAAAGAGGGATAAGAAAGCCCAAGCCTCACACTCTCTCCTTTTTAAATTATAAAGAGACACTGGAAGGAGGCATAAATGCAAGGCCTTCTTTTATTCCAACACCCCCCCCCACCCCACCCCCAGCCTTGTCCTCTCCCTCCTTTGTAAGTCACCTTTACTATGAAGACACTGATGCTCTGAGTCTATACTTGCTTAAATCAAGAGAGCAAGTTCAGGTAATCGCCTCTCCACTGCAGGAGTCGGGCAGAGAAGACTTCCCAGGGGTGTGTTGGGCAGAGGACAAGTTCAGGGGAAGGGGCACAGACCAAACGTGCTGGTGCCTGCCATGCTCTGCTGGAAGGGCACCGTCAACTGGCACCACCCGCTGCATCCCAGCTCGGCAGCCCCTTGGCAGACACCCCTGTGCCTCGGGGGAGCCTCCGCTCCCCAAAATCAACAGCAGCCTTCCCAACGCTTCATTAAACAACACAGCTTCCCACCATTGCCCCGGCAACCGACACAGGCCTCCTGTTTGCCAGCTGGGGGAATTAAAGGCAGCCTGGCAGCCAGCCCCCAGCTCAGCTACCTTGGTAAGCTTGCCTTAGCTGTTAGAAAGAACCACTGGGCAGGGCAGGGGGCTGCACGGCCTTGGTGGAGATGTGCTCGGGAGAAGTGCTCCCACAGAGAGCCAGGATGCCCTGCAGCATCTGTTCTGCTGCAGCAGCCAAAGGCTGCTCCCCACCTCTGCTGAGCACTTCACTGTGGCACCTGCGGCCTCGAGAGCACAGACACTCCCCATCCCTCTGCTTACTCTCAGCACAGCCCTAGGGAGGAGCAGAGTACTGCCCAAGCCCTCATTCACACTCCAGATTTAGATGAGCTGGGGTAGCATCGGAGAGGGTGAGGGAAACAAACCCTACTCTCACCTACTCCAGTGGCCCCATATTACAGAAAATATACCCTGCATAGCAAAAAGCAGAGCAAAACTTGCCAGACTATCTGCTACCTTCAGCACTTATCCCACGGCACAGCTCTGCAACACGCCAACTGCTTCCAGCAGCTTCTTCACATTACCACCATGAGCTATGAACACCACAGAGGAGGTCTGCCAAAATGAGGAGGGGAGGAAAACACCTCGCTCCACAGCAGCAGCGAATAAAGAAGCGCTATTCACAAACTCGGGAATCCAAATCTGTTTTGTCCTGTTTTCCATGACTACTGACTGCGAGTAGAGGTCTCACAGGGAGAAGCATTAAGTATTTATTCCAGCTCTTGGTTTTGTCAGATTCTGCTGCCACTAACATGTTTCAATCCTGCCTGGAAAATGACATTGCTTTTTTTAATCTAGGGATCCCAAAACAGCACTGCAAGGGTACCTCTACCCTCCTCTGCAGCACACAGCCCCGCAGCACGCTGCATTTCCCAACAGCAATGAACTCTGCCCAACGAAATCTGCTCCATTCCAGAACCTGAACAATCTGCATGCCCTCCTTCTCCCTTCTTTGTGAAATATTACTTAGCTACATATTAAACAGCAGAAGAAAAAAGAGGAAGAAATCAAGGCCTACCAAATTCTGACCGCTACTTTAAATTGCACATGGAAGTGGCACATGGAAAATATGGAGTTGCATATAAGCATTAAATAACTCGCTAGCAATCTTTTGGGAACATAAAGGCAGCATCTCCACGCAACCCTACCAAAATTATCTGAGATATCCCATGTCAGTTTCAGGAGACAGCACTGAGTTAAGGGTTTCTGCAGAAATCTAGAGCAGAAGTAAATAAGGGGCAGTAAAGAATAATCACAAAATGGCTTAGGATCCCCAAAGCCCACCCAGTTCCAACCCACTGACATAGGCAGGGCTATGGCACCCACCAGCTCAGGCTGCCCAGGGACTTGACCAACCTGGCCTTGAACCTCCAGGGATGGAGCACAACAGCTTCTCTGGGCAAATAACCAAACATTCCAGCAAAAGCTTCCCCAGAAGAACCAACTGAAACCATCCAAAGGATGTCTTTGAGATTAAGGGAAAACAGTAGGAACACTTTGACATCATCCACTGTAAACAACAGTGATGATGGAAAGAATGCTCTCTGGTGGGGATGCAGAGAGAAGGGGAAGCTTTCAGTGATTTGCAGGAGGAGTCGAGAAGGGAACCTGAGATGTACATGCAAGACCACGCAGGTAATGGCTAGACTGGGAGATGTGGTTAGCAGGCCTCCCAGCACCTCTGGTTTAATCATGTATTTCCTATTTGGGAAGTTTCTGATATTCCCATCTTCTGGTTCTTTGTTCATGCAGGACTCTAACCTCTCTAAAAATACTGGCAAGGGTCAAAAAGCCCCATGTTTCTGGATCTTGACTTTCACTTCCAGGCTATAATAAGTTGAATTCTGGAGGCTTAACACCAAATCAACGCCCACTCTGAACAGAAACCAATCTGCGTGTAAATCTCAGGTTTTTCAGGTAGTGCTGGGCTGTGGAGGGAGAGGAGAGGCTGACAAGTCCTGAAGCTCAGGGACACATGCCCAACCCAGACTGCTCTCACCCCGTCCCCACCTCTTGGACCTCGAACCGCTTGCTGCCCGCTGCTGCCAAACCTGCTTTTACTTTTTCCCCACACTCCTCGCTAAACCTCCAGCTCTCTGTCTGCCTCTCCTCCCACCTGGCCCAGCTCACCTCCCGCACTTTCACATTGTTTTCATTCTTCTCTGCACCCAAGAGATTGGAGTTTCTGGATCCCCAAAGGCCAGGGCGGACAAGGAGCCGAGCCACGGCCTGCCTTCCTCCTGGGCCAGATTTGGGAGCAGCAGGGATTGCTGCCGGCAAGCCAGCGGCACGCAGGGGCAGAGGATGCGTTGGCCTCGGCGTGCGCCCTGCGCTCATTTTCCCCGCTGCTGCCATCCATGATTAATCATCCCTGAGACACGCCTGCCGCTCCCCCTGGCTCATGCTGCCAGAGCAGAGGATCCTCCTCGGGTGCCCGGCCCTGGCCTAGCCTGTGTCTCCTGGAAGGGACCCTCGGCGCTCTGCGCGCCGGCCCCTCGCCTGGCGGCCTGGCAATTAATCTCTACCCTCCCCCCATGTTCAAGCTGGCCCCACCGCCCCCTCCCCCAGCCCCCGTCCATCTGTGTCTAATTGCGTTTCATCTGCAGCCGTTCTCTGGAAGACTCACCGGGAAGGTGTCCAGAAGACGCGCACAAGCCCGAGCACGCGCTCAACGCGGGGCATGGGGATGGCAGCAGCACCGAGCCAGGTCCCCCCAGCCCACCCACACCTCCAGGAGACAGGGACTCAGTCCCCTGGCAGGGGGCAGGGACCACGGGTGACAAATGCCCACAGAAAGCAACTCCAGGCAGCCCAAGGGCTGAGGCTATGGATTCCCTTAGAACAGGCTGGAGCCAGGTGGTTTCACACCTTACTGTCAACTAACACAAAGGTATGGGCTGACATGAGCGGCTGGGAAGGCCGGCCTGGCACTCAGCAAGGGCAGTGTTCTCTGCAGTCAATCCTCCAGCTGCAAGAGGTCAGGGACTGTGCCACTAACCCATGTAACACCACCTTAAGCCTTGTCTAAGTGTTGCCAAAACTTCACATGCACAAATTCACGGCTCCAGTGCTGGTGACAACGTTTACTGTGGCAGGACAGCAATGTGGACCCAGACACATCTTTCAGAGTTGCTTTAATCCACGCTACCAGTCAGTAACATGCTTACAAGCAGGAGCTCTCAAGCTTTCCCTTTCTCTTGCCCTCCACTTAAGAGTGGCTGCCCATCACAGCCAGCCCAAGATATGCAAACACAGAAGTAAGCAGTTGAGTTACCATGACTAACGAGTTGCCATTTGTCAGCTGAGTCACAGTAGCACTAAACTAACCAACCTCCTGATGGTTTAAGCTGATGTTTTACTTCTTACTGCAATGAAGAAGGATGGCAAATGGAGTCAATTACTATAGCCCAGATGACGACTTATAATCCCATCATGGTAAATCAACTCACTGGCAATCATCCGTTCATACATTTTGCTCTGCCAGTATCAGATTTACTCAAACATTTTGGTCCCACCAAATGCTGTAAGCTAAATGCATGTCTGCAGTACAACCACAATGCTGTTTGTGGCAAAGCTGCAGAAAGCTACCATCCTATTTTTATTCTTTTAAGCCCCTCCTCAAAACACTTATTTTAATGAAAAGTGCCGCATTTGAAGATGTCCATTTACAGAAGCAGATGTGTCACAAACATATACAGAGATCTTTAAGAAAGCACATAAATCATCCTTCTTTCTCTTTTGCCTTTACTGGATATTAGATGCTGATCTGAGAGAGCCCAGAGGTCTGGCTTTGACCCCCAGTTACAATATAGACCTGCCCCACCTTGAACCACACAACGCAGCTGTTCATAAGCTCGACAACTGGTTTTGACAGAAAGCGAGGAAGAACACGTGCATTAATGCTCTGAAAAAGCTCTTTATGCGAGACAACGGTTGTATAAATAACTAATTATAAATATACACAAGAGATATACAACTGCCCCAGAGCTCTGGCCTTGTGTGGTAGCCTACAGACAAGGGTACTTTCCCGATGCTCAGTACCTATGACAGAATAGGCAGCACTCCATCTGCAGTTGAATTACATCTGCTTTCAGAGCTAGCTCTGAGCCAGCACATGCTGGGAGTAAACAAAATTCGTCAGGAGACAGCAGTTTGTGACAAACAAGAGCAACACATGGACTAAGGACCACTGAACAAGTCCCCATGCACATCAACACCATGGCAACTACCACTACCCTTACGAGCCCTTACAGAGGGAAAGCCACAGAAACTCACCTCTCCTCCCACTGTTAACAGCCCCCTGCTCCATGTCAACGTGCATCCTCCACACTGGCAGAGGAAGTTTCTGCTGGCATTGCCTAAACTGTATCGTCACAGTGCAAGGACTGTCAACCCCGTATCTTTCATCAGTACAGAGTTCTCCTTATCAGAGAATGAGAGCACAAAAGGGAGGGAGAAGCGCGTACACACAAGCAGTGTTTCTCTGATACTCAGCATAAAAATCTAATCAAAATTGTACCAGAATGGCGATGTGAAAAGCACCCTGCCAAGTCAGTAATAAATATAAAATTCATCTCTTATATTTCCACAATATATCACCTCTCATCCTGCAGTACTTTATGCATTGTTAGGACTCAGACGAATCCCCAAATCAGAACAGATTTGCAGTGGAATCTCACATTTTTGTTGGCTTCACATTCATTCAAATTACATCCTTAAGCAAGAGTAGGATAACAGACACTTAAAATGGCCCCTTGAACGCGGCAGCAGCCATTTTAAATAGGGCCTAACTCCTTCCAGACACCTGATTTGATCCCTGAAGCTTGTCCCACCTCTGTCCCCCTGAATTCCTGAGCCCTGCTCCCCCTGCTACCTGTCCTGCAGCAAAAAAAAAGGCCACATGGTGTATTTAGGGTGCACAAAAGAGCTGCCTGCCCCAGCACACTCTATTGATGATACCCCAACTCTAACAGTAAGCCACCTACCTCCAGAAGTCACAGCCACCTTGATTTCACAAGACAGTAAAACCTTCTTTTCTCAGCTTTCACCTTTCCCAGTTTATGCCCCATACAGGTGTTATACACAGCATCCACGGGCACCAAGAGCTACACACTGTGCAGCTAACAGTAGTAACAGCTTCTCCTTTTTCTGAAGACCACGTGGAATGTGAGAAAGGTGGAGGGGGAATGGAGTAAAAAGTGATCTCAGCTTGCTTTCCATTAGTCACAGCCTACCTCCCTGTGGCCTGTTACCCGAATACTCATCACCAAACCCTTCCTGACAGATGCACTTGCTGCTGATTCTGATGGGAACTATCAGCCGTGCCACATTTTCTAGTCCTATCAGTATGATTACATTACAAAACTGTGTCCCTTTCTGGCCCAAAGATTTCACATTCTGAAAGACAGGTGTACAAAAGGTGGGAGGCATCAGAAAACCCCAAGGAATTGTGCAAGTGTTAATAGCAGTGGGTACCTTAAGACAGAAGCGCTGAGTTTAGCTCTTCACGCATCACGCCCTATCTGAGCACAGCAGGTCTAAATAGGGAAAGCATCTTCTCAAAGCTCAGCTAGCGCCAAGGTATCCAAACAAAGACCAGGTTTTCATGACTGCTCAGCAACCACAAGCAGTAGGTGTTCAGTTCTTGGAAATTCTGACACTGCATCTAATGAGCCACAGACAATCTCAAGCTACTGCGCCATATGAGTAGTGGTAGCATAGCTAACTAGGGCTGGCAGCATCGAGACATGCACTGCAAGGTTTCCCTTTTGTCAGTGAGGTTTCTGAGATTGTAGTACTTTCCATACTTACATCTGCTTGCTTCTTGGTGGCGCTGCCTGCAGATCAAGTATTTGGGAAAGAAAAACCCCAGTGGAAATCATAACAACGTGAACGATTTTAAGTAGTCCACCCAAAGGAGGAAGAAGGAGCTACCAGTACTTGGAGATGTTTCTAAAAAGTCGTGCATGATAGAGGTAGGAGTCTTCTGTAGCTCTGTTTACATTTATCTGCATCTACACTGACGAAATCAGGACAGTTATTTCACCTCTAGCAGCAGAAACACAGCCGCAGCACCATCAGAATCACCTCTTGATAAAAAAAAGAAAACACAATGTCATTTAGCTTCACAGTGCGACGATAAACTGTGCATCATTTGTCTTTCTCTTTGCAGTATAGATAAGGCCGTGGAATAGCATCACCTCCACTGTGGTTCACAGGTCACTGCTGGTCTGTGAAGCATGATAGGTGGTCCATGCAGCACACTATCTGCAACCACTGCTTAGCGAGCCACAGCGCTTAATAAAACTCCCCATCTATTGCCCGGTGTCATTTTTCTCATTATAAACACTGTATGTTTTTATGTCCATATGCCAGAAAAGCACTTACATCTAAATGTAAAATATCAGCCAAAGTCCATCTACTTTTGACAGTGGAGAAGCAACATTAGGAGACCCTCCCTGAGCGAGCCAGCTACAACGCTGCGACTGAGACATCAGCATCTCCTCCTCATGGTCAGTGCAACGATGCCATGCCAGTGTGGGAGAAGCACTGGTGGGGAGGCACTTGGACAGGACTTCTGCAACAAAGCCACCTCTCTATGTGCACATGGGCACTGCTGCAAGCAAACAGCTGCACTGGCTGCACGTGCTTGCAGTACTGGCAGTGTCTAGAGCTGACATGCCTCAAAATGTTCTGGTTGCAACCATATCTGAAAGCTGGTATTTTATTTTGGGCTGAACCCGATCAAAAAGCTCACAATGAAACAGAAAGCTGCAGAAAGTGGAAGCAAGAAAGGAAAAACACAGGCTTGTTACTGCATGGTACAATAAGGGAAAAAGAAGACAAATCATCTTAACAGGGAGGCATATGGTCTTGTCTTCTCAGGAAAATAATGGAAACGCAATCATTCGGGACAGTCGCAACTAAATTGGACACAAACACCGGAAAACATGAGGAAGGAAGTATCACATACACTGCTTTCTGATCACGCGTACGGCTAGGTAATCAGATCAGTGAGGGGTATTTTTGTTTGGTTGGTTTGTTGCTGGCAAAAGGACATTCAATTCCTCAGCTGAAAAGAGACTTATTCTTTGTGTCTACCTTGCCATTGCCTGCCCGGGTGCCAGTGCAGGACGGTCCCTGACGCACAGGAATGTGACAAATGCATTTGTGCAGGTCGGCACAGAGAGGCGTCAGGCAACAAAATGCCTCCATTGCTGAGTCCTCGAGGACAGTCAAGAGATTGTGCTGAAACAGAAGGGTTGTTTGTTTTGCTTAAAATGTATTTACTTCAACAAGTAATTAATATTTCGAGTAGAGAAGGCCTTTGTTAGAGATTCACCACGTTCACCCCTTCAATTAAGGTTTTAAATGCTCACATTCATAGATCCATTCACACTTCCCACTTGTCCTTCAGCAACGCCAGCAAAGACCAGAGTTTACATTCCTGGCACCTCGAAGATAAAAAAGAAATAACACCGAATCCTCCACAAAACAAAACGCTACAAAAAAAAAGGAACAAAACCAACCAAACAAACAAACAAAAAAACCACCATACCAACCACATTAAAAAACAAACAAACACAACAAACCACCCCAAACCTACCAGGTCTTTTATCCATCACCAGCGAGAAGAAATGGTGTCCAAGATGAGCTGCGTGGGCACCTTTCCCCACTCGTGTGACATGAACCAAGGAGTCACTTGAGTGACCCGGGCCACCCCCAGAAGAGAGCTGAGGGCCTGAGGCACAGGGCTCAGCGTGGGGCCCACTGGGCGGCCACCTTCCTCAGCACCATGCACAGGTGCCCATGGATCCCTCCATGGATGTGCAGCAAACTCAGTGCACTTCAGTACCAGGCCCCAGTACCCCTGGTCGCTAGGGTGTTGGTATATGCTAATTGCAATGTCAGGATATCAGCACGCACTGCTCACAGGAGCAATGTTTGGACCCAGCGCCTTCGTGTATTTAGGGGAGAACGGCTGGATCTGCCTCTACCTGTGCCGTGCTGATGTCACTGGCTGCTATTTCCAGCCCGGTTGCCATGGAAACAACCAGGCCTCAGCACCAGTTAGCAGTTCAATATATAATTTACTTATTCTTTTTCACCTAAGTGATTAGGACTCAAAATACAGAAGCATCTCACATAGATAAAATCTTCTGATCGTTTCACAGGAATTTCTTGAAGACAAAAAAACAGCCTGAAACACCATGCTGTGCTTTCTCTGGGGACTGAAGAGACAAATAAAAGCCTACAAGAAGAAAAACCCTCTCCCCTCCATCCCCTGCCCTTCCAAGTTTCGAAGGAGACGGATGTTAAAGTAAGGCACCTGCCTCATCCTGCACAGCCGCAAACCCCTTTAGATGGATGGCAGCGTGACCCCAAAAAGACCCTTTTTGGCTTCTGCAGATGACCGCCATACATAAAGCAAAAACTCTTTCTCTCATCCTCATTAATCTCGGAGGAAGCGGCTACTCACGTCATGCTGCTCGCCACAGCCCTTTGGGAAGGCAACCGCTCCACCTCCGCCTGCAGCAACACACTGCCAGCAACTGCCTCCATCTCCCATTGCTTTCTTAACCAGGTGAGGTGATGTCTTTGGTTTTCCACTCCTCTATGGTCAGGTAGTTTTAAAGTAATCCAGGACCTTTAAAGGCCCTAACTTTTCATACTGGTTTTCATTATTTTCAGAATGGGAAGTTTTAAGCATTAATTTTGAAAAACAACAGCTCCGTGACTAAGCTGTGTGGTCTGGATGAACAACAGAAAAAGAAACACCCCCCCAGAGTTCCCAACCAAGGCTGGCCACCCCTCTCTCACTTCCCAAAACAAAACAACTCATCACAAACCATCCGTATGCCTTCTCCTGGCCCTCATTCCTCCCTTCACAGCTGGGCACAGGGAAAGAACGACAACCACCAATGAAAGCCAAATAGACAGAAGCAAAGAGGTATCTCAAGCAAGGCTTGAATTTGGGCATGCTGCCTGCAGAGCACAAGAAAACAAAAATGCACAAATCTCCAGATATGCTGCAGAAAGAAGAACGCTATCAGGCATCTGGGCTAGTGCGACCTTAAGGGCAAATTTCAGAGGCCTCCCTACACAAAATCATTAGCAAGATCACTGGGGATGGTCAAATGCTTCAAACAAGAATTAAAGAAAACATCATTGTGCCCAAAGTTTAGAAACACATGGTAATGCCTCAAAAGCAAAAATTAAATAGGTGTAATCTATAAGCCTAACTGACCTGAACAAACCTTCGTCCTAATTTTCTCTGTTTTGTTCCACCCAACTCCTTGACTCATCCTCCCTTTCTCCAAACCACTGCTTTTGTTTTTGCTCCATGTTGTTTTCCTCTTTGCTCTTCAGCATCTCCTCCCTCCCCTCCCTCCCTCTTTATACACTCCCCATCACTGCTGGCACCACTCAGTCTGAGCTTCTTCTTTGCTCTTTACCATCACCTGTGCCCCTCTGTCCCTTCATGCCCTCACTCTGATGGTTGGGTCACAGTGCATTTCTCTAATATTAGCATCTGGTGCACGGTCAACCAGTATCAATTGAATTAAACAGCCACAACACCTTTGAGAATTTAATGGGAGCTCCCCTGATTCAAGCTAGAGGAAGTAGATGATAAATTCAAGTGATTTGGCAAAGATCACATGGGCAGTCAGGAACAGTGCCAGAATAGAAGGCCGTGTCCAGAATCGCTCAAATCTATCTTTGGGTCATTTCATGGTCGAGAACCAGATCACACAATCGACAAACCAAAACAGATTTATGCCGACTCCAAACCAGAAACAGCCACTGAAAATATAATGTCTGTTGGCTGCAGATTGAGAAGTGTGATTAAAAACTTGATTAAATGGTTTCTATTCTGGGGAAGGAAAAAAAATTTAAAAATAAAAGAATCTCTTTAAAACCCCTTTGCTACAACAGCTCATCTGACATGGGGAGAAATACACTAGAGAAACATGTTAGAGGGACTTCAGCTATGGGAAAATGACGGGCGCTCTGGATAGAGCTGACAGCTGACTTGAGAGTCATCACAGGGGCTAACATCTTCCTTCTCCACACAGCCTACAGTGGTCTGGCACATCTCAAAACTCAGAAGAAAAAAAAGCTGCTGATTTCATAAGGAAGTAGCCTCGGAGGCTGTTTGGAGGATGAAGTCAACTACATATGGTTCTATTTATTTGTTTATTTTGGGGTGGGGAGAAGGAGTCAGTGGCAAATTCTCAGCCCTAACAACCAACTCACAATAAAAGCTCATGAAGTCAAGGGTTCCTTAAGGAGAAAAAAAGAAACACTCTTCTAATTTGTATTTATTAAATACACACCAACATATTTTCAGGATCCCAAAACTCGGGCATCTGGCTCTAATGATTAAAGAGCGCTCCTCCTGGAGGCCACCACTTGAACCTAGCCTAGATAAGCTGTAATCCAAACCTGCCTCTGGACAGCAGATTCATATGGCTCACACAGAAAAAGCCCTCTGTGTTTGGAGGTGATGCAAAACAGGTACAGTAGGCAGGTCATGTCCGAGTACACCGCTAGACCTCTACACCACAAACCAAACACAGCTGCGTTTGAACGCAGAAGCAAAGTTTTCTGCATTTTCTTTCAGTTGAAAAAATAAAAATCCCCTTAGGAAACTGTACAAAAATATCCCTTCTCTGCGCTTTATGAATGAGAATTCACATGCAGAAAGGCAGGAAATGAGGTAAGGTTGCTTTTTCCCTCCTTGTCTATATTGTGACTGCAATGCACACATGCATTTATAAGCTGAAGAATATAACTGCACACACTTTATAGATCTGCATTTCATCCAAGCGCTGCTCACTTGGGAAAACTTTGAAATTCAAGAATTCTGTGACTCCGATACCACAACCGTTACCAGTTGGGAGCTAACATACATTTCTTTTTTTGTTCATCCTGAAGCTTTGAATTATAATTTGCTCATTAGCCTAATAAATATCTCATCGTTGTGTGGCCCATAACAGCAGAAACAGCAGTTGTTATAGCAGCTCCCTGCTGCACCAGAGGAAGCTCTTCTGACCTCAGCATCCCAGAGCACCTTAAGCAAACACAGATCCAGTAGAGCCATGGTCCTCCCGGAGCTAACCCGGACACATGCAAAGCAAGAGGGGCCGGTTCTCCTTCCTCCAGAGCACACACAGATGCTTCTCCAGCCACAGGAGACATATCCCATCCTCAGAGACTTTTTCCATCTGCTCTCTGTAAAGAACAAATTAACAATCTATGGCACAGGGGCAACACGTGCCATAGAAAAGTTTCCCTTGCTTGAGAGCTGTGGCTGTGCTGAGCATTTTGGTTCTAATCAACATGATATCCTGCCATTCTGCTTTCCCCAGGTTGCCTCTATATCTGTCCTCAATCTGCATGAGACTCCCACTTACACCAGGGCCTGGCAAGAATTTCCTCTTAGAATGGAAAGGAAAGAAAACCAAGAGGTATTTAACAGTTAATAGATATTGGAAAAAAAAAATCAAACCATACACAAAAAAAAAACCCTACTACTCTTCAATGCATATAAAAACGACCCCAAAATAGTGGGTCTGGTTTTGTTTGGGTTTTTATTTCTTTAAGTTGAAATTGTGATTCTGATTCTGTTGAGACCTCCCCTGGCCCACTCCCAAAACATATGCGTGATGAGAAGAGCAATGACTCCCAAATGTACTAAACAGGGCAATTTTGGGACCTCCTCCAAGATCTCTCTCCATCTGCCCACCTCCTGCCCAGCAATTCATTCTGTCCCACAAATCTCTGGCTCCTCTGTGTTCTGCAGCCCTACTATGGGCTCTCACCTCTGCCCCAAGTTACTGCTGTCACCTCCCATCTCAGATCATCACCTTTGCTCCTGCTGGAGCTCTGCCTCCTTTCTCAGATTTGTGCCAGGGAAATTCTCCAGTTTTCTCTTCCTGAAGCAAGGTATTTCCCCAAGGCTCAAAGGGGCAGAGCTCACTGCTTGCAGAGCAATCCTACATGACACACCTTCATCTTCTGCTGTACCAGCAGGCATTGTTTCCAAGAGCAGAGGCAGCGAGCCCTGCCTCCTTTCCACACCAGCTCAGTCTAGCTCTGGTGCCCCTGGTAACTCACTTGTCCCATTTCTCTTTGGGGCTACTTTTTAAGTAAGGCTGAACCTTCTAGTATCATTATCAGACCTAATTCACCCCTGCTGAAACCCTCTATAAGAAATGTAAAGGATTAGCACTGATCTCAGTGCCTGTACTGCCGATTGTCCCCATACACATAGATTCATAGATACATTAGGTTGGAAAGGACCTACAAGATCATCTAGTCCAACCATCCTCCTATCACCATCCCTACCCACTGAACCACTAAATCAAATCCCTTAGCACCTCATCTAAACGCTTCTTGAACAGTGCTAGGGATGGTGCCTCAACCACCTCCCTAGGCAGGCCATTCCAGTGCCTGACCACTCTTTCAGAGAAAAGAAAGTGTAAGGACTGATGTTGTGAGCACCCCCAGGAGGCAACAGCAAGACCTTTCTGCCTGCAGCAGGTGAGAGACAGACTTCCACTTCCCCAAGAACCAGGCTTTTTCCCTCAGCGTCTTGATTTACAGCACAATCAATAGGTTCCTGCCCACTGCTGCCATCCCCTCTCGTTTCAGAATTGATGGGCAGCAGTGACCCAGAGCTGCTGTGGGCTGAGAGATGCCACCGAGGTAAGCACAGGGCTGTGCCCAGATTCCATTTCTGACAGCTGCCAGAGCAGGTAAGCCCTGTATAATGGCTGCAGGCAGAGAGGATGAGTGCCCCAGCACTGCGGGTACAACCTCACACCAACCTGCAGCTTAGTGATTACCCAGAGCATCCTCCCAAGAAAGGATCACCACCCAGTCTTGTCCTGCCACCCTCCAGTGCCTTCCAAAGGCATTTTCAAGGAAAATCTTCCAAAGTTAAGCAGATGTAAGAATGCCTTCATTATGCTGCAGGAGATCACAGGTATTTTCAAAGCTTCCAGGAAACAAAAGCCCAAACAAAACAACACAAAGCTTTCCTCCCCCTTCTGGGTGAGGAAGAGCCCTTAGGCACAGCCGGGTTCGCTGGCTGCTGGTGACAAAGCCAGGCACTGCAGCTCCACTTCCACTTCTCTGCACAGTCCCCAGCAGGAGCTGCTTCACAGAGGGCAGCACTGCAAACTCTTAAGCTCCCACCTCGGGTTGGGAGCCTGGCTGCAGACCACAGGTTGAGCTCAGGTCAGCAGGCAGCTGGACAGTGGCATTCCTTCCCCTGTGAAATGTCACCAACGTAGTGCCTCAGACAGGCACTAAGTGCTGTTTAACACTTTCCAGCAAAAAAGAAAAAAAATATTGATCGATATTCCCAACTGGCTCAAGTGCTCATATCTTCAAGGGAAGGAGAAGGGGAATGCTAAGAGGAATGAGAGAAGGAAAAGTGTGTTTTCAAATGAAATGAGAAACATGAGGGAGAACCAGCACAATGGGTCAGGACCCATAGCTGGGCAAGAGCCTTTTGTAGCTCAAGATGGACACTGCAAAAAGCTGGAGAAGGCTGCTTAAATGGAGTGCAAGGCAGGGGAATAAAGAGAAGGGAAAAGTGAAGAGGAGAAGCTCAAACAGTATGAGCAGCTGTGATGCTGTGACTACTGCCAGCAGACAGTAAGCCATTAAACACGTTAGCTGGATGCAAGGAGAAGTGTGAGCAGAGGGGTCCCTCGTTTCCATCTGCAGTTCTGGCAGCAGGCTCCCTGGACACTGGGAACAGAGGCCGAAGCCAGTTCATTGACTGCAGCCACCCATCAGACCACCTGAGATGAAGCCTGGCAAAACCACAGGGCAGATGCACATGCACTGATATAGTTCCCTTGATACAGTCCCCTTCATCCAGAAAAAAAATCCAGTCAGCATCTCAGTTCTACAGGACTTTTCTAAGGACAGCGAAAACACCACAGAGGAACCAGGCAGGGGATCAGTTATGAGCTCACACAGACCCTCAAGTGCCAAAGCATAAGCGGGTCAGGTGACAGACGTGAAGCAGAAACTTCTCTCTCAGGACTGGTGCTCTGAACGACCCACATTGGAGATGTCCTTCACTTCCCTGTGTGCCCTCCTTGCCAGCTCCCACACCCAAGGCAGCACGTCAGGCTGAGCAGATCGCAGCAGTGTGGCAGTTCCTCTGCTTCCTTCTGCTACCGCACTTCATCAGGTCCACAGTGATACCCATGGAACCCATCACAGGAAAGTTCTGGGTGATGAGCTACAACAGATAAAACAGATGTTTTGCCACCGGCATCAAACCCCAAATAGCTTCTTTGAACATCAGACTGCATTGCTAACCTGTCTTTTTTAACTCCAGCCATAGAGGAGAGTATGGGATTAGGCCTGCAGGCAGAAAAGGTAAGACGCTCTGCTAATTGCTCACCTGTTTTTGACAGATAACTTAAGTCATATATCTCTGCCAGCTCTTTTGCATCGGTCATCTGCCTGTAATTAGTCAACATCAGTGGACCACAAAGATTGCTCTTGAGAGAGCAGAGTTACCGTCACTGTGCCCAGGTTCCTAGGTGGCAAAACCAACCCGTGCCTCTACAGCCCAGGACACAGCTTGCATTACAGGATCTGACAAGCTATTCTATGCTTGTCTTCAAACCTCAGGCAGGCTGGAGAGGACCCATGGGGTACAGCATTCAGCTACATGGCATCCAGCTTTGTGAAAGGAGAAATCGCTAACACAGCAGCCACGCACAAAGCAGGACCACCTAGTCCTCCCAGCAAGATGCCACAGTAAGAGGCTTGGCAGAACTGCTAACACTGGTGTGACTCACACAACAAGCATCTCCCTCTGTCTTGCCCACCATTCATGTTTATCCCAAGCAACCAAGATAATCACAGAAAAAATCCCGTTCTGTGGGATACGACATTGCATCTATGTGCAACTCGGACCAGAAAAGTCCTATGAGAAATAGCAATAACTTGAAAACACCAGGAGGGCCAATGCTCCTTCTCAACAAGGTTGATAGCTCACAGCTCTCAGGCAGAAATATGGTTACAGCACAAACTTGGGAGAGGGTATGACCAAAAGGCTTGAAATGTAAGGCTACATCTAAAACACTTCTATCCTAGGGAAACAAGGCAGGCACCAGAAAGAACCACAGAATCACTGAGGCTGGAAAGACCACTAAGACCAGTCAGTCCAACCAACAACCCATCACCCATGCCCACTAAACCACGTCCTTCAGTGCCACAAAGACACCTCTGCTGTGCAACACCCAGCACAGCCCACCTTCAGCTGAAGTGCCAACCTGCAGGGTCCAGTCAGCAAAAGCACACGTGCCACTGGCAAGGGACCAGTTGGATGGGTATAGCTGATGACACAGAGGGTTTCTTTGCGGTCTGTGTGACCTCCCCTCCCTCAAGGAAGGAACTGAAGTGACTGCTTACAAGAGCTGATGGTAAAAAGGGAGGAGGCTGGGGGAGGAGGGAGAGCAGAACGTATTTAACAGTTTGTAAGCAGAACGGGAATAAAAGGATAGCTACAGATTAGCAACCCACTCTGCTGAATATGTACAGACATGGAACAGTGCTGCTTTTTCACTAGAAACCAGTAAATGTGGTAGAGGGAGAATGCAGGATGGTGCTGTGTTTCTACATTAGGATTTTTAAGTACACTGCAGGATTTCTGTCTCAGAGTACTCATTGAGTTACATCAGACCGTAATGGCCTGTTGATTTTGAGAGATTACGGCAGCGCTGTTGATGCAGAGAGAGAGGAGATGGAAGGGAGGAGAAGATGCGATGCATCAGCCAGCGTGCGCACACATCTCACATGATTACCCACGCTCCTGAGCCAGGGACACACTGCGGCCGCACAGCGGGACCAGGATGGGAAGAGACCTCGTGCAGGACTCCGCTAACGTGGTTTTGGTCTATCCTAGTTTCATTCCCTGGGGCAGCAGAAGCCACAAACAGCATTCTGCAGGGCAGCTCTGGGCGGGCGTCCCACAGTGAGGTGGAGGTGGTGAGTGCCCTATGACAACGAGAGCTGTGCGCACTCAAGATGGATTCAGCCTCCCTCTGCCAGGCTGACAACTTTGTCTGCTGCATTTCTCTCTCCCTCGTCTATTTCATAGAGAGATGGTATCCTTTCCTTCTCCTTTCTTTGCTCCCGGGCACAAGCAATCAAGAACAAAGGATGAAAGAAAAATGCAGTGGGGGGGAGTGAGGCGGGGGAGGGACATTTGAGAGTTAGGAAGCAATCTTCAGCAGAGAGAATTAAAAAAAAAAATAAAAAAAGAGGAGGAAGAAAGGAGATGCAGAGGCTTGGAAAAAAACACAATATGCAAATGAGGTAGAACAAAAATCAGAGCTGAAAAAAATATACATCAAATCCCACCAAAGGAGCCCACCCGCCTGCAAGCTCCTATCTGGCACAGGTGGGGAGGATAGGAGCGAGGGGCTCCTCTTGGCACCCCACACACATCAGTGGGCAGCCTGCCCTCCAGGCAGAGGGAAGAGGAAGGGAAGCGGCTCTGGAGCCACGGAAATCCCTGTTTTCTCTCTGAGGTAGGGAGCTGTGGGGCAAGCAGAAGCAGCCAGGTGCTTCTAACATGATGTTTGTCAAACAATCTGATTTCAAGCTTCACTGGAGTAGTCCCTCAGCAGCTGCTTTAATCCAGCACAGCCCTTCTCCCCAGCAGGCTGCCTGCCTTCCCCTCAGCACTCCACACTTCCAGCAGGACGGCCCCCTTTGGGAGCAGGGCGCAGCCCTGGCCAGCAGCCCCCAGGCCCACATCATGAGCTAAGCAAGACCTGCTGGAGCCAGAGGCTTCCAAAGAACACCCAGCTGCCAGAGATCTGCTGCTGCAGGTGACAGCATTGCCTCTGGTGCAGATCCAGGACGGGGTGTCAGTGAAGGTGGCTGCTTCCCTGCACACTGAAGAGGGAATAGCTCGTATGTCGGCTTGTTCATTAGTGACAGGAGAGCTGGTGCTGTGCTGTGACACCATAGCACAGTAACCCTTGTACTTATCACCACCTATTTCTTCTCCTTCCAAGGTAATGAGAAAATATTGCTGCATGCACCTCAGCCAGAAACAGTGTCAGGTGTGAAAGGGAACCATGATGCAGGGGATTCCTAGCTGTCAGACCAGCCCTGGGGCCAGCTAACCTGAAATGCCACTTCTCACTATCAGCAGTGCCCTCCTTTCCTGCAGCCTTTGCTTTGTCCTGCCACACTTCATAGAATCACAGAATCATAGAATTGATGGGTTGGAAGAGATCTCAAAGCCCACCCAGTCCCACCCGATGCCGTGGGCAGGGCTGCCATCCACCAGCATAGCTGCCCAGGGCCCCATCCAACCTGGCCTTGAACCCTTGGGGATGTCACACCCACAGCTGCTCCGGGCAGTTTGTGTCAGTGCTTCGCTGCACTCTGAGTAAAGAATTTCTCCCTCATGTCTAACCTAAATCTCCACTCTTTTAGTTTAAAGCCATTCCCTCTTGTCCTACCCACTCTTAGATTGTGTAAAAGTCGCTCCCTCCTCTGCTTACAAGGCCATAATGAGGTCTTCCTGTAACTTTCTCTTCTCCAGGCCGAACAAGCCCAGCTCCCTCAGCCTGTCCTCAGAGAGGTGCTCCAGCCCTCTGAGCATCTTTGCAGCCTCCACTGGATCCAATCCAACATCTTTATGTCTTTCTTGTGCTGGGGGCCCAGACCAGGACGCCATGCTCCCGATGGGGCCTCAGGAGGGCCGAGCAGATACAATCACAGTTTCCAATCCAAGTGTTATTGCTTGTCCAATTCTGCCTGTAAGCTCCTGGCATTAGGGATCTAATAGCTATGGGTTGCTTTTCACAAAAGAAAATCTTAAAATAAATAAATAAATAAGTAAATAAATAATTCTATCATGTCAGAAAAATGGATTATTACTTTCAGTGAGCATCATTTCACTGAGAAAATGCTAAATGCCCAGAACCTAGAGTCACAACTGTGCTGCGAGTGCCAGTTAGAAAACAATATCGAGACGCTGCCAAACGGCACAGCGGAGCCGTCTGCACGGCACCAGGGCACGGGAAGGCAAACGCAAAGCCTCGCAAAGCCTCGCACTGGGTATGCGCAATCAGCGGGCATCCAGGCACGCGCAGCGTGGGAAGCCCAGCTCCTAGCAAGGACCGAGTCCGCGTCCCTGCCAGGGAAAGCAGCCACAACTGACACTAATTGGCTCTGCGGCTGCCGCGCAGCAGAGGTGACAAGCACCGCCTGTGCGCAGACAAGAGGCCTCCCATCCCAGAGCCCTGGGGTCACAGCGAGGTGCCCGGTGGGAGCGGTGTGTGCGCGGCCGTACCGCCACAGCAGGGATGCTGGCTCCGTGAATAAAGAGCATCGCTATCGGGAGCTGTCGAGCCTGCGTCACTCACTGCAAGAAGCGGAGGGGGGGGGGGGAGGGGGGGGGAGGGGAAGAGACAACCACCAGCTTAAACCAGATTTTACTGGTAGGAGCACCACCACAATCCGGGTTCTCGGGGACTTTACAAGGGAACCTGAAACGCTGCCGTTCAACTCGGAGAAACAACAATTAGTACACGTGTGTCTTGGTGCATGCGTGTGTTTGCATGAGCCTGCAGTACAAACACATACATTAAACACGATGAGGAAGAAAGAGGTTGTTGTCTGAAGCTCAAAGCAGCAGCTACGTGCAAAAACCTGCGTGCAAGCGAGAATAAAGCACGGGGAAGATTTACTTTCTTCTTTCTGGGGGCAGGGAATTAAGCACACCCACCCTCAAGCAACGCCTGAGAAGAATTATGCTGCTTGTGAGAAATGCACTTTTCTGGTTCTGAGAAAAATTGGACATAATGCAAGTACCTCGAACGCAATTACTGGCACTTGTTTAGCAAGGCAGGGCACTGCACTGCCACTGGGCTCGCTCCTCCCTGCTCCCAATTAGCATGCCGAGCGCTCCAGCCACACACATGGGCTCGCGGGTCAGGGATTGGCACGGCGGAGCAGCAACCAGCTACCTGCTCACCAATGGAACGCTGCGGCTTCCTTCATTTTACATCCTCCCATCCCTATCACGCTCTTTTCCTCCGCTCCTCCGGGGGTCTCTGGAGGCAGCGATAAAAACCACAAACTCCCCCTCTCCCTCTCAGCTGGTCTCATTCACGGCTCATGGCAGACCCGCTTTCCTCCGGGGACTCACTAATGAAGACGGCCAACGTTAATCTCTTTCCCCCTCCCTGACGGGTCGATTTATAGTTCCACGGAGAGTCCTGGATTGCAGCCAGAGGGCCTGACACATTTTTCTTGTTCCAAGATGGAAAGGGGGGGGAGAGAGCAGCTTGCGAGCACACACACGCACAAGACACACGCATCGATGATTTGGATGGAGCTGGAGATGCCGCTGGGATGCCTGTTTACCTGCTCCGAAACGGCATCCAAGGGGAACACGAACCAACTGCGCTCCCGTGTCTGAGCACACACCCCAAACAGCTCCATGTTTCCATAGCACCTCTTGCAGCCCAGGGACCCCAAATCACAGCGATCCCTCCCTCAGTGCTGGGATGCAATAAAGCATCGTTTGTGTGCCAGCAGCATTACCCGTGTGTCTTTAGGGGAGGAAGCGATCAAGAACTTCTCCGGGATAAGCAGCAGGGGGAGGAGAAGGGTATTTTTTTTGATGGGCAGAAAGTAATGAACTGGAATGGGGCCAGGACACTGAGGGCACTGTCCCCTAATCTTGCTGAAAAGCCCAAGGGTACCTTTAACAACTGATGGATCTAGGTCTCGGCTTTACACCCCACCTGTTCATGGTTCTAGCACAGTGATGCAGTCCGAAGTCCCCAAGACCACACCCACCTGGCATCCCCTGCCCCTCTGCCACATCACCAGCCCCAGACCCCCACTTCCACAGCTGAAAAGGGAGCTGCAGGGAAGGAGTGACTCGGCTCCCTGCCTGCCACACACCTGGCTCGCTGCTGATGACACAATGGCCCTGCTAACAGGGGCAGGCAGTGAGCTGCCACCGCAAAGCCTCCTCCATTCCTGGAAGAGCAGTACATTACCCCCGTGCCCCCACCCCTTGGGAACCGAGCAGGGGATTTAAAAGGGGCACTGTCGAGCCATTTAGGGCCATTATTTTGCACTAGAAGAAATGGTCTTTACAAAGCTCGATGGAAGCACACTCTCATTCTGTCTTTAAGTAATCCTGAAGGTTTCAACTGCTGAGCTGTAAACCACAATGCAAAAAAGCACAGACAAATAGATCAGATCAGATATGAGACTGCCCAGACACAAGAGTTCCACTTGCCAAGCTGACTGCAGAGCAAAAATAGAAATGAGCGCTGCACATAATTACAGTATTTTACATTTCTGCCACACTTTCCATCCTTCAAGGTCCCGAAGTGCACACACATGTGCACGCATGTGCATACAGAGAGGCAGGACACCAGGAAAATTCACTTCCTTGTGAAGGAGACCAAGAAATCACAATGCAGTAATAACAGCTTGCACTGAACCAAAGCCATCATTAGCGCATGCACACACACACACTCGTAGAAAATCATTATAATGTGAAACAAGACCAAGCCATACCAATCTGTACATCAGCAGCTCCAGCCCTTCTGCTGCTGCTCAGAGTTTTTCCCCAAAACAGAAGATTATAAACCAAGGTTTTATCAACTCGTGCCCTCTGCTTCCCCACAAAGCCTGAGCTGCTCCCTTTGCTCCTGCAGGGCAGGGACAGCTCTGCATCCCTCTGTCCCCCACCCTTCCTCTCACTTTGTACCCCAGCCCCACTGCTCAGACGGCAAAGCATCTGAATGGCAGCAGCGAAGCTGTGGCTGGTGCCCTGACCAGAGTGCTGCTCTTCCCCTGACAAAGAGCTGAATGAAGTCAGGTACAAAGGCCTGCTCTCCGCTTTTATGCCTCCCAAGATGCTCTCAGCGTGGATGAAAAGAAAAAGGCCAGGAAAAAGAAAGATTGCTGGTAGGTGAACAGGAACAGGGATGTGACACTGGCAGAAACCTCCAACTTCAGCAGAAGCAGGGGAGAAAAGAGCAGGCTCCAGCTCAAGCTTCGTCCTGGGGTGCTGGGGCACTCCCTTCTCTCTCCCACGTGTCTGTGGCAAGCCAGTTTTATCTTCCACACGTTGAATATTTCATAGTCCTTTTAAAGTCCAACCTGAGCACACAGGCATTTTGATGCTGACTGGTGGCCAAAGCATGTAAAGAACAGGGGAAGGCAGTCAAAGGGGAGACAGTGAAGAAGGCTGCTCTGAAGGCAACACTAAAAAGAACCCATGGAGCAGGAAGAGGAAAGAAAAGTCTGAGGTTATAAAACCTCTCCAGCTGGCTAGAGATAGCTGGGATTATTTGTACTGTGTGCATATAGGGTGTAAAACAGGAATTTCACCAGCAACATAACAACGAAATACAGTATGCAACTGCCTGATCAGGAAAGAGCTTTTTTACCAGTGGCTGGGGCACAGTACAGAGATAGTGCCCATCTCAGCAGAGGTTTGGGGGAAGAAAGAGATTTTGTCAAAGATGCTGTGGCAACACCCTCCTCTGTACTTAGGGAAACAGCTACGGGATTGTGAATGTCCAGAGGGGACTCCAGGTTTTAATAAGGTCACATCTGAAAGAGCCCCACATAATAAGCTGCATGGAAGTCAATTTATCGATCACAGCACACAGGGCTAAGTCAAGCCTGCCGGGATTCAAAGTTGTGGTTGCAGGGCGTGTAGGTAATTCATACCTGATGCTCGAGGCCATCCCCTCTGGCTGCAAATGGGAGACCAAGGTGATTTCTTAGATTTCATTTAGTTTTACAGTCCAGTGCATTATTCAGGAACGCAAGGAAGAGCCTGCCTAAAATCCAATCTGATCTTTGACGACATCACACTAACAGCAAAGACCTTTCCCTAGCTTCAAGTGCCCCTTTTCCCATGTAGTAAAACTGATCACAGCAGTCAGGAGACTCTTTCCACACTCAGTAACAGCATGCCCACCTTATTACCCTGAGTGCAACGCCAGTGAGATACCCCGGGGTCTTCTGAGACCCTCACACCAATGACTCTTCTGTGAAACCACATCAGAGCATTCACCTCTAGTAAACAACTAGAAAGCAAGAAAAACGCATTGCACAGCCCAGCACCTGTAAAGCTACAAAAAAAAAAAAGAGTTATGCCAATGTATCTTAGCAGAGGGGTTGTTACACTGTCAGGAGATTGCTGGAGATGACCTTAAAATAATCTTTAAAAATAGGTAAAGGGTACATGTGACTTGGTTTGTTCGTTTGTTTTGCTTTGGGGAACATCTGTCTATTTCCTTTACCTTCCCCACCTTTCCTATCTGAGGATCCAAGTTTTTTCTAGGCTGAAAAACACTGACAATCAGAGGACCAGGAAAATGACATCTTCCTAAATAGTGAGAAACCAAAAGACACAAAAAGGAAATGGGATTTTATTTAGTTCACGTCAAACTCTGGTTGGTCTTCACCCCCAATTACTAGCATCTATACTATGACTTCTATTTATTCAGTTGTTTCAATCTGAGGATATACAGTAGCCTCAAAACGCTTTTACCTACGATTAGAGTTCACAGAAACATTCGTTATCCCTCAGCATCAGTTCTCGAACTAAGCCAAAAGGAAAAAAGAAAATTAAAACACTGAGCACACATTACTCTCTATTGTAGACTTAGATTTATCAGGCTTGATGACAGTACCATTTTTTAAATCCATCATGGCAGGGTTGGGAGGGGGAGATAAATTGGTACGAGCCCACTGTAAAACAAACTCTCTTTGGGTCATCTTTAAAATTAATCTGGACACAAAACGAGAAAGCATGCTTAAGGAGACAAACAAAAACCTCCCCACTGTTTTATAATCGTACTTATATCACACTCTGATAAGTCCAAGAGGCCCAAGTAAAACTAATACAATGTGGCCGTATGTGCTGCCTGTTATTGTTGGCTTCTCGGGGAAAGCAGGACTTCAGCAATCCAGATTTACAGGACGGGGAGTCTGGTGGGTCTCTGGTTTGGTTTCGTGCCAATTCACAATCACTCATGTTCTCGGACAAGTCACGATGCCGTCAGCAGCCTCAGCTCAGCTGGAAAACCGCGTTAGGAAAGCAGCGGACACCCAGCAGAAGCGAGGGCCTGCCTGCAAAGGGCGCACAGGAAGGCCACGCTGCAGAACTTTAAGCAGGTGGAGAAGATGGCACTGAAAGCCTGTGTGGACAGACTGACACAAACACATCCCCAATACAACTACTTCACCACTAAAGTAGTTTTCACCAAAGCATCTGGAGGTTTATTTAAATCTAAATAAGGGTATGCTCAGACGAGCAAAACAATGCGGTCAGCGTGGCTAACAAGTTGCTGTCCCCCTAAAGTTCGACACTGCCGACTCACCATATGTGTTTCCAGTCCTCTGTAAAGCAAGGGAACCATCGGTATCCTCAGAGAAATCCCCCACAAACTGTTTTTATGCTGCTTACAATCAGAGGGGACAGTCTGGCTCAGAGTCAGCAATCTGGCACGTTGGCAGGGGCCGACTACAAAGGATGTCCCTAGAGCTCCCAGTCTAGCACCATCCCCTGGCACCAAAATCAAACAGAAAGTCAAGCTTTCAATTTAAAAACTAAATAAAGGCAGAAACGCAGCTCTGATCCCACTGGGATGCTGCCTCAGGAGCAAGCAGAGATGCTGCCCCCGAGGAAGAGGCAATGCATCGACAGTGGGATGACGGTGAGATGGTTTCCACCACGCCCCAAAGGCCCATGAAGGAGACAGAACCCAGGTAAGATTTGGGGAGGAGCTGGGGAGAAGGTACCTGAGATCAACCTTCTCTCTCCCTTCCTCTCCTCCAGCAGATTCTCATCCGTACCATCAGGATTTTGGTGACATTTCCCCTCAGCCCCCCCACAGCCACCTCCCCGGGCTGCGTGCAGCCAAGGGTGCAGAGAACACCGCACGCTCTGTTTCCTTTGCGGGCTGGACAAATAAGTCTTCAGCTAGCCGCATGCAAGCCATTAAAAATATATTAACATACCCAGCAGGGGCTGTCACTTTTTCTTTTCTTCCCCCCTCCCCTTTTCTTAAACGCAGAGAAGGAAGAAATCTTGCCACAATAACAAGAGGTTTTCATCAAGTCTCATTACCTCGAGCACAGCCGCGCACCACAGCCCCCACAGAGAACAGCCCTCGGCTCCCGCTGTCATTAAAGGAGTGAAGATCTTAAACAAAAATTAAACCCAGGGCAGCACGGAGCTGGGAGTGCGCGGACGGGTGAAGCAGGCAGGGATGGGATGGGACGAACGCATCCTACAGAGCTGGGCAGGGACACGTGGGGTTTCATACTGGCACCTGGGGTCATCTTGCATTTCCCAGCGAGGTAGCAACATCCCCTCACGCTAATAAGGTTCAGGGATAAATGAGGTGATTCTGCACTTGGGAGGCTGCCCAACAGGAACGGCCTTGCACACCTGGACACACACGTGCTCCAGCGGGCTCCAGGCCCCCACATGGCTAACTGGAAAGAGGTGACCCGAGGCAAATGGGATGTAAAAATGAAGTCTGGTGACAGCGTAGATGCATTTTACGAGCCTCCAGGTGAGATTTAAGTACACTTCCCTCTTGGGAATGGGGAAGTCAAAAACGCTCTCCCTTGAGAAGGGAGCAGTAGAGTGAAGAAATGCCAAGCTACGCAGAAGTGATGGTAAGGCACTGACGGAACGTGGATGAGGACTTCTGAGGAGTAAGGAGGGTGAGGACCAAAGTAGCTGAGAAACAGGGAGTGTCCACAGACACCACAGAAGTAACTCCTGACAGAGCGGTGAGGAGCAGAAGGCAGCCATGAACACGATATGGCTCATGAACAGGACATGACAAGGTGATCCAGAGACAGGATGGTAACACCCAGGGTCCAGCCTGGTGGCAGAAGAGGGCACCAGGGAAGTGTAAAGGAAGCTACTCTGGATCTCTGGTGCTCGTAACTATTGCAGCTGCAATAACAGGTCATCATCTGCACAGTTTGTGCACCCTCCAGCTCAGGAGTAATGACATCCATTCTGTAAAGACATACACATCACATAATGAGGTCTACTGATATCACAAAGACAGACAGGAGAGTAAGCAAAATTCCTGACAGTACTAGGAACAGACCAGAAAATAGCCCTGATTTCACAGAGATGTGATATAAATCAGATATATTCACCTCTGCTTTACTCATCCTTGGCAAGGGGAGATGAGGGACTGAGGGAGTTCAGGAAGTGGCAACAAAGAAAGAGAAAAGGCTTGGAAGACAGCAATGGAACTCTACACATGGGAAACAACATGTGTGCTAACAGCACTGTAATTAGGTCAGGGGATAGCTGTGCTGTAACAGATTCCTTGGACTTGGCTCTATCCAAGGTAGACACGCACATGAATGCCGCATCAGCTTCTACTTGCTGGCTTGCCAGCAGCCTAGGCTCTAGACAGCCTGCTCCAAGTGACTAGCATGCCTCACATTGCGACCCAGGCCCTTGATGTGGGCTCCCAGCCCCGTGCCTGCCTCCAGAAGCAGAGCTTGGGACCGTGGGGCTGGAGCCAAGGCATCGCTGCCTGCTGTCAGAGCGACGCGTGCAGGAAGAGACACCAGGAAGGCTGCAGGCAGTGCGTGCGGGAACAGCGCTCGCAGTGATGCAGGCTAAGGTCATCTCAGGGACCAGGAGGTTGACACCCGTGATTAAAGCACAATCAAGAAACATTTCCTGACAGTAAAGTCTATTAGAGCATGGAACAGGCTCCTGGGGGAAGCGAGGCAAGCCTCATCCTGCTGCCTCCGAGAGGAGTGATAAGGCAGGTGGCAGCGCTCAGCGCCTGGGGCAGCACCACGGGCACTGCTCAGGGGTAGCACCCACTCACATTCCCCCCTTACCACAAACCATGTCGTTTAACCTCATGCTCACAGGGACAGTGGCACCACATCAGGACACTGAGGTACAATGGATGGGATGGAAGCTGTGGGACAGGACAGGCATGTGATGTGGAAAGGGAGGAAATAGGCTATAACTCCCTATGCATGCAAAGAAAGGCAGTGGAGGATGCGACTCAGACGGAGGGGGTTAATTAAACCATGATTTGGCACAGTCGCACTTGTGAAACTGGGCACGGCCTGGTATATATGGAAGTGATCTTCATCTACAGCAGAGAGCATGCCTGTTAATAGTGTAGCTGCTATCTAATAAGTTTCTGACACACTGGGCTGGCATTAGTGCTTTTGATATGATAGACTGTCTTGGCACTGACTTAATGTTTAATGAATTCCCTCTAACCTCTCATTTTTTATATTTTTAAAAACAGGGAGTAAGATCAGCTTGGTTTTGAACTGCACAGTTCTACAGGAACATGTATTTTGCCCCATTTAAGCTTAGCAGACACCCATCTTCTTTTTGCTTTTCATTGGAAGGCAGGGAAGGAGGCATTAAGAACCTCTCCAAGTTCAAAATGAATGTCTCCACTTGTAACACGCTTCCCCCCCGCTCCCAACACACTGGTTGCAGAAGCTGCCCACGGCTGACACTACTCGTGGAGCTCCATATGGTTCTGCTTCCATTGATTTTTCCTCAGCCTGACACACTTTGGCACCACTCAGGTTTCCCTGGTCCTTAGGGAACAGGAGAGAATCCAGCAATTCCAGCTTCTCCTTTCTTGGTTTTCACAAAGCTCCCACTGTGCCATCTACAGCAAATGAATTGTTACGGTGAAGCATAAAGGTAAATCTGTTTGAACATCACCGGCGCTGTGGATTTGTTCACATTGCACTCAGAATTGTTAACAATTATTTATGTTGCATTAACGTTCAAGGAGCTCCATGATATCCCTCGTACTCAGCACAACGTACACGTACAGATACCCAAGCCTGACTAACGTGCTATAGCAAAGTCATTTAATTTAAGGTAGAAAGGCTTCAAAATGGAGTGCCATTTTAAAGCACCCGAAAGTTGACAACAGTTTGTACAATTATCACAAGCCACTCAAAGAAAGGCTCAGTACACCCAGGGAGTACCATGAGCTCACCGTAACTCAGCAAATGCTTTTTGCAGCTCCCTTCTATGCTCAGTCATGAAGGATATAGATCATTACAGCCTCCAGCTATGGAGCTCTAGCTTCCGGAGTAGCAGCTCACACTTTTAGCTCTGGAGATCCCCAGTTCAATCTGCTGCATGTCAGCCAAGAGGGCAGCTGTCATGTAATTACAGCCACAACTTTGCATGTAAAAAAGTAGGGAGAGTGAACAGAGATCTTATTATAGAATTCTGGTTGCAACCTGCTGAACAGCTCCTTATTTAAAGTAACTTCTCGTAAAGAGGAGGAGAAAAAAAAAAAGAAGAAAAAAAAAGTCTTCCATTCAGCTTCCCAATCCTCTCTGTTCTGCAGAAGAAATCAGTGCTGCTTTGCAAGAAGTCCTTTGTTACAAATGCACGCACATATCAAATGAAGTACACACGTGCAGAACAGGGGGAAGGCTCTGGCCCCGTATCAGCTGGAAAAAGAAAAACAATTCTCATAGCTGCAAACAAGCAATCTGAAGTCCAAGATGGCACCTCAATCACTTTATGAGCAACAACCATTCACCAGCAGCCAAGCCAACTGAATCTGGGATTTGCGTATTATAATTTAGGTTCAAGAAAATTTAGTTACATCTTTTTTTTTTTATTTTCCTTCAAACTGCACATGCAAGCTCTCAGGAAGACTTAACAACACAGAATCTGGGAGGATTTGTGCCTTGAGCTACAAAGGTACAAATCATGGCAAAGAAAAAAATCAAATCTCAAATGAAAAGATACTTTAATGAATGCAACACAAAACAATTAGACCAAGTTTCTTCTTATCCATTAATCTTTCTGCAGAGCCTTCTGCACACACGCAGCAATTTTTGAGCCAACCCTTTTTCCAAGCCAAGATGTTCAAAAAGAGAATCTGAAACAATGTAATCCAGTTTGAAAGAAACATTCATTTCCCCAAAAACAATTATTCTAGAAATCTGTCTTTCAACTGCCAAACCATCAGGCTTCAGAAACAGCTCAAATTCTTTGCAGAACATTCTCTCCTATGAGAAAGTTGTGCCCGTCCATGCGTTCATCCATCCATCCATCCATTCTCTGCACTGAACCATCGTGGCCCACCAGCAGCACATCCGAGCTAAGGCCCCCACTTTTTGCCAACGACTTTCCTGCTCACTACACGCCACTCCAGGTGGGCTGCTACGACTCAAGCTGCTCGGTACCTCACGCACACTGAGCCTTCAAACTCCCTGAAACACAGCACGGAGCTTCCAACGGGACATGAAGGAGAAGCTCCCTGCAATGCCAAGCTCCAGAATTCAGCACGAGCACAGGCACACCAACACTTTGTACCTAAACCAGCTGAGTCCTCCGGTGACATCCCTCTATCGGCTTCATTTCTGATGGCCTGTTTTCACTGCGCTCAGAGCCTCCTGCTCCTTACCTCGAGCGAGACCCACCTTGGCAGTGCACAAACCTTCTATCTCTTTTGAACACAGGCTGAGGGGGGAAATCAAGGGCACAAAGCTCAATCCTGAAGAAAGCTACCTGCAGCACAGATGTAGAACCCAGCTGGGCCCATTGCCCAGGAGAGACCCACAAAGGGCATGCCCCTCCCTCAGCTACTGCAGGCAGGAAGAGCTCATCACCATCTGAACCACCCTTGCTGCAGAGTCCAATGTAAGCAGTACGGCTGTGCACAGCGATCGCTGAAACGAGACACCGCCAGGCTATTTTCTGGTATTATTTCTGTAAATTTAGCACTGCTAAAAGGTTCCAGAGAGACGCTCTCTGGAGACTGAAAGCCTTTGCCTACCCGGAGAAGATATGCAGAGAGAATCTCAGCAAAGTGGAGATGTGCTTTTCTCATCTCTCCCAGCCTGCCGAGGCTGAAATGACTGACAACGGTCCAAAATGAGGGACACACATAAATTATTAATATTGCACTAGTAGTCGTGCTGTTGCTGTGACAGTCTAAAGACTTGAGAGAGGCAGGCCCTGCAGGGGAATATTACTTCACTTCAAAATCATTCATTCAGGAAGCTCGCATACCGAGGAGAAAAGAATCGCTCTGCAGTGAGCTCCATCGAAACCCTCAGTTTTAAGACCCTTCCTTTCCAAGGCGAAAGCAATTTCAACAAGAACAGGAAAGCAACGTGAAACATCAGCAACTCTGGATTTCAAGTGAGCGCCACGGGAGCAGCATTTTTTCCAGATGCAAACCCTCACGCGTGTCTCCTCCCCAGCCTGGGAAGCCCACCCTGCTTCTAGGAGCTGGAGCGGTGTTTTGTCTCCGCAGCCACTCTGCTGAGGCAGCCAAGCCCGCGCCAGCCAGGATAATGGGCACTAGCACATGGCAGACAGCCAAAAAGCCACTTCGGGCAGCAACCTGCGCTGGAAGAGCGCGAGGCTCCAGATTCACGTCCTCCCAGACCTTTTATCTCCTTCCAGGTTTCGTGCTATACCTGCCTCAGCAGCAGCCAGAAACCTGTAAAGCACTATATACAAAAAGAGGCAGCTTCCTACTGATCATTTTTCCTTCTCTCCCCTGTTGCAAGTTTGGTCCATTTCACATCGATTTCCAGAACTGAGACAAATGAATGGAACTTTGACATTTCTGAAAACAAGTTCCATGATTTTTGTCTTTCTTAGCAATCAAGAATAGATTCACTTTCATTTGAAGCAGAAAAATTCCCTCCCCGAATACTTGAAATAGTTATGAAACATTTTCTTTGCCAAAACCCCACAAAGATTCAAGCTTATTAATAACATTTTGAATATAACAAACACAACATAGCTCCTCACCAAAAAAAAGAAGTAAGCGGGCAATTCTTCAAACAATAAAGTAATCCATTTTGAAAGCTAGTGTTTTCTAGTACAAATTCTTGCATTAACAAAAATACAGAAGGGTTTTCAGTAACTCTACACAGCAATGGGGAAAGAAAAAGCAGACCCTACCCCCAGCTGGATGGCATTCCTCTCTTTGGGTGCAATGTGGTAGCATCTGACTGACGCATCTGATCCATTCCCAAACTCCAGGCGATGTTTTAATCATCAATGGGCAGAATCCTATTAGTTTTCAGGGAAAAAAAAATAGAAAAACAGAGTAGAATGTGGAGACAGGACACAGAGCTCCTGGCATTTGTCTAGCAGATCCAGCTGATTCAGCTAGGCCCATAATTATCAGAAATTAAAGAACCAGTTAGTGGCACCAAGCGCCATCTACCAGTGGAAGCTCCTTCCTCCCCTTCACCCCCCTCTGCCACCTTAGCCCAAACCCATCCCCCAACATCGCTTGAAACCAGTCCCACAGCAAAGAAAAGGGAAGAAACAGAGGAGTGGAAAGAGACAGAACAAGGTGAATGGGGACTGCGTGGCGAGCCCACTAGCCCAAGGGTGTGCACAGCCTGTGCTGAGCAGGAAAGAGGAGATCCAGCATGCAGGAGGAGGCAGCAGCAGAGCAGCTGGGGCCACTGAGCCCTCAAAGGTGAGGACCCAGAGCTTGCACAGAGCAGGGACAGCAAGAGGATGACATGCTCAGCCCCGCCAGGGGCTGTGCAGCCACAGCCCACAGGCCCACCAGGATCCCCACAGCGTGTGGCTTCACACCCAGCTTGACTGCACCTGTAACCAACCCCACGGGCCGGTCAGCAGGGCTTGAACCCTGGGATTCAGCAGGCACCAGCCTCTACCTCACACACTAAATAATTAAACTCTGTGGGAGCAGCAGCAGTCTCATAAAACTCTCACACAGTCTGAGCCAGCCATTAATGGGGGTCAAAGATGAGCGTGCTTTTTTTTTTTTTTGCTTTTTTTTTTTTTTTAAGTGTGCTTTGATGCATGGGGAGAGCAGTGAGAGGAGATGTTCATTACCCTCTGTGGTACCCAGAACATTTTTCCTGACTATCAACACCTCCTCCTCCCACCCGCGCTGTGAGCTGCTGGCAGCCACCCATCCAAGCAGCCAGAGGCCATCAGAAAGTGCATCTGGTCACCTGCAGGCAGCAAGGGGCCAGCAGAAATAGCAAGGGCTCTCTGGCCTCAGCAACCCATCCTGCCAGCCCTGGGGCCGTGGGCAGCCACGGGCAGCACTCAGAGGAGCACACATTGCAGGGTCGAGCCATCACAGAATAGACAGAGAATCACCAAGGAACAACTGCATCGCGTGGTTGGATCCATCACCCCATGCACTGGGTCGTGGTGCACTGCACGAGCATGCTTCTACTATCTGTCTGCAATCACGTTTCAGTCAGTCTTTCTGCTTAATGCATGAAGAGTAGAGCTAATCAGATTCACTCCTTCTTTCTGCTTAATGCCTTCAGTTCCCAAGCATGCTCTGTGCTGCTTCAACTGATGCTCAGCTAACACAAGCCAGGAGCAGGCAGTGCAAAAGAAGATGGAGCTACCTATTAATCTTAGCCCTTCTTTCCACTTATTGTGTCTGAAACTCCTTCTATAGTCAAAGCTTTGCAAACAAGAGTCAGGAAATTCCCATTTCCCCCTCTCCACTCCCTTCTGCAAGCTGCTCCTGCAGCGGTATCTGGGCAATTAATTACCACACAGACCTATCGGGCTTTCCTCTCACCCTCAGGGAGAGCTTTTTTAGGTATTTCCTGGCTGGGAATCTCCACAGAAGGATGTCTTCTGTTGGCACAGTAATACCCGCTCTTCACTAATCTATCGGAAGTGACCCACACGTGCTCTTCTCCCCCTGCTCCCCCAGGGCTGCATGAGCACTGCAGCCCGGCATATGAACTCTAACACACCCTCAGCACTTCCAGCCTGAGGACACAGCGGCTCCAAAACCGGCCCTGCTCCTTCCCCGCATTCCTCTGCCCTCTGCAAGGCAGATGGGACGTTGCTGGAGCCAGCTGCAATGCCGTCACCTGCCAGTACCAGAGCAACCACCACAGCTGTGCAGAGGGCCCCAGGCCCCAGTAACACCCAAGACCAAGAGCCAGGTTGAGCAGCCCTGGGGATGAAGCCGGCAGCACGCCTGCACGTGGCCCCCACCTGATCCCCATGGCATGAGGCAGAGCAGCAGCAGCTCCTGGGAGGACCCAGGCCATGTGGTTCCTTTTCCAACACCTGCCCCAGGTCTGCAAACCAAGTGCGGGGGATGGTGGAAAACCATACCTCTCTCTCTGAGATTAAAGCATTCTCTACACTGCCCCTCTCCTATAAATGAGTGGTGTTTCTTTTGTTTTTAATAGCGCAGCTGGCTCGTGAGCGTGTCAGATTTATAAAAACATATCCAGGAAAACAAAGCCACTTTGTGCACAGCATATCCAGCAACACCATTATTTAATATCAACACACCCCTTCTTTCCTTTATGCACTCCATCGCTGGCACACAAATCCACTGTAACAGCCACTCAGTGTATAACCTTACCCTGTAAAGCAACGCAGCCCCACAGTAATCCCTCTCTTCCCACAATGTCTTCAAATACCAACAAGAAGAATTTGGATTTCAATGCTTAAAAAAAAAAAAAGCAGAAAAGCACAGCAGGATACACATCTCTAACAATTCTCAAATTGGAGCAAATTCCCCCACCTCTCCCTATTGTTATTTGAAAACAGCTGCACAAACATCTCTAACTCGTGCCACACACTAATTGCCACCTGCCCTTCCCACCAGGTACGGCCACACGGTCAGTCCACGTACACAAGGGCTCCCCACACCCTGCTGCTTTTGGCAAACAACCCCCTGGTGACATCACCTTCACCCCCGTGCTTTATTAAACTCAGTAGGCAGCACAGGATCTGCTCCAGCAGTTGTAAAGCAATCACTGAGGGCCAGGAGACGTCTCCATCTCATCTCCTAAATGCACACTCTGACCCGTGCTGTGCCTCTGCTAAGTGCACACGTGGGCACGCATCTCATCAGGCTGCACGTGCCTCTTCCCTGCCATCAGTGAGGGATGGCACGGAGACACAGGTCCACAAAAGCAGACTGAGGCTGAAATATTGTTCACACCATTCAGTGGAAGCAAGGTCCCTCAGTCGTTTGCCAAGGAGTTTGGTCTGCTGCCCTACCACTGCATCTTGGCCACACACTGTTCACAAAAGGGGAACCCAGACATCACCCTGCTCTTTTCCTTCACCCCAAACCTCGAGGACACCCCAGTCCCACCAGCCCCAAACTCAGCCCCATGTGCCACCATCCCCATATGTGGCGATGCCCACAGCTGTCCTTGCCTGAGCCAGTTACAGCTATTGCTCTTTAAGCCACTTAACATCCTTAGGTTCAACCTATTAGCAAATGCCCTAACAGCAAGAGGCTGTTCCTGAAGAGGTGGTGAAACTCAACCTCTTCCCTTTCCCTTTTTAAAGTACAGCTTGGAAATGGGATCAGCATCTGGAAGCAGACGTGAACCGAACCTGGAGAAGGAATGAGAGGAGCGAGGGAGGGAGCTGAGAATGAAGGCTGAGGGCGAGGTTTCACATTACAGCTGAAGGAGACTAATAGCTCACCGCTGCCAAAAAAGGGGGGGGGCCATTTCCACCTTTCCTTCATTCCCCACCTTTCATTTCTGGCAACACAAACCTCACCCCTCCTGCGCAGCAATGCTGGTACTAGCCTGAACCTGGTGAGCAGGTTCAGTTCTCTATCCCAGGAGAAAACTATTCATGTTTTTTGCTGTTTTTTTTTTTGTTTGTTTGTTTTGTTAAATACACAAATATTATTGACCAAGTCCATTTTCAAAAAGTTGCACACACTGAACCCATGCACACCAGAGTGGCACAAGGGCACAGCTCGCCCTCCCCTTCTGGACAGAACCAGGAGCCAGGCTGCAACAAATCCCACCCTCAGCTACATGACAGTGTGGTGCCAGCACAAAAGATGGGGCCGAGCCAGAAAGCCTGCCATGGATATGTTTGCTAATAAGCATAAAACATAAAGTTTTACCTATAACTAGGTTCTACCCACCTGAACTAAGGAGAGAAGGCAACCATGAAGGTAAAGACTGACACTCAAACTGAACAGACCCAAATCAGTTGAAAATATGAGCAGCGCTGCAGGATTTCCAATAATAATTGTTCCCCTTTTTAAATTGGACTCCTATTATCCAACAAGATGGCTGCCTTCATCACTATGCTCAGAAATGTCTGTTTCCATTACAAATTTAACAATTAGTTTCAGGGTGCTCGCGGTAAAGCATTTTTCTTTCCCCATCAGCTCTACATCAGATGAACAAATAATGCAGTTCTCTTCGATTAAAAAAAAAAAATTCAAGCCCATATTACTTCACTGTCTTTCTTCCCTTCCACCTCCTCAGCTCAATTACTAAAAGCAATTTACAGACAATAAATGCAACTTCACAGCTGCTTGTATGAAACGTTCCCTTTATTTTATAGGCGAGGATACAGTCTATACAGAAATTAATACCACCGAGGTCTGCTTCAAAGCTGGATAAGGAAGAGGAGCAGACAAACTTAAAGAATACAGATTGCGCCTGCACACCAGTAAAACCAGTAATAAAGGGTTAAGGATGTCACCAGAGGGATGTGAATTTCATGAATGTATCTGCTTAAATACAGCAACAAACAAAAGCCCGCTCTGGGGTGTTGCTTTTTTGTTTTATTCTGTTTTTATTAGCTTCGTGCATGATCACCAGGAATGAAGAATCTGCAGCTGAAAACCACACACATCATTTCGTCAATGGAGATCTGCCAGCCAGGAGAGCGTCCAACGCTTTATCACAGCCTCCTGGGCTTTGGCAGGGCCAAAAGGAGCAAGAACCTGAGCCCAACGTTAAAATAACCGCCTGTGAAAAAGCACGGGGAGTAGCACCACTAAAGAGAAGGAAAATAAAATATGCAGGCGCTCTTCTGATGCTAACTGCTCCTCCAGGTTTAATAAAAACACACAGCCAACTTTTCTTCCTCTGCGTGCTCCTGCAGCTCAGAAGCACCGCGCAACCCAGCACACCCGGCTCCCCCAGAGCCACACACCATGGCAGAGCCACCCTATAAGAACCAGGGTGGTGGTGCTGGAGACAAAGCAGCGTTAATTTTGGTGCTATCTTATCACATAGCCTGCGTTTACCACCAAACCTAGCACCCCCAGGTCAGTAAACCCACACGCTCCTGGACTCCTCCACCCACTCCGCAAGTCCTCTCCTGGCATCTTTCCTGCTTTGGCCAGCCACTCTGCATTTCTTTATCCCTGACCAACACAGGCTGTTTTTTGTACAACCACAGCCCTTGAAAAACTAATTCAGGATTAAACTCATTTCTAGCCTGCATGCAAATACCCGGTGCACTTAACCCAACGGGGCACTGGGGCTTCTCTACAGTGACCAGCTCAAAACCTCAAGCTGCATCACACATGCATTAAAGAACAGACAGGTGTCAAGAAGGACCAGAAAACAACAACAGAAACAAAGTCAGCACGAAGGAACTGGACTTGCAGTGTCTCTCACACAGGGTGAGCTGGGAAACACCGCACCATTTCTAGCAGGGCTGCCATTTTCTGCCTCTTCACCGCAGCGAGTCCAGATGTCTGCGCCCCTTCCACGCAGCCCTGCCACTGCAGCCCAGCACTACCCCACAAAATGGCTCCTGAGACGCAGCCACCACAGGAGGCCCGGCACACAGAGCCCACGGCCCACATGCACCTTCCATGCAAGGCCTGTGGTGCCCACGTTCCCCCAGCAGGGCAGCAGGAGGGGACCGACAGCCTTTTGGGTGCTTGGAACTGGTACCGAGTGCTATCACCGAGGTCCAAGCCTCCCCATCCAGGCCCTGGAGCCCAGGCTCCCCCATCCAGGTCTCCCTGCCCAGGCCTCCCATCCCCTCAACCTCCAGCCAGGCCACAGCACCTTCCCCTCTCCCAAATGGAAGAAACTGCAGAAGGCACGAGCAGCTTGGGCTGAGCATATCCTTTCTGAGGCTGGTGGAAGCTGAGCAGCTGATATTTTTCTAATACAAGGAACATATAAGATGCCTAGAATTTGATAGCTGCTTTTTAATTAAATTGAAATAAGTAAATCACAACCCGTTGCCATGGAGAACGAACAGACACAGCCTCTTGACTCCAGGGCAGGATCAAGCAGGAGAGGCAGACAAGGCTGTGAAATTAAAAACACCTATTTTAAAGCAAATGGTCTTGATAATTAGCAAAAAATGTGGCACAGGGAAATAATATAACCATATGGCAGGAAGTGGTTTTCAAGGTGAACTACAAAGCTTCTTTAAATAAATGAATAAATTGCAGGAGCTGCCAGGTCATTTTCAGAACCATATCCACACGACTAAACGTCATTTAAAAATACATAGAAAAAAATAGTAATTAGCTCTTCTTTTCATTTTCCTGCCTATAGTCTACATCTGTGTTTGTTCTTATTTTTAGAGACTTGTTTCAAATGATTTATGTTTGCACCTATTTGCAGCTACCAGCGAGCCATCAAACTCGCACATTTTCAAAAGCCTTGCAGATCACCCTGGAGCGAGAACCAAGTTTATGGGATATAAAACCTTTTATCTCTTGCTCGGTGTCATTACACAATCCTGGCCAAGTCATCTGACACTAATAATCACTCTGAAGCCACGCGGGACCACTGTGACTGCCCCAAAGTGATGCGGGCAGACCAGGCACATCGCACATTAGACCCCGTGCTGCCCCCTTTGCATCAGCAGAGCTTAGAGGGGCAGGGCAGGCAGCTGGGCTGGTGCCAGGAGCCTTGCATGCTCCCTTTCCCTGTAGTTAGTGCAGCCCACAGGGCAGACAGTGTGTCCCATGCCTTCCTGCTCCCACACTAACGTGCTTCCAGCTGCATGGAGGGGGGCTGGGTGGTTTGTGCTGCTCCTTAGCATCTCTGCAGACAAGGTATTTGTTACATGGCTGCTCTACCCTTCCAAAGCACTGCTGCTCTGCTCAGACCTAAAAGAGGCACAGCCAGAGGCTCCCTTGTTACCTTTCTGAGCCCAGACAGAGCAAACCTGAGCAAGGCTGCCCAACAGTTTTGTACAGCTGAACTGCGCCAAATCCATACGAGTCTAAAAATACTTGAAATAAATTCTACCTGATGATTTGGATTCAGAAATGTGCCGTGTGTTTTCCTCCCAAGGGAACAGACAGACACACTAATCTTCACTTCAAACCTCCTGTCTGCTCCGGGGGAGAAACCAACCTTTCCTCCTCGTTTTTCGAGGACACAAGTTGTCAGCCTGTCATTAGTCTTCCAAAGCCACTAACGACCCACACCAAGCACGCTGCCAGATCCCAGTTCCAGGCCCTCACGGCACAGCTGGTTACATTAAGAACGGTCATATTTTCAGCACTAATCAGCAAAAACCAAGCTGGTTATTGACAAAATCTCTTCTGTTCCCCACCACGGCTGTGAACGGAAGGAATTTGGGATAGGTGCTACAGATAAAGGAGAGCTGGAGGAGAAAGGCGCAATTAAAACGAGTACTGTCTGCTCTCTGCTTCACCTCAAGTTTGGAGCACTTGCTGCTTTAACTGCTCAGTAAGATTCACAGCTTTCATCACGAACAAACTCAAGGCCCATCTGCATGAAGATGGGCACGTGCCGAGGGGGCCCACCCCGGCAGCGATGCAGCTCTGGGCAGACCCTGGGGCACGCACAGCACATCCTGCCCTGCCTCGTTCCTCCTCACCCCTCAGCTTCGCCACTCTCGAATGCAGGTTTACAGCAGCGCGGCCAGCCCCGCGCCTTCCCCTGGAAGGAGCTGCGGTTCCTTCCCCGTTCCCACAAGCCAAGATAAGCGCCCAAGGGGAGCCGCCAGCCCACAGGCACTCCCAGTCGGATGCAGCCAGGCCTGGAGGCGTTCAATCCCCGCCGGGCGGCCGCTTGCCAAGCGGGGAAAGATGCCGCTGGTGCCCGGGAGCGCGTTATTTCAGCATCACGGCGGCGAGGGTCACGGGCCAAGAAGAAAATTGAAAAAGGAGAAAACAACGAGACACGCAGAGAGCTGCTCCCTTCGCAGCGCCGTCCCACGCCGTGCACACAAAGAGGGCTGCGGGCCCACCGGGCTCCTCCCGCCCCGACCGCACCGCGCAGGCGGTATATTGGGAACGGAAAGCAGCCGGCGGGCGTCCAGCCCTCCAACTTCGCTGTCACCCCCACGTCGCCCGCCGGCGGCAACTCCGAGCCGCGGTCCCGCGGGCAGCGCTCCGAAGGGGGAGCGGCACTACGGAGCCGGACGGCGGTGCCCTGCCAAAAACAGGCATCACCCCAACGCTCGGCCCCAAAGGTCACGGCGGGCGGCGGTGGGAAGCGCACAGCCCGCTCGGGGACAGGCGGCGCGACCAGCCGAGCCACCACCACGCGCTGGGCGACCGCGGACACCCACGCAGCGTCCTCCCAACACCCCCTCCCCGCAGCCCCGCACGGGGGTCGGGGCCGCTCCGCGCAAACCACCGGTGGAGCACGGAAAGTCGCCTCCAGCGGGTGCAGGGCAGGGCTATCCCGGCCCGCCGCTCACCTGGCGGGGCGGACGCTCACGGTGCCATCGCGGCGCGGGGCTCCCGGTTCTTTGTTGCGCGGCGGGGAGCGGGCGAGATCCGGTCACGTCATGTGACCCTCCGGGGGGGGTCGGCTCTTGCGGCGCCGGTTTGTTTTTTTGTTTTGTTTTTTTTCCCTTCCTCCCCTCTCTCCCTTCCGCCCCCCCCGCCCAGGCCAGGCCCCGCCGCCGGGCGCGGGTGTCAGGCCCGACTGCTGCCGGCGGAGCGGCGGTGGAGGAGGAGGAGGAGCCGCGGGCGGGAGCGCTCCTCGGCGGGGCGCGGGGGCGGGATCCGGCGGCGCCCAGCGCTGCCCACGGCGCGGCGCGGCACGGCACGGGGCACGGCCCGCGCGGGGCTCGGCCGCCGTCCTTCCGCAGGGCTTTGGAGTCAGCGGGAGCGACCTCTGTAGCGGCGAGGCTGCGCCTCCGGTGCTGTGTTCGGCTTTGGGCCCCTCAGTGCCAGGAAGATATGGAGGCGCTGGAGCGTGTCCAGAGAAGGGAAAACAGAGCTGTGAGCGGTCTGCGGCACAAGTGTGATGGGGAGCGGCCGGGGAGATGGGGTTTTCAGTGTGGATGGAGGAGCACAGGGGAAACCTCATTGGGAACGGCCTCAAGTTGCACCAGGGGAGGTTCAGGTTGGATACAAGGAAAAATCTCAGAAGAGCTGCGCAGGGAGGTGGGGGAGTCACCGTCCCAGGAGCTGCACCAGAACCGTGTGGATGTGGCACTGAAGACACAGTCAGTGGGCATTATGGGGGTGGGCTGGCCATTGGACTGGATGATCCTAGCTGTCTTTTCACCCTTAATGATTCTGTGATTCAGTGATTCAGTGATTCTGAGAAGCAGCCTCCTCACTGCTCCCGAGACTGCTGCTACACCAGCACTGGCTTTAGTGGCGCCGCAGCTAGCACAAAAACATGGCACCCATGAACCAACAACCTACAGGGCCTCAAACTGCCTCTGCAAAGCTCGCAAGTGCCCAGCAGCCACCCAAAGCACAATGAGGAGCTTGGCTGGCCCCATGGGCACTGCTGTGCCCACCTGTGGGGAAGGCTCCTGCCCTGCAAGGCCACCACACAGCAGCAGCATGCAGGCATGTCCGCTGCAATACAGACACAATGGCAACGAGCAATTTTAGACCATCGCTTTTCAAGGGATCTGGTTTATTTGGTGTTTGTCCAGTGCACCCAGCATTACAAAGGGCTGGCAAAGTCTCTGACCACGTCAGCTTTCTTGCAATTTATTTTTACTGCTCTTTAGTGTCTCTAACATAGCATTCCCTCTCCCTTGATCATGTGCCCCCCATAGCAACAATATCCCATGCTGAAATCCAGACAGAAATTAATCTTTTAAATGACTATCTCAATTTGAAAGATTTTTTTTCCTACTGCCTCTCCCCCTAACCTTCCACCTCTCCCTTTCCCAGCTCATTACGGGAAGCAAATCTGCAGATGAAAACACATGAAATAGAACCAGATCCCGCCAAAGCATCAAACGTGAAATATGCCAGTGCCGCTCCACAGACAGCATAATCAATGCCCTTCTTCCCACAGCAAAACCACCGAAATTCTTTGTTCCTGCGCAGAGTTGTCCCAAATCTACAGTTCATCACTTCATCCAGCAGATGCGATACCCCCACAGAAGCCATGTGAGTGAAACCAACTAATTGCCATCTGAGAATGGGCACGTACAGACAGACAATAAAGCAGAGGAACACGTACTCATCATTAGCAGAATGTGTCAGAAAATAACAACCGAGGCTCCTCAGTCCTTATCCCAAAGGAGACCAGTGTAAGACTCCCAGAAGATAAATCTCGACCCTCTCTTTGCTCATGGTCCAGCAGAGAGCCGTCAGCTTGTCACTCACTCCTGCTCACACGCCTTTGCGCTCCGTAGGTGTTGCTTTTTTTTTCCTCTCAAGTGGTCAAATTGATTAATATAATTAGATTAAACTAAGAACAATTGCATCTAGCCTGTAGTTAGCCTGAATTTTGCTGCTTTCTGTCAGATCTGATAAAGAGACCCTGAGCCCAATAGCTTGTTTGCTTTTTCCAGCCGTATCAGCTGATCTAATAAAAGATATTACCTTTCTCCACAAACCTTGCTTCCCTGGGATCTTCAGACCATCACAGCTACGACAACAACACTGCCTTGGCTTTTCTAACCGATCCTTCCCCATTCTCTTATCTATGAAATAGAATATGATCAAATGTATTTTGTTCTGTAGCGATTCTTATGCTGTTTTCATAATCATAATATTCATGTACCATCTAAGACTACATTAACTGATCTGAGTAACATCTGTCACATGTGGGGCTTGGTTTTCTTTGTCTTTTTTCTCCCCCCAGGAAGAAAAGGATGCACAGAGCAGTGTTTTGGTTTTGTGAGTTGTTTGGTTTTTGTGGTTTTTTTTTTCCTCCCCTCTATTCTTGTTGTTCTGTATTCATACCAGGGAAAATGAGGACGATGGCAATTTCTCTGCTAGACTTTATTTCCCAGGGAAGTTAATTTCAGAGTGTCGAGGCACCCATAGAAACATGTCTCCTGCACAAAAGGAACGATAAAATATGTTATACCCAACCGAAGAAAAGCTAGTCTGTGTTCTTGACATCTGGGACAGAAACATCCTAAAAAAAAAAAAAAAAGACAAGCATTTCCCTTCCTCCAGAAAAGGAGTTTCAATCCGTGGTCCTAAAGCCCCAGCAGATTGATTCAGATTATTAACACGTAGGCCAGTGCTCCACACAGCTATAAATAGGAATATCTGGAAACCAAAAGGAGGAACGTACCTTCTGATTGCACTGAAACAGACCATTATGGGACAGCTTGGAGGCAAACAGTAGAAATGAACTATTTCATGCACACACACACAGAGCATTTCCTCCTGTGTAAGCAGCCATGCTGCCATTCCTCAAAGAGGAACCCTGAGCAATCCCACGCATCTGAGAGGCAGAGGTACAACATGCGAGCAACTGAAAGGCAGGAACTGAGGTGAAGAGAGGAATCATTTGTGCTCAAGTACTGAAAGCAGAAATACCAGAAGACCTCAGGGAGACAGTAGACAGCAGATTTAATATGTTTTTGCAATGTTATATGGCAGCAAAAATCATGCAGTTAATTTAATTTGGGGTTGTAAAGGCAGAGACCTCTTCTCAGAGATATAGGCAATAGTCCCATTTTTTAATATAGCGGTGAGACCACGGTTTGAAGACATGTTTAGATCTGGACAGCTCAGTACTAGCTAGATGTCAACGACTTGGAGGGAAACAAACAAAAAAAAGAACATAAAATGATAAAAAAGCTGGAAGGGATTACAGTGTGTGTAGGTTGGCCAAGTAGCAACCGTGAAGAGCATCATGGGAATTACGTATGGAAACTTCAGGGGTGCAGAAGCACCAGGGAGCGAGAAAGACTGCTTAGGGTTGTCTGAGGGAGTGTAAATGATATCAATGTAAATGAAATTAAGCAAAAGAAGTATTAATCTGCAAATCTGTGAGACAGTCCCAGAGGAGCTCCCATCACCCGATTCATAGAAGACAATCAAGAAATAGTGACTGCAGGAAGGGATTAGGTGGGGACAGTGTGCCTTGGGGATGTCCCACTTCTGACCATCTAACTGCTCGCTAGCTGCAACATTTGCAGAGCAGGAGGTCTCAGTTGTGTACATGAGGGGAAATTTTCTCCATAGCATTGCTGGAGATACTTGAAGACCAAAATAACCATCCTTAGTTCCAGCAGGTAGCTGTGCTCAAACTGTGTAACAGTGCTGTGCTCAAAGGGATCTAAGGGGTGATTGCATCCTCAGAACGTTTCCCTTTCACCACTGTGATTTTCTGGAGATGTCACTGGCTCATCATCTGGTAAGGACAGCGGTGACAGCACTCCTGATTTTTGTGTTGTCGTTGTGACAGTTTCTTGGATCACACAGTCCTTTCAGTAGCTGTCCTGAGCAGCACCTACCTCCTCCAAGAAGTCTGTAGCATCCATAGATGGCAGCTAATTGAAATGGAAAAAAAAAAGAAAAAATCAGAGCCTTTATTATTGCTTAATTAGAGGAGGGAGATCAAAGTAACCCCTTTTCTAACACAGTAGGAAAGCCAGCCTGAACTTGCACCCATGCCACCTTTATAACACGTTGTGCCACCACAAAACAGGAGACCTACACCACACTGTGTCCAAGCAGGGGCTGATGCACCGCAGTGCTGTTCATCCTGAATGTGCCACACACACAATGCTTAAAAAAAAAAAAAAAAAGCCAGACAATTTTATAAATGTTCTGTAATGAGTATGAACATCTTTTCTTTCCTTTCTGGGTCTCTATTTTTTTTAACAACACCCCTAGGGAGGTGTGTGCAGTGATAATTATCAGTCCAAGAGTACACAAAGCACACAGAGGTATCATCTGTAATTGTTGACCTTAAACAGCTTCTCTACACGTAGCAATGTAATGATCTCTGTGAAGAAAACCTCTCTACTTATTTATTAAAATGTATACTATGGCCTAACACACACAAGCAAGCACAAGTGCATTAATATCTGAGTTTTGTCCTGTAATTAACTGCTGAAGCACACACTGAAACGAGTCCATCACTCCCCTGTATCTTGGGGACCTCCGTCTGCTTCACTCACACTGCCTAATGGCTGTCTCAGGACGCCGCCTGCCACAAACCTCTCTGGTTTCATGCACTTACCTTGTGAGGATGGTGTTTGTTTTTTGTTTTTAATCAAGAGGGAAGTGTTTTCTTCTTTCTTTTAAAGGTAGCTTTTCTCTGGAGGTAGGGCAGGCAGTGTCAGCTCTGAAAATTCAAGATTAATCAAGCAATTAAGAATTGATATCTAGTGACTTATCATGACTAGAAATGAGAGATGCTGCATTCATTTTGGCTCTCCGTGAACCCAAAATAGCTAACCTGATTTTTATGGACAGCGAGATTATTTTAAATCTACTGGGGAGGAGAAGAAGAGCTACAGCTCCCTTATTAAACTGATTTCTCCAAAACCCACACCTGCGTTTCGCACACTGCCTAGCAGAGCAGGGCTGCACAGAGCTGTTCTGAAGAGCCGCTGTGCTCCAGGCTCAGACCCTGCCTTGACCTCAGTGAGCCTGAAAGCCTACAGAAATCCCGAGGGAGCAAAAGCTGAGCTGAAGTTTTACTTTCTCTTCCCCACGTGCTCCCACAGCACAGCCCTGTTTGAATAAATAACCCAACCACGCAGGAATTACATCACATCACGGCCGTGGTTTCTTTCGAATGTTCAAAAGAATGGCAAGCATTCCCATTCACAGAATGATCACAGCACCTCCCCTTGCATCTCAGTCTTCCCCAGCAGCTCAGAACTGGGGCTGAGGGCTACCCCATCTTCTCTTCCCTGAGCAGAGAGCTGTGACGAGCCACGGCCATTTGCTCTGCCTGCCCTAAGCCCTCTCCACCAGCCCAGGAGATCCTTCAGCAGTTAAGACCTGGGATGGATGTGCAGTAACTCATCATGTCCCCTCCATAAACATTTATTTGGGGAATTACAGCATAAGTAATTGGGCTTTCCATGGTAATTTGGCTTTTACGAGCTCTCCTTATTGCCAAAATGGTGGATACCTCCATAAGAGAGAGCAGTAACTTCTGCAGCTCGGTGACCTCCACAAGCAGACCTCAGCCAGGCAGATGGAAGCCCGATCAATACCTGCACGAGAAACCAACAATGAAAAGCAGAGCTCTGCTGAAGACTCAGGAACAGACTTTTCTCCCTCATATTTTATAAAACTGAAAAGAGCTTAATTCCTGCTTGCCCAGCTACTGGCTCCCACCTTGACAACCTGATCTGAATAAGAACGTAGGAAGCTGAATTTGCTCCTGACTTTATTTCTGACCCTCTGCAATTTTGGGAAAGTCGTTTAACCTCCTGAGTCTCCATTTCCTCGTGTTTGAAGCTGAAATATCATACTGAGCCTGGCAAGGACACTTGACATCTTTGATTTTAATGGCATGTGTCAGCGTATGGCACCGCTGGTGGCATTACAAGGCTAATTCCCTTGCAACTGCAGTACAGGTATTTTGGGTACAATTATTACTCCTGGGAGTGCTCAGAAATCCTTGCCCCAAATTGTAGGCCTAACAGACTTTCAGATGGGATAGAAAACAGAGGCTCTAACTGGTTACCTAAAGACACATTTTGAACTAGCCCATATGTTAGCTTTTCCATGATCATGCTGTTCCAATTTGGGCGATTACATTCTGACTGCTTAAAGCAGGGGAAGCGACCTGCCAGGCCCTACCGGCTGTATATCCCAATCTTCATGTGGCCAAGAGCTATGAACACAAGCCACATATTTCAGAAGGAAAAGTGGAGCTCCAGGAGATGCACTTACTGATGTAAGCGGGTGTAAAGGAGGGGAACCTGTTCTGTCTTCATCACCTCTTAGGCGCTGGTGGCGGTTGGGCCGCAGCACAGAGCTGTGCAGGGCCAGAGGCACTGGCCATATGGGCAGAAGGCAGCCCCGGCTGGGGCGGCTCTGCGTGGCACGAGGTGCCCACCCCGGGAGGCTGGGGGCCGCCAGGGGCACGCGGACAGGCAGGGGACAGGAGAGGGAGCAGAGAGGACCTAGTGCACCATCTGGTGGCTTCACTCACCGCCTTCCCTAAATCCCTGACGCGCAAGGTCACAGCCCTTGCATGGCGGAGGACTGGAGAAACACCAGGCTCTGCCAAGAGACCGTCCAGCAGGAAGATGGGATTCCTGCCCTTGGCCCTTTGGGCATCGCTGGGTGAGACAGGGGTCCAAACAGAGCCATTCCTCTTGGATGCTTTTCAGTTAAGTGCCTCCTTTTATAAAGATGCAGCCCCAGCTGGGTCTTTAGACACCTGCCATAGAAGTGTTTAATATCAACGATACTCCTGAGAAGGGAAAAGAAGATGATCAGAAGACAGAAGCAATGAAAACACATTGGACAACACATTGGTCATGCGTTTTGTTTCAGTCACCTATCACTGCAAGCTCTTTGTTGTGTACAGATAAAAGGCAAACATGGTTGACGTATTACATACCAGAAAACAGTACCCACGTAAGAGTTTGCTCACTGCCAAAAAGGATGGGAACGGTGAACTCGTGCTCAGCTTTATGCTTTCTGAAAGTGGGATTTGCTGGAAAGTGTTGTGAAGCGATTGTTCGAAAGGGACTAGATGACCTCAGTGCCACCACCACCCCTGAGAGCAGTGCCAGGTAAGACAGCACGGAGAGGATCATCACAGTGAGAAGCTGCATCTTAGGACCAAAAGCTCGCTCTTGGTACAGAGGGTAAAGGGCCCTTAGTTAATATGGCACCTCCTTTACAAGAGAACAGCGCATTTCTCACCTTGCACCACTGCTTATTTTGATAACGTCTCCACTTCCCTGAAATCCTGTCAATACAAAGGTGTAATTTCTCCTAGCTTTCCCAGTGCCTGGGAATCAAAGATTACAGCACTGCAACCTGAGAGCATGTTCTGTGCGTAACAGCAGCATGCTGGGGAAAGCCAGCAGAGCTGCGGCCCTCAGGGACACCGTTTTCAAGAGGAATTCATTCTCAACATTCAGTTTAGGAATAAACACAATGAGTTCATCATCAAGTCTCACTTGTGCAGCGCAGGAGTAGATAATCCTTATATTCTCTTCTTGCTATTACGTTTCATTTTTATTATCTGTATTGTTCCACACTTAAAAACAGTCTCTTTTCCTCTTGCCAGCAGTACTCGTTATCTGCATCTATTCTGAGTCCATAGAGCCAGGTAAGACAAAAAGAGCAAACGACCGCCTTTTTTTCTGAACAAACCTTTGCTACAAGGAAACCGTATCAATATGATATAAATTACATTCACTAGTTCCTCCTACCTGTGCCAGAGGGCATTCCCTCATACCTCCTTGGAAAACTCTGTACCATTTAAAAACAACTCTTCTCTCACCGTCTTCTCCTTTACACCTTTCTCTCTTGCACACTTTGGGCAGCTGCCCACGGTGTGCGGTGCTGGAAGTGATACTAGCTCCAGGCTACGCAGCTTCCAAGCTTCCTTTTTCTCAAGCAGCAGTCTTTTAGCCTCGCAGAACCAATCCCAAACCCGCTGAAATCAACACAGCAACTCCTCTTGACTTTGACAGGCTCTGGCACGCAGCCCAAATCCCCAGACTTTCAGCATTTCTTGGGCATTTTTACTTTTCCACTTGATTGATCGGAACCGGTTGGGATTCGTTCAGTACTTTAGCACTGACTATTCTAAAATAGCCTTTCTATTCCAAATATCATTCTTCTGTTTCATTTTAAACACCTTCTGCTACTTAATATATAGAATTGTTCAGACATAAATGTAAGGAATGCTGTTTAATAGAAAGGCAAAGCAAAACAATTCACTGCAAAGTGAGATCCTTGCCAGGAAATTTGCAGCACTATTATTTTTAGCACGTATAAAATTTAAAGGAAGCAAAACACAAAAAAACAAGCAGCATTATTTTGAAAGCTTAAACTTTGCATCTCAACCACCAGCTTTTCTTCAGAATAGTTTATTGCCGTACTATAGCATATGTATATTTCATCTCATCATTCCTTCAGATTTGTTAAGGAAAGGAAATATTATACCTGCACGATCCCCTGTTTTTGTTTTTCTTTTCTGCAAATTTTGTTTATCCTAATTGCTATTTCTGGTCACATATGTAAATTGTTGAGTTCAAAAATTTCTATTTCTAATTATCGTGATCACTTAACAACGGGAAGACAAGTCTTGGTGAGACACACTGCCTATTTATTGCTCTTTCTGAAATGAATTCCTCAACACTGGGAAGAGAAAAAGCGTTTTCCTGTGGTTAAAGCAAGTCCAAATTGCATGTTTGAAATCTCTTCTAATAAAAAGAGCAAAGCAATAAGCGGATTATCTCTTTAAACATAGTATAGGAAGGTTGGAGGCCCTGGAGACATTTTCCATAGCCTCTATCTCTGATGCATAGCAACATTATCTTCAACTAGAGAGGGTCCTATGACCCTGGAGCTCCGTTTTAATTTGATCTTCTTCTTTAAAGAGGTTTCTATGATTCCTCTCAAGTTATGCTACATATTCTTATTTTGGGTTGGTTTTGTTTGGTTGTTATTTTGTTGTTGTTTTTTAATCTGAGATAAAACAGCCTCAGCTTTTTGATCTGTTGGTTTGATCGTGTTATATGGATATTAAACATAACCTTTTCCCTACCAGAACTACAGTATGCATCAGCACAAAAGTTAGGCAAGTTCCAGCTGACAGGAAAAAGAAGAGCTTGGATAAAAAATTCACCTCGAGGGTGCCCCTCCTCACTCTGGTCATTCTAAGTTTGACAACTAGTCTATCTGGACAAATAATCTATGAGGGAAAACAAAGCAAAACAAAACTTTGTTCTTTGTTGGGAAATACTGGCCAGCTGAAACAAAGGCAAACCTACAGGTCTTAGCAGGGCAGAGATACCAAACCTCCTCCCACAGAAATTCAAAACCCCAAACACTAGGAATGCGCATTGCCAAAAAGAATAGCAAACTGGGGAGCTCAGCTCAAACTTCTCTGTGCTGAGATGTGGCCCCAGAACTGTTTAGATTACACAGCCCAGCAAAGGCGTTCCCTCAGGTTCCCAGCTTTTCCTTATCCATGTTCTGGAGGGGACATTGCTGCTGGGACATGTTGCCAGGCATGGATATTTTCTCTGTCTTCCTCAACTCCATTTTTATCTCTGTTCATGCATCCATCCCTTGCCCGCTACTGCTGATATTGCTGAAGGGAAAGCATTTATTCCAAGGCACTGATTTGAGTCAGTTGAGTATGGTCACAGCAGGCATCTGTGACTACTTGATGGGATTAGCAGATTATGAGAAAGCATGTTTCACTGTGGGGTTCCTGAGAAAGGAAAAATGAGCAGGTGGATGCTTGGATCTTCGTTAAACTATGCATGAGGCCTGATGGCTGTGTCAGGAAGGCCGTAGGCTCAGGATCAGATGGACTGCTGCAGGTCGGGATTCAAAGATCAGGCCAGCAAGCAGGGAGGTCTCTGGACTGTGATATCACTTACAGAGGATCAAGATTCAAGTATTTCAGCCAGGCCAGGTGAGAGAAACCTGCACAGATCCCATCTGCACCATTCTTAAGATATGTGCGACTGCTCGACAAAAAACAGCTTTTCTTTCTCATCAAACAGCTTTTCTGCAAAATAGCTTGGCTGCATAAATACTGACCAAGCCCCCGTGGGATTTGAACAGATGTATTCTGCTGCTAATGAAGGGCAGTCTGGAGGGAGCCCAAGGTTCACAAGTCCCCCATGGCTGTGCCCTGAAGTCACTGTGGGTCTTTGCAGAGAACTGAGGATGTAGAAAGTAGTTCTGTCGTGCTGGAAGATGTCTGATCCACACAGGGTCCGTTTTCCCCTTAGATGTTCTCATACAGTGTATCGCTGTATTCTTCTAGAGTTCCTTGCTTCTTAGGTGTCTGCAGAATGATGAAAAGGAGAAAAAAAGAAATGGAGGAAAATTATTCAAAAGAAGATGAATTAATTCTTAATCAGCAGACACTGACGTTTGTTCAGTTAGAAATGGCCACAAGTGATCTGCTGAAACGGAAGCCGCTGTGCTGAGAAATGTTGCTCCAAAAGAGACGAACGTGACTAATCCAGCCCAAGGGATAAAGATGCCTCCTTTACTTGTCACTCTTCGCCCAAAAAGCTGTCAGACAAGGAGGGGAGGGAAAATTGGACTCGGTAAAAAAAAATAAATCACTTTGGATTCTGTGAAGAAGGAATTCCCTGACCTCCCCAATCCTGTTTCTTCAACAGTTGAGTCTATTCCTCACAACTGTTCCCTGTGTAGACAAGGCGCTGACAGACTGATATTTTAAGCGCCGCGTGGCACAGGCCTGCTGTAAGCAAGGTTATACAGCGAGTAGCTGGAATGCCAGCGGGTGAATGGAGCCCTACCTACACTAGCTTCTTCTCTGTTGCCACCACCAAAGGGAAATGTTTTATAAAATCTGAGTGCAAGCACCTCCAAAGCAGGCACAGGCACTAGAGGATTAACCCCTCGCCACCCAGGCTGGCTGTCAGCGCAGTGCAACAGCTTGCAAATGCTCGTTTCAAGTGCTCTCTGCGCTGCTTCACTTACATGCAGCATCTGCACCAAGGGCTGGCTGGGATCCTCTGCACCGAGTCTCAGCCATAGTTCAGCAACTCAAGCTTCCTGCTCCACCCCACACCTGCTGACCCACAAGTTTTGCTCTTAGGAAAACACCCTGTTATGTTCTGGCATGGCCAGCTAGAGGATGAGTCTCCCAGGTGGCCAGAGCCCAGGATGATGGAGGGGGAAGCTGATAAAGAGGCTTGTCCCTGCAGTGAGAGTGCAGTCAAATTTGCCTGTGCAGAGAAAGCATTCCCTTTCAGGGGAACCAAACTCATTCCTGGCTTTTGTGAAACAACCTTGAAGATGGATGCAATCATCCCACCTTTTCCATTTTCAAACATTTTTCATTGGCAAAGAGAGCCCAAAGCCTTGGCATTCTCTTCCAATCCTCTCAGTCGCTCCTACTGCAGAATTTCCTTTCCGCTCTCCTCACTTGGAGACAATAAGCAGAACCCTGAGGTGGGACACAGCAGTGGGGGTGGTGGATCCCTGCCACTCACACTTCCCCCTTTCTGACCAGCATGAAGAGTGAACAGCTCAGAAGTATCTGCTCGTGGCAGTGAGTGCTCATCCCATCACCTCTCTTTGCTCTCTTCTCCTTTGTTTTTCCCATCTCTTTTTCGATCTTTACCTCTCCCCTGCTGAGACCACAAGAGCTAGACCCACTCGCACACAGATACTTCTTTGCTCTTGCTCTGTTGCTTTGTTCCCACTCTATTTTATAAGGCTGCTGGCCCCTAAAGCAGCAGTTCAGTGGTGTGGGCCACACACAAGTGATTCAGCACAGCCCAGACAACTCCATGGTAGGAAAAAAAGACACTGCATCTCATCATTCAGACTGAATCATTTAGAAGAGGGCAGCTGATAAAGGTATACAGAAGAATAAATAGGACAGAGAAGAGGAATCTAGATTTACTGATCTTCCTACCCAATTAGTTCAAAATGCAGGAACACAAAAACAGGTATGCTGTCTTTTCCAGTACATAAGGTGCACTGTGGTATAAGACAGCTTATATAAAAGAAGCTATTCTTCCCTTCAGTAATCAATTGCAGTAATCAGATACCTGCCACTGCCTCTGCTACCACCACTTTAAAGCCACAGCACTAACTGCAGGTGCTGAAAGCAGAACACATGCAACTAGCTCTGACATGGAAGAAGGCACTTGATTTTATTTCACCTTTTAGGATTTGTGAAAGTGCTTCAGATGCTGGAAAATACTGTCCTTCATGAAACAGAGGGATGGTGCCAGCTGAAGCTGGCTGCATGTTCCACAGGGCACAGTTAACCTGTCGAACTCTCTGCAGCAGGACATCAGAGGGAGAAGCAGGAGACATTTTTTTCAGAAAATTTTTCCAGCGTTGGAAGAGTGAATATACTTTTTAAGTAGATAAGAGGTCTGGAGGGAAAATGAACAACAAAGAACTGAGGGCAGGAAGGAAGAGTTCCCTCGGGTTTTGTCCCTATGAAACATCTGATACTTGTGCTGAGGGCAGGGTGCAGGGCTGCGTGGGCCTCTAGTCTACACCATATGGCTCCCACAACTGATCCATGCCTGCATATTCCAAGTTGCAACTACTTTCATTATGAGCGGATTCAGTTCCTTGCCTCTAACTCATAACTCTCAGCCGAGCAAGAAGATCCAAGGCATAGCCTCACTGCCTTTTCCTGCCTCTGTTCAGACCATCTTACCTTCTTTTACCAGGAAATGGCTCTCAGGTGCTTAATGCCAGCCAGAGTAAAACTGTGTCCTGGTTCTGTCCCCAGTGCACAGATTCCTCTATGCTGGAGAACTTCTTGGCTGCCTAAACAATCTGGAAAGGGCAATAGTGGGGAGCAGCATCTGGCCAACTCTCCACGAATGCCTGGCCCATTCAGAGGGAGCAATGCCAAACCTCTCAGTACCTTTCAACAAAGCATCCGCATGAAGCCAGGGCTGCCAGAACCAGTAACACTGAAGGAGCAGGGGCTCTGTCAGAAGCAGGAAGATACACTACACGTGCAGCCCAGCTGGCGAGTGGATGTCATGTCCCATTTTCCTCTTTCTTTGTGGCTGGAAGTGGGGAAATAGCAGACACACTACCTGCTAGGGCTGTGGTGCTTTTGGGTTTTCCAGTTTATAAGGGAATTCTCCAAGAACACAGTCCAAGCATTTACCTTATCTGGAGGACTCTTTCTGTGTACTGGGATCTTCATGTTGTTCTTGAGGACAGAATAGACCTCAACTTGTTGCGAATCCAGGCACTGGAAAGGGAAGAGAGAAAAGGGTATGGTTCACATAAAATGCTTACGTCCGAGCACACTTGATTCCTCATACTCATGCCTGCCATTTCTGAAGAACACCTGACCTCCAAAATTCTGAAGCTCCTGTCTTGCTCAAAAATAAAATCATTTTGTCCTAAAATTTCTACAGTGCACCTTCATACCCTTCCTTTTTCAGACTGACAGACACAGGTTATGTCAGACACAATGCCACTGCTTCCTTCCAAGCTGTCACAGAATGCAAAAGAAAGACTTCTCTGTCTGTGGTGCATAAGGGAAACCACGGGTAACAGGCAGCCAGCTGCATCTCTCAAGACTGGGTGCCTAACAGCCAGAGGTTCTTGCTCTTGGTTCTTCTGAGCACACAGCGTTGAGAAGGGAGGCTAGTTTGAAGCACAGGGCTGTTGAAAACAGGAAACCCGACAATAGGCATGATTTCTGTTTATCGCCTGGTATTTTTTTCCAAGCTGGAACTGTCTTTTCTTCTTAGAGTGAGTGAAGAATAATAATAATAAAAAAAATCAATACACTTGCAGGCCCACAGACATATCCATGGTACCACACGGATACAGAGAAACACACACACGTTCTACATGTGTATGCACCCGTTGGTCCCCCAGGTAATCATGTCACAGGAGATGCATGTCAGTTTGAGTGATGTTCCAGATCTGCCTGAAGGATCAAACATAACAATCAGGAGGACTTTTCCATGTGTGTTTCAAGGATGACAGCAGGTTGCCAAGGTGGCTGTTTCTCTGGCAACAGGAAGATGGGAGGAGCTCAGCCATAAGAGGGGCAGATGGTATTAGTGGAGAGATTATGAAGGGAGTAAGGCACCCTGCAATACAGCAAGGGGGACCAGCAAAACAGAGAGGCTTGCTCCTGGGACTGACAGTCATCTGACCGACCCCTCCATCGTTTCATCAGGAGTTCAGCATCTTTCTGGATCGTGGCCAGCAAGACTGTGGTTTGAACAGGACAAGATGCCAGTGGAACAACATACGGAAACGGGGCTGGGAGCAAGCCCCTAGCAGGAAGGATCTACAGTGAAAGAAGCTCCATGCAGCTCTCCCATTTCCACTCCTCCTCCTCCTCCATAAGCAGTCAAAGTACTTCATTTGTTCACGTCTCTCTCCCAAGATCTCACTGGCCTGGAGCAGACATTCCCAACTACTTGTGTGTGCACATGTGTGCACAGAAAATCTCATTTCCCTATCCTCATTTTCAATTCTCTTTGTGATGCTTGCAGTGAGGACCTTGTCCTGTGTTCTTTGCTCCCAACAGCCTTGCTCTGCATCCCCTTGACACAACAGGCAGCCTTTTTCACTGCTCTAGTCCAAAGCCACTTGCGAGCAAGAGATATCCTTTTGGTACTTAAGCCCCCAAAGAGATTCCCTCTTTCTGCAAGCCCTCCTTCCCATGGAGGCTGCTGGCAATGCTTTGCTGGCCAGTTGGAAGGCTAGTGTCTCCAACTGCCAGTTGCAAATCAATTAGTTGTACACGGTCACTGAGCACCTGCTACTGTCGCAGTGGTAGCATGCAGGCCTCTCCTCCCTGCTGGCAGATGCCTTCTCAAAAAGCTCCTGTGCTCTGGAACTCGCCTGCGCTGCAGGAGCTCTGTTTGCTGCTGACAAAAAAAAGAGCTTGTTTGAAGTGTAAAGCAGATGAAGCAAGGCCTTTGGATTGTTATTTTCAAGCTGCTCATTAACTAGGCAGCTAAGCTGGAAGATGGAGGGAAATACAGGTTTTGGTCTGGGTGGTGTGATGAACTCCTCTGGGGCTGCAGGAGGGCAAAAAGGCCTTCCAGTGCTTGGCAGTATAGTGGAACAAAGCAGGTGTCTGCCTGCCCCCATTGCAGAGGCTTTGTACTATCTCGAGCTGCTTTTCACTGCATGTGCTCTCCCTTAGGGACCGTAAGGTGTCACCTGGAAGAGGTGATGAGGAGAGCATTTGCTCCCAGTGACACGCAGCAGAATGGCTTTGCAGAAGGTGTTCTGGGAGCCTTCCTGTGCCAGGGGCAAGCCTTACTGCCAGAGAAGATAGCACAGACCATTTAACAAGCTGCACCAGCCAGTTCCAAGCCCTTGCCTGTCCAGTCCTGCTGGCTGCTGCATCTGTTCCAAGCTCCAGGCCCACTAGAACACTGCAGCTCCTTGACTTTTTTCCAGACTTGGGTTTTCTTCTTCCCCCCCACAGACAGCACATCTGGCACACACTGACCACCTGTCCCTTCACCTATCTCTGATCTCCCTTTATCTCATCAGTAGAAGTGACTTTCCAGTCATTCATGACATTTCCTTGCCTTAGCTTCCCCCAGGGCTGACCACAGATAAGAGATCTGTTCCAATCTTCCCCATGAATTCAGCACCACGTGTTCCGCACCCAGTTAAACACCAACAGGATTTCACAGAGCATCTTCTCCATCCCAGGGCTCACCCTCTCCTCCCCATTACCTTCACACCTCACAGCCCTGCTCTCACCGTGCGGTGTCTGCTGCGGGAGTTGCTGCCTCATGCCTGAACGAGTCTCAGCAGCTGCTCTGTGGGGCAGGCTCACACCCCATGGCATACATGAGATGATTTGAGGCTGCCTGCCGCTCTGCCAGAGAGGGCTGAGCTGCCTGCCCTGCACACTGGGCTGGCTGCAAGCCCTGCACAACTGGCGTGCGGTTAATGGGCTACAGGGGAAGGCTGGATGGGCCAGGTTCATAGGGCTCCTGGAAGCACAGGAGCCTAGCCAGCTACTGGGACTGCCTGTGCCTAAGGCTGGCTCCGCTGGCTTGCTGCATTAGCCTTAGTGGGGCCTCCTGAACAGAACAACATGATGAAACATGTAATTAAGATGGAGCTAAGGATGCATGACGAGGCCGACTGAGCGAGAAATGGATTTGAATTTTTTTTTGTCTCCTTGCAGAAATCATCCACTTCAGAAGGAAACTACCCATTCAGATTTTTAGAAGGCAGAATTAAAAAGAAATTACTTGATACAAATGAAAAGGTTTATAACCTGCAACATCCTTTACCCAAAGCATTTCTTTTTACCCAGAATAAACATATCACATACAATATATAGAGCTCTCTTTTAAACCTCCATTCCAAAAACTGAAGAACCACAAAGCAGTGCCCCCCAGTCAGTGAAGTGAGAAAAAGAAGGGGGCAGGCCTCCCCTTATTTTCACATCTGCCCCCTATCAGATTTCCACGCCTCTTCAGCAGTGCTTTGCTCCTCTCTGTAGTACATTCTCCAGAGCTCTGCTTTGTTTAGTTTAAATGATTCATGCAGCTGAGCTTACAGGTTTTCCTTGGAGAGACTTTCCCAGCCCTTACAGACCTCACAGTCAGAAAGGTTTCCTAATATTCAAGCAACATCCTTCTCTACTCACTTTCATTTGTCCCACAGACCATGTGGAAAAAAAATAAATGAAATAAATCATTCCCTTCTCAGCAAAGCAGTCGTCCCATGGGAGTTAAAGGGAAAAAAAAAATGGAATACATTTTAAATGGAACTGGATGGGCTGTAAATGTGATTAGAGGTCATGGTAACTTGAGGTAGTTAAGGTCTGGGCTTGACGTTTCAGGAGAGCCACTTCAATCCTATTACCTATGACACTGCCACCACTGGGCTCAGAGAGTAGCAGCAGTTGGTGTTGTCCTGTCCGGGGAATGGAGAAGGGAGATTGGCTGCATTCTAAGCAATGAAAGGGGAAATGCTCCAAAAAAGTCTCCTTTCCCTTTCCTCCTGTCCTTTCCCCCAGAGTGCTAGTCAGCCAGCTCAGGACTACAGTGGTCCATACCTGTGACACCAGCAAATATCTCTGACACAAGCAGAACCTCTGAAAGGCTGTTGGCAGGAGAGTTTCTCTCTTTGCCACTTCCCTGAGTCATCAATCTCCATCTGAGAAAAGCATGTCTTTGAGACAATTTGCAGTACAAGCGAGGCTGAGATCCACTCTTCCCTTCTGATATCTGGAGGCCCTTCCACCTCCAGTGCTAGGAGCTCTCTCTGGACCCATGCTTGCTGCTCAATTATATGCTGCTGGCAGAAGAAAGGGTGCTGCCCACCAGCACAGGGCATGGCTTTGGCTCTGGGAACAGGATGGAGATGTGCACAGCCCTGAGAGGAGGTAAACAGGGCAGAGTACAGAGGTGGGGTTGCCAGTACCAGGCCATTATATGGGTATCACTTATTCTGAGATGGAGGATGATTCTGCTACTCACGTCATAAATAGGAGAAGGTGGTGGTGGGCTTGCTGAAGGAGGCTGAGTTTCTATCTTCTGTCTCCAGATATTTAGCTGGTTCTTTTTAGGACACAATATCTGCTCAGGACAAGACACCAAATTACACATTTGGAAAAAACACCATCCCCCCAAGGATGAAATGAATACCAGTGTCACATCAAAGCCAGCTCCATACATACCCCCTAGGTACCTGCATAGTATGGAATGATGGGATTGTGCACAACACAGGCCACTCACTCTTCTCACCACTGGGTGAAAAGAAGGAGTCTGACAACTGACACTGAAGCACTGGAAAGCAAAACTGGGCTCTGTCTGTACATAAAAATCATCTCTACCACTGACAGCAGGATGGAGGGAATAGGTATTTAACAGCACACAACAATGCTGTAGGACAGGGAATAAAGCAGGGCCCTGTTCAAAGTGCAAGAAGAATTTCAGAGAGGCAGAATGCAGTGATTTTTGTGAGGATTTGGCTGGGAAGATGTTTGTAATACACAAGAGTCTAGAGAAAAGCACCAGGCAGACATTAATGATGACATACAGTCAGTGATACACTAACAAGCAGGTCCAGCACGGAGTTATGGAGTTGAAGGAAGAAAGCCTTTTCCTCTGAAATGTTTCTCGCATTGGATGGCTTCTCCTTGAATATGCTTCATTCACGCACAGGTAAGGGTTAGCACTGCTCAGCAAGCGAAAGAAAGAGACAGAAAAGGCAGAAAGCTTTGCTAAGTATCTCTGTTTTAATTCAGAAAGAAGTGGGATGATTATATTCGCATCACATGAAAACGATGAACTGCTTTCCAGTCCATTAGTAACTAAGGAGGATGCTAAATAGCTTCTCTTAAAGATAAACATTTTTAAACCAGCAGGTCTGAGCAAGCTGTGGTGAGAAATATGGTCTGTTTTCAGCAGGAGGGCAAATGTAATGACTGCATGATCTCTTCAGACCCTAAGGAGAGCCCGTAGGTCTCAGCCTTGCTGGCCTGCCTCAAAGACTAGAGATGCCAACTGGCAGGCTGTGACACTGCCTCCCCCCATCCCCACGGAGATGCTGTCTAGGCAGACAGAGGTGGGGGCCCATCTCCAGCCTAGTCACTCTGCTGCTAACTCTTTTCCCCTCCATCTGCCTGCCTGCAAGGTAAGTCTCACGAGATTTGCAGGTCTGCCAACTGCTGCCACTCTGTGTTCAATCTCACTGTCTCTGACTGTGTGCTGAAGCCTGGTGTTCCTTGGAGCCAAAGGTCTGCATCAGCAACATAGTTTTCACATAAAAATGCATGCACAGACTCTGCTGTTGTAATGGCAGAGGGCAGTTTGACTGAGTAAATGTAGGTGGATACAATGCCTAAAAAAACATCATTCTCCAAATTCAGTTCTAAAATGCATCACATCTGTTTAAACCAGCCTTGAGATATCTGAAAGACAGCAAAGGAACATCTGAGGGTGGCAGTAATAGGAACAGTAGATTTTGCCTGGTCAACAGAGATTTCAGTATTACAATTTCAAAGTTAATTCCACACAGCCCCTGACTCATTTAGATATTTCAGTCCTACTTTCAGCTCTTCTCCTGCTCTACACCTCTTTTATTCCCCACTTGTGTTTTCCCCTTTACCCTCGGTTCTTCTCATCCAGATGGTTCCAACCTGTGCCAGTGGCCTACTCAACCAAGTGTCCCCATTGGCCCAGTCTTAATACCCTCCCCTCCAGGCTCTAGTGCTTCCTCGCTCTGGCTCCCAGTGCCAATTTCCTTCCCAGGTCTCCTCATTTAAAGCCTCACAGAACCACTGACATTGGAAGATGCCTCTGGAGTTTGTCTAGTCCAATCTGCAGCCTGCTCAGAGTCAACTTAGGCAGGCTGCTCAAAATTTTGTCTCACTTTTTTTCTCAGTCAGCTGCAATCCCTACACAGGCTTCCTTGGGATCCTTGTCCTGATCTTCCCCTTTAATGCTGTCTCTTAATGTTCATCCTCGATATTCTGGTCCCCATTCCCTTCATGCTGCAGACTGTTGTCTTCTGCAGTACCCAACCTATGGATTGAAGTTGCATAGTTTCCTTTCATCAGGTCATGCCTTTGCATCAGAATAGCCTCCATCTTGAAAAAGGATTAAAAATAGGGAAAGCCCTGCACTCCTTCCACCATTGGGGCTGCAACAGATGCACAGGACATTACCTGCCGGGCTGTTTGGAAAGGCAGCCTTGCATGGGATCCCTAAAACTGAGCTGCTAAATTGACAAAAGCCACAGCTAAGTGTGCACAAACTGCAATTTTCCAAAGACACATCACGAGGCTACATCTGCTTGAATATTCTCAGGGCCAGCACACTGCTTGCCCTATGTCAGAACCTTGCTCTAAAGAATTGCATGCCAAAGTCAAAATGGTTATTAGAACTTATTTTACAGACAAATCAATGACTCGCTTTATCTTTTCTGTAATCTTTTTTCTCAGAATGACTGAACTTAGAAAAAGAAAATAAACCTGAGCAGACACCTAGCATGGAAAATTTCAGCACGGGGAGTTCCAATCCAGCCAAATTAGAAGCAAGTGAAATAAATTCCTAGAATGGGTCATGTCAGGTATTGCTTTTTATTTGGTAATAACTTGCCTTTCTTTTCCACACTAGCAGAGCTGTTGCGATGATGCTCAGTGCAGCCAGAATAGTGGTAAAGGTAATAAGGATTTCTCGCCCATAAGAAGCTTGTGCATACCCTGTACCTGTGGGAAAGAAGGCAAAAGATTCATAGGTTGACCAGAAATTACATTTCCATGTTTTTAACTCTGGCCAAAAGTCTTAGGAAGTTTCAAATATAGAAGCAATACAGAGGTTAGACAGATGCACATATGCTTCATAACAGTCTGGCTGAGCAGATAGTAGGGTGCAGCTGGAGGATCACGTGAAGGAGACTGGATATGAACAGCTGTGCTTCGTGTAGATTAGAGGGAGGTGATATAAATATGGCAGCCCAAAAGGCTGGTAGATAGTTAGAGGCTGGGAAAGGTCTTAAATGACAGGAGCAGAAAGGCAGATGGTGGAAAGCATACAGGCTACACGAACGAGCAGGGTGGGTACTGCACACATCCTCTGATCAGTGTAGCAAAGCTTTTTCATCTTGGCTCTTCACATTTACCCTAAGCAGTTCATATCCAGCATTCAGTAATGCAAATCCAGCCAAGCAGCAGCATGCATGTTCTTACCACTTTTCTCTTTTTTCACATTGCTCTTACCTTGGCCTGAAGGTCTCCCTTGTTTCCCAGTCAATGGAACAATTGCAACCACGTGGAAAAAGGGGAGGGATTAAGGTGAGCCCCTAATCTGACTGTGAGCCGCCAACAGTCAGCACCTAACCTGTACATCCGATTACAGAGAGCACCCTAACCACCGACCTCATTTTCATCCATCTCTGTCACACTGATACAGGCCAAACCATGCTGTTTAGACCCTGATTTTAAGGCCGGTGCTCATAAGTGCCAATGCAGGGTAGGTAAAAATTACTGCATATTCACGTTACCACCGGTAAATTGGGAAAGATGGCATGGGAAACCTGTGTTAAAACACATTCAACTGTGATGGCACTAAATGTTGGGCGCTAAGCATTATTCCCATCTAACTTCATAACTCGTTTGGGTAGGGAAAAAGAAAGAGTAAAGATCATATTTTCATGGCAAAATCCAGCTGATTTTTAACTGTACACCCTTCCTTTCTGTTTTTTTCACTTACCTCTAACAAGGACAAACACTCCCTTTCCCTTTATCTGGATGCCATCCCACTGGACTTTGCAGTAGTATGTGCCAGTAGAAGACGTGCTTTCAAGTGGCTTTGTTTCGTGACTGTAAGATTTGATGGCAGTCTTATTCTCTTCTCCAGGAGGAATATCTACTTGTTCTTTCTTATTATAGATGGATACTTCCTGGTCCCATGCATTAATCCAGTAATAGAAGACTGTAAATCTGGTGTATTTCAGCGTGTACGGGAAGATGACTTCACAGGGGATGGATACTTTTTCCTTAAGCAGTGCAACCTGGATTAGAGGTTTCTGCTGTACACTGACATCTCCCCCTGCAAGGGTGATAATTGTTAGCAGTCATCTAACATTACCGTAAGTCAGGAGAAAATTGCTGCCCCAAAGACACGATCACATGGTGAAAATAAATGTATGCCGAGAAGCGTGTCTGGAGCAAGCAGCGTTGGCCCTTGTCAGAAACTGAGTGATGCAGAGCACATGCCCCTTGTGATCTGCCACATCTCTTAGGTAATTGCTGTGTGATTTGAGATAGCCTGTTGCAATCACAGGCTTCCCCTTTTCCCTTGTGAGCTCCTCTGCACAACGCCAGCATACAGAAAGACAGGAAACGAAGCAGGAACTGAACTGATTTTGCACTGGTGCGAGACTACTTACAAATTATGAAAAAGAAAGCAATTTTCTATGACAAACACTAGCTGGATGTTTTCTATAACTCCCGAGTTACAATTCTCTGCTCACGTGTTTACACTTGCACTCTGCACCAGCAAAGAAGGTGCTGTGTGCAAGCAGGTGCTTCTCTGAAACGTGAGTGAGGAAGGAAATTGCATATTGTGCATGGGGCCCAGCACTGGGGCCATGAGAAATAAGACACAGCTTAATCACTCCCAACTTTTGCTGCTGTAAATAGGCAGCAAGGCACAAGAGTGGTTGCTAGATGCAGGAACTATTTGCGGAAGACTGCACATCTTAAATATCTATATGTGACAGTATCTCATGCAGAGAGATGGGAGATCATGCCCTTCATGGGCTTCCTCCTTACTTAGGTCTGTAGAAAGCAATCTGTCACTGCAACTCAGTAGGCAACGATGTAGGGAGTTATAAGAGAGGATGAATAAGCACAGATGGGGGAACCACACCAGTTTGCACTCTATTTTGTAAAATAAAAGGAAAAAATCTAAAAGTGAGTCTACTATGGAGCGTGGGATATAGGATCACTTGGCATCTCTACCAAATCTGGATTTAACATCAGACTCTGGATCCATTTATTTGGTAGCTGATAGAATTCCACACATAAGCCCTTTAAGAGGAGGCCTGTGCAAAGCACTGTTGTACCTAAAAAATAAAAATAAAAAATAAAAAAAAGGAAGAGAATGGGAAACTTCCATTCAAGTTTTGTCTCAAAATGAAGGAGTCAGGATTCCTTCACAGATGTGAAAATAAAAGGGGAAAAATATATAGAGGGAAACTAGAACTTTTCCATTTGTGGTTTTGATGGCACTCTATGGGGCTCAGAATCTATGAAGAGGATCATAACAAGGCATTAATAAAGTGGTCCCAGAACACAGCCAGGCTTGCTTTCCTGTCATCATGCAGTAATGCTGCATCACAACTGCATTGTTCACCTCTGTGTGATGGGACCCAGCATCGGAAGAGGCAACTCTGACAATGCTACTGAATGCAGACCACTAAGGAGAATTGAGGGGTGGAATAGACAGAAGGAGGGCACAACCACTGTCCAGAAAAGACTACAGGGAAGTAACATCAGTTAAGGAAATCCTCTGCAGATGACATAGGTAGGTACAATAACCTAAGAGTAAGGAAGAGCTTAGGTCACATCATTAGAAAAGGATTCTAGGCTGTAAAAGCAACCCGGATACAATGAAGTCCTGAGGGACACAGTCTTTGTGAGTGCACAGTCCTTTGTGCACTAGATACAATGTTATGGAAAGAAGGCAACAGAAAAACCTGTAGCCACGTGGGAGCAATAACCTGAGAAGTCTCTTCTGGGCCTGATTTTCTAAAATAAATCACCATCCTTTTCCTCATCTCTACCCAGCAGAACACACACGAATGCAGTTTTTATACAAGACATTGTAAAGCATTGCTGTAAAAAAGAAGAAAAAAAGAAGGAAACAAAACAAAACAAACAAACAAAAAAACAGAGGAGAGATCCATCTTCTTACAGTATCCCAGGAGCCATTAGTTTGAGAAGAACATGCCAGGGAAAAAGCCAAACCATTTTATTTAGGTTATACAACCCTTCTCCCATGTTCCCCCTTTCTTAAGGATTCTCTCTCTGAGCTCTGAACTGCTTAAAAGACAGAAATAGCAACAGTGTGCAAATTCCTAGAGGGGAGCTCTAGAAATTAGCAACAGATAGCAGCTGGAAATGCTCTAATATGAATAAATGTGAGAGTAAACAAAAGGAAAAAAGAAGAAGGAAAAAACTTTTTTTTTACCTCCATTGTGAAGCAACCAAAGGAACAGGAAGATGACTTTTAGATTAGAGCCCATGGTAAGGTCAAAAGGCTGTAAGAAAGCAACCAGATATGAAGATCCAGAAGGCAAAAAGAGATTGTATTTCACGAGGTCTTCCTGCTTCTGAAAGGCTGTTTGATCCCCTCCCATTTGTGCAGGGACAGGCGGGACAGACACATGCTGCCTTTGGCAAGCTGTTCCTGGCAGATGCAACCTCTTCTGCTTTTCTGTCAGACTCCTCCCTGCACTGTAGCTCATTTCTCTATACTATTACCACGGTGTTACATCTACCAGCAGGTGTCAAAAGATCAGGCTGCAAGCTCTTGAAAGCACAGAGCTTTGTCTTCCAATGACCGTAAAACATCACACACATATAAAGCAAACTTTGTCACCTTCCATAGTGACCGAAGCCCCAGGTTGGAATACTGAGAAAAATGTGCTTTGACCAATGCAGCTTGAGGTCATTCGAGGTAAACATAAAATTCAGTGAACAAGTCAACTAATTCTGGAGCAACGGAAAAGCTTAAATGTGGCACATCAGGATTTGTACCATAATTTTGTAGGAATTTGTTTATACAGTTGTTTTGGAACAGCTATCCCTGACTACCTCACTGTAATGACCATCCAGATTTTGGATTAAGGGCATTTCACTACAAATTCTCTTACTCAAGTGGCTACCACGAAGTGCCACAGGGTGTGGGTTCACAGCAGAGAAGCACTATCAAACAGAGTCTTTATGTGACCACTTGAGTGTGAGATCACCTGTTTTGCCTTAAAAATGGAAAACAAGTACCTGCATCAGCAGTCAGCACAGAGAAACAGCCCAGCTGTACTCCCTGCTTCCCACCCAATGCTTCCCTGCACAGGTTAGGTTGCTCCAGAGGAAGGCACTCCAGAGGGCTGCAGAAGTGAGAACAACCAGATCATCCGTAACAGCTGAAATGTTTCAGATCCACACAATGCTGGCTCTGAATTAGCTTCACACTGCAGGCAAACCTTAAAAAAAAAAAAAAATCGATTGTGGGAAAACTAAAGGAGAGCCCTTTGAAGAAGAAAACCCTCTCTTTGTGGGAGGACTCTGCCTCCTACACTCGTGAAGAGACTGATTTCAATGAAGGCTTGTTTTTAGCTAAGACATCTGCAATGCAACAGCTGAGCAGAGTCTGACTAAAAAAACCCTGATGTCTGAGAGCTGAGAGGTCTTTGCTTCTCTCTAGAGAAGTCCTTTCAGGCTTCTTGAAAGACATTTGCATTGACCACAAGAAATCATTTCGCTGCAACTTCAAGGGTGCCTACTCACACTGTGGAAACTGGTGGGGGATGGCTGTGCTGTCTGTTTTAAGGCCCAGCTGAGCCTCTAAATTGTGCATATTAAAAATCACCCTGTCTGTTGAGTTTGTATGAGCAAGACTTGCTCCAAAAAAAACCTTCAGTTCATAGCATTTTTCTTCCTGTACAACCTGGGACAGGTTCGCAGGAGGAAGGGGTCTTGACACGGGGGAAGGAAGCTGTGCACAGCTGTGGCTGCTCTACTCCCCTGAGCCCAGGGCCAGCTCCAGTACCTTGAGGAGTGCCCTGACAGATGGGGAGAGGAGCAAGTGGCTTTGTGTGGCTTTGCAAGGCTGGTGCAGCAGCTGCACTCCTCCAGGGAAGGTTTAGCTCAGATTAGCCAAAAGGAACTCCTCTCCCCAAGATACGCTGATGTGAGCTGCGCAGGGCTGGTCTCAGCTGCAAATTGCTCCTCACAGGTCTTAACGCTGAGCAGCAAGGACAATCAAGAGCGGTAACAAGACACTGGGGGCCTACTTGGTATTTCAGATATGTAGGCACAGATCAGGCAGCTGTGGCTCTGGGGGGATATGGGGTCACAACCATGCTCAGCAGCACTTCTCAGGCCTGAATTGCATCTCAAGATAGCTGGGGGAGGGAGGGAATAGTTACCTTCCTAAAGAAGAGTTCTGCTGAACAGTGAGGGCCTCCTCAGCTCTTATATCACACTCATCCCCATGGTAGCACAGCTTTGCAATTTCCAGCAATGATGTATTTCTAGAGGACAGAACGTGCTGCTCCTGTCAGTGATGTGTTTTAACTGTTATCAGCATTTATCTGCTTCAGGAATTCAGACTGATAAGTGGATTAAGTGCGGTAGGTTTGTAGGGCTGCTAGGTCAACATCCTCCTCCTGTCCTTTCCCTTCTCTTCCTATAAACAACCCAGTTGCCACTCTAAATGCCAAGTCCTAGAAATACTGCTGCCTGGAATTTTAAGAAATATATCGTTTTGGCATTTCCAAAGAGGTCACACGTAAGACTCCGCTCTAGGATTACTGGCACTGAAGGCCAGAAACACATTCACTGCTAGAATTTGCTATGGTAGTGCCTGCTGAAAAGAAATGGTTTTGAAATGACTACCCAGCAGCTACTAACAGGGTAGTATTTTGTTCCCAAGAGCCTAAAGCGAGCTTGAATCTTTGAATATTAAATAATAATTCCATTCGGTATGGGGAGTCTGGACTGGAGATATAAGGTGGAGGAAGACAATGGAAAGCGCAGGTGTTGTGTGTTCCTATCACCGGCCTGGAGCAGGGCTGATCCCCCTAAAACTTAGGTGGAACAAACCAACAAACCTGTGCCAAAGGAAATAAATTACAAAACTCCTAAGGAATGGGCCATTGTATGACATGCACCCATACGTTACACAGCATGCTCCTGCTGCACGAGATGGGAACTGTTAATCCAGCTCCAGATCGGTCAGGATCTGTAAATTTGGCCCTTCTATTAAAGTACCAAAAAGTGACCACTTCCTGAGACTAAATACAGCGTTGGGCCAGATGCTAGCAACAATTTCCGCATGTGGCTGGAAGGCATCTATTAATTTCACTCAAGCACTTTTAAAAGCTTGTGACAGCAGCCAGCATTCCCAACTGTGAGGAAGAGCGCATCTTTCTGGCTCTCGCGAGCAACAAGTTTGGGCAAACGCCGAACCTACCAGAATTGCCTGTTCACAGCTGTGTCCAATGCACACCCGCAAGTAACGGCACACACACATGCCCACACATGCCCCCACTGCCAATTCCAGGGAAAGCATTTATTCCAACAAAAAGACGGCTGCTAGCCAAGGCGAAGGCAACGTTGCAGAGACCACAACAAAGCCTCTTTATTGCTGTAGCGTTTAACACCACAGCCATCCATTAGAGAAACACCGCCTGGCGCAGAGATGAGCTGCAGCAATTCAACGAGCCCGACTGCAGCGCCTGCCTGAGAGCGTTTCAGAGCATTCCCCAGCACAGCAGCTCTGGATTCGCTGCCTTGTCAGAGACAGGCTCAATCCTCACCGCTGCAAACCCAGCCAGCGGCAACGCACGCAAACACCTCCGAGGATTCGCAATCTCTTTGACTCCTCTAACCCCAGCCTTTGTGGCTTACAGTTTCCCTCTGGCTGGTGGTAAGAGCCCTATCCCTTTGTAGCAGGCGTGACGAGCCCCATGCCGAGCGGGCTCCTATCAGCACAGAGCCCTTCTCGCTCCCCGCAGCCGCGCACGGAGCCCCTGCAGGGCGGCGCCGTCTCCCGCCTTCCCCTCAAGCCCGCGCCCTCACCCACAAGATGGCGCCGTCGCCCCGGCGCGCGCCGCCCTCTGCCCCCGCGCCGCCCTCAGCCCCGCGCCCTGCCCCGGGGCGTCGCGGGTGCAGGTGCTGACGCGGCTCTCTGAGAAGGCAAAGTGTGCAAAAAAGGAGATGCCGTGCTCCTTTCGTCCCGTACTGCCCCGTCTCAGAGGTACCGGCAGTGCCAAGCTCTCTGCTCAGCGTCTTATGTACTTTCCAGCCCAAGCAAAGCTCTACCAAGCGCTGTGGGGCAGGCACAGGGAGGGTTATGTAGAACAAGGTGATGGGGCAGCCAGCGGCCACAGGACCAGTCCCTGCCAGCCACCGCCTCGACAGATGGCCCTTATGGCTGAGCCAGCTGGCTGTGCCAGGCCCGGCCCCCCAGGCCTTGGCAAGCCGCAGCTTCTGCTTGTTGTCAGTGCCTTGCCATGGCCCATGGTGTGCCTGCAGCTGCGCTGCACTTCAAGCTCATGCACTTCCATGAAGTCTCTGTGCTCCCCTGTGCCCAGCCAACATCATCCCCACCCTTCCCCCCACCAGCTCCTTCATTTCTCTTTTTTCCCCCTTCCTTTTAGAATCAGAGAATCATTGAATGGCTTGGGTTGGAAGGGATCGCAAATATCATCTAGTTCCAATGTCTTTTCTTTCTCTCTCTCACTCCCTCTCTTTCTTTCCTTCTTTCTCTCTCTCTCCTTCCTTTTCATTCCTTTCCCTCCTCCCCCTTTTTCTTCCCTTCCCCCTTCCCTTCCCAGGGGAAGGGGGTTAGCTAGGGCCGGCCCCTTGCTGCACAGCCTCTGGCAGCTTTCCAGCTAAGGGACCTGCAGTAATCAACACCACCTCTGAGCCAGCAGCCACCCAGCAGCGAGCATGTGCATGCAGTCACACCCTGAGTTGGGTCAACACTGCTCTCCCCACGTGCACCAGGCCTCCGACAGCTCCTGGGAGGATGGCTGGGAAGGGATTAAGTAGCTAAGTATCTCAATGGCAAATGAATATGGCTTTCTTTTCTGTTAATTCCTCAGCTTTGCTTTTATCGTGAACTGTGCAGAATACACAGACTGATGCAGCTGTTCTAGCAAACTCTCCTAGGGTAGAAAAACATCTTTAAGCCAACAGACCCTATTCTGGCTATCCAAACTAAATAAACCATCCTGGCAAGAGCACTTGCTGGAAGAACCATCTCTTCTCTAGGACTTTTGCCAACACAGAATTGTTTTTCATTCTGAGTTTTTCCCCACAACCCACTCCAGTTTCCCATCCACCATCAACATCCTGAGCTGACAGGACTACACAACACAGATCTGGCCTAATGCAAGAGGATCATCACCAAGTTTTTTTAAACCCTGCACAAAATTCCTGCATGCAGTTGGAGACAGATGATGAGAATAGAGCTTAAAAGCATAATTGCTGACAAAGCTCTTCCCCAGCAGGATCAGCAAGCATGCAGCACTGACAGTGCCTGGCTGAGGAGGAAAGGGCAGAGCAGAGAACAACCTCATGGCCAGGTGGAGCATTCACCTGCTGGGCAGGGGAAGTTCTGGGAAGGAAGTTCTGAACCTCCCTGTGTACTTGGAGGTTGGAGGCTGGCTCTGAGCCCACCTCAGCCCCTCTAGTGGAAGGAGTGTGGCTGCATGGCAAACCATGCAACAGGAGCTGTAGACCAACAGCAAAGAAGAAGAGAAAATGTGAAAGTCCTGACTGCATGGAGAAATTACATCAAGAATATAGTGCTTGTGGCTTTGGTTTGCCTAAGCCAGTCCCCTTGCCCCCCCATGGCCCCAACAGTTATGTGGGAGCCCCTTCATCATGGCTGGGTCCATGACTTCTCCCTCAGACCCCTCCCCACTCTGCTCACACTGGGGAGAGCCTTCCCCACCCTGCCACTGCTTCTTTTATTATCTCTGCCCAGATGTGGTTTATAAGTTTTTTTAAATCTTTTCTAGGAACAGATAAGAGATCACAATTACCCAGAATCCAAAAACGCAGACAGCTTGAAATGTGGTTAGGCTCTGCCCTACTTTCATTGAGCTAAGAGCAAGACTCTGCTGAGGTGCTCAGGGAGAGGAGGAGAAAAGAGAAAGATCCACCTCAGCAAACTGCCCCTTTCCTCCCTCCTCCCTGAAACAAGTTTCTCCAACAAAAAAAAATCAGCTGCATGTGTTCAAACCACCCTGCCTGCTCCTCCTGGCTGGCCTTGGATCTCCAGGCAGCAAAACTGAGCAAAGCAAAGCTGCCTGGGCACGTGGTGGCTGGGCAGGAGGCTCTGGTGCATCACCATCTCTCCAAGCTGAGCTCAGTGCATGGATGGTGTTCGTCAAACCAGGGGCAAAGATGAGGATGGCAGGGCAGGGAGTGCTGCAGGTTAGGTGTGATGTGTCACCAGAAGTTTTATCATCCACACACTTGCTGGTGCAGTAGGAAGCCACAGAGGTGGTATGGGTCCGGAACTTCCCTCCTGTGAGAAATCCCCTCCCCGGGAAGTCCACACTCAGTTGCAGAGCATTGCTACAGCACATCAATCACTTTCTGAGGGCAATGCTTTCAGGATCCTGCAGTGCCCTGGGAGGGGATTATGCTGACAAAATGCCGGAGGCCTTTTTCCTTCTCCTCTCTGTGGTCCCAGCTGCTCACAGATACTCACCTGCAGCTCTGTGACCTTGTCTGAAGTAGAGAGGAACTTCTGCTAAGAGATTCCACCTACATTACTTCAGCTACAGAGCAGTACACAGATAGACACCACTAGCAACCACTAATATTTTAAAGCTTTTACTTTAAAACTCCTCCATCCTGCTTGGAAGTGCCTGTATCAAAGCAACGATAAGAGCAGCATGGGGGTATTTTTGCTGGTGTATTTGTTAGTGGTAGCAACAGTGAGAAATTTCAGGAAAAGTGTCTGCTGTGGTCAAGGCCAAGGAGGGATACTAAAGAGGGCATTGTCTGAAAGATGATACAATCTGAGATCATGGTATTTATTAATACCATTTACAAGGCCTGACTTTTGCAGCCTTGGAATAAAAAAACACAAAAAATGCCAGCAAACACATTATGATCTTCTGCAAGGAGTTGTTTCATCCTATTGAAAATCTTTGTTAAAAAGAATGATGAGAATGGTAATAATAAGGCACTATAATTATACCTGATCCTTCTATAATCTCTCTCTCTGCAGAGTTCAGGAGCACTTTACTGCTATTATTGGATTTGAACAGTCCCATCTGGATAGCATACGACTGATTTGTTTGCATGGCTTATCTTAGGTATTTCAGCACATGCATTAGAGCTGCCTTCATATCTGGCCCATCCCGGGCACAGCCTCTAAGAGCAAGCAATCCCAACCCAATGTCTTTTTGCAGTTCAAGGATCAGAGAAGCCCCCAATCCTTCTCCACCCAACCCAGTACCCCAGAACAAGTGAAGAAACCGCTCCTGTGGCATCCAAACAAGCAAGGAACTCCATCACAGCCAAAAATGCAGCCTGCTGCAGAAGTTCTTGGGTATGAAGCTGGGCACTTGACAATTCACTGGGCCGGGGCCAAGAGAAAACAGGCGAAATTCTAAATAAATTGGCCCACGATTAAAAATATTATTATTAAAAATGAGAGTTTAAAAAACGAATGAAAATGCAATGCAAAAAATATGGTTTACACAAACAGAACTGCTTTCAGCCTGAAATTTGCAGCTGTTTGTCACTGGCTTACAGTGCAGGGAATGCCCCTTGACTGAGACCCCATAAAACTTAACAAATACAAGTTGCCTCATTATTTCACTGCTTTTAGTGCTTTCCAGGGTGTTGACTCCATCACATATTTTTTCCTCCCTTGAGCTGCACCAAAATCTTCTTGCTGACCAACTGGAGGCAGGTTGGATGCAGCCCACCTCCCTGCTCCCACCCACTCTCTATCTCCATATCTGCCCAGACAGGTGACGTTTCCAGAGCTCATCCATTCCCAAGACTAAGGGCACATTGTCTTGAGCATCTTAAAAAGAACTGTTAGCCCTGCCTGAAGCTTTTCCCCACCTTCATTTTTCCTTTTTGAAGTAGCACTCCTTGCTTTCATTCTCTTAGATTCTTCAGAGGCATCTTTCTCAATTTGTTTACTTCTGGTTTATTTTTGAAAGTCAAACCCCTAATGGACATAAGCTCTCAAGTCACTTCTGAAAACGCTGTCTTGTCTGTAAGTGCTTTGTTTGTGATCCTTTCCAGTCCTTGAGGCTATTGTTTATGAGCTGGAAGGCATCTACGCTTAGGCTAATCATGCTGAATGCCAGCAATTCCCCCAGCATGATTTGATGCACAAGCCAGTGGGAGCAGGATTTGTTGTGATTACGTTTACTCCAGAAAGCCCGTGTTAGCTCACACCAGCCTCACAAAATGAGTGGGTCTCAGCCAAACTCTTCTGGGTTTTCAGGAATCTGGTCACTGATTTCAATGGCATCTGGGAGTGGCTGGAAGGTCTACAGCTCTGCCAGCAAGAGTGGCATTGCAGAGAAGGAGGTAGCCCAGGAACCGGACCAGTCTTCCTGTACCCGTTTGCTCAGGGTGGGATGCAGATCTAGGAGGCTGCCACTGTTGTGTGGTATTTACTTCTTCCTCATCGCATAACATATTTGAAGCTCCTTACCAACACAACCTATGCACTGGGCAGAGCTGTTCCAGCTGTCGCTTGGGACCAAGAGTGTTCTCTGCTTCTGACCTTCCTACCCAGACAATCACAGAATCATGGAATCCAACAGTTGGTCTGGAAGGGAGCTCAAAGCCCACCCAGTCCCACCCCGTGCCGTGGGCAGGGCTGCCACCCACCTGCTCAGTCTGCCCAGAGCCCCATCCAACCTGGCCTTGAACCTCCAGGGATGGGGCAGCACAGCTCTCTGGGCAGCTGTGCCACTGCCTCACTGTGCTCTGAGTCAAAGCTTTCCTCCTAGTATCTAAACTGAACCTCCCCTCTTTCAGCTTAAAGAAATTCCCCCTTATCCTGTCACTGTCAGAAATCACGTGAACAAATACCTCATCTTGTCTGACTCTCACTCAAGTATCTGATCGGCTGCTTCCTTTTTTTTTTTTTTTTTTTTTTAAGAAAATGCACTCAGCCTCCTACTCCATGTCACTTACTCTTTGCAGACCTCTGGCACAGATCTCTCCGATGAGAAGTCTCAGCCTACAGAGCCAGCTACTACAGGGAGACAGCTGGAAGTGCTCTGCTCTGCCTGCATCAAAATGGCAGCACTGCTGCCCTGGCTGAGATCACAGGAGCAGAGAGCACGCCGGGACCTGGCAGCTCTGTGGGAAGGCAGCTGAGGATGCCGCCAGGTCTCCTTTGACACCTGCTCTCCCTTTGATGGCCATCTGCCCTCTGCAACCCTGCCTTTGTGCCAGGCGATGGCAGAAAGTTCTGCTATGCACTGCACTCTGCAAATGCCAAACATCTAAGAATTGCTGCAAAATGAGCTCAGTCAAAATAGTCACATTCCCCTGACAAAGGTATCCTTGCAAAGTGAGATTTTTAAAGCGTCAGTGTCTAAAGGGGGGGCTTTAAGAAAACAGGGGAAAGGCTGTAGCAGAGTCTGTTGGGGTAGGACAAGGAGAAATGGACTAATCAGGGTGAGGTTTACTCTGGACACAAGGAAGAAGTGTTTTACTGTCAGGGTGGTGAGGCACTGGCACAGGTTGCCCAGAGAGACAGTGTCCCCATCCCTGGAGACATCCAAGGTCAGGCTGGAGGGGCTCTAAGCACCTAATGGAGCTGTAGGTGTCCCTGTTCATTGCAGGGGACCAGATAGACTTCAAGGTTCCCTTTCAGCTCAAACATTAATTCCATGATTCTATGATAATGATGGACATACATATTTTATGAAGGAAATCAGGGCAAGAGCCCTAACCAAGCCACTGCTGTAGGTACGCAGGAGGTTTTGTTCTGAAGCTTGCCTGCATGGAAGTGCACTTTTCCAAACAGTGAGGATGCTGAAATGTTAATGCATTTTTTGAAATGTGTTTGCACAAAACTTGTGTGTTTGGGTGAATTTTGATGCGCTGAGGCAGAGCCCTAATGCAATACAGACCCTTATGTCAGAGGTAATCAAGTGTTATTACAAGAGCCGCTGGCCGTGGGGCCCCTCCTGTGTGCACACAGGGGTACATATGGAAGTCATTAACAAGTTTCAGTAGAGGATTTTGGGAAATTAACCCTAGCGACCCCAGAGCAATGCTGGCAGGCAGCAGATGAGGAGCAGCTTCCCACTGGGACTGAGCCGGCCCCGGGCAGCCTGGCAAAGGGGCCAGACCTCTCCATTCAGGCTGTAAGGCTGAGTGGTTGAAGGAAACCATCTGCAGGGCTGTGTTTGCTGTTCCTCAGCAAACTGAAACGAGTCAGCTGGAGAAATGTGTAACATAGCGTATAAAAATGCAAACAATTTTCTTCTAGTCCCCAAATGGTGCTTGAGGGGTTGTGAGGAAGTTTGTAATTTCTTTACAAGCTCCTTTAGGAGCCACCAAACACAGTGCTTGGATGTGGGCCACAATGTGCTGCTCTGTGCAGCTCAGGGGCAGGGTGGCTGCAGCCAGTGCCTCCCACCCTCTGCTGAGAGCCCATGGATGTCGCTGGCAGTCACCCCTCAGATGTAACCTCTTCTGATTTTACTCTGTACACTTTCTCTCACCTCCAGAGTTTAAGAAAAAGGGCTTCTGGCCCCCTCCGCAAAGCTGGCCACATCTGATGTGCCTCTCACATTCTTGTTCTTCCCATATTGCTTTCTTTTCTTGCACCAGCCCTGATCCAAGACATGCCCTCTCCTCTGGGATAATGAGGGTAGGCATCATAATGTGCTTTAAACTTTCATAATGCAACAATACTTGGCAGTCATTCATTGCTTTTCATCCTCAGATCTCAAATCAATTTGCTACAGCCCTGCATGGAATTGACTTACTTGTAAGACAGAGACAAGTACTTGCTGTGCAATTAAAAAAAAAAAAAAAAAAGTAGATTTTATTAAAACCCAAACTACGTCTTCCTCCTTTGGTGTGATTTTCCTCAAGCACAGCCCTGGCCACAAACGCGGCTGCTCCGCAGCCCTCAGCCGCGCAGCCCATGATGCTCATTTCAGGCCAAATGAGAGCGGTTCATCACCAGGTCAGCACGATCCAGTCAGAAAACTCTTCCCTCAGCGAGTTATAACCGCTGCCATAAAACAGAAGCATTCCTGTGCTCGGCTGTAAACGGTGAAGAAATGAGCCAAGAGCTTTCCCACCACCCCCAGTTTAGGAAGGGAGGGTGGGAAGGCAGCCAGCATGCCCCAGAGATGAAAGGAGCAAGGAGCGGGGCAGGAGACACAGCCTCAACCTCCAGGTGGGCAGAGGGAGGGGAGCACACAGAGCTGACCCACCAGGGCTTCCCCTGAGAGCCAAGGCATCACCCAAAGCCACCTGAGAGGCCGGCAGGAGCTGGCAGGGTGCACACAGGAGCTACAGAAGTGCACCCAATTGAGCGTGGAGGCTGCACAACCTCTCTGGACAACCTGCCCTCAAAAGGATCCCCTCATCCTATCCAGCCTGGATTTCTTTCCATCCTTGTGTCTCCTCCCACCAGGCAATGCCATGGTGAGCCTCACTCCTTGCTGACCCCCCCATAGGTACAGATAGGTTGCCCCCAGAGCCATCTATGCCCCAGGCTGAACAAACCCAGCTCCCTCAGTCTCTCCTGACAGGGGAAGTGTCACAGCAGCCCTGAGCATCTTGAGGTCATACCCCTGAGCTTACTCCAATTTACAATATTTTGGTTGCAACAGAGAGCACCAAACTGGATGCAATATTCTAAACGGGGTCTAATGAGCAGCCAGTAGTACAGTGAGATAATCACCCCCTCATCCACCGCTGCAGCTGCAGTGCCACCGGGCTGCCCCATCCCTCCCAGGGCTGGCAAGGGGATGGATGCCCCCACAGCTCTAATTCAGCAGCCTCGGATCACAAGGCAGAGCCCCGGGAGGAGGGCAGGACCTCGCTGCCAGCAGCGCGACAGAAGTCTCTTGAGATTAATTCAGCATCCAAAGAGCTCCTGCCATGAATAATGCACCGTATCTCTCTCTGCACTGGCTGCACACAGTGGTTCCTCAGATAAGACACCTAAAGCCAAGAGAGCAAATTCAGGGTCACATCTCTCTGCATTTGGTTTCAGTTGTTTTTTTTTTTTTTCCCCTGTACAGGGCTGAAGGGGAAAGGCAGAGTGAGCACAGCAGTCTGCCCATGCAGCACACTCACAGAGCTGATTGCTCTCCGATCCCACTCAGATGTCCACTTTTACAGTATCCAAACACACTGAACTCCTTCCATGTAGTTGGTTTTACTCATGTATTTTCAAGGACATCAAACCTGCCTGCACCCTTGAAATGAATTAACAATGCTAAGATCTTTCCTAGCCCTATTTAATTCCTCTCTGTCCCACTCACTCTCAGCAGTTACAGCTCACTGGTGCTGTGCCGTACTCTAGGATCTCACAGCATCCAATGCATCCTTCAAACACTCAGTATAGGTCTGAACACGCTAAAATTACTTCTGGAAATTTCATCCCTACATTTTTAGGAATTATGTCTGTTCATAAAACTCTTATTTTATTGCACTGTAAGGTGAACTAACCTACTGTTCCTTCATGTACTGCATCTGCTCTTTGGAAGAAATTCTCTCATCCAGGGTCAGTTTGATTACCATGCCTCTGCACTAAACTAACATGGTTTCCAGCACTGCAAGGGAACAAATATATTGCTGTGCAGTCATTGGCTTTTAAAAATAAGTATAAAAACATGTTTATTAAAATTTAAGAGTTGTATAAAAAATTCTTTGCCTCTTCTTGAGGCAAAACCAGAACACCTTTTTGTAGCCCATAGGTGGCAGCAGCATACTATCAGATGAGGACAAGAGGCTCGGACTGGGTCAGCTCACACCCAGCAGGGCAGAACCGACCTCGCGCCTGCCTCCCCAGGAGCACAATGCCTGTAGTATAAAGTAACTCATCTGCACTCCCAAAATCCTGTTCAAATAAAGCAATGCAGAAGCCAGTCAAGCTGCACGTACTGTACACAGCAGCAACGTTTTTCCTCAGAAGTACTGATCTCTGAAGTGAGAGGTTTTGCATTTGGGCACGGGCACAGCCACGTAGGCTCCAGCTAGCATGTGGCCCGTGCCCACTGACACCCAGGCTGCAGCACTGCGAGGCCACATGGCTTCACGAAGGCACACTGGCAGCATAAACTAGCTTAAGCACTTTGGGTAGTGGGGCTGACCTGGCAGCACAGGTGGCTAGCCCTGTTCTCAAGATTATTAGTCATGACTGGAGCCAAGAGTGGGACTTCGGGGTGGGAAGAGCTGCTCTTCAGGCTTGGCTTCTCCCCAGCCGTATCAGGGAAGGCGAGGCATGTTGTGCATGTTTGAGGACACAGCTATCGTAGCCAGTGCACGCAGGCATCCTGCCTCTTTGAGCAGCCAGCCCAGCCCCTCCAGCATGGCCACGTGCATCCTTTTGCCTCCACATACCCAGCATCATCTCCCAGTACTAGGCACCGAGGAGCTGGGGACAGCGCTCCCAGCCGGGGGTGACACTGCCACCTCCTGTGGGCATGTCCACGTGGCAGCGGTGGGACAGGGCAAGTGTCGGTGGCACAGCTCTCGCAGTGTGGGCACAGCCCGGCGGCTCCGGCACAGAGGCTCAGAGAAGACCAGAGGAGTTCCCCCCATCTCATCAAAGTGCAAGGGGTTGTTGCGTGTCCCTGCTACCACTAGCTCCAGCAGCTGGACCACGCAGTCCGAAAACCAGTTCCTCAGACGGAAATAGCCCTCTTGGAAAGAGATGCGGAGGCTGACGGGCCCTGTCGGCATCCGCACGCTCAGGCTGAACAGGCAGTTCCCCTGCGAGCTGTCCCGCACCAAGTAGGTGCCGACGGGCTCCTGCTGGAGCTTGGCGTGGGCCTCCCTGACAGACATCGGGCCCCAGTAGAAGTCACTGGCCTGGAGGATGTTGAGGGATCGCTCCAGGACCTCCCACTCACAACTGCGAAACATCCGGAAGCGATCAGGCAAGCCGGGCGGCACAGGGCTGGGAAGAACACTCCGATGCTGCCTTTGCGGACAAGCAACAGTGGTGTGTGTGTTTTGCAGATCATCTGGCCTCCCTCTGATCATCTCTCAAAGAGCCCATGGATCCCGGGCAGACGCTGCATTTACCATGCTTCCTTCTTTGCCTCCAGCCTGCAGGAGAGAAGCAGAGTGAGGCAAACCCCTACATCCTTGCACTGAGCAAGTGAGGACATTTCACAGTAAGAAGAGCCATGGTGTGCCACCAACCCACAGCTGTAGGTGCACCAAGCAAATATAACCAGGAGAGACTCCAGCTGGGCCACACCAGTGCAAGAGACCAGGTTACAGCACTGCATTCACTGAGTTTATATGTCTCACATCTAGGGGCTCCTCAGTACATCCTTTAGGCTGGCTTGTATCTAGCAGATCTTGTTATTTCACGATTTCCCTCTGCTAGATGGTCAGGGGCTTTTCAGAGTGGCATTGAGCCTGGCAAGAGGAAATGAGATCCCAAGTGAGAAGAGAAGAATTTCCCAAGTAGGACGGTATCTTTCACCTCGGCATTCAGCAGCCTCTCAGACAGGACAGGACAGACAGCAAGACCCACAAACAGCAGCAGACAGAACAAGCCCTTCCCACCAAAGCCCAGGAACTAGTCCCTCATATCAGGATGCTCCCAGACTCAGTCTGCAAGAAATTCAGAGCTGCACCTTCAGTGCTGCGTTCAGTTTTGAGCACCTCACTACAAGCCTCAGAGCATGTCCAGAGAAGGGCAGCAGAGCTGTGAGGGGTCTGGAGCACAAGTCTGATGGGGAGCAGCTGAGGGAACTGGAATTGTTCAGTCTGGAGAAGTGCTCAGAGGAGACCTTAGTGCTCTCTATAATGACCTGGAAGGAGATTGTAGCAAAGGGGAGGTTGGCCTCTTCTCCTGGGTAATAGCAATAACGATGAGAAGGAATGGCCTCAAGTTGCACCAGGGGAGGTTCAGGTTGGATATTAGGAACAATTTCTTCTCAAAAAGAACAGTACTGCATTGGAACAGACTGCCCAGGGAGGTGGTGGAATCATCATCCCTGGAGGTGTTCAAGAAAAGGAAAGATGTCACACTGAGGGAGTCACAGGCATGGGCTGATGGTTAGACTCAACGATCTTATTGTTTTTTCCAACCTAATAATCCTATGACTCTATGAAATGCATCACCATCAGTTACAGAGCCGCAACAAGCGAGAGCACTTGTGCTGACATCAGGGCCTGCTGATGCCCAAGGAGCGTTTCTGCTCAGCAGCATCCACCCTACTTGTGCTGCAGGGACATCTCTCCACTGCTTGCAGGTGCTGCTGCTCTCTCCCAGCCACCATCCGCAGCTCCCATGCTGCCTTTTCTCCATCCCTAGAGATGTTCAAGGCCAGGTTGGATTGGGCTCAGGGCAGACAGACCTTGTGGGTGGCAGCCCTGCCCACAGCAGGGGTTAGAGCTGGGTAGGATTTGAGGCCCCTTCCAGTCCATACCATCATTCTGTGACTGATACTATGATTCAGCCAAGTGCCTTCCCTCACTGTGTCAGCCCTGCTCTTCTCCTGTGCCTCACATTGACACCAGACTGTTCGTTTTTGGAAAACAGAGCCCTGCATCCAGTGCTGTCATCAACCGTCCATCCAAGTCATTTCAATTATTAAAAAAATACATATTTTCTGTGTGTGTGTGAGTATATATATACACACAAACATAGAAACCACAGCCCCAAGCCAGAAGCTCGCTCTGTGTGAGAAGCAGAGCTGTCACATACCACTTCCCCAGGCCTGACAAGTGAGTCTCTCACCGCCAAGCCCTGCCCTCAGTCCCTTGACACACTCCATTAACCCTGTCACAGTCGCTGGCAGCGCAGCGATGCTCAGAGCAGGCCCAACACCGTGACCCAGCAGCCTGTGCCCCATCCCCAGCAGGCCCCACTGTTGCCACGGGCTCACTAGGGAACACAGGGACCCACAGGTGCCCAGCAGCACCTTGCCTGAGGTCATCTTTTCTCTTCTCATTCTTGCAACACTCAGCAGTGGTATCAATAACACCACTGTCAGGCATACCTCTAGTACAGGACCATGCACCCTGGCCTCCATAAACCCTGTCTAAACCTGGGAAGCCTTTTCAGTGGCACTCTGTTTTCTACCCTGTGATTTGCAGACCACAACATCCCTGGCACTGCTCTGAACGTTGCCGATCCTGCCCTTTAGCCACGTGTCACTGTGGGAGGGAAATTCCACCCTGAGAAAGGTGGGAGGGGGAAGAAGGTGTTAATCAAGCTGGGTTTTTTTATTTTCCATTAAAAAAAACCAACAACAAAAAACCCAACAGCAAAAAACACAAACATGCTGCTCAGAGGGTTCAACCAGTCAGAATAAATCTTAGGGGAAGGTGACTTGGTGAGCAGAACACAAACAAGTCAACATGTGCAGCCATTAGGGCAACCTATCACCACCAAAGACTCAGCACTGCAGGCACCTCCATCCCTTTCCTTTTCCTCTCTGCCGGCAGAGGAAGCTATAGAGCATTTTACATCAGTAATTGTAGGGGAAAAAAGGAAGTACTCCTCCTAAGAGCCTTCAAAGGCTTCAGCTGTGATGGGACCAAGAAGGAGCCCCACTCCCACCAGCAGCCACTCTTCCCAAAGGGCAATTTCTCTTGGGTCCAAACCAGAGCTTTGGGTCTAGGCAGGACAACAAATCCCAACAGGAAAACAGAAGCAGGCAATGTCTTTCATTTCCAGGCTAGTTTAAAAACAACAAATAAACAGATGATAAACTGAGGCTGGAACACCCTGATGTAACTGTAGGTGTCCCTGTCGATTGCAGGGGAGTTGGACCAGATGGCCTTCAAGGGTCCCTTCCAACTCAAACGATTCTGTGATTCTGTAACTTGTTTAAGGCTGCCAACGCTGTTTGACAAAACAGGAAAACAACTGTTTTGTCCCAGTTTTCAACCTTGAGTCACCCTCCCAAGTCCTTTAAGAAAAATCCACTGCTACTAGAAGTCTGGCTGACTAAGAACTGAGACTGTGTCATCATTTCAAATTCAAATTAAATGCAAAAATAGCACCCTCACAGCGTGCTGACTTGGTTTGAAATCTACATGTGGGTCATATCCTCAGACAGCGTGAGTTTGTTTAGCTTCAGTGACCCAATTCCAACAGATGACTGACTGGCTGGGTAGCATTAGGTAGCCTGCTACAAATACTTCTTGGTATCAACTTTAAGGTTCATCTGATTTGCCATACTAAGATTTGTTTGTTTTCTTTCCCCACTACCAAATGGCACCAAAAATCCCCAAGCACATCACTGCCTCCATACTGTAAGAACAGCACTTACAGAAGTAACATCCCCAGAATGCTAGTGTCCCGCTGGCTGAAAGGCTGGACATTTCCCCACACCTTCTGACCTGCTGCAAGTCCAAGAGCTTCTCAAAACAAGTGCTCCTGACACAGGGCATTCTGCCTTCCTCCTGTCTCACTATCCAGGCAAAGCCACTCACATCGTGTACGGAGACGGTGAAGCAGGCAACTGCGTGCAGCTGCTGTGTAAGCCACCACTTACCTCTTTAAATTTACCATCCATAGGGAGGACGTCAGGCCTGGAAGTCCCAAGTCACAAGCCTCGATGCAGTGATGCTGAGTTTTTGCAAAGCTTCCCTTGAGAGCGCATCCATCCTTTGGAAAGAAAGAGATGCCCATCACACAGATGACTGAGCCCTTTAGCTGGCCAAAATACAGGTGTGCAATGCAGCAAATCTGGAATTGGTTGCTCTGCCTCAACTTCCCCACCCCATAACTGTAGAAGGCTTTAGACAGCACTTCAGATAGCAACAGGCACATTAATGGTGTTATTATTATTACCACTGCTACCAAAGCCACGATGTGGTTAACTTCCACGCAGCTCACGGATGCCCTAAGAACAAACACAAAGACCTTACCACTGTCATCATCTTTAGGAAGCAGAATCCATCAAAACCAAACCTTAAGAGATGGTCGCAACAGCAAAAAGAGCTAGGATTTGTAATAGCAAGCTTGAGCTTGAACTCGACACTTAGAGCACCCCATCCTCATCATGTCCCCTGGTACAAGCAGGGCATGTGGGGCTGTCCCAGTGTCAATCACAGCTCCTCCAGCACAGTGTGGCCATGGGGATACTGCAGCTCCCGCTATCTTTTATGCCGTGGCCATAAATAAGAGCCCGGTACAAGAGTGACAGTGTCTGACATGAGGGAATAGGCAGACATAAAGAATGTGACACACATGAACTCACACCAAACCAAAACCATGTTTCCCTATACGACTAGTGTTCAACCAGGATGCAATACAAAAAAACCTGCAAGTTTGCTATCTTGTACGAGGCAGCACAGCACATGCTGTTACATTTCCTGTTTCCACGTATAGATGGAGTGTGTGCAGGGCTTTGGAAACCCTTCTAGAGATCTTCCAGAAGGACTGCTCTTATCAAACCCCTGTGATAACATTGGGGATGGAGAGCATACCCCAAAACCCACAAATAATTCCACCTTCTCATGGATTTGTTGCTTTGTTTTTGTGTTTCTTATGCACTTTTCTGTGACACAGCCTCTTCTTCAATGTGACGCTCTGCCAATAAGGGCTAAAAGGCTTTTACCCAGGAGAAAGCCTACGGGATAGTTCAACGTGCTCCAAGTATTCCTCAAGGCAGGGCAGTCTGAACCCATATTTGGTTTCCACGTAACATGCTCAAAATAAATAACTAACAACGGTGGCAGTTCGTTGGGAAAGCTAATTAATTTTGCTCACCTAACCAAAGAGCTGGAAGAAACGTGGCTTTCAGGGTCCCTTCCTCACACCTCTGAAACACTCTGATCTCAGAGTAACTCCTGCCAAACCAAACAGCCTTTTCCCAGCAGTCCCAGCCCTGTTTCAGACCATAACCCCACGTCTCGCACCCGGATGGCTGACCCATGCAAGACTGGGTTCAGGCTCTGAGGCTTTCCCCTTCCACGTTGCTGGCAAAAAGGGAATTCACAAATAACAATTGTTAGAAACAGGAAATCAGTGCATCCAGCTTCAAAGCTGCAGCTCGAGCTCTCCTGCTGAGGCTGATGGACAGAGATGTGCTGTTGCCCACCTCTGCCCTGTGTGGGGCACTGGTCTGGGGACCCTTCTTCCAACTATACTGGGCTGAACTGACTGGTTTGGGTTGTCCCAGTGCCCCATCAGACGTGGATAAATCCTGAGGCACAACAGCTGTCAGCGGTCCCATAATGCCTGCTGCCACTCATCAAAACCATCACATTCAATGGGAAAGGAATTCGAGGAAGACACCAGCCCTTGGAAACGAGCAGCACCTGCAGGGAAAACTGGCTCAGCACCATGGGTTTGAGAGGGCAGGATAGGGTTGCTCCCTTTGGTCTCAGGCCCCAGCAGATGCAAGGGACTCAAATCCATCCCTGTGCTGTCAGCAGCAGGAATGAGGGGTACAGAGCACAGCGCACTGCGAGGAGAAGTTGGATAAGGAGGAATTTCCAACACGCAAAATAAAGAAACTAGTCCTGAGAGTCAGAAGTGGGAAAGAAAAGACTTGAGCCAATAGAGGCAATTTAGAAAAGCTTAAAGGGACAGAACGCGATGACCCCTGCAAGCAGTGGCCACGGTCAGAGGCACTGTGCAACAATGCAGGTGGCAGTGCCTGCCCGAACCTTTACAGCTTGCAAAGATGAAAGGCTAGCGCCGGCGGAGCTGATAGAAAGGAATATGAATTAGTGTCGGTGGGGAACAAATTTCCATGAGGATGGCTGTCATGAAAGCGGGACAGCAGGCAGCCAAGATAAACAAAACGAAAACAAATGGTGTTTTCAGTTTGTGAAAACCAGAAAGCCTCTGGGGGAATCCATCCTTCAGCTCACCGGGATGCCACCAGCAAGGGGGCTGAGGAGCTAAGCAAGCAAGCAGAGTTTTGGCTTGCTTTCTCCTTTGTGCAGTATTTAAAGCTATTTTACCTGCAGGGAGTAATCAGAAGAGATGGGGAAAACTGAAACAGCGGGAAGCCAGCGGGGTGCAGTGGACCTTGCTCAGGGTGAGAAAGTAATAGCAATCCCACCACCTGAAACACCTGAAATACAAACAGGCACAGCTGAGACAAAGGGAATGGGCAGTGGGAAGCCACCTGCAAGCTATCAGATGAAGCAGAGAAATGCAGGGGGTGCAGTGGGAGCACCCCTACAATCAAGGCTGCTCTTTTTATGCTCTTTCATAAAACAAGAAGAGAGGAAGTTCAAAGGTAACCGAGATTGAAATGTAAGTAATTTTAAAACTCATAAAAGGGAAAAACTCCAATCACACACACATTAAAATGCTGCTGGGGAAAGTGAGAGCTGATGTGAGAGCTCTCATTTCTCTTCTTTCTCAAACTTCTCTGCTCCATCTCTGTGAAGCACCCACCCCTCCACACTCCAGCAGAGGAATCCAGCAGCAAAGGGCTTGTTTTAACACTCGTATTAAGCACTGCCTTTAACAACTACTCTGACTTGACATACAGCTAAGAGGAGCCCAGGCAAAAGCAGACATCCCTTAGCCCAAGGAAGTAAGGAAGCAGACACACCATTGCCCAGCCGCAGAGTCACAAGGACTGTTGCCCAAGTCAACGTTTTCCTTCAGCTTTTGCAGGGGGTGCTCAGACAAAAGTGGCTGAGTGCTGCCAGCTCCATGTTGGCAGAGCCAACACCGATCTCCCACAGCCCCACGGCCCACGTGTGAGCCTGCTACCAGGGGCCCGGCTGTCCCCTGGGGCTCACACACAACTGCGAGCATGCAGCAGCACACAGAGCACGAGGGGAGCAGGAAGGGAGAAGGCAGAGAGAATGTGCATTATCAAAATACCTTGAGAGCGGTTCTTGGAAATGAGCAGCCTGCGAGCGTGTATCAGACATTCATTTCCTGTGAAGTGCACACAGGCCTTTTCATTTCTCCACTGAAGAGGACAAAAATAAGGGGCAGCTCTAAGGGCTCCAAAGACAACACAGAAACCAGCATTTAGCCTTTTTACTTAAACTGTATTGATACTGCTGTACTATTGGCTAACTGCTGACCCCAACCTGAGATTCCCAGAGGCTAAAATACAGTGGCTTTCGACACCTCACTTCTCCATCTTAACATGAAATCTTGCACTTGGTCAGAGGGGAAATGAACTTCACCTGGCTTGTTCTGACCACTTCTTCCCTAATGTGAAGCCACTGAGTCCTGCTGCCTTGGGCATCAACAACCTGCTTGGGTAACCGGGCTGAGGCCAAGGCCAGCACAGCTCCTGGCTAGTGAGCGCCTCGGTGGGGCTGAAGGGTGTGCATGGATGCCCAACAGAAGGCCAGGCAGTGGTGAAGCATAATGTCAGAGGGTAAGCTGGTGTGATGCCTGCCTTCAGTTCCCACCTCTCCCTACACACCAGCAGGGATGTAATTAAAGTAACAATTTGCTGCTTTCTTTACAGCAAACACATGATACATGATGCCTCCTGAAGTCACCCACGCTTGCTTAACAAACCCACCATCCCCTATGACCGCACACACTCCCACTGAACCACACCATGTGCTTTGAGACACGGCCAACCCCATTCTGCACCAGCTCTGGATCGAGGCCAATGGATGCCCTATGGGAGCACCCCGCTAAATGGAAGAAAGAAGAATGAAACTCCAACAGACAGGAGGAGAAGCCAGGGAAGGAACCCAGCGCAGCACACTCTCCCCTTTGTTTTTCAAGGATGCAACCACAGTGCTAGTGACAGCGGTGAGGAATCTGCCCTACCCAGGATGCCCACCAGCTCCAGAGGCATTCCAGCTGGATTACGGATGGAGGCACCAGCTGCTATTCAAAGCTGTCATCCGGAAACCTAACTCGGCCCTCTCCAGAGGCCGGGGAGGGGGGGCTGCACCAGCCCATGATGCCCACGTGCTTCCCAACACCCATTGCTAGTTACCTGCGGCTCAGTGCAGCCTGGGCAGGAGCATCACCTCAAGCACATGGCTGCAGTCTGCCGCGACTCCACAGGCTGCGTGATGGTAGTTTGGAGAAAGAAAAAGCACTGCACGGCCCCACGAGGGCCCGCCCGGTCACCACCGAACGAAGCATCAGGAAACTGCAGCTGCTTCTCATCCCACCCCGTTTTGCAGAATTAAGCACGGTCAGCATGTGGCTGGGCTTCGCACTGACATTCTCCTAGCGCAAACTCCACTGCCGGGACCACGCAGCCCCAGCAGTGGAGAGCTCCAGGTAGAGCACAGCCCACAGATGTGCTCTTTACCCCAAACTTCCCAAAGCAACGACTGAGACACATCCCCATCCTTCTCTCATACCAGGGGACAAAACAAAACAAAACACAACACAAAGCCACAGATACAAATATAACATTCCTGAGCATCTCTCAGTTACCTCCGGGGGTTCGGAGGATCGGAAGATCCCGTTTCCAAGCTCAAATTAAATTAAAATAATAATTAAAAAAAAAAAAAAAACGAAGGGAAGGGGGGGTGGGGGAAAGAGAAATTCCGAGAGGAGCTTAAGCTGAGCTTGCATCAAAACTCTCCGAAAGAGCACCCACCGCTGGGAAGAGGAGAAGAGCCGACCCCGCAGGAGCGCCGAGCGGGGCAGCACCGGCTGTGCGTGCGGAGGAGCGCAGGTGTGGAGCGATCCGCCCGTCCCGCATCGCCCAGCGGGCGGAGGAGCGCGGAGAGCCGCTCACGCCGCACTCCGTCGGACCGCACGCCCCTCTCCCGGCCCCGGCTGCCTCCGAGCCAGAAGCAAAAAGCCCCCTCCTTCCCTTTCCCCTCCCCCCCGCGCCCCGCATACCCTCCGCACCTCCCGGAGAAGGGTCCCGCTGCCGCCGGAGCGACGGCCGCGCCGCCCGGCCCTCCCCCGCCGCTTCTCCCGCCCCGAAGCGAAACCGAGGCGGCCCCGCGCCGCGCATCCCCCCGCCCTCACCCCCGAGACTGGGACGCGCCTTACCGGGCCGGGGGTGCTTCGAGGGGTGCCCGGCAGGCGCTGCTCGGCTTCGGGGAGCGGCGCGGAGTTGGGGAGGGGGGGAGGGAAGGAAGGGAGGAAACCCCCCAAGTGTGGCTTTTCCGAGGAAGGAGACACGGGGGAGGGGAGGGGAAGGGGAGGGGTTTCTCCCTCCTCCACTGCCACCCCGTCTTTCCACGGCGTGGCTTCTCCGAGGGGGGGAAAAGAAAGAAAGAAAGAAAAGAAAAAAAAAGTGCAGAAGAGGACAAAAAAAAAAAAAAAGTTAGAAAAGTTGGCCAGAATGGGGGAAAGAGGGGAAAAAGAAAGAAAGAAAAAGAAAAGAGGCTCTGAACGCCCCTTCGCTGCGGGCTCAGCTCCGCAGCATCCGCCCCTCAAGGACCGCGGGCCAGACCTCCCTCTCCCCACCCCACGCCGCCCCGGCCCTGCTTGCCCCTCCCCCGGGGCGCACTCCGGAGTCACAGGCGCCTTAAGATGCACGCTGTTGTCTCGGTGCACCGGGTGAAACGATTGGAAACCTTGGAAAAATGGGAGAACGCACACAAAAATTCAGGAGATAGAACGGTACACTATATGGTGCGTCCTGTGATCATATTGCTGGACTAAAAGAATAGGAGAAAAGACACAGCCTCCACAGTTTTGTACAAACCCCACAACCACCAAAGGCCCAGCTCGCAGTTAGGCAGTGCTTGCACCACTGGAGCTCTGATTCATCGATACGCTGCCACAAGGTTCGGGTCATAGGATCACAGACTGGTTGGGTTGGAAGGGACCTCAAAGCCCACCCAGTCCCACCCCGTGCCGTGGGCAGGGCTGCCACCCAGCAGCTCGGCTGCCCAGGGCCCCATCCAACCTGGCCTTGGACCTCCAGGGATGGGGCAGCACAGCTCTCTGGGCAGCCTGGTCCCAGCGAGGCCGTCCCATGCATGCCAGGTGGATTGCCCTGTTGCAAAGCCACGCACAAATGCAGTGCACAGACATGCTATGACTGTGATGCAAAGCATCTGTAACCCTGGGTTATGCAGCGGACTGTAAGAGTTTTACAGCTGCTTTGCATCACTGGGGATGGTGAAGCAGTCAGCAGCACGCTGAATCCAACCTGCAGCCTTGCCAGAAGCTCCGCTAAGTATTGAGACATTGGTCCTTGTTTTTCCTTTCAATGAAGCATGAAGATGCTGCTGACCACAGAAGAATTTCTGCACTTCCAGAAGAGCCGAAGCAAAGCGGTAATTCTTTTTTAGGGAGGAACTGCCACTGGAGCCCTAAATCACAGCAGGGCCAAAATGCTCATCTGTTCCATTTTTGGTTTACGAGGAGGCTTGTCACACTTTTCTTTGTATTTCTGGATGGCGGCTTCAAAAATATCCTGTGGTTTGCTTTACAGTTGCCTAGTAGGGAGCCAGTTTCCCTCTGTGGGTATTTATAGCATTTATTGGGTGACTTCATAGGCTCTACCGGCCACCTTGCCTTAACAGTAAGCGGACTGCTCTAATTCTTCCTTTTACTTTTCCTCTCTGCCTTTGCTTTAGAAATTAACAACGTATCCATGGGTCTGGCTCCTTCCTCCCTCACCCCCTTGGAACTGCGGCCTCGAAGTGGTTACAGCCACAGCATGTTGCAGCAATCCACTTCAGCAATAAAAGCTGGTGAGACGTGGCGCCAGGGCATTACTGACCACAGTTTTCCAGAGCTCAGACTTGACTCACAAGGAGAGAGATGCTGAAGTAGCTTCGTGTCTGCTGACCCAAAGGAGCCAGCAAATAAACCACGCTGGTTCCAGCCTGAAGATCATGGTCCATATTGCGTGTGATGATGTAGCATGTGCAGGACAACTCAGGGATCAGGCCTAGCCAGCATGGGCTCATGAAAGACAGGTCCTGACTGACCAGCCTGATCTCCTTCTATGACCAGGTGACCCACCTGGTGGATGAGGGAAAGGCTGATGATGTAGTCTACCTAAATTTCAGCAAAGCCTTTGACACTGTCTCCCTCAGTATTCTCCTGGGGAAGCTTAAGCCCATGGCCTGGGCAGGTACACTCTTTGCTGGGTAAAGAACTGGCTGGAGGGCCAGGCCCAGAGAGTGGTGGTGAGTGAAGTTAAATCCAGCTGGTTACTGGACACGAGTGGCATTCCCCAGGGGTCAGCCTTGGGGGCCCATCTTGTTTAATATCTTTATTGATGATTTGAATGAGGGAATTGAGCGCACCCTCAGTAAGTTTGCAGGTGACACCAAGTTGGCTGGAAGCGTTGACCTCCCTGGGGGTGGAAGGCCCTACAGAGGGACCTGGACAGGCTGAATCACTGAGCTGAGTCCAGCGGGATGAAGTTCAACAAGACCAAGTGCTGAGTCCTGCACTTTGGTCACAACAACCCCAGGCAAGGCTACAGGTTTTGGGCAGAATGGCTGGAAAACTGTGTAGAGGAAACAGACCTGGAGATAACGGTCAGCTCTTGGCTGAACATGAGCCAGCAATGTGCCCAGGTGACCAAGAAGGCCAATGGCATCCTGGCTTGTATCAGAAATAGCGTTGCCAGCAGAAGCAGGGAAGTAATAGTCCCTCTGTACTCAGCACTGGTGAGGCTGCAATTCAAGCTGTGTTTAGCTTTAGGCCCCTCACTACCAGAAAGACATGGAGGCCCTGGATTGTGTCCAGAGAAGGGAAACAGAGCTGTGAGCACAGGTCTCATGGGGAGTGGCTGAGGGAACCGGGGTTTTTCAGTCTAGGGAAGAGGAGCTCAGGGGGGACCTCGTCGCTCTCTACAAAAACCTCAAGGGATGTTGTGGTGAGTTGGGGGTCAGCCTTTACTCCCTGATAACTGTGATAGGACAAGAAGGAATGGCTCAAGTTGAACCAGGGGAGGTTCAGGTTGGATATGAGGAAAGATCTCTTGGAAAAAGTGGTGATGCACTGGAACAGACTGCCCAGAGAGCCTCCAGGCAAACCCAAAGCTGCTGTCCTCCAAAGGGTGCACTCTGGGTTTGCAGGTGTGACATGGTTGGGAGATGAACCACTCTGCACATAGCCTTCCCTGGTGGTTATCGATCCAAGTGGCCCAGAGCCAGCAGGTGGGGTTCCTGCCAGCTGGAAGAATGGCAATGGAGAGAAGCAAAAATGTGTCAGGAAAGGACCCTGCAGCACAAGCAGTGACACAGTACACAAGGTGTGTAGAGAGGAGGGTGAGACGATGCTTGGAGCATAGGTAGGCCATGACTGCTGTGAGCTCCTGATACACTGTGTGTCCAGCCTGCAGACAGCACAAAGTGTACAGCCTTTTACTGCAAATACCCTTCTGTCTTCACCTCTCAAGGTGGTCCTTTCTAAAGCCCTCCTTCTGGGAGATGCAATCAGCAAAGCATTAAGAGAAGCAAAAACAAAACAAAGCAAAACAAAAAAAAACCAGCACAGAAACGAGAAAGCTGGGAGGACAGAATCGACACAAAAAACCTCCCAGCCCCTTGCTTCCCTTCCTCCCAGAAAGAAAAGAAAAAGAAAGAAAAGAAACCAACAAAAACACCTTTTTGTGGTTTAGAGTGAGTGGAGGCAGCATTAGTTCAGCCCTTATAAGAAAAATTAGCACAAGTAGTGGCCCCTTCGTGTGAAGCAGTGGCCGGGCCCCCCCTCCCCCTCCAAGAACAAGGCTCTTCTCAGTATCGACTAGAAGCTGCTTTCCAGGAAAGCGAAGGTACACGCTGCCCGGCACACCGTGACCCGGCAAGGCTGAGGGGAAGCCTAAAGGCTGCTCGCAGGCTGCTGGCCTCCCACACCTGCTAGCAGCCAGGCTGGAGGGTGGGGAGCCACCGACAGTGGGAGAAAGACCGGGGGTTCAGTCTGGGCTGCAACACCCTCTGCTGTTCTGCAAAGGAGGGAGAGGAAAGAGCATTACTTCCTAATGGCTGCTAGTGTGGCCTCATCCCTGCCCTCGCTTCCCCATGTTTGCTCCCCCACTCTGAGATGAAAGGTGATGCTGAACCCCACTCACAGGAGGCTGGCACCAAGTCCTCCCCCATGCTCACCTCCTTCAGGGCTTTCACAGATCCAGAAAGGCTGACACTGGCAGGCACCTCTGGATGCATGTGCTCCAAGCCCTGCTCATCAGGGACAGCCACAGCAGGGTGCCCAGGGCCACATCCAGGCAGCTTTTACAGGTCTCCAAGGAGGTCCTGCATGATTTCTGGACCTAGAAGCAGGGGTATCTTCTGAGCCTCTAACTGAAGAATAATAATATAGAAAACAAAAAGGAATATAGCTATGAATATAATTTTAGTGGTATTTGTAGCAAAGACATTGCAGCCTGCTGCCATCTGACAGCGGAGTCTGTTGCAGTAGAGTAAGTTTCAGACTGATCTGATGGTTACGTGACAAAGGACTGTGTCATCGTGGCTGTTTCGTTAAACATTCCATCTTGTATCAAAAATTGCCAGTAATAGGGAAGCTAACAGCATCCTAAGTTCAAGTATTTAACTACTTTCATCATTGTAAAATGTAGATCTTGTGCCTAGGCCTAATTCTTGTGCAATTGTCAGCAGGGGTAGCTATTAGAGAAGCAAAAATTCAATCCTCACATAGGTATATTTAGGCTTTGATCATACCAATCCTCCCCCAGATGTCTTCCAGCCTGCAGGAAGCCTCACCAATTTCTTAATTTCCTCCATTAGCTGCAGATGTCAAATTCTTTCACGCCAACAGTCACAACCATGGAATTAGCAGATGCAATATAATCTCATTTCACCTGCCCTGCATTCCCCAGTCACACACCTGAGGATCAAATTAGCCTTTGCAAATGTAACATGGTGAGCTCCTGTTCAACTGTACCTACACCAAGAGCGAAGCCTTCACCTGAGTCCTGTCCCATGGACAGAGCTGCTAGTCCACGAGTGGAGCCTGCTATGGGTAACTTGCCACTGGCCTGCTTTGACACCTGGATGTATGTGCTAGCCAGTTCTTGATCCAATTACAACAAATGTTGTAAATTTACTATCATTTTAAGTTGCCTTTTTTTTTTAATCAAAACACAAAGTGGGACCATATCAAATTCCATGCTGAAGCTCTACTACATCAACAGCTTTTGTATTTATCAGCCAAATCCCTAACCCCAAACCTACAGCTCCAACAGTTACCAGCTCAGCTTTATGGATTCTTTTCCATAATCATGAAACTTGGCATTAGCTGCAACTGTCCTCTCGCTTTTCATGATTCTTATACATGCACCATTTCCTTATTTTGTCTGAGGTCAGTAAGGAGCTGGTAGGCCTGTAATTACAAGTGTCAGGTTACTTTGGGTTTTTGCTATTATTTTGCCTCAGCGTATGGGGAATCTGCCAGATTTTCAAAGTGAAGGAAGGTTAAGCCTAGACAAGAGCAGCATGGAAACTCCAACCCCTCCCCCTCAATTAAATACGTCAAAATAGCTGCTTAATCTAATGGTATATACAGGTTTTGTAGAGACCTGGAGAGCAGCTCTCCTCACAAGTTAACCAGAAGAGGCCCAAGGGATGGGAACCAGCAGAGACGCTTTGCATGTGAACCCCAAATATAAAAGACTTTCTGATTAAGGAGGAAGTGGAAAGCTGAGACGGGAGAGAGTTTATTTGGATGATGGGTGTTCATATATAATTTATATGCAATAAATGTTTCTAGCTATTTCATTAGTTGCAAATAAAGTAATACAAATGTGTGCCACTTGCAGCTGATGCACGGTGTGTGCCTGAGGCTGCTGCCAGCCGAACAGCAGTGATTCACGTGGGGATGATTTAACACTTCAGCGTCCTCGCTATCCAAATTCTGCTGCAGGTTAATCCCCAGAGCAGATGCTTGCTACTTTTTCAACCACTCACATCTTGGCTATTAACTTCAGCTGCCAAAGATTTCCCTTTACGCTATCACCAGACTGTGGTGGGTAAAGAGCCAGCATGTATTTGTCTTTCTGGCCTTCTTCAGGCCTGGAGAGCTCTGGAGGAGCCAGGGGAGAGAAAATCAGCTTTTTTTTGAGCTTAATACATCAGCGACTACTTCAGGCATCAGAAACTCATTCACATCAGAAAAATTAAACGGATAATCAGGGAAAAGTAAAGGAAAAATATGTAGCAAAAGCCAAGCGGGGCCCAAAGGTGGCAAACACCTTGGGCTGCAGGATGTTCATAGCTTTCATCAGCACAGTTTATGGATGGGGCTCAAGGGAGGAAAGATGTCCACTGCAAAACATCCACAGCATGCAGATCTGTGCCTCAGTCTTTCTCTGAGAGCTCTGCTTCTCCAAAGTCCCATTCTCCTTCCTGAACAAGTCAGATTAGGGGATGAGGTCATTACCTCTGCAATCTTGTGCAGAGGGCAGCATTCCTCAGGCAGGGGGGATACCAGTGTGCATGAAAAAGGGCAGAGGGCCCATTTGGGATCCCTGCACTGAAGACACAGGGGCTGCCTTGTGATCATTAAGTGCCTCTCTGCTTCCTCCAACTGTGGGCTGCTCTGTCAGAGTGGGGCTTTGTGTAGAGGTTGTTCTATATTCTGAAAAATAATGAGTTAAGATAGCAATAGTATGCTTTTTCACTCATATAACTGCACAAGAGAGTTTGGGGTACAGGGCTATTACAATAAATCACCATAAAGAGATCAATATGCCAGTACTTTAGAGCTTGAATCCGACTAGCTATGGGGAATTTGTCCCTTGGTAGCAATCAATCTGCTGTACTTAAAGTTTCCTCACCAGACCCGCAGCTAGCACAAGCTGATCAATGCTGTTCCAAGTCAGCAGAGCGTAACAGCTCTGCATGTCTCCATGTTCACACTTGCAGGTTTCCTCCTCCACTGCAAGGACACGAAGGTTAAATTATCCTTTGCTAAGCGCATGGGACGTCTCCAACTAACTCCAAGTTCTTCAAGAAAAAGTAGCTTTTCTTACCAGCATCCCAGTCAACACCCCAGCGCCTTGCCAGGTAGAATCTAACTTGGTCCCCTACTGGCAGCAAGTCCACTTCAGTAGACTGTGGCACTTCTTAGAAGTGGATGGCTGCAAAACAAATTTTGCCATACACCCTCAATAGGACCCTCACAGCGGGATGCAGTGTGCCAAGTGGTGTCAGCAGGAAAATACACAGTCTTGCAGGATGCTGGGCTGCTCTGTCAGAGTTGCTCCACAGTATTATGTGGATTTGAGAAGAGTGGACATGAGGGAACTGGAGATCTCAACAATCTGCCTTTGGCTTATAGGATGACAGTGCTGCTGCTGAGGTTGGATCCAGGGCTGCATCTCGCTGATGTAAAACCTCCACTTTGAGTTCCAGCTCTGAAAGAAGATCCCCTCTGGAACAGCTGTCTTTGTTCAGGAAAAGCATGTTCACATCACCTATTGCTGGTAGTTTCTGTGACGAATTTTCTCTTTCCCATGGGGTTTGTTGATGGAGCTCCTGCAAGAAGTAGCTTGGGATGCAAGACACAGGAGTCAGAACTCACTAGAGGCATCCTTCCCACCTAAAGCCCAGGGGTTGTCTCTGTTACCCAAAACAAAAAGGCCAGGTTCTTCTGACTGCTTGATGGCTTGATGCTTCTGGCTGCACAATGACAGGGGAAAGGGTCCAAGACCTGTGGGTAGTGACACACATAACAGTAAAGTAAGCATTCATAGCATGATTGCAGGGTTATCCCAAAGAAGGCTTGTGACTGAATACTGCTATTAAGCAGAAGTCAGGGCTGCCACACGTTAATTTGTTAACTACCACCTACCTAACGAGCTCTGTCCCGATACGTAGGCTGTTAACAGCTCTGTGGGACCAGCTCATATTTTCCTGCCTCTGGCCTGCTGTCCCACCAGCCAAGGAGTGCACATCACTCTGGTCCGGACACAAGTTCCCCTTCCTCAGAGGCCACTGCCTGCGTGCAGCCCCCCCTGCAGCCACTGCCTAAGAGTTACAGTGCTTTTGCACAGCTTCTTACCATCAAATCTAGCAACTGGCAGGAAAACCTTGCTCTCTCTAACAGCAGCAGCAGTGACTGAGTACATTTTACAAATCTGTTCTCCCAAGCTGCTTCTTGCTTTCCTCCCTTTGTAATCAGACATCCACTGCTGACAGTTGTAGGAAAGAAACTGTAGATGGTACTGTGGCCTCTCCCTCTGCATGGTTCCTCAGTGCTTGTGGTCTGCTTTCCTCGTCCTCCTCCTTGACACAGAAGGCCTAAGAAAAAGGAAAGCATTAGACCTTCCAAGCCTACACAGATTCCTGATCATCTGGGGAGGAGGCAGCAAGCAGAGTGGCACTCTCATTTCTTCTGTGTGATGGTTCCCCAAGCTTTGGTCTTTCTGCAGTGGAACAGAGCCCACTTTGCCAGGATGAGTTTGAGATGGGCAGGAGAAACAAGACTGTGAGCGTCTGTGCTACTTTCTTTCAGGCTTCACAGGCTGTTTGAAAAATGCATTGTGCAGCTTAGGAAATTGATGTGCTGAACCAAGCACGGAGTTTTTCAATTACAACAATAAAAACAATTTCCTAAGAGCAGACATCCATTCTGCTTTCTCCAGCTGTTCCAGCAAGGTGTGTCACTGCTCACAGCACAGTTTGACTTTGCTTCATTTGGTTGCCCAGAGTCCTTGACAGAAAGCGAATGCTAAGCCTGTGTTCTGGTTTCTGCTGAAACGGTGTTGATAGTGCAGCAATGTTTTGGTAGTTGCTGAGTGATGGGAGTGCACCTGGGGCTCAGCTGGGCTGGGATGCTCAGTGGGGAAGAGCCTCTTCCTTTATGATGCACTAGCAGGGAGTGGGACAGACAGGACAAGCGGCCTGAATAAGAAACAGGGTGGCTGCCTACGGCTTGACATCGTTACAGAAGGCTGTAAAGCTGTGGGGAGTTGGCCTGGGGGTGGCCACTATTTGGGGGTTGCTGGGTATCAGTTGGTGGGGGGTTGGTTGGTGAGCAGTTGTGTTGCTATCTGGACAGCAGGTGGTTAGTAATTGCACTGTAGGCAGATGTATACCTTTATTTATTTATATTTATCGTTGCGTATTTGTTTCCATTTTTCTCTGCTGTCTTTGTAAATAGCTTTTATCCCAACCCACGAGTTCTATTTTGTTTCCAGTTCTCTTTCTCATCCCACCCAGGGGCAGTGAACGCGTGGCTGTGTGGTGCTGAGCTGCTGCCGGGTCACAGCACAACTGTCCTTTGGCACCCAGTGTGGGGTTCACAGGGTTGAGATAACAACAGATCTGACCACAGCACGTTAAAATTGTTGCAAGTTTTATGGTGATTTCATGATTGCTGGTCACGAGCCTCTTTTTTCTAATTTTGGAGATCTTTCTGAGTTTTTTCATGGAACCATATTACTCGCTGTATATGGTTCCTGTTGCACCGTTTACCATTTCCAGGGGCTGGATTAAGGTTATCATTTTTCTGTACGGTGTAACACTGTTTGGGAAACTAATCTGGTATTTGAATTTGATATTGCAGTCATCTTCATGCTTTGGGAACCATATCTTGGAAACTATTAATAATGTCACTCTTTGTCTCCTTGGGGAGCCAGGATATGGGGGAGAACAACAGGAACGTTCAAACCAGTATGTTAGGACTGCTATGCCTACTGAATATGTTTCAGATTTTATTTAAGGTTAAGCAACTATTTATGAATATCCCCCACAAATCTGGCCTGAGGCTTGTTTATTAAGGACAAAAACTCCTACTAAACTGAGGATGGAAGGAGAAGATGAAGCAGGGCCGTCACGAGCACAGGAGGAGGAAGAGTCAGAACTCATAAACCTTCAACCCCTGACTTGGAGTGAGCTGCAAGATATGTGAAAAGATTTCAGCTGTCACCCAGGTGAGCATACTGTCACCTGCTTGCTCCAGTGCTGGGATAATGGGGCCAGTAGCCTGGACTTAATGGGTAGTGAAACCAGGCAGCTGTCTAGGGAAAGGAGCATTGACAAAGCAATTTGAAAAGAAACACAAGCCATCGCCCTATGGAGGCGACATCTGTCAGTTGTGAAGGAAGGATATCCCTTCAAGAAAGATCTGGTATGTTTCCCAGAAATGTGGACCACCACGGAGAAAAGTATGCAGTACCTGAGGGAATCAGCTGTGCTGGAAGAGAGGTATAATATTAACCTGGGCAATGAGAAGTTATCCCAAGATGTAGATGATGTCAAGTGCCCGTGATCTATGTGGTAGAAATTTGTACGGGGTGCACCATCATCATATGCCATCACACTGGCAGCAATGGTGTGGAAAGATAATTAAAATCCAACAGTGGATGAAGGGACCAGCCTACTTTGACAAGATAATTTCTCTTCTTCCCTATGGGCCTGTGTCTCAGCTATTAGAAATAAGCATTCCTCTGCTCAGGGGTGGAAATGTAGTGGGTACACGCCATGAGGTATCCTGTGTTTTTTCCCATGTGACCATGGAGAAGACATGAGGAAATGGGATGGAAAATCCACCTCAACCCTAGAGGCACAAGTAAGAGAGTTGCAAAAAACAGCAATCAATAAAAAAATTCTTCCAGGAAAATGGCTGCTCCATTTTCCAGTGGCAGTCTTTGAGACGAAGAAGATGGTCCAATCCTGCTTCTGACATTGACAATTAGCCTTTTAGTTTTCATTCACGAGAAGTGAGTGATGAATACAATAACCAGGAGCCCTGCCTCCAGCCAAGTGGAAGAAATGAACAACTGGGTTTATTGGACTATGCAGATTCAGTGGCCTGGGACATCAGAACCATAGGTGTATCTGTCTTTCTGGAGTGACAAGCGCTGTGTTGGAAGCCAAAGTGAGCTAAAAGGGAATGCATTACAAAACAACCCATTGTGACTGGCCCAGAGGCTCTGTGCATCCTTAGTATAGATTACTGCAGGAGAGGGTACTTCAGGGACCCAAAAGGGTACCAGTGGTCTTTTGGCATAGTTGCCTTGGAGATGGAGGGGAGAGTAATCAGCAAGACTCACTCATCCCTTAACAGTCCTGTATGGACACTGTAAAGTCTGATGGAGAGTGGAGGCTGACAGTGGATTATTGTGTCCTGGATGAAGTCATGCCATTGCTGAGTGCTGCTGTGCTGGACATGCTTCAATACAAACTGGAGTCAGAGGCAGCCAAGTGGTATGCCACAATTGATATTGCCAGTGCATTTTTCTCAGTCCTTCTGGCGGCACAGTGCAGGCCACAGTTTGCTTTCACTTGGAGGGGTGTCCAGTACAACTGGAATTGACTCTCCCATGGGTGGAAAAAGCCCTAGCATTCATTACGGGCTGATCCAAACTGTGCTGGAACAGTGGGAAGCTCCTGAACACCTACAATACACTGATGACATCAATGTGTGGGGTAACACAGAAGTTTTTGAGAAAGGGAAGAAAACAACCCGAATCTTCCCGAGAGCCAGTCTTGCAATAGGGCAAAGTAAGGTCAAGGAATCTGCATGGGAGATCCCATTCTTAGGAATAAAATGGCAAGGTGGACTATAGCTAAATGTTAATCAGATCCCTGAGGATGTGATTAACACAATAACTGCTATGTGCCCACCAACTAGCAAAAAGGAAACAAACTTAATTAGGTTTTTTTTTTTTGAAGGCATATTCCAGACTAGTCTGGTTGTAGATGGTCTCTATCAAGTGACCTGGAAGAAGAACAATTACATGTGAGGCCTTGAACAACAACAAACATTTGAACAGTTTAAACAGGAGATAGTTCTTGAAGTAGCCCTTGGGCCTACTTGGAGACTCTGTTGGAAAACCCCTGGGGAGACTTGATATCAACCCCTAGGGTTCTGGAGTCAGGAATATAGAGGATCCAAAGCCTTGCTAATTCCAACTGGAAAAGAGATTGGCAGTATAGGACAGGGTTTGAGCTGCTTTGATGCTACGTGGAGTAGTTGGGTCTCACTGATCACACAACAGGCTCAAATAGGAAACCCTAGCTGCCCGGGAATCTTGGAAGCAACTATGGATTGGCCCAAAGGCAAAGATTTCAGAATACCACCTGAGTAGGCGATGTGTGCTGAAGGGGCTCTGCTGTATAATCAGCTACCAGAGAAGGAAAGGCAATATGCCTTGTTCACTGATGAGTCTTGTCAAACTCTGGGAAAGCATTGGAGGTAGAAGGCTGCTGCATGGAGCCCACACAATAAGTTGCAGAAACTGCTTAAGCAGAAGGTGAATTGAGGCAATTTGCTGTAGTGAAGGCCATTCAGCTGCCTTTACATACTGCTGAACGAAAGTAACCAGTGCTCCACCTCTGCACTGACTCACAGATGGTGGCAAATGCCCGATGGGGGTGGTTACAACAATAGAACAACTGGCAATGCAGAGGCAAACCTATCTGGGCTGCTGCATTATGGAAAGTTATTGCATGCCAGGCAGAGAACATGGTTGTAAAGGTATGCCATGTAGAAGCCCACATACCCAAGTCATACCACAGAAGAACATTAAAACTGAGTGATGAGGTGTGCTGGGCCTGGCCTCCATGGCGTAGCAGCAGAGGGAAGGGCAGACCCAGGAGATTTGCAAGAGGTTGTTCTGTATCATGTGACATTATGCAGAAGTCTGTAAAGTTGTGGAGAACTTAATGGAGTTGTGGAGGCTGATGGGCAGCTGCTGCTCAGGGGTTGCTTGCTGACAGTCAGCAGGGGGTAAGCAATTGCACTGCAGCTATACATACATATGCACATTGTTATCATTGTGCATTTGTTTCCATGTTCCTCCTCTCTCTTTAGAAAACAGCTTTTACTGCAACCCACAAATTTTATTCTGTTTCCAGTTCTCTCCCTCATTCCACCTGGGGGACAGTGAGCCTACGGCCGTGTGGTGCTACGCTGATTATCAGGGATTCACTGCCATGTGCTCTTCTTGAAGCCTGGCCTATGTACACCCCATTTTGGGGCAAATAATAAGAAAAACTGTGTAGAATCACAGAATTGTAGGGACCAGAAGGGACCTCTGGAAGTCAGCGAGTCCAACTCCCTGCTAAAGCAGGTTCCTACAATAGGTTACACAAGGCAACAGCTTGGTTCAAACAGAGGAGGAGAGCACACAGCCTCCCTGGCAGCCTGTTCCAGTGCTCTGCCACCCTCACGGTAAAGGAGCTCTTCCTTGTGTTTGGATGTAACTTGCAGGCTGAGAGGACTGTTTCATAGATGAGGAGTCCTTGCAGTGCTGTGTGCTGTGACCTGCCACAGCTCAGCCCGGCAGTGGGGTCAGCAGTGGCTCTCACGCTCAAAGCATCGTAGATGTATCAAGCGTCAGAGCTCAGAACACTTCCTCCATCAAAAAAGTATACAACCCAGCACGGTGTCAAGCACAGGGCTTGTTTGATACATCTACAATGCTCTCAGGCCACATCTACAACATCTCCCACTATAACACTGCCATGCAAGCAGCTCCCACCACCAGCAACATCTCTTCGGGAGGCAGCCAAGGACGCAGCAGTACCTCCGCGGCCGAGACCCCTCTCTCACGCGGACTACGGCTTCACCCCCTTTGTTAGTCCCGTTACAGGCTGCGAACCTGACGGATTTAAGAAAGAGACCACGCTTGCAAAGAGCTCCAAAATGGCGGCCCCCCCGGGCAGGCGGAGGAAAGGAGCGGCCGTGCCGCGGGGAGGTGCTGCCGCCGTGCCCGCCCCGCCGCCTCCGGGCTCCGTCCTGCGGCCCGGCCGCGCCGAGCGGACCGAGCGGTAGGAGGGGGCCGGGACGCGGGGAGCGGGGCCTCCAGCTGCGGCACGGGGCGGGGGGGTGGGCTGCCCCGCGCTGAGCTTTGAAGGGGCTCCTGAGCGGTAGGAAGGATGCGGGGGCAGGCCTCAGGTGCAGCCCGTCAGCTCCTGAGGTGCCCTCGGGATCCCCACGGCAGCGCCCTGTTTGCTCTTGGGTGTGACAGGGAGACTTGCTGTAGTCGTTGCAGTAGGGTGGGCAGCTTAAGGGGCTGGGAAGGGAGCGCAGTGTTGGAGTTGGGGCTGGCTGTGTGTGGGAGGGGGTTCAGGGGCTCCTGGAGCTAGGAGGGTTTAGGGGTAAGGGAAGGATGTTTGGGACAGCCCTGAAAAGAGCCCCGGAGGCTGATCCGTGCTGGATGGGGCTTACCCGAGAGCCTAGGGTTAAAGGTCCCTTCTAATCCAAACAATTATATGCGTCAATGAAGCTCAGCAATTAATATGCAGATTTGAAGCAGTGAGACAGGTGCATGTGCCACTAGGTGCCTGGTGGGTTGTGGGCCCATCTCATGTGGCCCAGAGGGGGTCTGCTGCGTGATAGGTAGGAGTTGCCAGGCTCCAGAAGAGGAGAAATTGCAGGTTAAAGGAGGAGAGAACAGCAGTGATCTAGTACAGGAGGCAGCATCCTTATTCCCAGGAATAAAAGACTCCCTCTCTTCTTAGGAGCTTTGCTAGTACGTGCTGGGACAGGGAGTCCCCAAACAGGCAAGCAGGGATAGCTGGTAGGGATGTTGAATGGGGAGCTATAAAATCAGCAAGCTGCTAATTAAGACTACAGAAAGCTAGCGAGTTACTAAAGATCTGTATTACTCTTTTCAGAGCTCTGGGCTGTTAACAAGCTCCCTGGGACCTGTTTTGAGCACGTGGCTCTCAGGGGACATCGCTTGAAAGCACTTTATTTTGGGCATGTTCTCAGAAGTGAAGTTCCCTGTGCCCTGGGGCCATGTGGCAGCCAAGGCCTGGGGGCCCCCAGAGGGACACCCCGTGCTGTGCTTGCATGGCTGGCTGGACAATGCCAACACCTTTGACAGGCTCATTCCACTGCTCCCCAGAGGTGGGTCTGGCTCACTAGGATGGCTCTTGTTGTGTGGCAGGGTTGTGTGTCTGATGCTTTCTGCTTTCAGATTGTCGATATGTGGCGATGGATTTTTCTGGCCATGGCTTGTCATCCCACCGACCTGCAGGCTCCCCTTACCATTTCCTGGATTATGTGAGTGATGTGCGCCGGGTGGCAGCAGGTGAGAGCTGAAAGGCCCATGAAGAGATGACTGTGCAGGGGGTGCTGTATCAGTCCTGCTCTTTGGAACAAGTAGGCAGCATCAACTGCTGGGAGGGAGCACCCTCTGCTTCTCTCCAGGCTAATGTTAGCTGACACTTTGTTAAACTGATTCCTTCTCTATCAGTTTTTGGGTTGTATTTTATTTTTTATTTTTTAGAATAAACAGTAAACCCTAGGAAGGAAATGTTTCTATACTGAGAAGCATCAGTAGTGACTGAGTGGTGAATGCAACTAAGTAGTTCCCCCAGGCTGACCTTTTCCAAGCAGGAAGTAACTTCCAACTAGAATTAGATATTACCTGGAGACTCTTCTTTTTCTCCCCGTTCACAACTTGGTGGTTGCTTTAGGGATGTGTAAAGAAATGTGAAAGCCAAGGTGCCTTGGGTTCTAATAACTCTTGTTTGACTACATATTTGTTTGCTAATCGTGGGGGAGTCTGTGGCACGTGCAGTTTTGCATCCCTCATTCAGTCCACAAAGAATCTGTGGGAGCTCTTCAATGTTCCAGAGGGTAAAACACATCTTTCAGGGAGGTATGTTTCAGATGGCAGCACTGATTAAGCAGTATTTTCCTATAAGTCTCCCGGAGCGTCCTAAAAACAGACTGAAGATGCTGATGTGATTTGTGGTGCAAAGAGCTTTCACTTGGAATATGTTCTCCAGTGCAGCAGAGCTGGCTGTGTCCTTGTGGCTCATGCTGCATGTCTTGCAGGAGGATCTCACCTTTCCAGTGGGTGCTGTGCAGTGAGGCTCCTTTGCTAGTTGCCAGTCTCGTGTCTGCCAGTAAATAGGAATTTGCTGTAGCTTGTTTGCAGTGCAGGGAGTGCTTGAGAGCTGGTGTGAGATAACTACCAAAGAAATGAGGTTCTTTTTCTTTAAAACGGGCTTACTTAGCCACCTCATTTCTGGACTAGGAAGCAAATTAAGCATTGCAGAAGCCCTCCTGGGAGAAGGGGCCTGTGTTGGTGGGGAAGCAGCAAGATGCTGCAGCTCTGGTTTCTAATGCATCACTGTCTGTTTTTGTCTGTTGCCACTTAGCATTGCGGTGGAGACGGTTTACCCTGATGGGTCACAGTATGGGTAAGTGGCTTTTTTCCTTGTAAGCTGTGAGATTCACGGAAATATGAGTAGATAATTAATTTACAAAGCATGCTGCTAGAAGCTGGGTTGGAATATTTATTATATTGTGTCAAGTGCTTGCTTGAGCGACCCAAAAATCTACATCCTTGTTTAAAACACTTCTGTTTTCAAGACACTGTAGTACAAACAGTGCTGACTGTCCCTGTGGGCATTTCCTGAGCCCCCAGGAGGGAACAGCAATAGTTTAAGGCAGGAATATTCACAACAGGGCTTCGTGCTCTCCCCAGGCTTTGTGGCCTTGCCTTTCTTGCCCAGGGCTTCTCTGGACACAGCTCACAGCATCTGCCCACCGTAGTGTTTTAACTGATGACTCTTCCTTTGCCTTTGCTGCCTGAGAGGGAGATATGGCAAGATGCAAAGTCTAGCTTACCAGTTCTGTTCTCTGCTTGCATCCTCCCTGCTGGGAGATCTTTGCTGTGTAGCTTGAGCATTGTCCCTTGGGTTATAACATGCATTTTTGCTTCTAAGACAGCTCCTGCCTTGGGGGAAATGGGTGATCTGTTAACAAGGGGTGTCCTGTGCATAACTGAGCACCCTCCTTTCCTTTACAGGTGGGTCTGTGGCAGGAATGGTGAGTACAGCTTACTTTCTTTGTGGGGTTTGTGACTTTTGCAGCTGGAACAACAAATGGAAGAAGAATGAAGAGACAGACTGTGCGGGTCTTGCATCCTGGGGAAGGAGGGAGCCTTTTCTGACCCGCTCTCCAACACAGCAAGATGAAAACAGTACTCGCTGTGCAACTTTTCTCTTTGTCTCATAATGTTTCATCTTTCTTCAGTTCGCTTTCATTTATCCTGAGATGGTGGACAAGCTGATCTTGCTGGAAAATCTTGGCTTTCTGCTAGCTCCAGAGGTTAGACTTCATGTGCCCTTCCCCTCCCTTTTTTAAAATAAAAAGAAATGGGTTTTTTTCTTCCCCTCACTTGTTCAAAGAAAACACTGATGTATGCCCAGTTCCTGGCTGGTACACAATTTTCAAAACTTCTTTGGCAAGCACAGATCTGCTCCTTGTTGCATGAAGTGAGACTCTGCTTGGGGTGGCCCTTGGGGACCATCCTGCAGTCCTGTAGCACTGAAATTCACTTGTCTAGGCCATACCCATGTGCAGAAGGAACTGGAACCTCTGTCCAAGCAGCTAACTGCCTGCCAAGGCTGTTTTCTTGCCGACAGCTTGTTGGGTGACCCGATTGCAAGGCTGGCAGATGTTTCTGCTCCTGGCAGGACATAAAGCTACATTCCCAGACTGCCATTATCACTACCAGGTGCTGGGGGTTTGGTAGACACAAATGGGATGGAAGCCCAGGGTCAGAGAGGCAAAAGATATCAGACTTACTGTGTTCTTTTAGAGGGTTGTGCTCAACTCAAAAGTGAAGTGGGAGGGGGTCAAAGAGATTACGAGGGTGAAAAGTTAATAACTCCTGTACAACAGCGCTTAGTTTTCTGCTCCTCTGATACACTGCTGTTCTCTTTCCTTGAGAAGTGGATGTTTTTAATATGTCCATAACTGGTGCTAGCTCTGCAAGATGCTGAAGGGTAAAATACCCTCCGATAAGGCACAAAATGTCTCAGAAGAGGGAGGTTATTCCAGTGCTGTACATCTCTTTGTTTTAGGACACTGAGGCATGGCTGAAATCAAAGCGGCTGGCTATCGATAGATTACTGAGTCTAGAAGCAAAGCAGCAAGCTCCCAAAGCATATAGCCCTGAAGCAGCGTTGCAGAGGTGGGTTCCCACCTGTCTCTTCGTTTGCTGCGTGTCCTCACCTTGAGCAGTTATGGCTGCATGAACCATAACGGGAAACTGTCACGGTTCTGCCCATTCAAGTTCTTTTCTGGTATCTCAGCACGACTTTTTGCTTCTGCAGCCAGCTTCCTGCTTTTCTCTGAAGGAGCCTGAGAGCTTGCTGTCACCTTGTCATGCCATTTTCGCTTCGCTTCCTCCTTTTTTCAGCAACACAATGTCTCTGCCATGTCTCCTCCAGGCTCTTAGAAGCAAACAGACATCTGACAGCAGAGGGTGGGGCAATCCTGCTGCAGCGAGGAGCGACTGAGACACCCGCTGGTAAGGGGCCGCTTGGAGACAGGGCTCATCATAGGGTTGGCCTAACACTGGGTGTGGGAAGGGAGCAGTGCCAACAACCATTGTCTTACATAGGGTCCAGGGTGCCCTAGCTATGAGTTTACATAGCCTTCTGAATAGCATCAATTAAGTCTGGAGGCAGAGCTCTCATTTCCCAGCAACCAGCATTGGAGTATGAGGCCTAGAATGGGTAAAGGGGGGAGGGGAGGAAATCTAAAAAGGAGATATTTGAGTTAATCCTACTCCTCTTACCTCAGAAAGCCTTGGTCAGACCCCAGAGGCAAGGGGCAGAAGAGGCAGAGCAACTCCTGTTTCTGTGAGACAAGGAAACCTTCTCTTGTTTTCCTTGCAGGGCTGGTGTATAACAGAGACATGAGAGTCCGTACGGTGAGTGTTGCTGTTCTGACTTGCCCCCTGCTGTTTCTGAGCCCTGAGCTTACAGAAAACAGGTAGCAGAGGCCCACTCACTGAGCTCAGGCCATGCCTCCACCCAACCCATTTACTTACTGCTTCCCTAATTCCCACACCTCTTTTAAATGCTGCTTTTAAAAGAGCCTGCACTTGATCATTAACTGACTCAGCTTAGAGTCACTGGAAAATGTTACTGAATTTTTTAGCAGTTCCTGAGCCCCAGGGCCTCCTGGCCATGTTTTCCTGCCGTTGTAACTCTTAAGGCAACAGATGGATGGATGTTTTAGGTCAGCTTCTTTGTCAGGTCACCCTTACAGCAAGGGGGGGAGGGAGTGGAATGAAGTCTTTACATCTGCTATGCTGATAGCATTGTGCCACTATTGTGTAAGAAGGGCCTCCTCTACCTGTGTTACTGCCAGGCTATGAAAACCAGAGTATTGTACTATCTCCTTTTTAGTAAAAGGACTTTTTAAAGCTTCTCTGCTGTGAGATCATTCCCATATGTGCTGCAACCCAGCAGGAGTGCTGTTGGCAGCCCTGAAACACATCTGGATAGAAGGAACAGTTGCAGAGCCAGACGCTCTTGTGTGCAGCCTGGCAGCCTGTCCTGTCTCAGCACAGCAGCCGTGGGGCCTCAGTCTCTCCTGCACAGGGCTTGGGGAAGCCCTCTATCCTCAGCTGCCATCCCTGACTTCTGTTGCTGTCCCTGTTCTTGCACCTGCAGCAGAGTCGAGAGTACCTCACAGTGGAACAGTGTGTGAAGCTCCTGCAGAAGATCAAGGACCGGGTTCTCATCATTCTGTGAGTGAGGCACAAACAAAACCAGCCTTCACTGCCCCGCTGCATGAAGGGGGTGATGGCTAGAAGAGCTCCTCCCCATCTGTTCATTCCCTGGCTTTGAGCAAAGGGAACAAACACCCTGGCAGACACATGAGCCTTCCCAGCATCATTCCTGCATACTTTACTCGTGGCCTGACTCTTCCTTCAATGGCAGCAACCCATCTACCCTCTCCCCTCCTCTTGCTGTACAAACAGGCAAAGCCACTGCAGCCTTTACCTGTTCCAGCTGGTTCTGGTGCCTGACCCAGTCCCAGGGCAGGGAGGAGATGCTGGAGACGCAGCTCGTGTCTTACCTGGAGCCCCACAAGCCACCAGCCACCTGTCTGGTCTGGGTGCTGTTTGTCCTGCTTTTTGCCATCTCTATAGACGGGCAAGCTGTGCATGCTTCTCGTAGTTTTGGCCCATATTGTCCAGGGAAAATAAAGGAGGTGCTGAGAGCTGAGAAAGTTCAGTTTTGGGGGAACTACTCTGGTGCCTCCTGCTCCAAGTAGGGCATAAACTGTGATTAGAGAGTTCTAGCAAAAGCATGGAGGAGGAAAAGGGACAGAGGTGAGATGGAGAAATTGACTGGAAGGAAAAAAGCGAAGAGCAGAAGATAGGGTAGGGGCAGGGAATTAGATAAGTTACAGAGCAACCCTGAGGATGATAATATTTAACCCATCTCCCTCTGATTCTACTAGGCAGCACTCCAAGTATTAAACAGATGGCTTGATAAATAATAACTGCTTAGCCAACTTTGCCTTGCTCCTGACTACCACACATGAACCTGTAAGCCATGCTGCTTACAGGCAGCCTGCAGCGCAGCTGGGTCTGCCATCCCAGTCTGTCTTGAGGACGCTGCTTCTGCCCAGGACAGGCACAAAGACAGAGGCACACTGTGTGCTTTACTAAGCCTCGCTCTTACTTTACAGAGCACAAGGTGGACTCTTGGTACCACACAAGCTGGAGAGCAGAAATCAGTTTGTGAAATCCTTACGGGAGGCGTTTGAGTGCACCCTCAAAGAGGTGAGAGCAAACTTCATCTTTTGCATCTCCATCCACTTCACTGGGCACCAACCTGGAAACAGCTAGGAAGTAACTTACCTTAGTGGACATTCATGGTAGTGGATTTGTTCTGAACAGCCCATTTCTCACATGGAGGGGGCAGAAGGCCAGCTTTGCCCTTACTGCCAAAGTTGTAGTCAGTACTGCCCTCCATAGCTCTTCCCAGTTCCCCCCACTCCTGTCCTGCCTCCAGAGCCTGTTGGATTATCATCTTTATGTGATGGGTTTGTCAGGGACTGGTGTCTCTGCAGTCAAGTACGGCAGTGTAAAATCCAGCTCTTCTTGGAGACACCATTTTTGCATTTCCTCTGGCTTCCTTCCCAGTGGGTGCCACACAGCAAGCACAGCTTGCCTGAAGGAACACTTTCACTCTATTTCTACTCATGTCTTCTCCCTCTAGGACATCCAGCTGGTAGAGGTGCCTGGGAGTCATTTTGTGCACCTGAACGAACCTGAGGTGGTATCTGGGATCATCAGCAACTTCATGACAGCACAGAACACCAGAGCCAGACTCTAAGCAGTCATTGCAACAGTGGTCCACCAGGGACAAGTAGTAGCTAAAAATCTTGCTCTGGAGGAATTCTCACCATTCCTAACTCACATCCAACATCAGTTTCATGACACTTATTCCTAAGCTGAAGGGGTAGATGTAGATCTGCTCAGTTGTCCAAGGAAAAAGGAATCTCTCCTCCACTTCCAACTTTGGGAGTGCATGTTAGACACCCAGTGGCTTTCCCCTTTCTTCCTCCTAACCTGATCATTCTGAAACGGAGCAGAAATGCAGGCAGGGGCTCCTCAGCAAGCAGCAGCACCATCAGCTGTAACACTGCAAGAGAGAGGTAAGCTCATTCTTTCCTCCTCTCAGCATGGAGTGAGGTCTCCTCCCAGGGCTAAGCCAGCTGAAAAGAGCAGGAAAGAGTTCTGCTTCTGTGCTTATTTCCACAAGCACCTGAGCTCAGAGAGCCTCAACCTCTCTGTTCTACTGTGAGGGCTGCTGCTTTCAATAATCAGCTTAAATGAGAGCTCACCTGGGTACAGAAGGCCATTTCAATGAACTGCTGGGAAATGAGTCATTAATCCTCTAGCTGAAGCAGCTGCGAGAGCTATTAGTAATGGAAAAGTTGGCAGAGGTGATTTCTGTCCTTCTAAATAAAGATTGATCTTCTGCTGTTAACACTGTCTTCTTTGACTGTACAGAAGAGCAAACCTTTCTTGCAGGATGCTCACCCAAGCAGCTCAAGTGCCAATCTTTTGAAGCAGTGATTTTTGCATGCATTCTGCTTTGGATATGGCATGTTAAGTGTCCATCTGCCTCCTAGTTAAATAGACGCAAAAAGCCATACAAGGCAAGCAGGCCTGGCAATCTCCTCACGGAATGGAAGCTTCGCTTACAGTGGATTTTCTAGCGGGTGAATCTACTTCAGCCTAACCCCATGGAGTTTATCACCATTTCCTCCTTCCACTTACAGTCAACTGAGGCTGCAGGCTTTAAAATAAATGTTGCATGCTAGAGGTGCCCCCTTTCAGATCACAGCAGCTGTCACGGGCTGCTAGGGTGAAGTTGCAAGTTATGTGATCAGCAGAAAAAGCACTGCCTCACAACTGGATGTGCACGTTGCCATTCTTACCTGCCTCGTGCAGGGTGGTGGCTGGTTTTGGGGAAACATGCCTTGGAGAGTCTGGTTTCTCCTTCCAAAGCCAGGCTGTCCTCTCACCTTGTCTAGTGATGGTGCTGAAGTGGTTCCCACAGCCCAGGCAAGACCTAGCTGAAGAGGTCCAAATACAGCTGGAACCACATCTCAGCACCTGGCTGAGATGGAGCTGCCTGGGAGGAAGCACCAAGAAAAAGAGTAGGGTTCTGTACCAAACCACTGATCCCTGCATGTGACAGCAGGTCTGGGAACTTCCCAGTTGTTTCTACCCAAGGTTTTCCCTCCCTTTCTTCATTGCCCCCAGATAAACACATAAAGGACCATTGGTACATAAGCCATGGCTTTCATCACCACCCCTGTCCAACACAGAAGACACTGCTCCCCATAGCACAGCAACGGAGAAAGGGGCATTCCAGCCTTTTAGGAACAGCACCAGTTTATTTACAGTTCTTCAGCCATCCTCTGCCCCTGCAGGGGCTGTGTTGGGTCAGTACCGTCTCTCAGCAAACTTCAGGAGGGCCCTGGCTGGCACAGAGATACAGGTTGCCAGAAGACATGCAGCAGCCCCCTTGGCCCACACACCTCAAGGAATGACGCTGGATGATGGCAGTGCAAGCATAGCCAGGAGAGCAGAAGGATATGGTACAACTGAAGCAAACACTCCCACGTGAGATCCAATGGCAGGGATATGAAGCTGCCTCATTTCCCTGAGACTCTATGGCACAAGAGTCTGTAAACATCTCCTGCCCTCTCCAGCACAGGCATGGGAAGAAATAGCACAGCTCAGTATGGTCTAAACTTGCGCTGGGCTCGCATCAGTGCAATTCTCTGCTTGTCCTCCTCAAATTTCTTCCTCAATTGGGCAATATCTGAAACACACACAAAAAAAGAAAGAAGGCAGGTCACAGGGGAGCAGCAGACCTCCCTCTCCCTGTAGAGCTTCACTTTTGCATGCTGGAAGATGTTCAGTTCAGAAGCCGCAAGCACACACTGCTCAGGTCCTTTTGCACCAGGGCTAAGTGCAGAGCTGTGGCTCCAGCTGTTCTGCAGTGCTGTAGCTCCCTCTTGGGGAACGAACATGCTTCTCCTCCTCTTTGGTGGCTGCTTCTGTGCAGACTGACCAAACCCATTAAGAAATGTACCATCTGCCCACACTCTCCTAGAGAACATTTAAACAGCTTTTCCTAGGCCAGGTGGTGGCAAGGGATGCCCAGGAACTGGTCAGAGCATTCACCCAGCCAGCTCTTCACCAGCAGCTGGATGTAGCTCCACTGAAAGAAAGATCTTCTTTGGGTCGCAGTGTAAGACAGGGAAGGGTCGGAGAGGATTCAGACACTTACGTTCTCTCTTGGTCTCACGATGCTGCCAGGCATAGAAGTTGAGCAGTTCTTTGCGGGCCCTTTTCCGCTTCTCCCTCTCCAGAACCCGCAGGTTGGCAGCCTCTGTCCGGGGCAGGCCAGGCTTGCGGCCCTTGCGCGTTACCTTCACCCAGCCCTCCTCATCTGGTACACCCTCCTCCTTGGCTGCTTTGGCTTCTTCCTACAGAGACAGGATGGTGAGGCAGCGTGGTGCAGGTTACAGCACCTGGTTCGGCACATGATCTGAAGGAAGGCGTGGGATGGAGGACACAGGCACTCAAGTCACAACCGGGTGCCAGACAGGACTTGTTTTGTTTATGGATGCCTACTGCAAGCCCTGGATGGAAGGGCCATCTGTGATGAACCAAACCAGCAACCCTGTCAGCCAGCACTTCCCCTCTGCCATTTTCATTAGGACGCAGGCACTGACAGATCTCCCTCTGCCTTTCTTTCCACAAACAAACTGCTTAGCTGGGTTCCCTCCCCAGCCTGACCTCACCTCTGCTACCTTCTTGTCATAGTCTTGCATGTAGGCATCCACCTCAGCCTTCAGTTCTTCCCGATCCACTACTGAGTCTGCATATCTGGCAATCCACTCTGAGACAGAAAGAGAACAAGTCATTTGTGGCCTCTGTTAGAAGCAAATTCTGGTGTAATGTCTTTCAACAGCTCCATAGAGAACTGCTGTGGGAAAGGACACCCTTGGTTCCCATTTCCGTTCAGCCTCCCCACTGCCTTAACTTATGCATGATTGACTCCCAGCAGAAAAGCAGTAAGTAATGGGAAGAACCTGCAATTTTCCAGGGAGAAGCAGACTATCCTGAAACCCAGGAGGTGCAACATTCAAGGCTGCGTTCCCACCAATAGTGACATGCAAAGTGCCAATATCTTGATAGCCATGTGGTGCCTGGCTTCAGTTTTAACAGAACACGGCCAGTATATTTGAATCTACATGATACTGAAGAGATGTGGGGGAAAAATTGCCTTTCCATTGTACCAAGCAACCCTGTCCTCCCATAGGCTCACTCAGCCAGGGTCTACAACATCCGATAGAACAAGCTCTCAACAGGATGACGTGTCTAGCAGGCTTAGCAGTGATGGGTCACTGGTTGGACACAATGATTGCTTCTGACCTTAATTTTTCTGTGATTCTAAGTGAGAATAAGAAAAACAGGACAACAAAATACTGGACATCTCCACATCTCCCCAGCCAAGGCTCAGTACGAAATGGTGAACAACTTGGAATTTGCCAGGTAGGATTCAGCAAGGAAATACCTGCCCTGATGTGGTTAACAGGAATGCAGCTAGTGCTTACTTACTGCTGATGCCAGTTTTCACAGGGTGACTCTCTGTTGATATGAGCAAGGGACCTTCCTGTGAAAGGGCCTTGGCTGCCTGGACACCAGCTGGTTTCCTGAACACCACATATGCAACTCGAAACCCCTGAAAGAAGATGACACCCCCAGGGTGGTCAGATACACTGAAGAAGTTGGAGACAGACAAAATTCAAATCACAAGTTTCTAGGAGGATGACAAAAAAAAAAGTTAGAAATTTAAATCCTACTACCACATTGGTGAGATCTAATAGCAACCTTTCAGTATCTAAAGGAAAATATAGGAAAGAAGGGGACAGAGTATATTCTCAAGGTCTGCCGGGATAAGACGAGAACTGCTTCCAAGTTAAAAGAGGAGGGATTTAGATTGGGTATGAGGAGAAAGTGTTTTACAGTCAGGGTGGTGAGGCACTGGCACAGGCTGCCCAGAGCAGTGGTGGATGCCCTGTTCCCTGGAGACACCCAAGGTCAGGCTGGGGGGGCACTGAGCACCTGATGGAGCTGTAGGTGTCCTGCTCAGTATGGGGGAGTTGAACTGTGTGGTTCTAAGCATCCCAACTTATGACTCTATGCCCCCCCATAGCTCACACTCCAACCACCACCACTCAATACTTGGGATTTCCTCCTATTCAGACCACTAACACATCACAGTCTCCCCTAGGCTTTACCGTTGCCGTTCTGTCGGTGAAGAACTTGGACGTGCCTTTTTCTGCCTTCTCTCCCGGTCCCGGTTTGTCACGGAGGTCCACGGACTGCACGGCCCCGCAGCAGGCGAAGAGCCGGGACAGCGCTTCCTTCACGCATGGGGACAGCGAAAGGCAGAGAACATCAGCAGCGATTCCCCGCCGGGCCATCCCAGCGCACCAAGCCCCGCACCCCGCTCACCGGGCCGCAGTACGGGGGGACGTTGAGGACGAAGAGGGTGCGATGAGGCGGGTGCGTGTCTCCGGGCCCTTCCCGCACCCGGTGCTCCTTCACCAAGAGGCAGTGCGACGAGCGCTGCCGCGCCCCGAACTTCACGGCCAGCGCTGAGGGCGACAAACCGGTTAAACGCAACACCCCGCCGCCACCGCGCTTTCCCGCCCTCCCCACCGCCCCTCACCCGTGTATCCCGGCGGCGCGGTCACGGCCACGCGCGGCTCGGCGGCCGCCATCTTAGCGCGGGGGGAAAGCGGCGGCCGCGGGGGCTGCCGGGAGCTGTAGTCTGCGGCGCTGCTAATGGCGGCTCCGGCTCGCTGAGCCCCCACCTCTCTTCAGGAGCAACCCGAGGCGTCAGCACGTACCTGCTCCGCACGCAGAGGCACGGCTTAGTGACACAGTGCAGACGGAGGGCACTGGCTGAATTCCTTTTTCGGGCAAGCACAAGGGAGGGGTTGGACTGCACGAGCCCTAGAGGTCCCTTTCCAACCCCTACAATTCCCCGTTCACAGAACCCCAGAAACAGCGCTATGAAGGAAGTCCACCTCTTGGACTTTCCCTAGGGCATCCATCGAGGAGCCCTCGGCACTCTGCCATCACTGCACAGCTGGCAAGGAGGAGCCTTCTCCTTGCTCTCCAAAGCTACTTGTTCAACGTTTTTGTATATTCGAGGTTCAAACTTCCCCAAAAGTTCATTAGTCCTGTTTATCTAGGAAAAGCTGCCTTCCTGAGATGGAGTGTCTCTCTTCAAAGATCCAGGACCGCCATAAATTAGAAACAAGGACAGGCACCTTGCAGATCCTTCAGATGAGCACAAGTCCCATTAGAAAGAAGGAGTCCTTGTGACCAAGCATGGCGAGTGGGACACCTCCCCACGCGACCAGTGACTACTGAGACTCCCACACAAGTGCACAAGATTCAAACACATTACATAACCTTCTACTTACATCAATCCTGTGAGGATATAATAAGTAGGTATGGCTTAGGTAGGAGTGCAGTGAAAATGTCTTGGACTGTAAAAGCCAACGTAGACAATCCGAGTGCTTGGTTTGTGGAGATTTCCCATCCTGCACAGAATAAATCAGTGTCTCCTCTCTAAACACTTGTTGATTCTAAATCTCCTAAAACGTATTCAAAAAGACAACAAACCCACTGCTCAGGTTTTCTGATGGTAAGAAGGCAGATGTCACTGCACGTACAGGATGAAAATGGGAACGTAGGAGGGAGTTACTATTCTGACCCAATATATAAGGAGACATACAATCTAAGACAAGACATTCCTTGTACCTGTAGACTATGCAGCCTTTAAAGAAGCCAGACACCCACTGATCTCCAGAAGCTGTGACCCACCTGGGCTGGGAGGTGTTGACTTCAACTTGCTTTGTAAAGTGGCAGGCAAATGACAGGAAACCTAAACTCAAAACAGTGCTGCATGCATGCTGGAAGAAGCACATGCCAAGCATCACAAAAGACAGAAAGCCCACCAGATGATAATGGAAATAGTGACCAGCAGTAGTGCATGAAAAGACTCACAGAAGGAAAACAAGAATATCATGCTAAGCAAACACATAATAGAAAGCACTGCACCAGTCAAGGAGGTTTTTCTTAGCACCCTCTACAATTCTGGAAAATGGTTCTAGCTCAACCCTTGTTTTGTTGTGTTTTTTTTCCCCCTTCTCCATGTGGTAATGGGGCACAGATAAAGGGAAACAACTGAGCCAGGCACAAAGGATTAAAAGGAGGCAGTAACCTGGACAAACAAAGAAGCTGTCTGGGGAGGTTACACTGCCCAACAATTTGGTGACAGAGGTGTACTTTGATACTTAAGTTCCTCTAGAAATCCTTGGCTAAGGACTATGGAAATATAATGTAATTTTATATGGAAGAATATAGAGAGACACCTAGAGTCCCTGCAGAATGATGTGCTCTGACAGGAAGCTTATTAAACAATCATTTAGTTCAGCAGTTGCGAAATGAAGGCCTCAGGAACAGCAGCAGCATAAAGCAGCAAACGTGCTTAATCCCAGCAAGGCATATAAAAGAAGAAATGTTAAAAAGACATGTAAAATACTAAAAGAGAGCAGTAAGAACAACTGTTCTTAAAGACTCTTGTCAATCAGGAAAAGATAAAAGACCACCTTTACAGAGGAAGCTATATTTATGATGGAATGGAAGAGAGCACACTCCAAATAAAACAGATCTTGAATCAAGACATATGTATGAGGTGAAACAGTAGTGAAAGTAAGAAATAAAATGGATAGTTGACTCAAGCAGATATCCAAGTTAATGAATGTCATCAGAGGAAATGGTAAGTGCAAGAGCTATACCAGGCAAACTTTAAGTCACTTTAGGAGACACCATACTTGAAAAGCAAAGGAAAATGGAGAGACACTATTACAAATTACCTACTACCTACCTGTCCTGTTAGCACAATATTGTGTTAGTACAAGCAATCAGTATTTCACACCCAAGCTTACAATCTCTAACAGCCTAGAAAAAATAAATTTAAAAAATATATATATATATATATAGAAATAACCATGCTGCATCAGGGCAAATGTGTACAGATGTTAGGTCAGAAAGTAGTAGGTGAGCTCAGCAGAATGTAACAAGATTAGTATGACAATTCCAGGACTGCAAGAAGAAATTTGACAGCTGCAAGGTGAACTGTTTGAAAAAGCCCAGAAATAACTGCAAGTTACTCTTTCAGAATCAAACTACTCTGAAAAAGCTACGTGGCTTGGGTGACTTTGGAGAGCTAACTGACTGTAGGAACAGAACACAATGCACACCAGGACATTGCTGGAGGACAAATCATGGAGTGACATGTAGGCAATCTTTGACCTGAAGAATTAAAAAAAAAAAATCTATTCATTGCATAGATCAGAGCTAGAGAACAGAGTAAAAGTTTTTCCAAAGAAGTATGTTGATATCATAATTTATCATAGGTAACTCAAACAATGTGTGACTGAACAGTGAATTATGAAGTACATTTTCTTCCTATTTGGCTTTTGTAATGGACATAAGCCAATTAATGAAAAATATGCTTTAGCTTCCCCACTCTTTCTAAGACAAGATAGGAAATTATAATGCAAGTCTTCACAATTTCACAACCTTATTTTCTTATTATCTGGCTGATAATGAAAGTACCTTACTTTATCTGGAATGGGTGCTCTGACTTCACAGCTGCATTATTTTTTTAATTACTTTTGAAATCACTAGACTGTCAATAACAAATTGCCATTCCTTTCCCATGACAAAGAAATTAGAACCAAGTGGCAGGGATAAATCACTCCCATCAACAATCACCTAATCCAGACCAAAATTAGTAAAGTATCCATTCTCTTATTCATATATCCTTGCTCTTCCATCATGCTACCAGCTACCTGTGGTATTTACTACTGAACCAGGAGCAATATCAGAGATTTGAAATTTTTATAATTTAAAAAAAAAATTTTTAAAAGCATGCTCGATTCAATAGTGAACTCTTACCTACTGATCTTTCAGTTGCTTCACAGCATCTAAAAAGGCTTAGAATCCAATCTCTGTATAACAAATGTTTATTCAGAAACAGATAATACATAAACTTCTCCAGCCCTGGCATTTTTCCCCCTCCCCCCAATTTTTACTGAAACACAATTGTTTGGTGGGTGATCTAAGGAAGGGGAATAACAGCTGTCTTAAGTCTCCTTCCTTACAAATGTCTGCTGGTCACATGAAACACCCTACCAATACTGGTGGTTTACTGGATTTCCAAACCAAAGAGAGAATCTGGAAAAACAAGTCCTGTCAAGTCCCCAGTTGTTTCCATGGCTAAGAGGGACAGTGTGAGATAAGGAATTGCTCACACCAGCTAGACAGAGCAAAGAGTTAATACAGAATAAGAAAGCAAAAGAAACACAGAGTTGACAAGAATTGGGATCTGGACCTAGAATTACAGAAAGTTCATTGAAGTTCAGCAGAACTGAACAGAATGGGTTAGGTTTATCTTCTAGCTAGAAGGATGAAATTCAAATCCCAAACAGATTATGGCAGTGGCTCTTTTTTCTCCTCTGTTGTAATATAATTTGAGCTAATACAAGCAAATGGAGCTACTGGGACTTCAAACATCCATAACAAAAATGCTGTATTGACAAAGGAAGTACCGAAGTGCCACCTAGTGGCCTGTGGCACATCATAGATGCTCACTGGCCAAAGTTGCATCCTTGCTACTCAGCAAGGAACGTGCTTAACAGTCCTCTACAACATCTTCCCTTACAGAGCACTACCTGCTGTCCTCCAGAATCTCTCCTTGCAGCAAAAAAGCACAGAGATCACTCCTCCAAATCCACCTATGTAAGCTGCAGGCCTGCACAGCAGCCAAACATTGCCCAAATATACCTTATGCTTCTCAAGAAAGTGTTTTCTCCTAGGCAAATGAGGACTGCTTATATTTTAGTATCAGAAAAAGGCCCCAGCTCCTTCCTTTTCATAAAAGGAGACTGGTTAAGTTAGAAGGTAAGAAAAAAACATCCCTGCATTAGCAGGAAGATGCAATACAATATACTGGGAACAAAACAGCAGGATATCCTCAAGCTCCAAACGCAATCCTGGTTGTTTTTCAGACCAGAAAGGAAAGAGCAACTCCACTTCACCCTAAAGGGCTAATTTTTTCCTTATACAAATGCCAGAGCCTTCCCCCCCCCACCTTCAGCATTACCAGAGTTGAAGGATCCCTCCCATAGCATAAGAGGTGCAAAATGGGTGCTGCACTCGTGCTTATGCCCATTCTGCCTGATGTTCCCATTGGTACACACAGTGACAAACTCAATTTTTCATGTATTATCTCAAAGACACAGCTGCTAAGCAGAAAAACGTTCAGCAGTCAGAATCAAACCGTATCGATTAAATGCATTTAAGTCCAAGATGCAAGATGGCACAACTCCTGTAAGCAACCACACCTGATTTGGTATGCAGTGAGGAAATTTCAGAAACTATGTGCTGCTCTTGCATATTGAAAATCAAGAGAATGCATCTTTTAGTCAAAGGTAGGCCAAAAGAGAAGAGGTTGCCAACCCTTCCTTCAAAGTCTATGTGCACTTTTAATGGCCACTAGGGGCTCTGGAGTAAAGGAGGGAGTTACATGGCATATGCTTAGTAATATTATTACTGGCAGAAGGGGGAGGTTATTCTCTTGGGAAAGAAAAAAAATCGTGGAAGAAAACTCCAACTATGAAAACAGAAAGTACACACACAAAAGGAAACACTACTGTACAGTAAGGTAGCAATCATAGAAAACAAAAGGATCTTCAAAGCAGGCAAATGCAAAAATCTGCACTCCTGCAGTTTACTCATTCCCAACTTAAATGAGTTTTCCAGTCCACTGCTTACTGCCCCTTCTCAGAGTTTGATTTTGAATTCTGTGGGCTGCACAGATGCAGAGACCCCTGAGGATTTGAAGAGCGCCTTCAAGATGGTATCAGGGTCCACCTCAGCTGGGGGATTTGATGCAGCACTTGCGCTTGACCGGCGGGGTTCCCCTTCCTTCTTCACAGAAGGGGTGTCGCTCAATCGGCTGGAGAATTAAACAACAAAACCAAACAGCATTTAACAGCTCATTATGAAATAAAATTAAACACTGAGCCTGTTCTCAGCATTCACCCTTCACATTACTAGAAATACTTCAAGCATTCAGACACAAGAACCTCCTGATCTCAGGCTCATTTTGAACCCCTGTGCTGGGAACATTATGTACTGAAGCAATATTGCACTCAACCCAGCAAAGAGCCACAGACAAAGAGAATATTCTGAGGACAGTTTGCCAGCAGCTTTTCTACCATCCCCTCAGATTCTCCTTAAAACAGAACCTGAAAATATGTTTGGTTCTTCCTCCCACCCAGAAGACACTTACAGCAAAATAGGCTGGTCTGAGGTGATGACATTTCCATTCATATGAAGGTTACATTTCATTGGCTGACCTAAAAAAAAACAGTCCTCATCTTAGGATTTCAGTAAGGAAGGACACCAGATTTATCATACAAGAGAGCAAGCAACAGATTCCACGTGCTGAAGAAACAGCTGATATTTTTTGTTACAAAGTCAGTGGCAAAAGAGCCACTGAAACCGTGGCATATAAAGAATTGCACCAATTATCAAAGTACACACTGGTAGAAAGCCCTTACAGATGCACAATAATCTACCATTCTCAGCTGTCTGTTCTTCATTTGATATTCCTAAGTTGCCTCTCATCTGGAGGAAGAAGCAGCACCCATTTCCAGCCAGAAATTAACAGCTAATTTCAGTCTATAACAAAATGCAGATACATCCAGATCAAGAAGTGCATTCTTCAAGGTTTATGTAGAAGCTGACAGCAATCATTTTATAAGCCTCGTTCAAATTGTCTTTGACTATGCCCCAAGACTTTTGCAGATACTAGTTTTACTTGTACTTTGCAAGCAACTACTCTCTAAGCATCTAATTCCTTCCTAAAGGCTTTCTAGCTCTTGGCACTAGGTTAGAAATAACACAGGAATCACTGGAAGCCTGCCTCTATGAGCATTCTCTTTCTGGGATAAGTTTTTCCTCTGAGTGTTACATAAATGAGTTGTGCCCATATCCAACACACATTACACTGTCTAGCTTTTGAACCAGTTTTCTGGCATTTCCTCTCTTGGTAGCATAGGAGCACTGAAATGCTTTTAAACTCCTCTCCTGAAGTGGAAAAAGTTTTTGTTGATTTATCTACCTTCAGTGTAACCCTGCTCAAACTTACCATCTAAGCATCTGTTGTTGTATCTCTTATATGCTGTGATTGCATCTTCTTTCTTCACAAAGACTACCTCAGCCACTCCAGGGTGCACCAGCCGGGCTCGCTTCAGAGCACCACACACACAGAACAACTCCTGAGGGCAGAGCATTAGTCATGACCATGGTCATAATAGAAGGACCACTGGAACACTGAGTGAGAAAGGCAACCACTCCTCCTCAGTAAACACATGGCAGAATCTGGCCATTGCAACTCATCTTTGTGTGCTTGCTACAGCATAAGTACTGGGCATTAGTAACACAGGTTGGACAAACCTTCATACTGCCACAAATACAAGCAAAAACGTTTAAGGCTGTGTTAAAGCACTCTGTGCTTAAGTAGTGTTCACATGCCTCAGTGCAGAGTAAGAATGTTAAGAATGGAAGCACTTCAGGTAATTTGCACCCACATATAAGTTCAAGGAAAACACTAAATATCACTTGTCACGAAGTCTTGAAGTCTTCTAAGTGATATCAGGTATCTCAGTACACCCTAGAAATGGCCTTTCCTACTGCCTCCTTGGGCCCAGTTTTTTGTGTTGTTCCTTTTTTAATAAGTGAAAAACCCAGCCCAGCCCATCCCCCCCAGTCAGGAAACTCTCAGCTTTTGCAAGTAGAACAAAGCCACACCAAATCCCTCTTCAGTGCATTTACCATACAGTGATCAAACACAATAAGTAATACTCACAACAATGTCTTCCTCAGTGACTCGAGGATGCAGATTGTTTACAGTCATCTTGGTGCCTTCCAAAGGACTGAATGCCAGCTGCCAACACAATACACGCAAGTCAGAAATGCAGCAATCAAGACACCACAGCAGATAAAAATCCCTACAGGGATGCCTGTAAAAGCTGGTATACACACAAAGGAGAAAATTATAGCTAGTAATGGGAAATATTAATGCTTGAAAAAGCCCAGATCATCTGAGAATAAGAGAGAGATGCTTTTTCATGGTAACATGTTTCTGAAGTAACTTTTCTATCCTATTTCCAAGTATAACACTAAGTTAATCTCCCTAAATACATGAATTATGCCAGACTCTCTTTCATTTTAAGAGCATGCCTAGGCTACGCTCAGACTCGGCCAGCAAAGCTCAAGTGTGGCTCCAGTCCCTATAGAGCTTGTTGAACTTAACGCGACTGAGAACATCTGTACCCAGCAGCAGGAAGTCTGGCAAAGCAATTCCAGGCAGGTTGTCTACAAAGTAGCTGAGAGGTTCTTCTGCAGATAACAAGCTATGTCTGGAAGAATCTTGTTCTTCTCTTCACTAACAGCAGAAGACAGAAGATTCTGTTACTAACAGCGTTACAACATTATTTCTAGGGACACACAAGTCACCAACAGGTTCAAAATAACAACTGCCATCTCCCTGTAGGGACTCAAGTGTTTCCTCACATGCCACATGCTCCAAGGCTAGACAGAAGAATGAACAAAGTATAATCTACTGCCTGAGGATTCCCAGTCTCTCAAAAACCAGAGAAGATGATGTTCAAATAAACTTTAAATTCTTGGGGGACAGGTCATAGCTCTCAGCTTGGAGCCCCACAGGTAGCACTGGGAGCCTGGCAGAAGCAAACTACTCAAAAAACCAACGAACTGCAAACTTCAGATGTTTCAGAGACTTCTGTTAACAAGCATGTCCCACTTCCCTGAGCTCACCTCAACAGGCGCTGGCTCCTTTGGAGACTCTTCCTTTGTCACCAGGGTTCGGGACATGTTTGTCAAGGCCTTTGTCCTCATTGGGGAAGGAGGTGCAGGAGGAGCTGTGTACGTATCATTCTGGACCACTTTTGTAAGGGGAACAGTCTTAGACAGAGAGAACTTATTGCTGCTCAGCCCAGCCTATGGGAGAACAAAACAACCATCAGAGCTGTAGAATGCAGAAGTAGAACCCATTTTTCAAGCACCAGCAACAAGCGAGCATTGAGAACATGTTCTCCATAGTTTTAAAACCACTGCAGTGATGAAGACTTTCAGGTTTGAGAAAAAAAATCAACTAGAGTTGTGTTTGGTTTTTTTTTACCATGTTTACCTCAAAAAAAAATATTTCCTTTGCAAAAGAACACTTTTACCCTATGCTTAAGTTTGAATCTGAAAAACACCTTTTTTCAAAGGTGCCCAATGATTTTAAAGCATTTAACAAGATGTACACAAAGACTGTTCACTTACACACAAAAAAATTGAACTACCTAGCCCAAACAGCAATAATTCTTCAGAAATACCCAGCTGCCATCTGTATTTTGCACGGCAAGTGAATTTCCTGCTCTGATGTCTAGTCTACAGAAGCAGTAGACGGTTTCCCTTACTTGCCTTCTTAAACAACTACCAAACAGGTACAGTGCACTCTCCCAACAAGAAACTCAAAAGTTAACATGCAGAAACCTACCAGCAAGGGAGAAAGCACACATTATGGCTGCAAAAGGCCTATAAAAATCACAGCTTAAAAGGGAATCTGTCCCCAGAATAGCACTAGAAGCATTGGCACAAAGAGAAGGGTGGGGTGAGGAGTACCCATTTCAGAGTGAAGCACTGTTTACATACTTCAAAAGAACATAAACCCTATAAAACTGCAGCCCATCCATCTACTCAATATGAGTATTGCATGGTGGGGATTGTTCAGATCATCCCTTACCACACTGTGAAGGAAACTGTTTGTGGTGGTGATCTTCATCTGTTTGCCAGGAGGGGAAGAAACACTTTCATCATACTCCTCCACCTCAAGCAGACCCTGGAAAGAAGCAAGGGAACAGTTCACAAGCAAGCAGACTTACTTTAGACACGTTTCCAAAATAAGCAACTTTCTCCTGCCTGCAACTTTCTTTGAAAGAAGTGGTAACAAAAGGAAATGAACACAGAAGGTTTTGGTTTGGAAAGGATCTTAAAAGATCATATAGTTAGTTTCAACCCCTGACATGGGTGAGAACACCTCCCACTAGATCAGGTTGATCAAAGACCCATCCAACTTGGCCTTGCACTCTTCCAAAGACAAGGCACCAACAAATTCTCTGGGCAGCCTGTTCCAGTGCCTCACCACTCTCACAATGAATTTCTTCCTTACATCTATCCTGTATTTACTCCCTTTTATCTTAGAACTATTACACTTAGTTAACACTAAACTTTGCAAGAGTCCCTCCTCATTTTTCCTGTAGGACCCCTTTAAACACTGAAAGGCTGCAAGAAAGTGTCCCCAGAGCCTTCTCTTCTCCAGGCTGAAAAACCCCAACTTTCTCAGCCTGGATTTCTAGGAGAGGTGCTCCAGTCCTCTGATTGCCCTTGTGGCCCTCCTCTAGACCAGGTCCAACAGGTGTATGCCCTCCTTACACAGCAAGTCCCAGATCTGAACACAGTGCTTCAGGTGGGATATCACACAAGTGGAGTAGAGTAGGTCAGTCACCCCCCTTGACCCACTGCTCACATTTCCTTTGATGCAGCCTAGGTTACAGTTGGTTTTCTGGGCTACAAGCACACAATGGTGGCTAATTTTTAGCTTTTCATCCACCAGTACCTCCAAGTCCTTCTCTGCTAAACTGCTCTCTATCAACACCCAGCTTGTATTCATGTTTAGGATTACAATACTTGCACATTTGGAATTCCACAACTTCTTTGGACTTCACTTGTGTCCTCAACAACTGCAGAACAGAGAGCTGAAGGTACAGAAATCCATTCCATAACTTCAGTTTAAGAACTAACGAATTTCTTTAAAAGAAATGCTATTTCCCTAGGTGTACTGAAACCACATATAGAGTTCACTACTTTCCAGTACTCATGAAACCACACTGCTGGAATACTAGAATAAAGCCTTATGCTTTAACTCCTTGCTAGCTCTAGAATTGAAGCTTGTGCATATGATTTAATTCTGTTCAAGCAGGTGCTTGCTGAATATGTCTGACCTGAACATTCCTCTTGAATAGTGTGCCTTCCTCAGCACAGCACATGCCTGTCTGGCACTAGAAAACACTGTACTATGAGGTTTACTGAATGAGTAATTCACTTCCCACTTCTACTTAATGCCCACAGCCCTGCCTTTAAATACTGAATCTAACACCTACAGAAATATTTTTCAGTATACTCTAAACAATAATGTTTCTAAGAAAACTCTAAGAAGTCTAGATGTATATGGCCACTGTCCATAGCACTGAAAGTCACAGCTTAAAAGAGTTTCTTGTTAATACTGTAGAATGTTGAAGAGAAAAAATGAGGAATTAGTAATGATAACTTGAAAAATAAGTGGGTTTCATGGTCAGCAGGATTCTGGTTTACAAACAGGAAGGTAGTTACAACCATGGAAATGCTATGAAGGAAAAAAACAAACAAGATGATGGAACAATGTTATGCAGGAAGCTGGGAAAAATAGTAGTCATCTGGAAAATATACTTGAGTTAGAGACAAAGTGAAATACACTCAAGGCTTATGGTAACAAGGTCCAAATAGTGAATGAAGACAGTATGTGACAGCATCTGGGATAGATCACGGCAGCAGGTCAGTGCAAAGATAAACAGATAAAGTTACCATAACTGAGGCAAAAAAAATAAGCAATGACACGATACTGTCAATGCCAACTCATCGACGTATCATAGTTTATGAATGCACACATACAAAATACATAATATAAACACAACTCCTGTGAAGGAACCCAAGGTGGGGTAAGGTAACTGAATGCTCAGTAGCTGTGGCAAAGGCCTTCAAAACTGATCTCAGGAGAAACAGCACAAACTCCAGGATTTTCCTCACATACAGTCTGCTTGATATGGCAACACTGGGAGCTCATCAAAAAACAGTTAAGATCACCCACCATCAGGTTTTCAGCCTACAACAGTCAAGCTGTCCTGGAACTTACAAATTCTCTTTTCTTTCCTACCTTATCCATCACTGGTTTATGGATACCTTCCTGCCCTCTCTGTTCACCCCTAACCCCCAAAATAAAAGGTTAACAACACACACCTGTTTATGCGTATGGTTGTTCACCACATTGATCCTCATTCCTGCTGGATGAGCGTGTCCAGGAACAACTGCAGCTTTCTGCTGCAATTAGAGAGAAAGAACCAAAGAGTTAAACACTGTAGTTCACTAGATTCTCATTTCAGGAGACTGAAGCTGCCACTGACAACCTGATAGCACTTAAATGAGATTTACCTTCCTGTTCTTGAAACATGCTATAGATCATATATAATATTGCAAAATGTCTGGTATAATGCATTAAATATAAGATACCTGCACTTAATTATTAAGATCCACAGTCACATATGTAGGGTGAATACCTTGAATGAATAGCATCCACACAATATAATGAAGGCGGATGGTATATTTCTGTATGGCTTATCCAGATAGTATGAAGACAACTGGTAAACTAGGAAGGGCTCACCTGCCACCAAAGGACAAGGTTTGCCTGGAACTCCACACAGGAGGGATCTCCAACAAAGATCCTTCCCCAGTGGTGGTCAGCCCATAAATGGGGTCTGGGAGAGGTGGAGCCAGACTCCACCCCTTCTGATCACACAGTGCATTGCCTTCACCTGTGCTCCTGTAGCTGACTCAGCGCTCGCCTCAAGTGACCAATCAGTGGTTCAGGCTGTGATTCAACAGATCCCATACACACACAGACTAAAATGTAAGTAAATCTAAGTTAAATCAGAAGAGGTCTGACAGCATTGATCAGATTTTCATTGCTCTAAATACAAAACCAGGAAGGGGGGTAAATCAATAAGCAAAATTTCTACCATGCTACATAGAATGAGAAAATATCTATTTCCATTACATGCAACATAACTTAGTTGTTCAGTTCTGTTCCAACGGAGAAGTGCAAAGCCACTTCACAATGGAGCTGGAATAAGCTGTACTAGAATAAAATGATGCATTAGACAGCATACCTGACCCTTTGGCTGTCTCATCTGCTACCCAGCAAAATCAGGGAAACTGCCACTGAAGTAGTCAGGGAACACAACCACACTAATCAGCAACTGAAATCAACCTGCAGTTACCTCAAAAATGCCCCCCCATTTTTGAAAACATTAGAAGCTGACAATTACTGAGAACAGCATCTTACAAAAATACTCTGTACAAGCAGTAACAATTTCAGATTGCATCTTGGATCTGGGCACTTCAGTTTGATTCTGCTCCCACTGTTGGGTACACAAGGCAGTCACTAGCAATTCGGAATTTCAATATAAATCTTTAAAAAAAAAAAAGATTACTGCTTACGTGCATGGTTTTGTCTACAGCCTTAATTATCATGTCATTCTACAACATTTTTATAGTTATATTCTAATAAGCACTGTAGGTCAAACCACATGATTTAAACAAAAAAAACCAAAAAGGCAAAAAACAAAGCTCAGTCATGTCAGAGCAAGTTGCTACAGAAGGACATCTCCAGTAACTATTTTAACACCTTGATACATTCTAATAACACCCAACTTCTAGAGGTGATCTGGCTGAAATGGACAGCAGCGCAAGTATTAGTTACCCTGCCTAATATGAGGCTACAGAGCAGACTGCTCTACCGGTCTGTGATCAGCCCTTCCTACTGCCACAAGTGTTCTCTCTCTTCTGTCTGCCAGCTTTCTGCTCCCACCTTGGCAGTAAACCTGAAGAGGCAACAGGTCATTTTCTGCAGAGCTGAAAAATCATCCTGGCTTTCAAACTGATGAGGACAAATACGATCTGGTATCTGCAAGCACACTGTTGATCTTCAGGAGGAGGGAAAGGATGAGGTAGACTAAGAACTAGAGATACATCCTTGCAACAAGCTTGAAGAGGTGAGGAACATGGCCACTCCTCCAACAGCAATCCTGACATTCTGGAAACTTCTGCCTCTGCTCTCTGTATTTAACATGCATAGTTTAAAAGATGTTAGCCTGAGAAATCAAATAAGAATTAAGTTACTGTGCACATAGCACAGAACTTAGAAATCAGTCAAAGGAAACCAGCAGCTCAGTGTCCTAATGGTTACACTGCAGCTGGAACAAAATCCAAGCCTTAGCAGGAACATAATCGAGGGATTCCTTGTAAATCAGGTCTTTCCTGATAAGTGGGTGAGTGGAAACAGAAATTGTAGAAAGGCACACACAGTTTTCAAGCTGCTTCAAGACATAAACATGGTTGTATATTCAAAACTTATCTCACCATTAAGATAAACTAGCTGTCTAGACAGGGCAATCTATCACATCAGAGAAGAGCAGTATGACAAAAAAAATGTACATTTCCTTGGATTTTGCTTGGGGGGGTAGGGGGGACGACAGGGAACAGAGGCAACAGTCTGAAATAACTACTTCAGTGCTGACAAGAGCACTCCTTTCATTTTTATTGGGCCAAAACATTCAAATGAAAGCTTGGACTCTTCAAAAAACGCTAAGCAGCTGGAAAGACACCAAAAAGACTCTGAATCCTGCTCTACAGACTGAACTGAACTGAACCACCATCACTTCTGTTGTAAACAAGGGAACACGTTCACCCAAGTGCTACCACTTTCACTGAACTGCTGTAGAACAACTGAGGGGCTCAGAGATGGCTGCATGACCTACTTGGATAGTCTTGGTGATTTTCACAGCAGGATTTACTGTCCCCATAGTCGGGCTGATAGCAGCTGGAGTGTTCCTTTTTAAACTGATCTTTTCTCTGGCGTCTACCACTTTGGTCACCTTTTCAGCAGCAACACTCTGCTGCTTACGGGAATTCAACATCTCTCGAGCATCTTGCACTTTCCCTTTTATTTTGAACCGAGCGTCCCTTTGAATCAGTTTTTCACGAGCATCTTTAACTCCCAGTTTGTGTCGGGCATCAGTGAGGCCAATCTTCTGCCGAGCATCAAATGTCCGCTGGAAACTGACAGCTGGTGATGATCTATTTAAAATATTTTGCTGGATCCCAATGCGAGATCTAATACCTCCAAATACTGGCCTTGTGTTAAGCCTGAAAAATAAAAATAAAAAAGTTTCAGACACTGTAAGATGTGATGCAGCATCCACAGAGGTATTTGCACTACTGCTAACAAAAGCTCATTATTACCACAAAGAACTCCAACCAGGTTTGATGCCTGAACAAAGCAGTACAGCTCCTAAACTGTTTCATGCTAGATTTTCCTCTGTGTGTTAAATAGCTAAGGAACTGCTTTCCAAAATCGTTAAGCTCACATTTACAAGCTTGAGGGCCTGACCACAGCCATGCTGAAAACACAGAACTCAAACAAAACTCATCAAAAACTTGGGTACTCTGGGTAACCCTCTGAAGACAAGGAGGAACAGAAATAGATTTTCTAGCATTAGAAGTGAGCAGCTCTGTTAAACACCTCCATAATACAACAATACGCCTTAATACAAAGAAAACGTGGAACTATATTTGACATCAAGATTTCTGGGCAGTAAACTTGGATTTCTGGGACTGTAGGAGGCTTGGATTTTAGAATGCATAAGCAAAAGTACTAACCTCAGTTCAAAGCATTTCCAAAACTGTTTCATTGCTAGCAAGAATACATACCAGGCAAATCACCTTTCAACACTGCTGCCTCTCCCTTAATCCACTGACAGAACTGCTACCTATACTTTTTAAGTATACCATTTTCATCACAAAACTGAGCACAGAATATAACAGTCCACAGGAAGAAGACTGTGCACAAGTATTGCTAAGCAGCAGCCCATTACATAGAGAAGCAGGAACTAGCTTCCCATTACAGGTCTGATTTACTTTTCCCATACTCCCCCTAGAAGGAAGGAGATTATCTAATTATTAATGCAGGTCCTCCTTTAAATACCTTGTTAAGTTTTAGGATTGTTTCTTTTCATTAAATTTCTTTCTTGTAAGCAGATGACAAAGTTGCAAGAAATTGAGAAATATTCTTGATGTCAGCTTTTCTAAAAATTCAAAATAAGATACAGTGTTGTAGTGTTTACCTGCTTTCTGAAACACATCACACAAACTACAGCCTAAAATGAGTTATCTAGAATTTATTTAGCATCAAAAAGACTACTGTCACATTCAAACAATGATACAATTTTTCATGTAATTTTATATCAGTGTTTCCTCAGCTAACTCTACAACCTTAACATCATCTACCATCACATATTTATAGTAGAGAGATCTGAGGAAAATATATGAAAGACCGAACATCCACTGCCATGCCTCTACTCATCCACAACTGGAAAGCTGGGCCTGAGGTCCCACAGTATTATCTTGCTAAGAATCCGACTGCTCCTTTTTCATACAGCCAGAGCTCACCAGATAGACAAGATGGGAGTATTACAAAGACTGTTTAGTAAGATATCACCAGGAGAATACGGAAAAATAAATACCCATAAAGCTAACAAACACTACGTAATACTTCCCTTGCTATTTTAAAAAGCATTAATTCAGCAAAGTTGAAAGCATTGAGTGCCACAAAAGCTTGAGGAACAGCTCTTTAAATAAGCACAACGGTCAAAGCAAAACCAGAAACCTACGTACCAGCATTTAAGCCAGAAACAGTTAGATGATAATTATGTGCACTGATGAAATCAGTTAGGAAACTCTGCACTGAAGATTATACCTTCTCTGAATGCATTGTTTATCCTAACAATCAGCTCTTCTCTGTGGAGAATTATTTACCTGGAACAGCACAATTTCTCTGAAATACAAGGGAATTTCAAGGATCTAATTCCCTTTCAAACACTTTGACTTACTTATTACATCATACAACAATTTTACGGGCTAGCGTATTTTTATAGCTGAAGATTTTTTGAATTATCATTTTTGTGCAGATTACTAAAGAGCACGTAGTACAATTATCCAAGTCTATTCTGCTCCCCTAGCTTGGCTGCCTCAGAAACCTTACAAGTCCAGCTGACCGTGTAAAACAAGTGAAATGCAAGGCACAAAGGTTCTTACAGTGCTGCTGAGGGATTTCTGTTCCACAGATAAAAAGCAGAGAAATTTTCCTCAAGAAATGAAAGTGAAGGAGGATGTGAAATAGGAGAAAGGCAGTGTCCTGCATATTAAGCAGTGCAAGACTGTTCCAAACGGAGGATAACATGAATGAAAGCGCAAAGCTAAGGCCTTGTTTACAGCATGATTAAAGACATATAAACGCAGACACGTCAAATAAATGGCCGTTCGTCAGCTGATCGCTAAATAAGACAAAATCAACCAACACAGACATGGCAGACGGCAGGCAATCAGAAGCACCGAGCGACTACAGCCCACAGGGGGACGGAAAGCTACCGCACGAGAAAACAAGAACTGCAATAGCTGCTCTAAACGATCCGGGCTACACGGAGCACATCTGCCATACAAAAAAGCACGGAGCCATACGCAACGCTCCCTACATTCACGCAAGCCCCGAAGCCATCAGGCAGGGAACTGCTGGCCAAGTCGCAGAGGCGGCCACCTCGCTGGAGCCACCGCAGCCTGAGGCCTTCCCCGTACGGATCCCAGCGGCTGCCGACGGCAGCTCCCACCCCACCCCGCCCCACCCACCGTGCGGCGGAGCGGGCTCGGGTGAGGTGCGGTAGGGGCGGCCACGGCCCGGTCCCGAGCGACGGCCGCCGCCGCCTCGCGAAGCGATGCCTAAGCCAATGGGAAGGCGAAGCGCGGGGCAGGGCCGGGCCGCGCCGATGTAGGCTGCTGCCCACGGCCTACAGAACGGGACAGCTCGGAGGGAGAACAGAGGATCACCCCCTCCCGAATCCACCGGGCCCGGGACGCCACCCCCCCGCCGCTCACCTCCCCTTCACCGTCACACCGCGCTTCCGTATGAGCTCGTCTAACGACAGGTCCGCCATCTTGTCGCGGGGCTCAGCGATGAGACGCAGCCAGCGAACCCCGGACATAACATCACAGCACTTCCGCCGCTCTGAAGGCGGGCAGTCCCCGCCCCCGGCACACCCGACCGCGCTGGGAGGGGGAGGGGGAGGGGGAGGGGGAGGGGTGGACGCGCGCAGGCGAGCCCGACGCTCCCACAATCCCCCGCGGTGCTCCGGCTCACATTTGCGTTTCGGCACCGGACCGTTCCGGCCCGCAGTGGCTCAGAATAGTGAGAGAAGCGGGCAGAAGGAGAGGGGAGTGGGGGCACAGCTCATGGAGCATGAGGCAGCGGGACGGGACGCTCACCCTGACCTTGAGAGCCCAAGCGTAGAGCCCTGGCAACGAGGCCGGCAAACGACCGTTATGCCTTAAACTTATGAGTAAGGAAAATAACGACCCGGGGTGACGCCCGGGTCCTCACTACTGATGTGAGAGGAATTTTTGCGCGGGTACAGGTCGTCCCCGGGTGACCCGCTTACTTCGCGGGATGCCCGGGTGTAATGATCTGCCCGACCCCTTCGTGACCAGCGTCGCAACGACAGAGTTCCCTGAGGCGGGGCTGCTGTGTGGGGCTGGCCGTGCCTGCCCTCTGCTCCCTGCCCTTCGTTGTTGTTGGGCGCTTCCTGCAGCGCTGTGTGTCCCTACGGTGCCCACATAACTGCATCGTTTATGGATTAGGTGAAAAGACAGGTTAACCAGAGCAGGTGGTCAGATCAGAACGGGCATTTACAAGCGCCTCCCCGTTGTGTTCTTCCAGCTGCTAGTGTCAGGTTTGTCACCCCTGACCCATGGAGAGGCCCCTTGATTCCAGTTCCTTAAGTCACTCCCAGGTGAAAAGCCTTTTGCAGTTCTCAGTTCCCAGTGTCAAGATATTACAAGAGTAAAGTAGCAAATCCAGATGTGTTCTGTCTTGTTTCCTGCTCGTTTGCCAATGTTTCTTAATACTGGACTTAGTTTTTCAATCACTCCTGATGATTTCATGCAGCTATCTATCACAGCCGCATCATTTTGCTGCCTTTTGTCTGTGAAGTGACAATTTCATTTCCCCGAAAGCATCGTTGCCATTTATACGCACCAAAATTCTGCCATTTAATTGCCACTCAGTCACTCAATATGTGAAATCTTCTGCAGTTCTCCCATCATGAATATGAGCCAGCAGTGTGTACTTGTAGCCCAGGGGGACAACTGTATCCTGGGCTGCACCAGAAGAGGTGTGATCCCAGAGAGCTGTAGGTGCCCCATCCCTGGTGGTTCAAGGCCAGGTTGCATGGGGCCTTGGGCTCCCTGAGCTGCTGGGTGGTAGCCCTGCTCACAGCATGGGCTGGGACTGGGTGGGCTTTGGGCTCCCTTCCAACCCAACCGTTCTGTGATTCCACAATCATCTTCACAAGCCCAAATCTTTTGACCCTGCCAGACTCCATAGGTGCTTTTTCTCCATTTACCCTTACCTTTTATTCCCCGTGTTTCAGCCAATCATTTATTCATTACAGGCCTTCGCTCGCCCTGTGACTGCTTAGATACTCTGAGAGCCTGTGGTGAAAGATTTTTTCAAAAGCTTTGAGAAATCCTGGAGGATTAGATTAACCAAGTAGTTTGCTCCAGTTTTCAGACTTTTCAAAGAAACCCACAAATTGGGAAGGCTTTGCTCAGAAAGCCTGCTAACCCTTCCAAGCAGGCCCTATTTACACAGTGCCCACTCATCATCTCTCTTCATCACAGGATCATATGCCATACGGTCCTTCAGAGGAGCGCAGCCACCAAGCCCTTGTTGTGCCCCAGCTTTCCCCTGGGCCTTATTTTGGCAGGGTTCCCAAGTTTGTTTTAAATAATGCATTGCTGTTAAAAACCCAATGCTGAAGTCTCTGTGGGATTTTGGCTGTGTGGGTTGAGGCCTGCTTGCTTCCTTCTGAAATAGCAAATTCCTTGAGAGCATTTACTGACATGCTAATTTTGGAGGCAGTGATTTTGAGAAGCTTTTTGCATATCCAGCAATGGTTGAGCACACTGCTTTTTGAAGCTGTTTATTATAATCTGTTACTTTTATATAATACCTCTTTAAAGAAAGCATCTTTTCAAAGCATTTCTGAGCTTACTAAGTAAGCTTATGTATTTCAAAGGTGGTTGCCCATCATTGTTACTCACTGGTTTCTAAAGAGGATTCAGAGAAGAGAAATAAAAAATGCAACTGTATTTCTGTCTGCAGATGTGATCAGGGTGGAACAGGAAAAGGATTTTTCCCCCCGATAAGCTCCTGATGTAGAATTATTTAAATGAGAAAAGGCCTAACCCACTCCATGTGGGAGTTATCTGTCTATTTTCTGGTCTTTATCCTGTTTTATGGGGTGAAAATTTGGTTTAAGTATCCCAGGACAAGTCTTTGTAGGGAACTAAACAGCTCAGTTTCAGTAATGAAAGATCCCAGCATTGTTCTTCAAGTCAATTGCCCAGTCAGTCCTCCCAAATTACCCATGTGTGTATTTTAGCAACCTTAATTCTCACAAGGGCCTGCCACATTTCTAAGGAGACTTCTTGGCGATACAGTTTTTATTTGCCTTCCTGTGTAGTCTTCTGGAAAATTAAAACATTGAACATGTCTCCAAGCATTAAGCAGAACCTGTTCATCACTTTTAAAAGTGAAAAATCTGAAGAGTTAGTTACATAATGGCAGCACTTATTCCGTGTTTTTGCAAAATCTGGGAAAACATGGAGACACATTTTCCATGCGTGATACCTACCAGAAATGTAAAAACTACATACTGTACCAAAAAAACCCACAGCTACTGGTGCCCTGTCATCAGTACTTTGTGCTGTTATGCAGTGAGAGTGGATGAAAAGCAGCAAAATCTTCCACTCAGAAAACCAGCATTCAGCATGTTTGCCAGTTCCCATCAGGAGGTGGCTATGACCAGCACACACTACTCTGGCTGCCCCAGGCATTCCTGCCTATGCCTGAATATAGTTTACTAAAGCAGACTTGGGGTTGGCAGAGCTTATCCTGGGATCTCACCTGACCTCAGGCGCGTGGAATATCCATGAGTTGTCTCCATTCCCTACCTCTAAGCAGTGGATTATGCCAAATCCACCTTTGGCTCTTTCTCCAGCATCACCGTGCACGAGGTGGCAGAGCTCGCCTGTGTGGTGCCCCCATGGACATAGGTGAGAAGGCAAAGCCATACATCTGAACTATGTCCAACAGCCATTGCCCACTATCTGTGTCTGGGTTCGGGCTTGCTCCTCCAAGGGAAAGGCGCAGTGTTGAGGCTAGAGTCACGTGCCTACAAAGTATTCACTCTGGGAGAGCTATGACAGGACACCTGCCTCATGTAACCTGTAGGTTTGATTATCCTCAGTTGACTTTTTATGCCAAATATAGGCAATACTGGTTGCATTGACCAGGTACTTTTAATGATCTAAATGGGGTCCACTAAATAAGCACAAAGCTTGCTCCTTCTTCCTAGAGCTGTGCCTCCTGGGTTCTGACCCCACTGCTTTTTTTTTTTTTGCAATGGGTAGGAGGACTTGCTCTGAGCCAGAGCATCTCCTTTCACTTACTCTCTCCATCTATCTGAACCAAGGAACTCCCATCCTTTACTCAACCCCTTAGTTCCTAACAGCTGCAATGAGAGGAAGGTTTCAGTTGTTGGCTTCTCTTACTGTGCCCATCTGCTGTTAGGGGTCCTGCCAAAGTGCAGTTCAGAGATGCTCAGAGGAGGAGCTCACAGCTGGTGAGGAGGTAGGTGCCTCCACAGGGTGGCAGAGGTCTGACACTGAGATAACAGTGTTATCTGACAATACAGAATCATACAACCATTACGGTTGGAAAAGGCCTCTAAGATCATCTAGTCCAACTGTCCACCTGGCACCAATACTTAACCACTAAACCATGTTCCTCAGCGCCACATCTTCACATGTCTCAAACACCATCGAGAACTGTGACTCCATCAGCTCCCTGGGCAGCCCGTGCCAGCACAGCATCACTCTTTTGGAGAAGCTTTTCCTGATATCCAGTCTGACCTCACCTGGTGCAACCTGAGGCCATGAAAGTGTGTGCAAAGAGCAGGAGAGGCAGGCTAGAAACACAGGTTTGCATTTCACACAAATGCTGTTTAGACATAGTGATGATCAAATCTACATAGAATGCATACAATCTAGCAAGGCAAACACTTCCACTTTTTAATAGGTGTTTGTTGATAACAGTTTATTCTTGGTGTCCCGAGCCAGAAGCATTTAACTAGATATGAAAAGCAGGCTGCATATAGGAGAAAGAAAAGCATCAAATGGCAGAACAGCTGTTTCATCTTTATATGCTCATATAAGTATAAGCTGGACATTGAAGTCTTGTTACTTTTCATCCCACACTACACCTTTCTCAATGACTTCTTCCCCATCCTTCAGTACAGGCCATAGCATTTGAAGCTCTGTTATTTTACTGTACTTTAAGTCTTTGTAGTCCACGTGCTCCAAACATTGCAGAGAGCATTCATCTCGGTTCCACACAGCTTTAACTGGCGAGTCCTGAAGAAGCAGGAGACAGTAAACTCTGCAGCACTTCTTTGCAAATTCCATTTGATCGGTATTTTTCAGAGAAACATCTGCTTGCTGAAAATCAAGAACAGTTTTCACAGCTTTATAGTATTACTGTGATGAGCAGACCTTGCCTCTCTACTCACATTCTGTGCAGATGCCCCACACAATCCATGCTCTGAAGTTTAGTCACCTAAAGGGCCTTCTATTTCCTAAGTCTTGGCTTCTAGACCATAACAGCATCCAGCAGCTGCCTGTATTTCCTCATATACAACAGAGTCTCACCAAGACCTTGGCAAGGCTGAGATTTTTAAAGGGCCCAGTAAGCTGCAAAAGAACGAAGCTGCTCTCTGCAAGCTTCATATGCATGTATTTCCTGGGGGGAAAAAACTAGACTACAGCTCATTTGGATAGCAAGTGGACACTGATCACACCAACACCTTCTACTGTTCTGCCTCCCCAGGGGTTTAACTGCTTGTGCTCAGGGTCAGCTCTGATACAGCATGGCTGTACAACCTTGGATCGGAGTGATGTGAGGAGTTATGGGAAGCCTCATGTGGGGCCTTGACCCACATGCTCTCCCAACCCCCAGCAGAGAAGCAGCTTCAGAATCAGTAGGGTGCCTGTGCCCAGCTTTGTATTGCTTCATCTAACTCACAGACCAACTTCTCACTCAACCCTAGCTTGCATTGTCACTGTGGGCTTACCTGGTTGGTGATCAGTTCTCTGATCACTGATCACTGTCACCAGACCTGCTTTTGGGCTGGTAGGACTGCACCCTTGCTGATGAGGGCACCTGTCCTGCCTGTCTCACTGTTCCCCACTGCTCCTGATGCAGCTTTGGGGAGATAAAAGTATACGAGTAACTCTGTCCATGCTTATGGGCATATATGGGAGTGTCTGGGCTGGAAGACCCTCTCTACAAGTGGAAAAAAAAAAACCCAAGCAGAAGAGAGACCTATTCCATTTTGTAACAAACTGCACAGACATGCCAGAAACTTGAATCTCTGCCCCTAATCCTGGCCTCTATCTTTACTTACCCTAATAATTTCGCTGTAAATGCTTGAGTCGTTATGGTAATAGCCATGTCTTAAGAGTTTCACTGTATCTAGCATCAGCTCCTAAAAACACAGCACAAAGAGGACTGTTAGCATGTGGTATGAGCAGTTCAATCCCTGAGCACTGGGAATTTGTGTTTTTCAGATCACATCAATTAGAAATAGAGAAGTTTCCAGCTTCGGGCTGTGGAGGAAGATTCCATCAAAGCAACATGCATTTGGGAAATGCTTTCTGCAATTGTAAATGTACCTCAGGCACAATTCAGACACGCAGTGTGTTTCTGCGGGCCACAGGAGTGTTGCTGAAGATCAACTTTCTGCTATCCCATCCTTCTCAGCTTGAAACTTATCCCCACTGCCATTGCCAGCACATTTTGAACAGCCCCCCTAGCAGAAGCTGAGCTCTAAATAAAAGGCAGCTGCAGGTAGCCCTGTTCTCCCACTGCCTGGGCACAGTTACACAAAGACACGAAGTAAGTACCTGATTGCAGCTGTTCTGAGGTAGAATGCAAAGGATTTCAATTATGTCAGCTTTTCTCATCTCGATATCTTTCTCACAGGCATCAAACAGTTTCTATAATGCAAAGAGATCACAACAGCAGTCACAGTAAAATGGGCAGCATGGTGTCGGAAGCGTGGGCTGAGGCCACATCTGTATCACAGTAAACTGTAGAATCCCTAAGTGACTCAAATACTTATTTACTACCTGGGAAATAAACTATTTCCATGAGCTGCTTGCGTGTTGAAGGCCACTCTTCAGTATCCCTATGCCAATAAATGCTTCACCTCAGTCTTGTCCTTTAAATGTTACTATTTTGATACTTTCCTTTAGACCCCCTCAGGATCAGAGCAGAGGGTCACCAGACTGGGATCTCCCATACAGTACTTAAGGTGTCAACTGTAAGGAAACTGGACTATGTTTTCCTTGAGACAGATGAGATATGGGACTGGAACTTGAATGTGTTCGAGTGAAAGGCAGGAGGAAGCAAGTCTCTGTCAGTTTTCTCTCTACAGCATTACAGAGGCCCTGTTGGACTGGAACACAAGAGCTTGCAGTCTCATTAGTCTGATACAGAAGTACTAAGTGTATAAAGCCTGCTCTACTGGTTATGGAATATCAATTTGATATGATTGATAAATTGGACATGAACCAACCTTAATGATGATGCTGGCCCTTTGATATGAGAAACGGGCTGATCTGCTCCAGCATTTTCCCCATTCCTGTATCCTAAGCATCTTATACATATCCAGGACAGCAGACAAGCGCATAGGGTCATTCATGTTCTCCGACTGCTTGTGCATGCTCATTGTTTTAGACAAGAGCTTTTGGTATCTAGAACAAGGAAGATATTCAAAAAGTTAGCTAAGACAAGATGAAACAGTGGATTAATGTAACTATTCTGCAGCATGTTATTCATCTATTTCACAAATACCATATTTTCTACAGTCTATTTCCCAGCTGTACCATTCTAGTGGACAAGCAGCTTTTGTGTGGGGAATACTGTTTTACCAGCTCAATTTTACATGGCCACAGTAGAATATGGTCAAAGAGCAGTATTTATGTCATTGTCAGCTGATCCCTTTTATTAAGGTGTTCACCCTGGGAACATCTACTTTCCAGGACAAGGCAAACTGTCTTCCAGCAATCAGAGAGCGTGTCAGGTCGGAAGTCTGAGAAGGTGTCTAGGCTGTCTTCTCCAATAAAAAAACAAACCAAAATAATCTTTATGGACTGGGGGAAACAAGAAGTCAAGAAGTATGTGGCTCTTCAATGTAAGAACACACATTGCATCAGGAATCTGAATAAAAAATGCCTTACCGTGCCTCTAGCTCTCTGTTCTTCTTTCTGAGCTTCTCACATTCTTGCTCTTGAAGCTCATTTTGTCTGATCCCTCCAAGAAGAGCACTGCAACAGATATATTTGGTGAGATCTCTTCAGGTGGGAAGGTGTAGGACACCCAGGAAGGACTTCACATAACCAGCTAAATAACCTCCCCCAAAGCTCCCACCTAGGACTTGGGCTCAAAGCAAGGGGAGATCTATCTAGAGCAGAAACAAGGGCGGCAGAGTTACAGAGATCAGAGGTGAGACAAGGAGACAACAACGGGCTTCAGGAAACACAACTGTTCTCCACTGGTTGGAATCTCATCTCTTCTCCAGTTTTCTTCATCTTTAACACCAAAACATTATCATTGGACATCCCAAACCTGTCAGAGTTTTTCTGTTTTCTTGGATTCATTTCTCTACTGCCGTCTGGGTGATTTCAATCACCTTTTCCTCCAGTGGAGTCTAAGGAGTCAAAGAATGCTCTTCTGAAAGAAGAAACCCAGGACGGATCATGGCAGCAAGAGAACTTGCCTAGGTATTTGGTCTACAGCATGCTCATACCTTAAAAGTGGTTCATCTTTTTTTTTTTCTCCTTATCATTTGTTGGAGTTTTTTTAGGGCTTATATTTATTTTTGTATTGTAGATCTCATACAGTCCAAATATGAAGGAAACCTCTTGTCCCCTGTTTCTTTCCACTCCTTTCAGAATAAGTGATACCATCTTATATTAATATTTTGATTTTGTGGATTATCCCATCAAGCCTATATGCTGCCAATTAAACTTCATTACTGCACAGAGATATACTGTGTTTAGAGTCTGTCTAAATTTGGAGGTGTTAAATGCACTACGCTTACTGCAGATAAATGACTGGCTCTAGGTGAAAGGACAATACAAGGATGAGCAATTTCAGAAACACCCAGTGTTAACTCCTGAGAACTCCAACGTTCCTAGTTGTGGGGAGGGACAGAGCTGCTTGTCTCTGGCCTCATAGAAAGGTCAGATGCAGTAATCTACCTTGAGACTGAAGAAGCAATCAGTGTTAATCAAAGAGACCTGGGAACAAATGAAGAATAGGGATCTGAATATGGGAGGTGTAATCTGAATCTACACTGATTTGCTGACAGCTTTTTTTAATTAGGCAAACTAACTCAGAGACAAGAGTACCTAAGCTTGGCCATTATTTGAGTCTACATCCATGGTCTGGGGACCTTTGCCTGACGTCAACTCAAGTCTCAAACTTTGAGATTTCTACCTGTCTCCACTATCAGGCTATACAGAACTGCGCATCTGAAAACCTCTCGTGACTCTAAAGATACTCCAACCATGATCAGAAACTTTAAAATACCACAAGCTGTCCTTGCCGAAATCCCAAGAGGAAAGCCTCTTCTCCACAGAGCTGTTCAATGTTCAGGAATAGTCTGGAAATCCGGCTACACCAATTGAAGTTATTCCCTCCTGGCCTTGGTTATGGAGGATTATTTATTTTTGCATATTTTACTCAGACTATCATTCATTAGGTTATTATTTCTCTTTTTTTTTTCTTCCTGATTAACAGCTTCTTTCTTTCTTCCCACCATTCCAGCACTGGTGTCTTCCATCAGCATGTCCTCAGCCCTTGAGGGCAGCTTTCAACAAAAATCCCCATGACTGACTCTGTACATCTACTCAAAGCGTCCCCAGCATTGCCTTTACCACTTCCCTGTTCTTTGTTAGGCTGCATGCCTTCACCTTCAAGGATCCTCTTCTTAGTGCAGCCATCACCTATTCAGCAAAGTAGTTATATGGAAACTAAAGCTTATATCACAACATGACAATTTTCCATTATGTGTCCTGGCAATGTACTCTGCACTCCAAGACAAACCTGCCTCAGAGCTTATGCCTGGCCACGCAAACGGAGTCAAATAGAAGAAAGAAAGTCTGATGCCTTTTAGAACAGAGCTCTGACAACAAAGGTTTGAATATATTGTAGTAAAAGACACAATATTTACGATTTTCCCTTCATATAAATTCTTAAAACATATAATCACAGTACCTGTTGCACTTCTCCAGCAATTGTAGTCGAGACTCATATTTATCCCCCCAAGATCTGCTCTCACCGTCCATCAGTCGATCGAAGAAGAATGAAATGATAAAACGTGTTACACATTGCATGACTTTGCAACATGGATCAAGCCCTGTTACATGGCTGAAAACACATCTGGAGTAGCACCGTCACTTGTAAGTGCCTTCTCCTCACCACTTACCTGCAGCTTGTGACTGAGACTGTGCTGCCACGCAGCATGGTCTTTTCTTGCTTGCTCAGTTTTCTTGTTTGTTTGATTTGTTTCCTTACAGAGTTAATCATATCTCTGACCTGCCCCATGCATGCCACAGCAGGGTCCTAGGGCTGCACTGGGCCAGGCATGAGATGGGTTACATTTTCACTGGCTTTGCTTCCAGCCTCAGCAAGTTAGACTATGGTCTCAGGGTAGGTGACAGCGAACATGCTTTCCATTTAACTCTGGAAAGAGCCCTTGGGTTTCCTTCCCAGCCACAGAGGTGCCTGCTGTCCTAACAACCCTCGCCATAAAGGCTGTGAGCACAATGGGCAATGGTGAAACTGCAGGAGTCCATCACTTCAGACCACAAGAATGAGTATCTAAAATATAATTTCTGGTCACCAGACTCACCTAAATTCTTTTTCCAGCTGCTCGTGCCTTTCTAATAAATTGAAGTATAAGGCCTTCAGCTCCTGCCCTTCTGACACATTGAGGTTTAAGGTCTTCTGCTCTGAAGTATTGCTTCCATAGGCTGATGTTTGCTGTGGGGTATTAAATGTTTCTCTGAAGAAAAAAAAAAAAAAAAGAAAAAAAGGGAATTCTGAAAATGAAGAATAAAAAAGATGACATACTCTGAAGATGTACCTTCTAAGAGGCAGCCAGTCCATGAGCAGATACTCCATGGCTACATCCATGCTAGTGAATAGATAATAGCCAGGGTACAAGCTCCCTGGCTATGTGTGATAGACCAGTACACTTCTGGATGCAGTTTTGGCAGTTTCTAACCTGTGCCCTGTTTCCTAATGAGGACCCCAAACAGCAGCTAACTATAACAAACATAGTCCCAGGCTCAGGTGCTCCTGCAGCTCAACTGCAGGTGGAGTACAAAGCAAGATCCTTCACACAAGAATGCAGCATCAGGGAAAGCCTATGCATCAGTTTATGCCAATCCACGTCTACACAACTGGTGCAAGGGGTTGTTGTGCCCCTCTCTCCCATGACTTTCCCATTCCTCTCCCACTGAATTGGATTTCAGTTTCATTTTCTTGAATGCACTGGTTTTCAGCTAGATTATCTGATCTCCAGTCTTTAACTGGGGACACCTCAGTGAGTTCTTTAGTTCAGTATAAAATCTGCATTTAAATCAACCTTTCCTCTCACAACAAAGGAGCATGGAGAGGGAGCCCCGACACCTAGGATCTGCTAGGTTCTGCATACAGTTCTTTTCCAATTTCTTTTCCTCTCGCATTTGTATAATGTCTGCCTTACCTTTTGGAGCTAAATTCTATAGCAGGACTGACTAGCCCAGTGACTCCACGGGGAAGTTCCACTGGATATGAAGTAGAAAATCAAGCTTTTACTGAAATATTTAATGGCCAGGAAATGTTTACAGTTTCTTTCTTGCAAGTCCCGGGTCTCTTATGGCTTAAATATGGTAAGTTTACCCAGAGACAACCCCTGTGCAACATACCTGATGTCTTCTGAAGTCACCTCTTTAGGATCAGCGTCCGTATGCTCTCTTTCAGGTATCTCATTTTGGCTCCACATTTTATATGTGAGTCCATCCATAAGCTTACAGCAAGAGAAAATGTTTGCCCAAATGAGCAGCAGCACAAGGGACTGTGCTGCTGACTGCACAAGAGACTGTGCTGCTGACTGCGCGAGAAGCTACTGCAAGTATAAGGCACTTGTTTTCCCACTATGAACTTCAACTCCTCCTATTTCCAGGAAATATCAGCTATTCTTGTAATTGTAGTCATACTCTAATCTCTCCCCAGCCAATCCGGACAGAGATGGGCTGGCTTCTCGCAGCTGCCAGAGCAGTACCAGTTTCATTTCAGTTCTGTCGTTGTATACTCCAGAACTGCACACTCCTGCACTGCTGTCAGCTATGGCTAGCAGTTCGCTCTTTATCATTTCTATAGATTTTGGCACGTCCTACAGTGGGTACTGTTTTTCCCTTGCTTCAGGCACAGACCAAATCCGCCAGGTGTACTGGGGAATAGAGCATGGGCAGAAGACCCCGAAGACACCCACCTGCATCCTGTTCAACCAGAATCAGGAGTTCAAGAAATTTGGCTATGATGCTGTAATGAAGTACAAGAGCTTGCCGTCCAGCGAAGCTCACAAGTGGTACTTCTTCCAGAACTTCAAGATGAGCCTGTACAACAGGGTATGTAGAGCAGCTCCTGCTCAAGGGAATAAGAGCTGTTTGCTTATTGGAGGGATGTGGGATAAAGGAAGTGGTGAATGAAGTCGAGCAATCTGTGTGGTGAGGATAAGAGAAGTCAAAGTGCTCTTTATTAAATGGATGAAGAAATTATTTACGTTCCTTATAAACTAAAAGCATTTGTGGTGGTATTCATTGTCTTCTACAGGGAACAATAGAGCAATTTGAAGTTTGGCAGCCTCAAGGCTGAGACAGGGAGCCTTCCGTATTACACACTTCCGCTGGCCTTTCTCTCCCTCCCTTAAAAGGGGTATGCTGAGGCCAATTTATGGGTATCCAGCTGTCATTTTTCTCATAAGTCTCTGTGCTTGCTCAGAATTGCTCACAGCATTTTCTGGGTTGGTTTGTTCAGCCAAACATAGGATCATAGATTCATGGAATGGTTTGGGTTGGAAGGGATCTTTAAGGTCATCTAGTTCCAACGATACTTCCCTCAATGCCCCATCCAGCCTGGCCTTGAACGCTTCAAGGAAGGAGACATTCACAGCCTTGCTGAGCAACTTGTTTCAGTGTCTCACCACCCTCACAGTAATGTCATACTACCTTAGAGCTTCCTTGTCTGTGCTCCAGGGTCCCATGGGTCTTTCACCTTTTCCTGCTTTTTGCCTACTGAGTTTCACTTTTTCTGAGCACCACCATCTACTTCTACAGGTTGCTTTTGGCTCTGTGTTTCCTAACTTTACTGTGGATATCCTCTACATTGGTGTTTCTCCACTGTGAGTGTTTGCAGAAGGTCTTTGTTACTGTTCTATGTGTGTTTGTTAGCATGGAATAACCCAGAGCACAGAGTGAGCCCCAGATAAATTCCCATATCTGCTCTTTGCATCTCCCAGTGCTAAGCAATGAGCTCTGAAATGGATCTGGGAGGAGGTGAAAGGCATCTGTGAAGACCTCCCTCTGCAGGAAAAGTGTGAACGATGTTGGCTGGTGTAGTGTTGCTTCCTGTGGAGTGATGGGCTCCCACAGACTTTCAGGGCAGAAGGGCTTCAGGGAGATTTTAGTTCACCCCCAAAAAAACAAGAATGGGAAACAGTTCCCAGACGCCTACCTACCCCATTATTTCTGAATCTCCACAGGAAGCATCCATGGAGTACACACCCTTTTCTGTTAACTGAGCCAGGAACAGTGACAGGAGATGAATTTACAAGCAAAAATAAGCATAGATTCCCTTTCTCTTCAGCAGCTGCACCTCTATAACAGGCTTTACCTCTCAGTTCTTGCTCATTGTAGCTGGGCAACTGCCTACTTATGGCTGTAAAAGATCCCAAGTTGATGGATTTGGTGATCTTGTGAGTTAGGGCCAACTTTGCTGCCAAAGCAGAACAAACTGAAACACAGGCCATGAAGGCTGGCTCTGAAACTACTTTGAGTGCAGGCAAATATTTCCACTCTTCCTAGACAGAACCAGCAACCAGGAACAGTTGGAGGGAGTTCAAAGCAGCCATCTGCCTCAGGATTCAGGTACACCTAGGCAGATCCATAAGGCCATAAACCCAGAGGATGTATTCTAGAGAAACTGTGCCAGAACAGAGGGATATTTGTATATTTGTTTTTCCTGTATATATTTTGTTACACACACAGAAACACATGAGCAACCAGAAGTCTCTATGCGCATGTCTGGGAAGTGTCGGATGATGCCACACAGAAGGTACAGTTCTTCCCACCACTGTTCAGGTCGGTCTATAGGGTCTTTGTACAACCTGGAACAGGAGAAATGGTTGACTCATCACTCAACCACACTGGTATTTTGCCTATTGAAATATAACACGGTTTGATGGCTGACCTGTGTCAGTTAGGCACATACTGAAATCATTCTGGGGACTTTACTGAGACATGGAGATGTGTAACATATTCTGTGCATTGCTCAGTGTCTAGGGGACAGGATGTTTCCCAAGGCTGCCACCTATAACCCCAGAGACATTTTAACTGTTTTCTCTCAATGGTAGAAAGTCACTTCTGACATGAAGCTGGAAGCAAGCAATGGAAAGACCCTTCCTGCCCTGTTGGTCTTTGCTGAAAGCCTGCGCTACATGGAGCAGCATGCCCTGAACACTATCCAGGAGGCCTCCTTCAATACTGTCTGTGACCCTGAGGAGATCACCTGGGTTATTACTGTCCCAGCCATATGGAGCTCAGGCGCCAGGCAGTTCATGCGGCTGGCAGCAAAAGAGGTAAAAACAGTGGTTATCCTGCTTCTCGCATTCTCTTCTGATATTTCTTTACCCTTACTTAGACAATCTGCGTTTCAAGCTTTTGTCTATCAGAGAGATAACTCTCCCTTGATGTGTATGCAGGAAAACGTCCCAAGCCAGCAGTAACAACAGCTTTGCCCTTTCTCCTGTGGCTGTGCAGAATTGAGCCCACAGAAATCAGAAATGCAAGAACCGTTACCCCGGGGCATGCAAGAACAGCCTCACTAGCAGATGGAGTCCATGCAGCAACGATCTTGGCACATTTCCTGAGCTGACTCTTGTCTTGCGATTTCAGGCAGGACTTATCTCTGACATGCTTTCTGAGAAACTGATTATTGCCCTGGAGCCAGAGGCTGCATCACTCTGGTGCAAACAGCTTCCACAGGAAGGATTTCTTGCAGAGGGCAGCAACAAGAAAAAGTTTGAAGACTCCCCTGGGATCCAGTATATTGTTGTAGACTGTGGAGGTAACATTCTCCCTTCTTAATGAGTACAAATTTGCTGGGCACAGATCAGGGAGCCCCAATGGACTGCAGTGCAGTCCCAGAGCATGGCCTCCACGTCCATGCTTGTCATGGGATTTTTATTTCTCACTTAAGTAAATCTCACAGACAAGCAGATAAACGGGAGAAGGGGATGGGACTTCTAAAGGCTGTATCTTGTGTAATTCAGAAAGAAGATCTGACTTTATTTATGTGCGTGCATGTGTCTGCATAGGTGGCACAGTAGACATCACAGTACACGAGATCCAAGAAAACCACTGCGTGAAGGAGGTACACAAGGCGTCTGGAGGTGGATGGGGAGGCAACAGAGTGGATGAAAACTTCAGTGCATTCCTCAGGGAGATATTTGATGGTGGTGTATGGGATGAATATGTACAGAACTACCCTACAGAATTACAACAGATGATGTACAACTTCAGACTCCAGAAATGCACTGCTGACACAGAGGAGGTCTATTTGCATTGCTACTACAACTTGACTAGACTTGCAGGAGAAAAGAAGGACATCTCCCACTATTTTAAAAAAACAACAGGGGCTGCTTGGTGTGATGGGATGATCATGATTACTAATGAGAAAATGAAGAGCTTTTTTGAATATAGTATCAAAAATACTATTGCCGCTTTGAGAGAAATCCTTGACAAGCCTGAGATGGCCAAAGTAAAGTACATTTTGCTTGTGGGAGGCTTTGCATCTAGCATCATCCTGAGAGATGAGGTCAAGCAGGCTTTTAGTAAGAAGTATCACATACTTTGTCCAGTGGAGGCCCAACTTGCCATTGCAAAAGGGGCTGTTTTGTTTGGAATCAATCCAGAAATTGTTACCTCAAGAATCAGTGCTCGGACATATGGTGTAAGTGTATGTAGGAAATTTGATGCAGCTATCCATGATGCAAGTAAGCGAAGAGTCTCAAAAGCTGATGGCTATGTCTATTGTGAAGGTCTGTTCCAGAAATTGGTGGGAACTGGGGAATCAGTCAATATAAATGAAGTTGCCCAATATATTTTCAAACCAACAGAACCAGATCAGACGTATGTGGTGTTTGCTTTCTATTCCACAGAAAAGCAGGATGCTCAGTATGTAGATGAGGAAGGGCTGGAACTGCTTGGCTCATGCAGAGTACCAATGCCAGACACAACATTGGGGAGGAATCGCAAACTGAATCTGGATATTAAGTTTGGGCTTACTGAATTTAAAGCCACGGCTACTGACGTTACTTCCCAACAAAGTCGGACAATTACGATAGATTTTTTAGCAGTGTAAATATTTGAGTCTTACAGCAGCATGGCCTAAGTGGGAGGTGTCAACCATCACAATGGAAAGGCAAATGGATCATGAAGTATATAATGTGTCCTTCTTCTCACACAAGTAAACAGTTTGCAATTGTGATTCTCTGGTTTCTTCCATTCTGCTGTACCACTAGTGCAATGCTTGTCAGTATGTGATACAATGCTTCTGCACTGCTGCCTAACTTCCACAAATACCAGCCCACATCTGTTTCTTTTAGCCTAAGGTCTTCAGCTACACCCTAAAATCATCATCATAGAATCGCCATAGAATGGCTAGGGTTGGAAGGGACCCCAAGCATCAGCAAGTTCCAGGCCCCCTACAACAGACAGGGCCACCAACCTCCGGATTGGGTACTAGATCAGGTTGCCCAGGGCCCCATCCAACCAGGATCAAAGTAGGATGCTGAATGCTTAATGGGACCACACACAAACAGGCATCCCAAATCACTATATCCACTACTCCTACAGATAAGAGCACAGAAACCAGTACTTCCATTAAATTAGATTATTGGCATAATTTTATATTAGCACAGAGCATTGAAGTCTCTGGGCCTGTGATACTATTGGACTGCCATTCAGATTTAAGATAAATGCCATAGCCAAGTCTGTTACAACAATCACACACCTTAAGAAAGTTATGTCCGCTACACAACCCACACCAGCGCTTAAGCTCAAACCCAGAACTGATAGAATTGGACCCTATGTTATCAGAAATATAGGTCAACAACAAATGTTGCTAAACCCAGAACGGTCTCTTAAGTGTGTTGAGATGTTAAAGCAGATTAATGTTTCTAATTTTCAGCCAACGTTCTCTCTCTTAAAAATACCCTTTGAGGGCTGGACCTCCTGGCTCCAAGAACAAGTACCCTTTAGGAGCTGAATGCAGAGAGACCTAACTGGAGTATTAGGGACAGCATTGGGGGTTCTTAATGGAACTGATTTGGAAATATTGATGAATAGACTGGCCACTGCAACTAGTGATTTGACAAAATTACAATGACCTTTGCAATCTTCTCTATTAGCATTAGGGACCAAGCAGAGGCTTTTATCAAAAGAGCTAGCAAAGCAAGAAAAGGTGGAGGAACAGGGCCGTGATCTGAAAGCAAATGCACTGGGTGTGGTCCAAGACAATGTTTCTTTGGCCCTCAGTTGCACAAAAGCACAATTACAGATGCGGTCAGTGGCCACCTAAATTATAAGAGAAGGTAGGAAAGGTACTTTCCCCACCAAAATCTAAAAGGTTGCTTGGGACAGTGCCACTGACCTGGAAAGGGAGTTCCACCCCTGGTAGACTTTGGTAAACTTTACCTATGACCCTATCAATAACACAGACACAACCTTTGTGTTGACTGTATGTAACGCATTGATATATGCAATACACCCCACCATTGCATTAGGGTTAAACCACGCTATCAACTGCACTTCACCCTTCCAAACATAGAGCATGGATGTGAGTGGTGAATGAGAAAGGGTCAATTGTGAATTTAGTCTTGCATTACACAATGACAACAAGGATTTATCTGCAAAAGTAATATGATCAATGCTCAAGATGTCTACCCTGACACTGAACAAAACGTTTGTCACTTTGAGGTCCATCCCAGTGCCAATCAGAAGACTGAGCTTGTATGTACTGGCCAGGGTTGAGTGTATTTGAGAACTGCTTGCACCTCTATAACAACAGATAACTATGCATAGTTAAGGATCATTCTAATTTCTGTATTTAGAATTCTGTTAAAATTGCTGGGTATGGCACTTCTTACTTAGCACCAGTGTATCCCATCAGTTAGTTGTTAAACCCAGTCATAGAGTGATGTATGGTGAATACCCTGAATGAGTAGTACCCAAACAACATAAGGAAGACAGACAGTATATTTTCAGATGGATTATCCAGATCGCATAAAGACACCCAATAAATTAAGAAAGGCTCACCTGTCACTGAAGGTCAAGGCTCACCTTGAACTCCACAGGACAGATCTCCAACAAGAGATCTTCCCCCACTGGTGGTCAGTCCATAAATGGGGTCTGGGAGAGGTGGAGCCAGATTCCACTCCTTCTGATCACACAGGTGCACTGCCTTCACCTGTGCTCCCATGGCTGACTCAGTGCTCACCTCAGGTGATCAATCAGTGGTTCAGGCCGTGATTCAACAGTTCCCATACACCAGTTATACAGTGTTTCATAAATTATCACTCATGCCTATTGGAATGAATCTTACATTAGTGAAACAATTATTGACACATCAGGATCTGATCAAAATTTTGGATGAGAACTAAGAAAATGGGAAAAAGACCCTGATAAAAGACCCTGTGACCTCATTTGGTTCACTCAGGCTCACCTTTCAAGTTTGTCATGGTCCCTCTGGATGGCATCCCTTCCTTCTAACATGTCAACTCAGCACTGCTCAGCTTGGTGTCATCAGCAAATTTGCTGAGAATGAACTCAAGCCCATCACCAGTGTCACTGATGAAGATGTTGAAGAGCACTGGTCCCAAGACAGACCCCTGGGGGACACTGCTTGTCACTGGCCTCCACCTGGATATAGAGCCATTCACCACAACCCTCTGTCTACAGCCTTCCAACCAGTTCCCTATCTACTCTTCAAATCTGTATCTCCCAAATTTAGATATAAGGATGTGGGAAAAACCATGTCAAAGGCCTCCCAGAACTCCAGGTGGATGATACTGGTCACCTTCCCTTTGTCCACCGATGTTGTAACTCTATCGTAGAAGGTGACCAGGCTGGTCAGGCAAGACCTTCCCTTGGTGAAGCCATGCTGGCTGTCTCAGTTCACCTGCTCATCCCTCATATCTTCTGGGAAGATCTGTTCCTAGATCTTCCCAGGCTCAACACCCAACAGGTGTGATTGCAGCTCCTTATTTTGCTTGTTTTGATTAGCCAATAAACCTGAGATACTGAGCACGGAGCAGATGCAGCTGTTAGTCATCTCTATCAAAGCAGCACTGAGCAGCAGCACCACAAGCTCACCTCAATGAGGAAACCTGGCTGTAACTTTAAACTCCGTTTGACAGCATGTGGGGGTGTCGGGGAAAAAAGAATTATTGAGCAGAACATGAGACAAGAGGTGTTAAATGCTGAGCATTGTAATTCAGCTGTAGGGTTACATGGAGTTTTTGCAACCAAAGTGCAGGACCCAGAACTTTGTCTTGTTGAACTTCATCCCGTTGGCCTCTGCCCAGTGATCCAACCTGTCCAGGTCCCTCTGTAGGGCTTTCTTACCCCCAGGCAGATTGTCACTTCTTCTCAACTTAGTGTGGTCTACAAACTTACCGAGGATGCACTCAATCCCCTCATGCCACAGGCTGCAGCTTCCCCAGGAAAATAGTGTGTGAGACAGCGTCAAAAGCTTTGCTGAAGTCTAGGTAGACTACATCAGCAGCCTTTCCTTCATCCACCAAGCGAGTCAGCTGGTCACAGAAGGAGATGAGGTTATCAGGCAGGACCTGCCTTTCAGAACTCTTGCTGGCTGGGCCCAATCCCCCTGGTTGTCTCACTCATGCAGTGGAATCACACCCAAGATAGTCTGTTCTGAATCACAGAATCAGAGGATGGAAGGAACCTACGCGTCGATCTGCTCCAACTGCTGCTCATCATGGACATCAACAGCAGGGTGCCCAGGGCCTTGTCCAAGTGGCTGTCAGAGATCTCCAAGGAGGAGACCCCACAGCCTCCCTGAGCAGCCCGTGCCATTGTTCTGTAACCCAGAGTACAGAATTGCTGTCTGATGGTCAGAAGGAACCTCTGTGCTCCAGTTTGCACCCACTGCCTCTTGTTCTGGCACTGGGCACCACTGACAAGAACCTGGCTGTCTTCACTGCACTCTCCATTTTTTGTACCCTCCCTTGAAGTATTTGTATACACTGTATTTGTATACATAAGGTCTCCCCTGAGCCTTCTCCTGGCTGAACAGCCCCAGTTGTCCTCATAGGAGAGGAGCTCCAGTTCCCTCACTGTCTTTGTGGCCTTTTGCTGTACACAGGGTCTAGTTACCAAACAGCTCCCAGAGGATCACTCCCACACATCCAGCTTGGGACTGGTGAGCACCCTCTGCTTCTGGGTTTGGGTTGCGTGAGTTCAGCTGGTGAGGAAAGAGCATCCATCCCTCCATGGTACCAAGTGCAAGGCATGATGAGCAGCAAAAACTGGGACCATGATGCAAACAGCTGTGGCTGCTGGGATAAGAATGGCTGCAGCATGGTCCCAAGGATGTGCTTTGGTTCCTTTTTCACTTGTCATTTCCCCACCTCAGCTGTGATGAGCCTCACACCGAGGCAGTCCCTGTGGTTGTACCATGCTAGAAACCATTTCTCTCTGTTCAGCAGAAGGTATGATTTGCTCTGTTCCTGCAGTGTATAGATTATTAAAGAAACCAAACTACAGAAGAGGACAAATGAATGAAACAAACAAACAAACAAACCAAACACATCTCCCATTCCCTGTGGGTTTGGAAATGAATGCCAGCAAAGCACTGATAACTTCATGATTCAACAGCCAACTTTTCACAGCTATTCCACTTCAAGGCCAAAGCAATAGACTTGTGGGGCTTTTCATTTCCAGTCTCTAGAGATCCCTGAGGTGGGATATAGGTGCGTATAAACCTGTTATCAGTATCAAAACGTTATGAGGTATTATTGCATTCATCTCATAAGGACTTGGCAAACTGCAGGGGAAGAACAGGAGATAATTTCCCAAAGCAGTAAGAATAATAGAGGAAGGTGAAAGAGCAGACTAAAAGCAAGTCACAAAATGGAGTGATGCAGTTGATGACTTCAGTTTGCTTTCTCTGTGTGCAACAAGCTCTGCTCTCCCCTAAGGCCCTGTGTTGTCCCTGTTGGACTCTCCCCGTTGGTGCTTGCTGTCTGGCAGCTCTCCAACAGCTGTGGCCTTATCCCCATTCCCCTGGTCCTCACGGTCAGCTGGAGGCAGATGGCTGGCACGCCCAGCTTCATGCTCATCCCCCCGTGCCTGGCTTTTCTGAAATGTGGGACATTTTTCTGAGGATTTGGGAAGGAGAAATGAGAAGGCTGTGCAGCTTTGCATGAGACTGCTCTTTGTTGGCCAACATTGAGAGGGAGGGAAGGAGAGGGTGCTTGGTTTTAGTGAAGTCTTTAGAGACTATCAATACCTGAGTTTCTCAAAGAGGAGAGGCACTGGCCCAGCATGCAGTAGTGGGGCACACTGATCTAGATGGGGTTATGAGGTTGAGCTGGAGCAACCCTTCCCTTCTGCCCCACTGCCATACAGCTGTGAATTTGTAGGGACCTCTCATCTCTACGAGGAAAGAGGAAAGGAAAAGCACAGGCTGTGAGGTCTCCAGAGTCCAGAAATAAGCCATAAACCCCTTGAGTTGGCTTTTATCTTGTCGCTGCACTAAGCATCTGTACATTCTCCCAGCATTTCAAACGCTTACCTCAGTGGAGCTGCGATAGGGTGATGAGGCTCTGGCACAGGCTGCCCAGAGAGGTGGTAGATGCTCTGTCCCTGGAGACTCCCAAGGTTAGGATGGAGAGGCTCTGAGCACTCGATGGAGCTGTAGGTGTCCCTGTTAATTGCAGGGGAGTCGGACCAGATGGCTTTTAGAGGTTCCTTCCAACTCAAATGATTCTGTGATAATTCTATTACTTACCTCCAGGAGGTCTCTGTGGGGCAGCAACTTTCCATCCACCCCAGGCATTGGGCTGACCTGGCAGACTGTGCCCATTCTTTCCCTCCCCCACACCACCCCAAACAATGAGGTTTTGTCTCCATATGCATCCAGCAGCGGTGGCTCCTTAGGCCCCTAAGCCCTATTTTGTGTCCTGCACTGAGCTTAACCAGCACATTCCTGCCAAAGGTTAAGCCTGGGCACCACGTGGATAATCTGAGCTTTTTTGGCTTCCTTCTCCTAGTGACAGTCATGATGATGGGCCCATGTGTGTTGACCATTCTCCTGCCCCTTATCTATTCCTCTCTACCAAGCCTGTGGGGCACGGGGACAGAACAGGATCATAGCTGCAAGGCAGGAGAATGAGGGTGGCTAACAGGAGGAAAGGCCCTGCTCCAGGCCCAGCATCTTGTACTGGCTCATCTGCTGCCTTAGAACACCACAGCCCTTCAAGGCACCAAAGCCTGGCTGCCCACAGTTGCTTTATTACCACCATCCACACACTGGTATCATTCAGCCTCAGTGGTGTCTGCCATCCACCTGGTCCCAAGGCCAAAGCATGAGCCACAGCAGAGCAGGGAACTGTGAGGAAAGAAGCAGCCATGGCATGAGATCAGGGCTGGAGTGAGTTGCCAGAGCTGGAAAGGGGATCTTTAGAGTGCAGGAGCTAGAAGGGCTGGAAGCTGGGATGGCAGGGCACCATGGTGCCCTGAGCACAGCAACATTCTCAGGAACAAAGCAGGAAAATCATGGAAAGAGAGGTTCATAGGTTCATAGGTTCCTCTCCCTATCGAGAGGCCAAGCACTGGCTTAGACAGGCAGTAGGAAGGGAGGAGAATTGACCTTTTTCTTTCCAACCTAAAATGCCCTGTCTTCCTTTCTCTCCTAGGCATCGAGCTCTTTGCTCTGGCATCAGACTCCAGGCAGGACTGCTCTGCCTCTCTCCTCATGTGGTTAATTTCTTTCCTGATTAAAAGCGATTAGGCAGCTCTAAACCGACATTAATGTGACTGGTAGGAACAGAGACAAAGAGTCCATTTATGACCTCTTAAATCCCCCAGTCAGTATTTAGAGAGCCCTGAAGAGAGACCTGGTGCAGAACCACTCCATCACTGCCTCCGTGTTCTCCTCCCTTCCTCCACCATGTCCTTCTCTGAAGCGGAGGTGCAGAGTGCTCGCGGTGCCTGGGAGAAGATGTTTGTGGATGCTGAAGACAACGGGACAGCAGTACTGGTCAGGTAAGGAAAGAGCCCATCTCACTGCTAGCCAGGAGCAGCAAGAAGGATGGAGCTGCCACCTGGAAGCACATCTCGGTGCATTCAACACAGCCTCACAGGGAACATTTTGGTTTGCTGCAGTTTGTGCAACTTCATGGTGCAGAGGAGAGATCCATACGAAGAGAAGTAAGAGGAAGGGAGAAGGGGTCTGGTAAAGGAGGGAAAGACTGGAACAATTTCTTCACTCCTCCCTCCCAGCGCCAAATATATCGTGATGGATTTATGATAAAATAATGCATGGTATAAAATAGAACAGAAACAAAACATGGGCCCTATTTCCCTCTTTCACTTTATCTTTGAACCACTTTTAATGATTATTTTTTTCAATTGCATGTCCTCAATATTTCTCTTTTGATTCTTTTTTCAGCCTTTCCAGAGAGATCTCTGTTGTATTGTATCCCTCTGGTGGTCTTTCTTCCTTTAGCCATCACCTTGTTTTCTTCTATTCTTCCATAATAAACACGTTTCTTCTATTCACCCTTCACCTACCCTTCTCTTGACTGAGATTCACGTTAACTGACTAATTGGTCAGCCCAGATAATCCTTCTGTTTAGCACACTTCTACCATTGCCTTTTATGTCACATCTTGTACCTGGCTAAGCTTCAACAGATGTGATACATTGCTCTTTCCACCATCATCTGCCTCAGAAACTCAGCTAGAGATGTTAGCAGCATCCAGTTATTTGGCAGCCCAGGGTCATTTGCTGGAGAAGGTTTTGCCTTAGTTTCCTACAGGCCCAGCCCTGCCTTTACAGAAGCTCTGGGCACTCCAGGATAAGAGAGAGATGGAGCTATTGGAGGGAGTCCAGCAAAGGACCGAGAGGATGATGAAGGGGCTGAAGCACTGCTCCTGCAAGGACAGGCTGAGAGAGCTGGGGCTGTTCAGCCTGAAGAATGTGTACAAGTACCTGGGAGGGGTGCCCAGTGCCAGGACAAGAGGTAGTGGGCACAGACTGGAGCACAGAGGTTCCTTCTGACCATGACAGCACTTCTGTGCTGTGCTGGGAGTACTGGCACAGGCTGCTCAGAATTTGTAGGGCCTCCTCCTTAGAGATCTCCAAGTGCCTCTTGGACATGGCCCTGGGCACCCTGCTCTGGGTGTCCCTGATGAGCAGTGGTTGGAGCAGATGGACCCAGGGGTGCGTGATCACCTCAACCACCCTTTGATTCTGTGAAAAGCAATAGGGAGTCTGGACAGAAGTGCCTCAGTCCGCAAGTTAGGCCAAATCTTCTCTCTCGACAGGATGTTCACTGAGCACCCGGACACCAAGTCCTACTTCACACACTTCAAAGGCATGGACAGCGCCGAAGAGATGAAACAGTCGGATCAGGTCAGGGGCCACGGCAAGAAGGTTTTCACTGCCATCAACGACATGGTGCAACACTTGGACAACACTGAGGCTTTTCTTGGGATACTGAACCCACTTGGCCAGAAACATGCCACCCAGCTCAAGATTGACCCCAAAAATTTCAGGGTGAGCCACGAGCCATCTTCTTGGGGAGCGTGGTTGTGATGGGATGGTGTCTTACCTTTGGAGGGGAAGAAGTGGGGAATACGGGCTTTGTATATGTACGTGTATATACAGTTCAGAGCACAGATGGAGGAAGATGGTAAGAGATGGCCGGACACATCTGTAGGTAAGAAGGCCGTGCAGCGGGTGCTGTGCAGGCAGGTCAGCTCTGGTGGGAGCTGCAGAGCTGCCCACGAGCTGTAGCAGGTTTTCTCAGTGCAACAGGATTCCCACACACTTGTCATTTAAAGACAAAAAACAAACAAACAAACAAACAAACAAAACCCAGCTTACACTACAATTCAGTCCATGATGCCTGTTTTTCTCTAGTAACAAGAAATGAGCTTTCCTAGGTCAACTGGAACAGCTGCTGATCATCAATGGCAATGGCACTACCTTCACTGAAGCAATCTAAATTAAACATTCCAGACCAAATGTCTTGCCCAAGTCTACCTAAAGCCACTAAGAGATTATGTAGGCCTCTGTTATCTGCTTTACAGTGCAGGCAGCGCAAAAAGAGGCACCTTCCATCTGAGATCATTCAGGCACAAGGAGGGTGGTTTCCAAAGCAGCAGATCCAATTTTTATTAAATGGGAGAATAAATGAGGATTTCTGCCTGGAAAGATGCATGCAAGCAATACATGCAATACAAAAAAGGAATTATCACTTCACACAACACAACCTACCCAGAAACTAAAACTAAGAAGACATGCAAATGCTCATTGCTGCAGAGTGCTAGGCAGCTTATGAGCAGGATGGATTATCCCTCAAGTCACCTATTGCGTAGGTGTCCAGCACAGAGCTCCTTAACACTTGAGCAGGTCTACCACCAGGAGTAGGATTGCACTGGAGGGACCAAGTGAACCATACTCTTAGAGCGGTCCTAAAATGACTGTGTGTATGGATACAGCCAAAATTACACAGAAATGGTAGATAAAAATACAAAAGTGACTGCAATTTGGGATGAATTCTATAATGCACTTTATTTCCCAGTTTTTTTCCAATTCTGCATGCTGTAACGCCCTTGAATTGTTTTTGTTCTCCCCCCCCGTTCTCCAAAAAACCCAACTTAAAATACATATTTCCCTTTAATGGGGAGGAAAGTTCATTTTCTTCCTTTCTCCCTGTTTAGATCATCTGCGACATCATCTTGCAACTGATGGAGGAGAAATTTGGTGGAGACTGCAAAGCCTCCTTTGAGAAGGTGACCAACGAGATCTGCACTCACCTGACCAACATCTACAAAGAAGCAGGTTGGTGAGGGCAGGCGACCTTCAGCCTCTTGAGACTTCTCACCAGCGCCGATTTGCTGCTTTTGGGCCTCCAGGCACAGTTGGAAGAATGAAAAAGTTAAAAAAATATATATAACAATAAAAGGCTTATGTAATATAGATGTTAACGCCAATAATTTCCTTAGAAAATTGAATTTCTACGGTTCAATGAAAACCATAGATGTATCAAAGCCAAACAACCTGACGAGCTCTGCAGCTGCACCACTCCAGGTGGGTTCCTCTGGGGATGGCCCTCGATGACCACATTTGAAGACCAAGACTTGATGCTTGCCATTTCTGGAAGACTTGCTCCTTTCAGCAGCACCAGCCCAGAAAGGAACCAGCAGCCTTTACCTCACCACCCGCATCAATGACGGGTGGGAAACTGCTCTGAAGTGCCTCCTGGGTCATGGACTTTGTAGAGGTCATTATTTAAGAGACAAAGGAGTTGTTTTGGTTTCGAACTACCACGGTGGGGGACGCTCTGAGCGTGGGGAAGAGTAACATCTGAAAAAGATACAGGGAAAGCCCCAACCCGGACAAGTCAACTGTCCCCCAGCACAGGGACAGGTGCCTCGGAGGAGCTTCCAGCACAGAGGATGGTGACACTGAACGCAGTCACCCCCTGGGCAGGGGGGAACCTCTCCAGCACCTGCATTTTGAGCTATGAATCCCAGAAGATTGCTCTGGCCATGCACCCAGGGGAGGGCAACAGCACCACGCTCCTGCACAGCTTCTCCTGACACTCCCTTCAGCGGTGACCAAGTCCAGAACTGTTTAATTGCTTTTCCTTAGATGTGGTGAAATCATCAGCTGGTAACTGCAAATAACCACAGGCCATTCTGCTTCACTGTAACACAATAAACACAAGGAAAGCTGCTGCATTCTCTCATTTAGGCTCTGCAGGAGTGGAAGCTGGTCACAGTGTGGGGCTGCTGGTGATATGGGATGGGGTGAGGAGGGGAGGGGGAGGGAGAGTTACCAAGAAACAAAACATATAAAACATCCCCAGCAGAAAAATACCATCTTGTAGAGCCAAAAATACACTTTTCTGATTCAAAATATTACCTAAACAATGTAGAAATATACATTCACTACAGTTTAGTTTGTCAGCTTTGCTGAGTGAACACAGAATCATAGAATGGTTTTGTTTGGAAGGGACCTGTAAGATCATCCAGTTCCAGATCCAGTCATCCATTCCTCCCACTAGACCCGTTTGCTCAAAGCCTCAGATCCTGGCCTTGACCTTCCAGTGCTTCCCTTAAGGCCTGTGGCAGGGGCAGCTTTGGTGAAATTCAGGGAACAGAAAGGAACATAGGTGACATCCTGCCTTAGAAGAGGGGGATGCTAGAGAAGTCCTTTTTTCCTTAACATTTCTAAAGCTAATACTGAGATAGCTGGCCAACAGACCATTACTGAGGTGCAGTTAACCTGATGTGCCACACCAGAGCACTGCTGGCCTCAGGAGCAGAGTGGATTTGAGCTGGTTCATTGCATGGTTACAGCAGCCAGACTGCACGTGGTCAGCACCGAACAAGCAATGGTTGGACAGTGATATTTCCCCCCACTGTAAGCCAGCAGAAAGAGAAGAAGATCAAAACCAAAAATAAAGAGCAAGAACCGTATAAAACTAATGGGAGATGAGACAAATGTTTTTTATAAGCCACTGCTTCCAGAGAAACTCTAACCTGTTCTGCTTGCCAAACAAAGGACAGTCCTTCAAATAAAGGTGCCCTATGAAACAGGGGTGGAGAGCAGCAGAACAGACGTGCTGCTGGTGCTGCACCACACCTCTCTCCACTTAAGATTTGTGTGGCACTTGGATATCCTGAAGCTCCCCACCCCGGAAAATCTGATAAATAAAGGCTCAACTCCAAAAACCCTTCATTTGTCAAATCAATGGCATAACATCCCCAGCTAGGGATTCCTCCTAGGAAGAAAACTCGCACTCAGATTTCAAGTGAGTAAATAAGGATGTGGTACGTGGGTAGCCATTGTTATTACACTACTTTACAGGAGCTTAAAGACAAAATGTGCAGAGGTTGAGTATGAACCATGGTGGATACAAGGCCTTGCAGAGATGTAAAGGTCCTGCTCCAGCTCAACACCAGCCACAATGCTGCACTGCCTACTGGACGCAGTGAATTAATAGTGTGTTGTATAGCTGTGACTAGTTGGCCTCCAGAGGCCCTCTGACCTAATCAAAGATCAGAACCAGACAAATGCCAAGATATCACTACAAACATTGCTGCTGTTACGCAGCTCAGTGGTGCCACCTCAAGGAGAACAGCAAGACCTTTATGTAAAGAGAGCTTGCACCTAAACCACAGGATTATAAAATCGCTCAGGTTGGAAAGGACCTCCAAGGTCATCCAGTTCAATCATTCCTCTACCACCAGTATTTCCCCACTAAACCATGTCCCACAGTACCACACATCTAAATGTTTCTTGAACGCCTCCAGGGACAGTGATGCCACCAGCTCCCTGAGCAGCCCGTTCCACCACCTGACCATCCTTATAAAGAAGTTTTTCCTAACACCCAACCTGAATCTTCCCTGCTGCAACTCGAGGCCATTCCCTCTATTCCTACTGCTAGTTCTGTGGGAGAGAAGAGGCCAACCCATCTCACCACAACTTCATTTCAGGTACTTGCAGAGAGCTGTAAGGTTTCCCCCAAGCCTCTTCTTCTCCAGAGGAAACAATCCCAGTTCCCTCAGCCACACCTCATAAGACATGTGCTCTGGACCTGATAAATCCTGCTTCTTGAAAATGAAGTCCTCAAGGAGATAGAGGCTATCCAACTATCACTTTAATTCCATGTTTTTGCCCCTAATGATCTTAGAGTGGTCAGAATCACGACATAAACTACTTCTCCTAGAGCGTGAATCCCCTTAAGAGACCAATATATTCTCGTTAAGTTATCGGACAGTGTGATTTCCTTTATTTTTTTTTTTATTTTTTTGTTCTTAACGTTTTGTTTGTTACGCTGTTCGTAGCTGTTTTTTTTTGTTTTAATACAATTAAAGATGTGCCATTTACACCCAACAAGAAAAAGCAGAAAGAGTCCTTATGGAAAAAAAACAAATATATTGAACACATACCAATCAAATGGTACAGATACGGGACTGGCTTTGATTTCAAAATTTAAGTAAGAAATAAAAAAAAAGATGTAATGCAACAGCTGTTCAATTTCCAAGTCTAAATAGGCACTGTAAAAAGACATTTCAGCTTTCTCCAGCACACATTCCTGTCTAAACGCTCCCACTGTAATCGATTCCTAGGTTCCCAAACAACAACAATGAAAATAAAAATCACTGGGAACATAACCTTAGAATAAAAGTTAATATCCATCCACCCACCCTCTTACAAAAAAAGCAAACAAAAACAAGATTTCCCAAGAAGTACAACTTTTCAATGCTGCTGTTTTCACTGGAGCAGAATTGGAGAATTTTATAAAGGTTCAGAAGCACCCAAGGCAAGTAGTACAGTGTAATTTGTTCACTAACTCGTATTGGAAAGGAGATTAAAAACATTGAGATCTGCATCTTTGTACATAAAACTGTCGTCCTGAATAAAGAGAAATCTTTCAGAAAAGTTTTACAACTCGGTGGAAGTCCAGGACCCAGCTTTAGGCATCATTAAATCAATGGGGTTTAATTCTGACTTAGTTTTAACCACTTTCATATACTGTACATCTACCCTAGTTGGATCAGTATCTCAAACTGCTCACTGGTGTCCCTTTGAACAACTGTAAACTAAACCATAGTATGCAACTCCATAGGAAGCTAGAGATCGGGTGAATATACAGCCAGCTATATCTCCCCTGCCTCACGCTCCTCTGAGCTCCTGGGGTCTTCTGAGCGGCCGTTAGCACTTTCATAGGAACGTTTCTTGTCCTTGAAGTCCCGCGGCGATCTCTCCCTCGGGCTTCGATCTTTGTCACGCGATGTTCTCTCACGATCTCTTGAGCGCTCTTTGTCCCGGGAAGATCTTTCTTTTGAGGATCTGAAAGTGCAGTACATGTGGGAATTCTGATGAGTCACGAGTTCATAAGCTTCCAAACAGCATTTTATCATTTTCTCCTTAATTCAGCTCAACATATGTACGGGAACAGAGACACTGACAGAGACAAAATTTCACCTACACTGATTACAGAATCCAGGTCAACGTTTCACTTTTCTTTCCAATCCTCACCCTCCATCTTGCATTAGCAAGCTTTGCTAGAATTTGTTAGAATTTCACTAAACCTTCCTTGATGAATTTACTGAGAAATTACCTTTTGTTTCCATTTTCTAGCTAAAATGTTTACTTCCACAACAGTGCAGTGTTTTGCAAGATGCAGTATTTGCAAACGGAGAGCCTCACAGACAGCAATGCTATACCACGAACTACGTGAGAAATAAGAAGTCAAACTATGCACTGAGTACACTGGAGTTAATCTGGCACGTTCCAAGTATTTTGCACTACAGGTATATTGCAGAAGCAAAAACGCTCCCAAGTCAATTGTCTCAGACTAACTCCAGAGATTATCTTAGAATAATAGTGAACACAGCATAACAATATGAAAGCTCACACACAATTGCCTTAGCAAACAATATTACTACCAGATGATTTAGAACTAAGGAATCATTTCTCAAGGACAAGATATTGCCTTTTAAGTCAGAACCTGTTAATCACCTCAAATACTCTGGAACAATCACTTCCCAAGTGGTCAAGTAGATACTTCACAATAAACTCTCCCTTCACAAGACACACAGGTAGCATCCACTGTCACGATCACCAGCTATGAATTATACTATAATACATGATCCTGGTTCCAGGACAGCACTTGTGAATGTCTACATTGAGTCCAAGGACAAAACCCTGTACGAAGCCCTGGACAAAAATCCTAAGTAGCTCTGCCAGTCTGGTATCAGATCTAAAAAAGCAAGGTAGCTGTAGCTTCAACTCTTCTAAAGGATGAGAAATTTGACTAAAAGCATAGGACTATGTTGTTTGCTTCCCCCTGCCCCCCATCCTCCTCTTTCCTCAAAAGAAAGAAAATGAGAAAAATAAGCCTGCACCTTCCCATCACCATGGAGAGTAAGCACAGAGCTATAATACTCTGTTTTTCACCAGGATCTGAAGAGTATTTTTAAAATACATTTTCCTAAATGCTGAGAGTGGGATTTATCTCATCCAGCTTTAGATATCTGCAGTGCAGACATCTAAGCTCATCAGCCAGAACTCTTTAACAGCTGGCAAAAAAATAAGACCAATCATAACCTGTCTACCTTCAGACAGAGAAGTGTGTCAGATGAGTCTGCAAAAACAGGGAGGCACAAGATTTACATCTGATCTCGTCATCTAAAACCAGGAGAAAAGAAATCCAACGGTACAATTTCAGATACTTTATTTGACAATACCACGTCAACAAAGGACATTAGCCTTCATCATATGAGTTCTTGCAAGCAGGCCCAAGCACACAGACACAGGCATCTCAATTCACCCACAACCGGGTCTGCTTCTTGACTTCTTAGTTAAGAACATCTTTATTTGTAATGAGAAAGTGAACGTTAGAAGTGCCAAATACCTATCAGGAGAGAAAAGGTGATCAATTTTAGTTACTAGGACCTTACAGCTAATAGCAACGAAACATAGCAAGGCTCTTGATAAGCCTGTAGTCCACAGCTGGGAAGGTCTAGGGCTTCTACTATCTTAGGCATGATACTGTGACTGTCAGATAAGTTTCCATCTTTTGACACATTGCTACTACACCAGATACTTCACGTGTGTTCTACCAGGCTGAGGTCTGCTCCTTATACTCAACTTGAAATGAGATCCCAGCCATCAAGTGATTTAAATCTATCCACATTAGTAGAGCGAATGATGATACAGATTAAAGCAAACATTTATCTCAAGACAACTGTACGCATTTGTAGGATTGTTCTCAAATAGCACACCAACATCTCCTTGTTTTTAGAGTAAAGAAGCATCTGAGAGCTGGCAGCTCTTTATTTTATGTGAGAGGCTCTTCAGAAAATGCTTTCTGAAAACGTCTTCTGAAGAAAAGCAGACACGAAAATCAAAAGGAAAAAGAAAAGCAGACATGAAAATCAAAATACAATGCTTGCTGCAAATGCTAATCCCAGCATACTCATATGTGATGATGTACCTAACAAAATGAGAACGTGACTTCTTGAGAAAGCGTGAGAACTGCCTAACACACTTATGTGTTGAAACCATACTGGATACCATCACAGAATGGTTTGGGTTGGAAGGGACCTTTAAAATCACCTCACTCCAACCCCCTGCTGTGGGCAAGGACACCCTCCACTAGATGAGGTTGCACAAAGCTGCATCCAGCCTGGCCTTGAAAGCCCCCCAAGGAGACAGCATCAAAAATCTCACTGGGCAACCTGTTCTAGTGTCTCACTACCCTCACAGTAAAGAATTTCTGCCAAGTATCTAGTCTAAACCTCCCCTCTTCCAGTCTAAAGCCATTTCCCCTCACCCTGTCACTAGATGCCCTTGTAAAAAGCCCCTCTCCAGCTGTCCTAAGAAGAAAAATAACAAACACCCAAAGAACAAGACAAAAAACAGCTTTAAGAACAGGATTCAGTAGTCTGCAAAAACTTCAGTGATGCTATTGAGTATTTTACTGTACTCTAACCAAGCCCCCAGAAATCACACGGAAGGTCTTATGTTAGTGTAAAATGCCACTCCTCCCACAGAGAAACCACAACTCCACACTTCACTCAATGGCTTCAAAGTTGATGGCGCCATGTGCTGCCACTGCTGCACATTTCAGCAATCCTCCTACTGCTTTTGATGTCACTCTGCTCTTCTAGAAGAGGCTTAAAAAAACATCACATTCCTCAGATGTGAGTTCATGTGCTTATGCCACTCAAAACCAGAGGCTAGGAGTTCCTCCTGAAGCTGGACATGTGCTGCAGTGTATTTTTTCCTGAAGTATTTGGATAACCGGGTATTTTAAGATTGAGGAAGGCAAGTTTGAAAAAAGGTACTTAAACTCCAGATATAAAGAAACGGATTTTGAGAAGAGGATTTGACAATAAGCACTACTCCCACTCAGAACGAGATCTTAGGAGACAAGAAGTACAATATATTTGAGCCTTCAAGTTCAGCTTTATTCTGGAATCAAAATTTGCATTCTATTCAACAGGAAGAATTCTCCCACATTCATGCGAAAAAAAAGATAGATCTAATTGCCTGAAGAGCATCTCTAAAAAGAAGGAATCTAGACTGTCTGAAAGGTCAATAGATAACCTGGCTCCAGTGAAGCAAGGCTGTAGCTGTAAGGATTCATTAGTCTCCTGAAATCATAACTGGCATATTTAAAGAGCAAAAATACTGTTTGACATTAGTAGTTCATCTCTGTTAATTCTCTAATGATGGCAAAACTTTTTTTTTTTCCCCCTCAAGTTAGCTATAGTCCAAAACTCTCACTTGTGCCAAGGATTATTCCAACATAGGTCAGTCTTATTCATTTTGGACAGAAACTGGCACCAAGGAAAGTACTTCCATTACTGAGCTTCATAAAGTTGATATTCCATGCTCTGAAACCTAGTCTTTTTCCTTGCTCATATTAAACATAGCTTGCAAGAAAGACACTGACTTCATCTTCAAATCACTTTGTGCACCTTCAATTCATCCCTGTGGATGTGATAAACTTATCACAGCTGATAGGTGTAGTGTTATATAGATAGCAGCAACAGTAGAACATTTCCATGCTGTTTTCCTTGTTTTAACAGACTTCTCTCAGAGGATAATGCATTATTTGTCCTGTACTTGTCAAATTAGAGTCTGAACAACTATGATGAGAATCTTTGAATTTTGGAGAAAACTGATTATTCTGTCTTGCAAGGCTAGACTTCAAAGTTGAAGTATCAAAGGCAATTTGAGTATATACTTTATGCACTGGTTCATCTGGGTGAACAAACATGTTGATTCAAACAAAAATTTTTTATTTTAAGACTGAAAAACTATGGTTTTGAAGACTGCTATTCTGTCATTGTGAGTGCCTCGAAATGCTCTAGAGGATAACTGATGACAAGCTAACAAAGTAGAAACTGTTGAGTCTGAAACGTTGACTTCGTGACACTAAGGAACACCCTGATGAATTTTAAATACCAGACAGTACTGAATGTATGGACACTCAGGTTTTATTCACCTACCAAAAAAAGAAGGAATCTAAAGATTTGACTCAATTCTGCTTTCTATGCTCTCTTAGCAGAGCACAGTACAACTAGAATGATCTAATCCAGGAAGAAAGCTCATCTTTGGGATAAAGAACACGTGTGAACACATTCAACAAATACTCAGCAGTTACATTACCTTTGGTGATAAAACTAAAATCATTTGAATTCTAAAATCCACATGTTTCGACACTTTAAGCTGGACCTCTTCTCTTCTTGTAAACTGACAGTCTGTCACAGTTTTAAGACTTGGCACCCTACCCTCTATCCTGCACTCAAATCTCTGCCCCAGTCACTGACCTTTTCAAGAATGGAATCCTGGTTACGAGCAGACCTATCTACCAGAAGCCTCGTTTTGCAATTCCAACTTTCTTCAAAATTATGCTTACTCACTCATCTAAAATAAGCCAGTAACCCTCAGGAACAGGCAGCAACTTAGTAATAAAAAAAAAAAAGCAGCCCCAAGACTGCTCTTTGCAGTAATCCTTAAATAAGGGGTCAAACCACTTTCCATGCAAAGCGCTATCTTCAGACCCAGTGCAACAAGTTTAGATATATCTGAAAATAAACTTGTCTGGGATGGTACACAACAGATAACATTCCACCACTGGGAGCAAGAACTCAAGGGATAAAAAAAAAAAAACTGATCACAGTTAAGAAGACTGCTCATATCCATTTCACATCCTAGCGAGCAGGAAACTATTAGGATTCTCAACTTGACAACAACATCCTGTATCACTCCTTCATGACAGAAGAAATACACAATAACCCCACTATTTAAAAAACAGAAAGAAACGAAGAAAAAAAACATCACTACCATACGTTAAATCATAAATATGCTAAGAATATACCTGAAATCTGTGACAGTCTCAGAACGTGTTTACCTTATGAAGTGCTGAATGTAAACTTAATTTAGTGATAAAAAAAAATAAATCTGGCTACGCATGTAGGAAAAGCTGTTTCCAGGCTGACACAGACCTCTTTTTGGAGCTGCGCTCTCGGCTCCTCTCCCTGGAACTGTGCCTGCTCCTATGGTGGCTGCGACTCCGGCTGCGGCTGTTAGAGCGAGACCTGTGGCGATGGCGTTTCTCGCGGGATTTCGAGCGAGTTCTTCTCTTCCGTTCCCTGGAGGCCGAGCGAGACCGATGTCTGCGACGATCTCGGGACCTAGATCTAGGAACAGAAAGGACAGTATCCTCTGAATACTATGACACACTCTATGAATAAGAGAAGCTGTACAGAGAATAGTCTGCAACGTTCTGAGCTATCGCATCGTCTTACCACAGGCACAGAGGGGAGAGCAACATCAGAAGTTGCTACATAAGTCCAAACAGTCTCACAGTCAATTTATGACTATAGATTTGGACTACATGTATTGTTACAGCATAGCCAATTTAGACTTCAGAAAGGAAAAACAAAGTGTTTTAAAACCTTGTGTTTATCAGGACAAGATTTAGTACTCTGAGATGCAGCGATAGGGATTATCTGGCCAGAAGTTGTGTATCACGGTGTTCTGAGAGCACAGGACTATAACCGTCCCCATAAAAGCAACAGAAGTATCTAGAAGGATCTAAACACAATACAAATTCATGATTTTCTTTCTTTAAACCACCCTGCAACAATATCTCATTGGTGACTTTCAACTGCAGGTTAAAAAGTTACAGATGTGAATTAAGAGGTACCAAACATGAGCTTCAGTTTTGAATAAAGTAACCCTCTGCATTCCAAGCATTACCAGAGAGCAACACAGCACTATAATAGCCACAAAATAGACAGACATGGATAAATAATGAGCTTCAGTTTTGAATAAAGTAACCCTCTGCATTCCAAGCATTACCAGAGAGCAACACAGCACTATAATAGCCACAAAATAGACAGACATGGATAAATAACTAAGTAGCACAATGCCACATGCTGCATAAGCACACAGATGACTGTGTAGTCGGACATTCAGTCTGTAAAGAAAGTCTTAAATTAATAAGACGAGACAAACGTAGAATATTTCAGCTTGTGAAAGGCTGGCATCACTGATGGCATTCCTTGTCTGCAGACTTATGTACCTTTTGGTATGCTTGCTGTGGGATCTGGACCTAAAACAAATGGAAAATGGCAAATTAACTTTTCTTACAAAAATCTTATTATCAAATAGAAAGTACAGTTTAGTAATCTTAAGTCAAAGTTTCAGAGCTATTATTGTATTTTTAATTTTACTAGCATATAACTGAAATGTCTCACTTGAGGTTGACATCTTTGTAATACATTAGAAAATACATATTCTCAACAACTCTTTTGGTTTGTTTCTTTTTTTTGTTGTTGTTTTGCAGGTGGTAGTGGTTGTTGTGGCTGTTTTTTGAGGAAGCAGGGATGTGCATACTAGTCCACTTTTTAATTCGCATCCCTTTCAGTAACAAAAGATTACAGTTAAATAGTCAGTACTCCCTTATTTCTTGTCAGACATTATTAGACTGCAATAGATTCAAATGTTTCCACTGCTGACCTCTGGAGCCAGCATGTCAAGAGAACTGTAATTGAGACATTATTCAACCCTATCACCACTAAGCATGAAAGCAACCACTTCAAAGAAAAGCAAGTAATTATTTTCCTTAGTCATACATTCAACTACTTCCATTGAGAAAAAAAATAACATCTATGCATCATATGTCAAGTCTCAAAATACTTAAAGTACATTTGTTCAAATGTGTAGGAAAAACCACCAGTATTCACACAGCAAAGAAAAGGTTTACTGTGAAAATAGTTAAGGTTTTAAGAGTTAAGAATTACATTCACTTTCAGGTCCTCTAAGTTTTCAAGGAATGGAAACTAACACGATTCTGCGGATTGTATAGAACAGATGTTCATGAACAACATCATAGTTTTTCCATTAAACTTAAATAGGTCATTATGTATATGCAGCTGAAATAGATCTTTACCTCCTTAGTTTCTCCCTTTCTTCTCTTTCCCTCTCCTCTCTGCGTTTCAGGCGCTCCTGATTGCGTTTCTCCTGTTTATCAGCCACAATCCTCTAAAAGCAACAGAACATATTCATTAAGTTACATTTCAATATTTTTTCAAATGAAAGTATAAAAACTAAAAAAGCAATCTACACAGTTAGCATTCAGTTCTTTCCCACATGAATATTCCCTTTTGAGTATTAGTCCCTCTCTCTTCCTCAGTATATTTTATCTTTTTCAAGAAACACAGGTAATCGCAAAAGAGCTGCTATAAAACAGATGGCTGTTACACCAAGACCTGAAAGATGCAAACTTAATGCAAGCTTCTCGTGAAGGGAATTCAGAACAGTAAGTCATGTCTTAACGCGAGAGTTTTCATGCCAACCCTATCATATTTCGGCCACTGGGGAAAGGCAAAAGGTAATCGGAACAGGAAGAATTAAGAATGTTATTAACTCCTTCAGCTATGCTGTGAAATAAAGAAATTCAGTCTTAAAAGGATTTGGTTGGGCTGATACCTAGCTTTGAGGCTAGTTGTTTCTGAGTTGTGAACATTATACATGTAATTAGAAAGGATGTTTCAGCTGATAGCCCCCAGGTTGAACTCACTACTACTGGGGACAAGGCACGCTCAGTAGAGGGCCCTCAGATGTGGAACTCACAACTGGAGATCTGGCCAAACCCAAGTCTCGCCACCTTCTGGACATGATGCAAGAAATTCAACTCTTTGTAAAGACCTTCTTCTGAGATGTGGAATTGCCCCAGCAGCATCTTGATTAGATCTCTGAGGAGAGCTCTGAGGAAGGAGGGGATAATTATTGTTTTCTTTTTTTGTTAGTGAAGTACTTCAAAAGATTATTTTATTGATGGTTTGGGAATGTGAAATAATTATCCATGCATATTTTTTTTCCAAATGTTGTAATAATCAGTTAATTAGCTCCTTTATGTCAAACTATTTCTATATTGCCTTGCAAAATATCAGCAATTCAACTACAAGCAAGGTTTCACGTTCAAGTGAATCTTTGCATAGTTTCACAGAGAGATGAAACACGCATGATCTCCTCTAGGTATCTAAGGTTTGAATTACAGCAACTGTATTTTGGAGCCTACACTGCCAATAGTCAATGGAAAGAGTTGGGCTTTCCAAAGGTTAAGTTACAGTATCCATGCAAGACAGCTGGAATATTAAAAAAACCCAAGCTAAGTTACTCAAACTCAGTAGTAACATCTCAGCTTTTAGGGTTTCAATTCATTTAGCAATCACCTTTAGTAACTTCTAGGGTAACATGCTTAAATAAGCCTTAAACTCCATAATTAACGTATTAAGATCATAAATAGCATAAGGGTCCAAGTCCATACTCTTGAATATCGAAAGTCTCTATATAATACAATTCCAGTAAGTCTTTTTTCAAACATACAATTTACGGTCAAGGTAGAGTCGTTTAGGAAAATATAACTGGATTTCAAAACTGCAAGCTATGGAGAACACACAACCTTCCCATAACAATTATTTTAAGTTAGCCCCACTTCAAGACATACACCTTTTTCTGTTTTGACTTTGAATAGCTACAGCCTTAAGTTGTTTGAACTCACTTCAATTATTGTCAAGTCAAGCTTAAAAGCTTTCAAATCACTTAAAAAAAATCTCATAACTATATGACTGGAAAAGTGAGTTTCTGTAGTCTCTCATCATGCAGCTGGCTGTTAGTGCTTCAACCACTTCTGCAAATCTTTTTGAAATTATTTGCTATATGAATTTATTTCCTCTTTCTGTATATTCTTCTTCACTGGTACCAAAGCTATCAACAACAGCCCTATGGGTATTTTATTCTGTTAAATACCACTGCCTTAAGTTTGCTACACGTTCTTGCATTTTCAAAAGCCTCATTATTACTTTCTTTTGGCCAGTTTATTGGATGAAAAGTTAATTTGTCTATCTTCAATGACTGTCAAACATGCTTCAGAGTACAGTTCTCAAGTTTACAGGTTTACAGCTGCTCTTCATTCCCAAGATGCATTTTTTGAGCACATTTAAATCTACCTAGTGCAAAAGAGGCCATCTTATCAAATTATTTAGATAACTGCTATTTAATAAACAGTGTTGGTGTTTAATGAATGCGTACGGTGTTTACAGACTAATGAAATATCTCAAGGTAACGTGAAAGAATTCACACACCCAGAGATTCCATTAGGACTATCTGACAAGTAATTAAGAGCGCACACAAAAAAAAATAGAGAAGTAATTTACCCTGAGTTCCTCAAGTTTCTCTCTTATTTCAATAAATCCTAAGTGCAGTTTTCCTCCAAAGTGGTCAGCAAGTCGTCGGTCATTGTCATGGAGACCAAGATAGGCCGAACACACCTCGCAAACTCGCAGCTTCTGCTGTTGAAAGCTAGAGGCAGGCATAGAATTCCTGTACACTTCCTAAAAGAAAAAAAAAAAAGTCAACTCTTACTTCTCAATTCAGAGAAATACAATTTTTCCTCTCTGTTTTCTCTAAATTTCTTCTCTATTTTCTTCTAAACATTGAAAGTATAGTACTTTTGATAACGTAATTCAAAGCCAATCAGCAGATGTGTTAGCTGATTCATGAATGGTGTGAATTAACTATCTTACTAAGACACACTGGAGGTTCCTTACTTTGAAGATAGATATATTAAAAACAGTATATTAGCAATTGGTTTTGCTAGTATTTTGGATCATGCTACTTATAAGAAGTTATTACCGTAGACAACACAATGAATATATCTTAACACTATAATTACTATAATGAAAAGATTACATATACTCATCCTGAACCCAATTTAAAGCAAGAAATCTACACACATTTTAGAAACAAATTAAACATTATGTTATCCTTGCAACATTTACCTACAAACACTGAGATGACAGATGGGTGAGACTACCAGCAACCCCCTGGTACCATTAAATAACCACAGATGTTCCTTTCTCTAAATTTAACTATCTTGGTGAGATGCAATATAGAAGAGCTCCTGGTGATGTTTGCCACCTCAACATTACAACATCTGCTTAGACTTGCCTGATACAGAAGCCATTAACTATCTTTCAACAAAGACAAGCTTAGCAGGGTATTGAATGGCTGCCTTCACTGATGTTCTCCCATGAGTCACAGCCCAGCATATCACAGCGAACTGTGGGGTTACCACTGTCAAGAGCTGTGAAACTCAATGAGATGGTTAAGTACCACCAAGCACAGACACAGCCATAGCATTCACAGATGCTAACAGCCAGTACACCTAAACGCATCATCACTGGAAATTAGTGTGGTTCTTAACAGCACAGGTGTGCATTTTCATGTAGAAACTTTTCCCATACACAAAGCAAATCCCTTGGTTTTCTATGAAGAAAAAGGAAGAACCAGTAGCTAAGACATCTGGCACTACAGTTACTGACCAATTCAATTTTGTCCTCTCCATCCCACAAGTCTTAAATAACCAACTTACTTCAGCTTCTCTCTTCTTTACCCTGGCCTTCTCCACTTCATCCATTACTTTTTGAGATTCTTCCACATTTCCATCAGCTCCCAGCTGTTCTACTTTGGCCAGAAGTTTTCCAATCTCTTCATTCAATTCATGAACTCGTTCAGCCTTGAAAGAGGAGGAAAGGCTCAACAAAGGAAGTGCTCTTAATTATGGAAAATAATGTGAAGCAATACTGAGCTATTCCTATGTTCAAAATTCATAGGATAAAATTAAAGGAAGCACACAGAGAAGTTCTCCAAATAAAAAGGAAATAGAATTGCCCCTCATCAAAACACGTAGAAAAAGGTTTAGGAACCAAGCAGCTCTAGGGCAGGATCTTGTTCAGAGATTTCAAGTAATTCACACTGTTGCCTATGCCACAGAGACTTGCAAAATTAGTATTTATACAGCCATTCCTCCTGCCATGTGTATATATTTGCAGAAGAAAACCACACAAAATGTTTTGTTTATAGATTCATCAGAATGAGCTCTCAGATTGAGTAGTCTGAAGTCAGTCCATTTAAAAAAAAAGAACAAAAACAAAATTAGACTTCCGAAAGAACTTCAGCAATTAGTTTTACATGCTTACTTTAGCTGCAACTTCAGCACTGATCTCTTCTTGGGTTTCTGCTAATCTCTTCTTAGCAACTTCTGTTCTCCTGTCACAGTCTGCAATAAATGACTGCAGGTGGTCCATTGCCTACAACATCAACAGAACGCTAATTAATGTTGTAAAGAACACTAGCATTTCATCACCCTTAACAGTTTCCTGGCTTAAGAATAACTTTTGTAAGTTTTCCTTTGTGAAACCTTTGTAAAACAGTAACATAACAGCTTACAGTGTATAATCACATTAACATTTTAAAAGCCAGTCTACACATTATCAAAATGTGTAAGTATTTGCAGAAATTTAGAAGGGATTCTGTCTAAACTCATTAAGAAACAGCCAGCATTTATAACATGCATTAACATCCCTTAAAGGATAGGTATATTCACTTCATCCTACCAACACATGCAGTACTGAAACAATCTTCCACCAGGGTTCTAAGCTGTGAAATATATTAGTGTCACCCACTTCCAGCTACAACAAACCCAAATCTTTTATCTGAGCTCAAGACTAACTTCCTAGCTAGGAGTTCATAACCGTACTACTCAAACTACAGCATACTGAGACAGCACGTCATTTGTTAACCCCAGTACAAAATGACTTCTTTTTCCCCCAACAAGTAGAGAATATAAGCCTGCCTTCAAATTATACACTGCTTTAACGTTTGCTTAGTAATTGCTACAGTTAAGACAGCACTCAGGTTCACACAAATTTGTTTTTTGTAAGGCTATTAACAATTCTACCTAAACATGACTACAAATTCAAGTGCAATACTTGTACACAATCATTAGGAGCCATTTCAAAACTACTTTCCAAAAGTTTTCCTTCCTTGTGCACCAAAGCTTATGGATTGCTGGCCAGTTTATCCCCCCGAGGGCACACAAGTTACACTTTCTCTCCATCATTAAGACAAAATACATACATCAAGTTCAAAGAAGAAATCTTGATCTTTGGATGCTATTTCATAGTCTGCCCTTAATGCCAGGTCATGCACTTTCAGACACTCTCCAAGGTCCATTCTCTGAAAAAAGATACAGGGAAATTATCACTACAAGTAGTATACACAAGAATGAAGTTAGAACATCTGACTGCTAAAAGAAATCATGGTGAAACAATTTCTTATGGAGATAAAAAGTTAGTTTAATAAAACTTTAAGACAAAGCTCAGGTTTTGAAAAAACATGCATTAATGATGAAATAAATATGCAGACAGTAGACAGCTTATTCTATGATGGTTGTTCACATGACAGAGTAACATTATTGTTCTGCCTAAGTTATTCGACTGAAAGTTCTAAAAATTCTAATCACTGAAGTAGAACATCCTGTCTTGATCTAAAACAAGGGAACCAAGATCCCTACCAATAATTAGCAATTAAATGGTCAAATGCTTGATCTGATCTTTCCACACAGCTCTTGATAAAAATGTTCTGGCTACAATCATAATGTGGAACAGCTGCCACCACAGCATCACTGCTAAGTACTGCTTAAAAATAATACTCAGAGCACATAAAGTAAGGAAGCCAAAAAAAATCAAATTTCTCCAAAACATTTTGCTGATGAGTAGAGACGAACTGAGTGTCAGACCATCCCTGTGAATCAGAGAAGAAAAAGTACAGACATTTTACTTGTTATCTAAAACTGGTCTAGAAAAGACAGGACGGAAGCATGAACTAAAGCAAATTCATTCACTGAATCTCTAATCTTTGATATCATGTAGAATATAACCAAGAAGAGCACTCAGCTTTATTAGGTATAACAAATACTGGCTTAAAATTGAAAAGGGTGCACTGTATAGCAAAAGGAATTTTGATGAAATCTGTTTTCTTCATTTTCTTATTTCTTCTTACTCCATCTTGTAGCCTGCAAATTACTTTGAGCCCAGTATCACTGCTGAGAAAAAATTCTGCCCTCCCTTTACCATTTCTGTGCCTCCCCTGTTCCAGGGCATCAAAATATCAACTGGGAAAAAACAACTTCACAAAGCCAAAAATTGAGACAATTTTTTAGCAGAGTACCTTTGTCCAACATGTCAAGCAGCCACACAGAGATGTTTACAATATGCAGGGGAAGTGTAATAGGGGACCTGAGTAGCTAAATTATCTTACAGTACCAAGATGTCATTTCACTAACTCCTGAATAGCTTCTGTAAAATTAGCTGAAATTTTTAGGGGGTTGTGAGAGGAAGATGATGTAGTATTTACTTTTGTTTGCATCACAACAAGAAGAAGGAAGCAATTCAACACTTTGTTTCATCTCTTCAATCCAACTTAGAGCACAGCCTTATAAACACTCACGGGGCATAACAGAGCCTTCTAAATGCTCATGGGGCGTAACAGAGAGCAACAACATATACAAGAGAAACCTGATTCCCTCTTGTTGGCTTTTCTGATAAAGAAATTGTATCATTGTTAGAAGTGCTCCTCAGCACAGCCCGTAATCATTTTGGCTACTGCTTTGAAAGTACCTTAACAGAAGTATTACTAAAATATTTACCTTAAAAACTCCATTAGTAAAACCAAGCTTAGAAACATAGACAAAAGTTGAAAAGTTAAGCCAATTCACGTTATATATAAAATCAGGTTAAAAAGCACTTTGGTATAAGTTAAGCAACGTTATGCAAAGTTAGTTCATACTGAGGATGATTCAATAGTGTCAAAAGTCTACACTGGATCAGAACTGCTGAGGAGCTAGATAACTACAAAGAAGCTCATATTATAGTTTGGTTCATGTGATCACTTCTAAAGTAGATGGATTGCAGATGAAGAAGGCCAGAAGATAAAGCAAGATATTATTTTCATGCTCCACACATCCACACTGCAATGTGGTGCCAAGATGTGCCTTTCCACAAAGGCAAAGCACCAAAAGTCAGCCATTCAAGATCAATCATATTTGAAACAGAAGGTGGCTATAAGGGAGATGGAGGTTCAGATTTTGATCTACTGCTGAAGGCTCAAAGAGCATGCACATAAAATCACTGCATCAGCAGTGAAAGGAAGTTTTAGACAGACTTATGTTACTTAAAGTGATTTACAGAAGAATTCTGATGAGCAAAGCAAAGAATAGGGGGAACAACAAAGTTCCCAGGCTAGACATAACTGGTTTATGGAATATGAGAAGCCATATACATATATCAGGACCTTTTGCAGATACAGAATTCTTAATGAACATTAAAACCAGAAAAAAATCCCACAGATCCTGAGAATCCATATCAGAAAGGAAGGTGACTATTGAAGATTAAGTCCAGAAAATATTCCAGCAACCAAGTGCAGAGCAGATCTTTTGCTGTTGCAGAGCTCTATTTAAGAAAAAAAAAAAAAGTGCCTGCTACTAACAACTTGCTAACCATTTTCTAACACCTTCTTCTTTCACTCACTGTTAAACGGGCATTTAAAGATGCTGATTTCCCAGAGCTGACGTTTAGATAAGTCATCTTTCATCCCCATAAACCTCATACTGATATGTTTCAGTAATTATTTTTGCCATCCCATCCATGAAAATGGATAGAACTGTATTAACACAGGAAGATGTTGCTTCCTGTTGATGCTTGGAACTGCATCAATCAAATCAGGTACAGAATGACCATTACCCTAGTTTGGTATATATGGGCAAGAAAGAGGTGGTCCAGAATACAGACAACACAGAAGCTGAAGAGCTTTTATGAAAAATAAATGTGCACTCAAAGAAGCTGACAGCAGTTGCTGAACAGAGTCGAAACCATCAGATGTAGCACTGTTCTTGAAACCATGAACTTGATTTTCAGATCTTGAGCAATCTACATGAAAATTATCATTTTTGTTACAGTGTATCTCACACTATCAAAGTTTCTAAGAACAGCATGCACCTTTGAGGCATTCTGAAAGATAATACTCTGAGCAGCACTTCTGTAGAGAACTCTTTCTAGTTAAAAAGATACTCTCACCAGAACAGCTAACGTTCAGCAAGAGAATTTGTTTATGAAGTTCTGATCTGAGGGGAAACATTATGTGTTCTTGAGGTACCGTACCTCTTGCTTTATCTAACTGACAAGAAAGATATTTCCCCTCTTTAATTTTACCTGCCTCTGAAGGCTTCAGTTTCTTAGAATAAATTTTAACTGAAAGACAAAGCTAGCAGCAGTCTCACTTTTAAATAAGATGCGTTTCTTTAGCATTTTATAGCCTGATTATAAATTATCATTAAAGTCATATAACCATACAGATGAGCAGCGATAAAAAACAAACAAGGCACCCCTTCATCTATATACATGATGCTCATTAAAATAGAACGTGGTAAATGAAGTCATTCTTTCATCACTAGTCAAAGAAATTAAGAATATGTCTAAAGAGACCGATGTGATCACTTATTGTCACAACAGAGCTTTTAGAAATTCATCACCACTAGGTTGAATACTGCAAATTGAGGTGACTTATGCAAGTCTAATGTCATTTGCAAAGGTTAAAGCAGTTCACGTGATCAAATCAGACCTAAACTGATATGCTGATCACCTCCTATAACCTCCTAGAACATCTACTCTCTGTAGCACTACGTGAAATAATCACATCAGCACAACTAAATTTTAAGCATGGAATATTTCCACGGAGCCAATGAACTACTGACAAAGAAATCAGCTCCAGATGAAGACACCTAAATGCAAATACTGAAACACATCTATCTGCAGATGTGAGGAGCACAGTAAAAACATCTGGGTGGTACAGAGCAATGAGACCAGACGGATTGTGCCCACCTTCAGGGGGACATCCAGTGGCATGCGAACTGAATCTTTACGCTCCACTGCAAGCTTGGACACCCAGTTCCCAGATGGAACCTAAATTTAGATGTCTTTATCTGGAGCTGAGTTCCACCCTAATAAGCTTAAAGATAATCACATATTATGTTATCTTACGTTGCTAAAGCAAGGTCCCCATCTATATTGCTGAATGAGTCCCGAAGGGCTGGGTGCAAGGAAATCATGTACACAAAAACGCACTCAACTTCAGAACTGCACCAGACAACTCTGGGGTCTATAAAAATAAAATGCAAAAAAAGCATATATTCCTCAACGAACTCACACAAAAGCAGATGAAGTTCACCCAGTAGAAAGAAGTTTCTCAACCACAGTTTGCAAGATCAAACAAAATACTTGTGACCTTTTCCTCTCAACAGGAAAGGGCAACCAGTGTAATAAAACAACATCACTGAAGAAGCACTGATCTGTTGGGGCCATCAAAGGCAGCCCGCAAGCTACTACTGTAAACTTTCAGGCCATTACTCCTTTTAACCTTACTAAAGGTATTTGGCTTTAAATGTCACTACGTTAGAACTTCAGTACTCAGCTATTAATTCAGAGCCATCAACTTCAAGGATCAGAGCACCAAAGCATGAACAGTGTCAGTTAAAAACAGAAAAGCATTTGTGAGAGGCAGTGTTAGAAGTAGGTTCTGAACACAGTTTTACAATCTTGAATACAAAGTCATTTCTGTGATCTTACTGACTAGCTTAGTATGCGCCTCATGCAAACTTAAAAACACACTTCACATACAATATAATCACAGGCACAATCCAGCCATAACTGTAACATCATCCATCAGTTTATTACCTTTGTTTACATTTTTGCTGTTAGGATACACTATTCTACCAGCACCTTCCACACAGCCCATTATTTCCATGAAGAAAAGGATAACTGAAACAGAAGGGACTGTTTTTGGGGCACCCAGAAGTTCTGAAATTCTGAAACAGTTAATTCTTATGACACCACAGCCCTGAGTCAAATATTTAGGCTTCCTTGAAGGGCTATTTTACCATAAGCTACTCCAAGGAAGTAAGACAGGTGAGCAAAAGGAAGCTTCAAGTCAGAATCTGTGTGCTGTTGCCCACCTACACATTGGAAATCTCCTAGTAAAACTCAAACCTTTAATAATTTGTGGGTCGCTTTATTGGTACTTTGTGCCATTTTTTCCAAATAAACACCTCAATGATAACAAAAAGATAAATCTGATCAAAGAAGCTTGAGGAAAATAAATCACTGTAAATGTTCTTGAGAAGCCCAGAAATGACGAAGAACTTCCTACAGTATTCTTACAAAGAAACAAACATGCACTACAACTAAAGAGAGAGGAGATTTACAGAAATCTGGATGAAACAGAAAGTTTCCAGTCTTCCAGTAAATCTGTGCATGCACTACTGTTGCTGATACATACTGCAGTCTGAGGAATGTGATTTTACTATCAAGGGAAATCAGTACACATTCCTTAGTGGAGTTCTTGATATTTTGCCATTATAGAACAAACCAAATTAGCATACTGTACTCATAGCAGTTATATTATTTGTTTCATACATCTGTGTGTCCTCCCCAAGTGCTTCTAACAAGTAGGTGGGATGGAATATCACAGAAGTCTGCATTTTGCAGATGGGAGCAGTAACACACATTTCAAAGGAAGGTGGATCATCTTATGGCAAGGAATTGGCAATTCACACCAAGTGCTTTCCTCATAAAGCAGTCAGTGAAGATACTTAACCATATAAACTGGCTCAGTGGAACAACTTCTTAGGTAAGCATAAGATTCCAGTATTGAATTAAAAGTCACGCAACTCTCATCACCTATCTATCTTGAACATTAAGATTTTCCTCTCAAAACTCAGGAAATAAATCCACGTTCATTTCCCAAATTGTCAATAACTTGTCAGACACATTATCTGCTTTCTGCTCTTTTAATAGCTGTGCTGTAAAAGTAGAAAGCACCTTTCTTCAGAACACTGAACAGCAGAACACTGGATGGGTAGTATATAATGGCTGCTTCTGATAAGTCCCTTTCTACTAGTCCCACTGACAGCATTAAGCTAGTCACTGTTTTTATGGACCTAGAATGACATCATAGAATAAATTCTGTCATCCGATGACTAGAATTTTGAGGAAGAAAGCAAATGACAGATACTGACTGAATAAAAACTCCAAGAGCAGCAGCAGCAGAACCCAGTGAAAGACAGAAAAAGAGCTTTAAGCAAGAGCCAACATATTCACAGACAAGCCCAGACTACATGCTTGATCTGCACTGTAAGAGGTATTATTGTACACTACCTAGAACCTTTAGAATTATAAACAATTCTTACTTGCTAACAAGTCATTCTAGAAGTATTTGCTTATGGAAATTATGCCACAATGAACAGCTGCAAAACTAACATTCTAACAGAACCCTGTGAATTCTGAGCAATGACTTCAGACATTTCTGTGGCACATATTTATGTCCCCAGCCAGGAGGTCTTTTGTTCATCACACAACCAAAGCATCAGACAACAAAACAGATAGGGAAAGAGGAACACTTCCTTTATCCCCCTCCTACTTCAGATAGTTACATATAAAACAGCTGAATAGTAGAACTGTTCATGCAGTGATACACAAAGCACTGTTACCAAATTGTTATCACTTAATGCATGTCTTAGCTGAAGCTAAGACGGTATAAGTTCAGTTGATACCTAACACATCACATGAGGAGGTGAAGGAGGAGGCACAAGACTTAAGAAGAAACTGAAAAAGGGGAGCTTTTCTATTCCACTTCCTTTTTTATTAAGACAAATCTTAAATTCTCTAGTTCAGTTCTCTATTCATTTTGCCTCTTGATCACATGCTTCATAACAAAGTTGCATCTACCTTTCTAAGGACTCCTCAGAGAAGGGAAGGACGGACTGTACTATTGGTCTGTCAGTACAAGAAGTGCCAAAATAAGTAAAGCAAACAAAATTAGTATTGCAGTGAGTATTTGAAGCCCTTTGATTTATCAGAAGTATCAGGTAATTTAAGATCACAGTTACTTGTATTAAAGGACAGGTCACAGGTAAGCCAGTTATCAGGTCAACATATTTAAGTCTTTTCATCTTAGAAATGAACTTAATTTTGTATTTCACTGAAGATTCCAGTCAAGTCAACCATATGCAAGAGTAACATACAGACAACTAATAATACCTACTTGTAAGTTCAAATAGCCTTTCAAACATATTTTCCAAGGGCTCATTTTCCCCTCTGCCATAGGATAAGAAAACATGCCAACATGAATAAAGCCTAATGAAGCGCTGCATTAACAGTAGGCAAGTGAGACTCAGTACATGAACACACTTCATCACTCCATGTATCATGTGTCCTGAGGTAACTGCCTAAATCTACATCCTTTCTCTGTAACCAGTGTAATGCAACTTCCCTGCCTCTCAGAGAAGGTAAGCTATTTTAATCAGACAGCCCAAAGCAAAGCATCAGTGAAAAACTCAAGACAAGTTATTAATATACTATAATTAGGTATTTCTAAATTCCTTAGAATCTGTAAAAACGGGACGGTAACTGGATGTCATACACTGTGTCACTTATGTTTAATATGTTTCAGCTTCTAGAAATACAATGATTGGAACTTTCAACTGCTTCCACAAAAATGCAACTAAAGAGAAAAAAATAACCTCTCTTCCCTATTCAGGTGTCAACAGGATGTTTTAAGAAAGCAAATTCATAATTAATGTCTTGGTATAGTATTTTAGAGGAGTATTTCTGCTAGTTGCAACACTACCAGTGTATAAACACACTGTTATAGCATAATATATGTAAGTAGCCCTATTTTAGGTTTTGTTATGCTATAGCAAACAAATAATAACTAATGCACCAGCACAGGTTGGGGGGTGACCTGCTGGTGATGAGCTGTGAGGAGAGGTGGAGGTTGGCCACGAACAAGCAGTGTGCCCAGGGGGCCAAGAAGGCCAATGGGATTCTAGGATGCATTAGAAAGAACGTGGCCACCAGGTCGAGATGATCCTCCCCCTCTACTCTGCCCTGGTGAGGCCTCACCTGGAGTACCGTGTCCAGTTCTGGGCTCCCTGGTACCAAAAAGACAAATCTCCTCAGAAGAGTCCAGTGGAAGGGCTACAAAGATTATAAGGGGTGTAGAACACCTCTCTTAAGAGGAAAGGCTGAGAGAGCTGGGTCTGTTCAGCCTTGAAAAAAAAGAAGACTCACATTCTGTGTCTGTAAATATCTAAAGTGCATGAGGCAAAGGGATGAGGCTAGACTCTTCTCAGCAGTGTGTGGTGATAGGAGAAGGGAAAATGGCCACAAACTGAAGCATAGAAGCTCTGCAAAAATGTGCGTGGGAATTTCTTCACAGTGCAGTGACGGAGCACTGGCACAGACTGCACAGAGAGGTGGTGGAGTCTCCTTCTCTGGACACATTCAAGACCCACCTGGACACCTACCTGTGCAACCTGGGCTAGGGAGCTGCTTTGGCAGGGGGTTGGACTCCATGATCTCTAGAGGTCCCTTCCAACCCCTACAATTCCATGGTGCTGTGATTCTAAGTAATGATTAACATAAAGCACCAAAAATGGAGAGGAAAAAAAAAGCCTCTGTAATGCAAAAGTTAGGTTTTGTATAAAAGCTGGTATGAATCCTAACTGAGAGCACTCTGTGACTGAAAACCACAAAGTTAATAGATATCAAAAAAGATCAAAAATAATTCAATTGCTTTATTATTAACTAAATGAAGCAAGACATTCAGCTACGTACAGTTCCAGAGAGGACATCATGAGGGCAGCAGTTGAGGAGGTGACTCTTGCACACTCTGTCATCACTGAACTTGATTCGCTGGCGGGTTGTGTCACCTGCAACATAGAAACCAACACATTCTAGGTTAGAAATCTGGAGAAGCCAGACATTCTGCAAGATACATGCAAAGCATTAACACTGTCCTGTCACGTAGTGAAGGCCTATGGAGACTAGAACTTAAAACACTCTATGCTTCTTCGTGAAATAAAGCCAAAACCACAAATACACATTTTAATGCTCTGAAGAGCTATAGAAAAATACTCTCATACTTTCGCTTCAAAAATGTAGTGTGAAAAGTGCTTGAAACAAGAAAGACAGTATTAGCTTTAAAATACTTTGCTACAACAGCATTTTTAATGAGCTCTATTCAGATTTTATGTGAAATAGCAATTTATTTCTAAGCAACAGTTAGCAAATAAAAACAGTCTCATAAATGAAATGATACACAGTGAGTCTTCACTGAATCCCACCTGACACTCATTTTATTGTTTTGCTTTTTGAAGCAAAGCACCCTCTTACTTCTGATGGGAGTAGCATAAAGAGTTGGCAAAGGAATGAATTTAAATGCTTAAAAACCTGAAAAAAAGTCAGTCAAATATATGGACTTAGCCTATATGCAAAATTATTTTACAGATGTTTGCATATAACTGCATCATAAGCCATATATACATTGTTTTTCCTACATGCTGTTTGTTAGGATGGGAGTATCTTAATTGCATCTTCATCATAGCAGGTTGCAGTTCCAGCTTCAGCAGAGGTATCAATCTGAGCACACTCTGACATCCAGACTGCAAGTTTAAAGAACCCCATCTGGGAGCAAGACCTGAAGTCTCCAAATCAAAGTCACCACCTGGTAGTTGAGGGGGAAGGGAAATACGCTTTCCTTCAAGTCATAATGTAATCGTCACTTTCTGAGATTCAGAAGAGAGGCTGCTACTACGGCTCTCTTGCTGTTAAGACACAGGCATGATGAAACAAACACCTTAATCTCTCTCAGTGCTCATCTATTCACAAAAAAGAAAAAAAAACTTGTTAAAATGTTTAATCATTGAAAACCTACTGGTGAATTACTGAAGCAAGGAGGGCTGCTGAGTGAAAAGAGACATACAGTGAGTACACACAGCAACCTTATCCGTTTCATCAAGGAGTGTAAGAACATGGATACCTTTTGCAGTTACTTCATTTTTATGACTCGATGGTTGGAAACACTGAGAATTTTGAATTTATTAAACAATTCAAAAAGTCAAATCCAATACTTGGTTAACTACAACAGAGGGGAATTAAGGAGGAAAAAAAAAAACACGTTCAGCCTTTCCCATGATGCAATCACATTTATGCTCCATGCATAGGATGCTAATATATATAGCATTTTTGGATGGGCCCAGTTTCAGATTACTAAGCAAACCAAAGTTCCCAAGAACACCACGTGCTTAATTTGACTGCAGGGATACAACAGCTAAACCCAGTAATCCACGGGCAGAAGGCAGCTTCAGAGCAGTTCAGCAATAGGTTTTCTAGAGGTTAAACTTACCACTGTTACTCACACTACTAAAAATTTGGAGCAATCCCTTTAGAATCATGCCTGCTACTGCAGTAGAGAATTCTACATTTTGTTTTGCTTTTTTGGAGGTGGATCCATAGTTTGTTGTTGGTTGTTTGTTTTAAAACACAACTGCGTTTGTTCCACATTCATTAACACATCTGAAAAGTTAGCGATAACTCACGGCTCGGCGAATGCGGGGCCTTTCTGACACTCCCTTGCAGATTGATGTAGACAGGCAAAGATACATTGAACCTTTATAAATAAAACAAGGGGCCAGATTGTTCAGTTTGTATAGAATAATAGACTCTGCCAGCAATTTTAACACAGCATCTAGAAATACACGTTGACTGTAGATTCTTCTATATAAAGACAAATGAACAAAAATCAAGAAAACTATTTTAAAAAAGGCAGCTGATGGCTATTAGGCACTAACGTAGCAGCAGTTAAAGAGTCCCCAAGACCAGGAAATTGCTGAGAGACTTATGGTTCCCTAGGTAAAGTTGGAAAGAAGTATATTCACAGACATTACCTCAACATCTAGAGGTCATTCTCTCTGCATCTGTAACACAATTAATGACTGACTCTGCAATATGGTCTTTTTCCCTCTAAGGGCAAGCATGATAATCACAATTACCAAACTGGGACAAGACAACAGAAAAAATAAAAAAAGGTTCCAGGAACAGATCAAACAGCAGCCTTATAAATTCACACTGCGACTGGCAATTTGCCTATCTGTACTGTGACTCTGGTCTAGCATTTAAGACTTTCAGAGAGGTTCCTGTACTCAGAACGTTCTGGAACACACTTTTTCCTATCTACATTCCCATTTCTTTCTAATCTATGCTGTTTCCGATTTGTAAAGAAAGAAGTGCTGTGTCCAACATCATACAGATAACTGAATCGTATATCCCTCATTTGAAACTCCAACTGCCTCCTAAGAAAATATTTTTTATTTTCTCATGAATTTTTTAAGCTCCAATACCCCTAGAACAGCACAGAACTCCTGGCCTACAGACCGGTCATCTGCACAGGATCATGACCACTGGGTTCTACATTGGCTGCTGGAGGGAGCAAATAAAACCCACAGATCCATGCTATTCCCAACACTCAGCATACTGCAGACATAAGTGCCTTCTCAGTCACCCACAAAAGCATGAATGTAACTGTTCCTAAACCCAGGGCTTTGGTGGTCAGACAGCCCACATGGTGCTTCTCTGAGGCAAACCATGCTTAAGCTGGCACACTCTTCATAAGGCCAACAATTAAGTGAACACTAAACAATCGTTAGGAGCACTTAAAGGCTTCATACATTCTGTAAAAAAGAAAACAGATCTGAGGATCAAGTACTCCCAAACACCTAAACTTTAGGAGCATCCTTAAACACTGATAAAGAGGTCACCATCACTAACATTTCAGATCTCTTAAGTTCTACTTTAATAGGTAAATCATTAAATTAGCTCAGAATAGCAACTTATTTAACCCCTGATCTTTAGGACACGTACTCATTAAAGGAATCAGAGACAATATCTATTACTGTAAGCCATTCCAGGGTTTCCAATGACACTTTTTTTTCATTAGAAAACCATCACTGGTTAAATGTATATAAAAAAGGAAAATGTTTGTTCCCTCAAGAAGCAATTATAGTTTTATGCAGTGTACCTTGCCCAAATCACACTTCTATAGCATACTACATAGGCTGCTCCAAAAGTAACGCTTCCAATTTAATTCCATGGAAGCTACAACACAGAGTACAATAACACTGTTTGATAGAGCAAATCCTCAGTTCCAAAACACTATTTTTCAACGTAGTCATTGTTATTAGCTATACATTTTCACCAGCATGCCACACTTGTAAGAATTCACACCAGCAGAGCTGACCTGCTGTCAGCACTGCTGAAATGCACTACACACCACCTCACCGCTCACATCCACTGTCTGGTCTCCATAAACCCCCAGGAGGCATCAATGAATATCAGCGGGTGCCATTTTTTGCACATGGGGGAATTCAATCCTTTCTTTCACGCGCACTTCCATGTCAGATGCCATCTTGCTACACTGCCTCTCTGCTGCCACACCACCGACATCGTGGGCCAGCACAATAAAATGAGAAGCACAGCTTTTGGAGCAGCAGATTTTAAGCACAATGCAGCAAAACAAACATGCATCTACGGACCATGGAATATCAGGTGAAAAGATGGCGTATCAAATTTTATCAGCAAAGCAAGCATCATATAACAAATATTCAGCACCTTTCCTCAATGGAGCCTCACACAGCCACAGGAGGTACTGCTGCCGCAGATGGGAAGCTAATTCTGACTTGACATCACTAATACCTGATGCACCTCTCTAGGGGCTAAATCACTACAACTCACTAATGAGGTGAGCAAACAGGCACCGTTCTTTAAAAACAAGCATTTCTCTGGATTACTAATTCTTTTCACAAAGTACGTGTGGCTACTGCTGTCAGATTGCTGAGTCGCTATCAGTTCCACACTCTGGGTGGGTTTTGAGGAAATTCATGGATTCAAAATACCGTTTGCTGCTTTTCCTTTGCCAGGAAGTTGTAGGAAGATATCTGCACTCATGACACAAAAGCCATTATTTCCCTCTCCTTAAGAAGAGGTTACATTTGCACAGTCACACAGGCGGCTCTGTGTTTGCAGCCAATTTACAGCTCCTGAGAATTTGCTCTTAAGTTCTCTTGCTAAGTTTCATGCAAAATTTATGTAGGATAAATTCACATTCTTTGAAGTTCTTTGTGTGAAAAGACATCTGCTTCATTTCTTGTTTCGTATTAGATCCACAGGTCATCTGTGTAATTCAGCTTCAAGTTGCTGAGTGGTGTTCTTCCCAGCAAGGCAAAGCCTCATTTTTCTCCTCGCTCCCCAAAAGGAAAATGAAATACAAAGGGATTCTGCTGAAATGAAGTGACAAATCTGAGCACAAATTAAAAAGAAACATGTATTTTAGCTCTAGATTGCCTCAAGACCACATGATGAGCGTCACTGAAAGTCACTGTATCAGAACATAGCCCTCAGAAAAGAACAGGGGCATCCCTTCAGCTCCTCCTGGACGAGGACAGAAAGTCACACATCAGCAGCCACCATACTAAGGACAACCAAAGCAGCTAGTGGAACAGGGAAACCAACTGAGATGTCAGCAGATGCAAAATGGTATTTTAAAACTTTCAGTGCAAGAACATACAGAACAAGGAAATGTTTCACTAGTCGGAGCTACAGAACTTGGTTTAGGTCTCCAAGTACAACTCAGACAGCAGGTGAAGCACAGAGGTGCTGGCTGACACTTCTTATGCATGAGCTCCAATCATCTGAAGGCTCCAAAGATTAACAAGTTCCTGCTGGTCACACAGCTGCTATTTGTTAGGAAGCTCAGGAGAGCATTTTCGTTGACAACAGGTAAACTTAAGCATGCAGTTTATCTGTCTATAAGGAATCTAATCAACTTGGCTAGTCTGTCATTTCCTGGACTAGAACATAGCTTTGGTGTAGTTCTAATTATGTAAGCATTGGCTGTTTCAAGGTGCTGTGTTGAAGTCATAAGATGGTACCGATCTCATCTGGGCCTGCACTACTCTCCAAAGCAGTGACCCTGCTGTGCCACTCTAAAAAAATAAATAAATAAATAACTCCTGGGGTACTGATGCCACCATGTGAGTATTTTACTTGAGAAACAAAGTCATAAATTAACTAATCACAATTGCAAACCCATTTGCAAGGATCACTCACATTTTCTAGAGCACAGGTGTTGCCTTTTTTTGTCGTCTCTAACTATGCTATTAAAAATATTTCATGAACCTCAGAGCTGAAAAGTTATTTAAAAATTCTTACTTTTCAGTCTCTCAGCTTACTTCATATGTTTCTGAGTGACAAATTCACACAGCCCTGGCCATGAACACTAAATCCAACTCCATCTCTTATTGCTGTCAGGTGTGACAAAGTCATTTTGCTTAAGTGCTAAGAGTGAAAAATACCATGAATAAAGCACTTGGATGTAAGTACATAAGGTCAGTCCCTTATCTTCTGTGCCTGTTGTTTTCAAGTATTTGAGGAACCCACAGTACCTGTTCAGTTTATATTTAAGCTTCTCTCAGCAGATACCAAGCAGCATGTGTGGAGAGCCATGTGACCCCAAGTGCATCTACCCCACTGCCAACATCAGACAGGGAAAGAGCAGGCTACCAAAGAACACAGCTCTCAGCTCTCCCTGTCCACAGACATAGGGCCCCTGGGGACAGGATACAGCACAGGGCAGGCCCAGCGTGGCATGATTCTGGGAAGCCACACACTGGGCTATTAGCTCTGTTTGAGAGAGAAGCTCCTTGCTAAGAGTTTGGTCCTGCTAAGTATTCCTACAGCAATGCGGGGATCCTCTGAATTACCAATACAGAACAGTAACCTCGGTTGTTCTTGGATCTCAACAAGATTTAACAGCATTTATTAACTATGCTGCTTGAACACTTTACTTTTGGAGCATGCTCATATCCTCTGCAGAGGAAGACTCTGAAAAAAGTGACATAAGCTACATATTTAGGCAACATCATTTCGAGTTCACCTCTGAGTTTGTGCTATTCTCACCAAAGACACCTGAAGTCTAACTTCCCTTCTCCCACATGGGTAAGAATGTTAAGCCTGCACATTCTAGGTTCTCAAACAAAAAAAATAATTCTAGGTCCTCACCAAAAAAAAAAAACAACCCACCACCCCGTGGTGGTGAGCACAACACGATATTAAAGGGAACATTCAAAAGCATTTTGGTTATTCTGAACAACATCAGACACAAGCACATTTTAAAACTGACTCTATTACCAGGCAGAGGAAAATGAAATGCAATGAGGACAGGTGCAGGGGGATTCAAGAACTGGGACCTATCCAGACATGAGGAGATGGACTGCCCTGTTCTACTGAAACCTGTCACTTGCGTATTGCTAGAAACAGAGGATTCAACAAAGGTGATAAGGGGGAATGGGGAAAAAATATATATTAAAACCCCTCTACTCTCAAGGGTAGCAGTATTTCAATGACCTTGAGAATGGCCTTGAATTTATTAAGCACCAGCTTCACAGGAAAGGATGATATTCAGTCCCCGTGTGCATTTTAGACTAAACAATGCTGTACTACATTTTTGTTCTTACTTCTTAAGGACTAGAGTAGTGTCACATTGAGATCCTCAATTCCCTACTCAATTCAGTAATGGCAGGCAGCATTGCAAACAGCCTTTTCTCCTTATCTTTCCTCATTCTGACAGTGCTATTTAGAAGCTTCCTGTCCCACCAGTCAGTTTCAGTTCAGCAGACACTGTTCTGGATTTAGAAGGTGGGTGGGAAGGGGGAGTACTGTTAGCAGAAAAATGACTGCGTTCTCGCAAAAGTAAAGGAAATTAGGATGGCATTGTTCTTTCCAGCTTAGGTTTAAACTTAACTGTCATTTAGCACTTTTTAGCAGCTCTCTGAAGTAAATCACAATCTTCTCCTATGGCCCAATGGAAAACACATTCAAAAACTGCAAGTGTCTCCTTCCATTTACACCTTCCTCAAAAGCTGAGACAGCCACCCAGGTGCTGACACCAGAATGAGCTGAATTGCACAAGCACAGGGTTATCCTGCCATGCTGAGCGTGCAGTCACACGCAGCTGCAACAGGAAGCACTCAAAATCTTCAGGGGCAAGAACAATATGCTCCATTAGGTCCTGCATATTGACAGCTCAGCAGCCAGCACTGCTCAAGAAGGCAACTTCTGCATAACAGTAACTGTACAATGAGTTTACCATAGAATCAAAGAATATTCTGAGCTGGAATGAACGCATAAGGGTCACTGAGTCCAACTCCTGCCTCCACACAGAACACCCTTACCCAATGTACCATGAATGCTTTTTGCAAGGAGAAAGTTTGCTATATTTAAAACTCTACATTAAGAGAGCTGTCAAGAAGATGGTACCGCCCCAGTCCCAACAACTGACCACTGGCATGTGCATTCTGCCTGGTGAGTGCATGGGGACAGCAATCACTAACTCTGCATAACGCTTCAACAAACGCACAGTGTGCCTGCATTGGCAACTACAACACAGAATATGTGTGTAATCTCTAATTACTGCTAGCCCTCAGGTGCGGTATTCTCACATTTAAACTACATAGCTTATCAGGACCTCCTGCCCTCAAGCAGTCCCCAGGCTCTCTGGATTACAGACCACTAGCAGAGAAACTTTCACCGACCAGAAGGCCGGCTGTGCCTAAAGCATCCCTTTCGAGATTGCTGCTTCTAATTATTAGGCGATGAGCAAGTGTTTCTGCAGGAAAAAAAACCAAAAAACTACAACACAAAAACATCAAAACTAAGAATAAGAGGGGTTCATCCGCTTGCGTAACTAAACCCCATCCTTCAGGAGGCGACAGCAGGCCCACCTGCTGGCTACAGTGAGGGTTCGGGTGACACTTCAGTCAAAACCTAACGCGTCATGCCAGCGTTATAGCTACACACCTGGCTCCGGGGCCATTTTCTCGCTCTCCCCCCGTCCCGCCCCGCCCGGAGGAAGGCCCCGTTCTGGGCGGGGCCCGCGGGAAGCGCCTCGGCCGGAGCGGCGGCGGCCTAACGCAGCCCCGCCCCGCGACGCCGCCAATCACCGCCCGCTGCCGCCGCGACCTCGAGGGCTCTGGCAGCCCCGCCCCGCTCCCCCCCTTTCCCTTCCCTTCTCCTCCCCTCCCCTCTCCTCCTCTCCTCCCCCCCACCGGTCCCGACGGAACCGCTTACCGTCCCGGGACGTGCCCATGAGCTGGTCCAGCATGGCGCGCATCTGGGCCTGCGCCGACATCTTGAGCTTGCGGGGGCGGCCCGGCCCGGCCGAGTCACGCCGACTCCCTGCGGCCTACAAGGCCCGAGGCTCTCGGCCCTCCCCCACGCGTCACCGGCGGACCCGGGCGGCGCCGCCGACGCCGCCGGGAGCGAACCGGGCGCTGCCTGTGGCTGTGCTACGGGCGGAGGGCGGAGCGCGAAGCCTGCCCCGCACCAGGCCCGCTGCCGCCGCCGCGTCCCCTCCCCCCGCCTCACCGCTCGCTTCCTCTCACGCCTGCCACGCGCGCGCGCCAGCGCTAACGGAAACCCGCGCGCACGCGCCGTGCGCCCCCCTACGCCCGCTCGGCGACGTCATCGCGGACGGGGCCTTTGGCACCCTCTGATTGGACTGCACCCGCGGTGACGCGCGGCGCGGCGAGGCCGCCGATTGGGCCGGGCGGCTTCTTGCGCGGTGATTGGGCGGGCGGCTCCGCGCAGGCGCAGTGAGGCCCGGGCTCGGCGGGCGGCCCCGAGGGCAGCCCGCCCCGTCGGCGGGTGCGCGGCGTGGGGCCCGGCGGCGGCGGCTGCTTTGTTGTGCCTTCAGCCGCCGCGTTGCCCTCTAGCGCCCGGCTGCTACTGAGGGTTCTGCCCAGCTGTGGATCAGCCCTCCGCAGCCAGGGGACGCGGTACGCTGTCAGCTCAGCGCGACCGAGAGACTAGGCAGCACAAAAAGCTGCCCCGCCCCAGTCAGGATTCATTCAACGCCAACCACAAAATCGCAAAGCTTTCCCCCTTGTTCATCTGGTGAGACTGCAAGGACTGCCAATGCCATCTGTAGTCTGCAGAACCTTACAGCTTGGAGCGCACATCTTACCCCACCCGCGTAGCCCAGATCTCCCCAGCTGTCTGCTGTGCCTATCCTACGTGCCTGGGGCTGGGCTGGTGTTAAGGAAAAAGGGAAAAATGTGGGTTTAGGGAGTTTATTCGAGTGTGCCCTCAGCAATTTGCAGGTGACAGTGAGCTGCGTGGTGTGATGAGCACACCTGAGGATACTGACGAAGATACGCTTGAGCAGCGTGCCCAGGAGAACCTCATGGGGTTCAACAAAGCCAAATGTGAGGCCTGCACGTGGGTCATGCCAACCCCCACTACCAGCAGAAGCCGGGGGATGTAAGGATGGAGCGCAGCCCAGCTAAAAAGACTTGGAAGTAATGGACGTGAGCCAGCAGTGTGCCCTAACAGCCCAGAAAGTCAACTGAAAGCATCAAATGGGAGTATGGTCAGTAGGGAGAGGGAGCTGACCCTGCCCCTCTACTCTGCACTGTGAGACCTCACCTGGAGTCCTGCAGCCAGACTGAGTCCTCAGTACAGAGAAGACATGAAGCTGTTGGAACACATTCAGAGGAGGGCCCAGGAAGGGATCCAAGAGATGGAAAGCCTCTCTGTGAGGTCAGGCTGAGAGAATTGGGGCTGTCCAGCCCGAAGAAGGCTCCGGGGAGACCTGAGAGCAGCCTTTCAGAACCTACTGGAGCTATAAAAAAGAAGGGGACAGACTCTTTAGCAGGGTAGTGGCACTGGGGCAGGTTGCCCAGAGAGGTGATGGATGTCCCATCCCTGGAGTCATTCAACGTCAGGCTGGAAGGGGTCTGAGTAACCTGATGGTGCTGTAGTTGTCCCTGTTCATTGCAGGGGATTTGGACTGGATGGTGTTTAAAGGGTCCTTCCAACTCAAATTATTCTGATTATTTTAGACAAAGACATTTTGTGTGCAGTGCTTCATGACAGCATTTTCTGTTTTTCCTCATAGTAAAGTAAAAAAAAAGCACTCTTCTGTTAGCATCACTTTAAGCTCCTCCCCAATTGCAAACAAGCCTCACATTCTTATCCACTGTAAGGCATTCTGATTAGAGATTTCTTACACGTACCGCACAGAACTTGAGCCTTTTCTGAAAAGTGGGTGGCAGCAATTGGAGCCACTATTTCCTTTCTGATAAAAAAAAATGTTTCACTGTTCCAGATTGTGAGACAAGAGAACAGTGGTATGATTGTGACTATTGTTCACTGTTGCATGATTTACATGAGTGCTGCTTTGAAAGTAATGCCTATTTTGTTAGGTTGGCCCATGATGTCAGAGGCAGATGGTAGTGGTATAGCAGTAGAAGTTGTACCTTCCCACCAATATACCTTTACATTTTGTTGATTTGAGGCAGAGGGATGATCTGAGAAAATGGCATCTAACGTGGAAGCGAGCATGAGGCAAAGGTGTGTCACTGAATTCCACCATGTGGAAAAAATTGCACCCAGTGGCATTCACTGATCTTTGCTGAATGTTTACAGAGAGCAAACAGTGGATGTGAGCACCATGACGTGGAAACAGCGATGTGAAAGAGAAGCCATGTTCAGATGGCCATGCAGGTTTTTATGAGCCTGGCATGCAGGTTCTTGTTCATCGCTGGCAAAAAAGAAAAAAATGTATCGCATATGCTTATGTTGAAAAATGGTGTTTTGTAACTGAGAATTTGCTCTATCAAACAGTGTTATTGTGCTCTTTGTATCTGCTGTAGTTTCCACGGAAATAAAAGGGAGGCAGTACTTTAGGGACCTATTATATTTGGTACAACTGGCAGCCATCAGCTCTGTCTAATGAAGCACGGAAGACCTGCAGCCTCAACCACCCAAGTCCAGGACACTGAGAAGCAACTCACTCAGCTGTATTCTCTCTGACATACTACCAGCAGCTGAAGGATTAAGCTGCAGTGGTGCTCACCCTCTAATGCTGTACAGATGGGGGTTTTGCTGTTGGAGGAGTGCAAAATTCCTCTGCAGTCCTCTCGCCTACAAGTTCAGGGGAAGCAATCAAACGACTTTATAACGTTTCAGCAGCCCGTGGCAAGGGCTTTGGCATGCTTTTCCGCGGGTCCCTCCCTCGCTTCCTGATGCTGCCCATCACCGCGGGCACCCAGACCAACGGGGCAGGCCAGGAGCGCTCGGCACACGGCTCTGATACCCCCGACCCGAAGCGGACGGAAAACACAAGCTCTCAGAAGGCAGCTCCAGAGCCGAGGGCGTTTATTCCGAGCCGAGCAGCCCCACGGGGCGGCCTCAGCCCTTCCCACCGGGCTGCCGGGGCAGCCTGAAGCCCACCAGCCCCGCCACCTCCTCGGGGGTGCGCTCCCCGCGGCCGTGGTACTCGCGATGCAGGGCCTGGTGCTGCCGCACGCTGCGCAGCAGGCACAGGTATGTGGCGGCCTGGAAGTGCAGCTCCTGCTGGGCCCGGCACAGCTTCTCGCTGGTCACCTGCAGGGAGAAGCAGCACAGGGCCCGGAGATGTCACAAGGAAATGGGGCGGCTGGGGGAGAGCCCGGAGGCCGCCTCTCCGTCCCCGCCGTACCCGGTGAGCGCGGAAGGCGGCGAGGACGTGGCGGTAGGCGGCCGTGCCCCGGTAGGCGCTCCCGCTGACGTGCCGCAGCTCGCGGAGCAGCCCGCGCAACGTCCGCAGAGGAGAGCCCAGCGCCGCCATCTTCCCGCTCCTCTCTCTCCGCCAATCACCCGCCGGCGACGCGCTGCAGCGACCAATCAGAGAGCGGGAGACTTGCGCAGGCTTCCGCCCATCAGCAGCGGTCAAATGCCGAAGGTCGCGCGCGCGCTCCGGGCTCTGGAACACAGCGGCCGCAGAACGCGGGCTGCGTCAGGGTTTCGGACACGGGGGTTGGATGTGGAAACGCGTGGTGTGAGCGCCGCGTAGTAAAGTGGCTTAGAGGGGGGAGCATGCGCCTTGTCTGCTGCAGGGTCGTGAAAGCTACATTCGGGACGTTATTAGAGCCGCTCCCACCCAGCAATTGCTTAGCGTCGAGACGCCACGCCGCGGCCGCGCATCAGAGAACGGAGAGCAAAGATACAGCGAGAAAGGAGAAAAAAAAAAGACCACCCCAGATGGGACTCGAACCCACAATCCCTGGCTTAGGAGGCCAATGCCTTATCCATTAGGCCACTGGGGCTAACACGAATACGTTTTTTCTCGGCGCTTACTTGTTCCCTATCTCCGCCCTTTTCCTTTTCTCAACAATATCTGCTGGCGGGCTCTGATTGGACCGTCCATCCCCACCCCCCTGCCACGGAGCCTTCTGGGACCTGGGCGGCCTGGGGCGCCTGTAGTTCTCGAACGCGGCGGCTGGGCCGTGTCTCGCGGTTTGGAAGCGTTGCCGGCCGCCTGGAAGCTCTTTCCCTGTTGCGTTAAGGCTCGAGAACGCCTTAACAACTGCTCCCCCCTCGAATTTACAACAAAGGAAAACCCCACAATAAGCCCAGACCAACAGCCCTTTATGTGGTGCGCTTTTCATCTCTTATTTTGTGAGAAATCACAGAGACTGGACTCATATGTACATTCCTCTTTATTTAATACAGCACAGACACGTAACAGATAAAAAAAGAAAATACACTCATGAAAAAGCCTGTCATCATCAAGGACAGGGCACAACTACACCCATCTGTGTAAGGCTCCTACTGCAGAACAGGGCCCGCTGCCTAAATGTGGATCCCGGAGCAAAATCGCTGCCAAAAAGCCTTCACATTCCTTTCAGGAAAGCAGAATGCAGAAGGAAAAGAAAAGCAAAAAAAAAAAAAAAGTGAAAATCCCTCCAGGAATAGGTGAAGCAGGCAACACCTGCAAGGCTTGTAGGACACAGCACTGATACTATTTGGACCAAAACACTGAGGGAAGAAACGATCTGCAGCTCTTCTTGCAGAAGCCCAACAACCCTGACTTCTGAAAACACCACCTGTCTCTGGGATGGAAACCTGAGCATCTGGAAGGAGTGAGAACATACAGTAGTCACAAGAGATATAATTAGTCTTTGATAGGGCTTTGCTCGCCACAACTGGGAACGTGCATGAGAACAAACCAGCTTCCCAATTAAAAAACTAACAGCCATTAAACTGACCAGAACTGTACACGTTTGGAACCGATGCAGGCTTTTGTGGCAGCAGCTTCTTCTTTCTCCTGCTTCAGTTCAGGATGGAAATTAAGCAGGCACCAGTTCCCTGGCAAAGAGCCTTACACATTTTTTAAAAATTAAAATACAAAAAAGGGAGACAGGTGTATTTACAAAATCCATGGCTGGTACAGTACATCATTTTTTAAGACACACTAAATGCTACAATCTTTCAGGTCCTGAGATTATTACCAAAAACAAAACAAACAAAAAAAGCAACAACTCAAAACTTGTGTTCAGGTCCAGTTTTTATAGAGAGAGGAAGGAACTCACACATTTAAAACACAGTATCCCTTGACGTTAGTGAACACGCCTCTCTGAAAATCCGAAAGTGGTGCTAATCACCCAAATGTAGCTGCGTTTGGTTGTTCAGGCTTGCGGTCACAAGAGGGGAGCATTTCACAGGGGAGTTTCCTCTGAAGAGCAAGCCAGGTAAGTACCTAGCTGTGGGGATTCTCTGATAAGCCTTACGATCTGAAATAGGCAAGTATTAAAAAGGAGGAAGGTGACCTGATGCAAATTCACACTGAACTGAGTAGAACATATCACAGGAGTCACCGATTCAAAGGGGTTTGCCATCTTGCACTCTGCTTGGGGCAGAGGTCTGCAAAGAACGCTACTTTTGTCTGAAAGACAAATGGCCAACCGTTTCAAGCTACACCAAGAAAGGCAGGAAAATGCCTTGCCCATCATTTTCTCTACTGTTGACTTTACATAGCTTCCTTCGTTCACCTGGGGATCAGCAAGTCAGGTAGGGTTAAGCTGGTTATATTCAAACTTGCTAAAAATACATATCCTAAACATGACAACAGAGGGTAGAAGCTAGACCTCTGTCAGTGGGAAGACCCCACTGCCACTAGCTGTGTAGGCAGGGATTTATTTATAAGCTCTGCTCTCGAGTCAACCTCATCATGAGGCAGAACTGCAGGGACTTGCATCCACACCTGTATCTTCAATGAAATATTCTGAACATCGTGCTTTTGTATTACCAGAAGTCATAATCACGGATGTCCTTTTAGTAAAAGCAACCTGACTTTAAGCTAGAAAATACCAACGTTTTAAGGATTACTCATCAAATGCTTCTAACCCTCAGTAAGAGGAAGACTACAAGAGACAAATCACAGAACAAGGGTACTAATTTAACAGCTAAAATATAACCGCTCAGTAGACTTTGGAGAAAATAGTAGTAATGAATTTTGTATTTTTTTAATAGTAGTCCAAAAATAGTATTTCTCCATCTATTTTCAACAGAGATCTTGAGAACTATGCAAGAACATGGTACTAATTGCTACATGATGGAATTACCGGCCATAAAACACATACTACAGTTCTTACCTCTGAGCTAAACTGTTATTTGTAGTTACAGACAAGACTAAAAGATCAGTCAAATACCAGGGGAAATCACAATTATGTTTTTATTTGAAGATCCAGCTACTCTGTAGCTGATACCTGCCCTTGTTTAGAAGCAACTTAATTTGAGAAACTGATTTAATTCACTTCTGATACTGGAAGGAAACACAGGATCTCATTATCTTCTCCCCGTATCCAATCTGCACATTAATAAACATCATCATGAGGGCTTAAAAACCAATTTTGAGAGCTGAATGTTCCAAGAGCTCTCAGACTGAAACCTGTCACAAGAGGTAATTTTAGCTTCCCTCATGAAGCAACTTCATGACGCTTGACAGTAGGTGTTGCACCAGCAAGAGAGTTTCTATTTTAAAATACAAATTTCTTTCTGCACTTTAGCAAAAGGAGTTTTAAAGACATTCAAAAAATATTCCATTTTCTTTGGGTAAAACTTCAGCGTGTGTTAACAGGGTAGCTAGGGGAAGGAACGCAAGTAACACTTAAACATGTAATGAATACTTATCTGCATAGTTGATATTAGTGACTACTAATCAAACTAAGGCCTTATCCGGAGAAAGTTGAGAACACAAGAATGTATCTTCTCCCACCTCCTACTCCACTGGTGAAATCTGAGAAGTCTCAAAGGAGCTCTGGCTGCATTAGCAGCTACTTGGCCTGGTCTGCAGCAGTGGTATCTCCCAACTGGTTTGGGTCAATTCTCTCACCTTTTTCTCTTGGTAGTGGACAGTAACAAATGTAACTGTACCTTTTCCTAGAATACATTTGTGCATGCTGGAGTATGATAGGAGTTAGTGCACTGCTTGTTTTGTATTACTTCACTATGAAGAAAATCTTTTTAGTTAATCTTTTTAGTTAATGGTCATTAGCAGGAGCTGAGGGCAAGGGAAGAGGCTGAAATTCACTTCTACATACAAAACACACACACACACACACACACAATGCAATTCTTCGTCTAGAGTTGCTCTTAAGAAATCACTGTCAAACATGGCTACAAAATAACAGACCTATGTCCTTGACTACTGATAAGATTAGCACAGTATCATCTACAAGGTGTGTGCAAAAAATGGCCCCAGGGAACCTTTGCGCTTCCCCAGTTCTGCCATGCTGAGATCTCTCAGCATAACACAGCAGCAGTGGGGCTTCCCATGGCCCCCAGAGGCTACACAGCAGCAAGGTATCACTGGGTCACAGAACATGGATGATGAAGCCACACCAGAAGTTTCCACAGCCAAAGCACTCCCCAACACAATGGTAATCTTTTACATGGCCAAGTCAGCCTTCTTATTTAGGCAGTGATTTTTAGAGTAGCAGACACTGATTTTCAAAATAGCCACAGCACTGCAACCAGCAGCACCAGCTGTAGACACCTGACCTCTCAATGAGCCTAGGATGAAGAGCACATGTGCATGAGAAGAACTAACAGCAAAAGACAAGTAGGCCCAATTCACTGCCATGGGTGGATGCAGCCAACTACTGAAGTCACACTGCTGAAGTCTCAGCAGCTCACATAAGGCAGATAAGGAAGCACTCAACTCCATCTGACCAAGCTACCAGCAACAGTATTCTCTCTGACTGGCACTATTAGGTTGGTAAAGATAAAAACATAAACAACAACAACAAAAAATATGGCCTAGCTTAAGCAGGTTCACTGGAACATGATATAGCAGTTAGGCTATTTTCTGCCACAGGAACATGTTGTATTTGATATCCTACTTTTAGCTCGCTCTCTAGATGGGCTGTCAACCTCAGTACAAAGGACTCTTCTAGCCATCCTCAGTCTGGTTTCTGAAAAGAGAAGGTAAATGCTCCCATTCGATACTGCAACCCAAATTCTACCTTCCCCAGTGGAAACGTATCACACAGCTAGTTTAGTGATGTTTATGTAAGTTTAGCACTCGATCAACAAATGAATTGCTAATTTCAGCTACACGTGATTATGACAATAGTAAGTTACATGTATCCTCAGTGCAGAATTATTAAAATTACTAGAGGTCTACTACAGATTGCTAATTTTGTTGGAGACAAGGAAACAAGCACAGACACTGTTTTCAGTGCTCTGCAGCTAACAATACATGAACTTACTATTCATTATTTTAAGAGAACAAAACAAATGAAGTCTCAGTAAGGAAAAGTACAAGACAAGTACTTGATGTGAATGATTTAGGCAGCTTGCAAAATACAGTCAAGTTAAACTTCAAAGAGCAGCTGTACTCTTCCAGGTTGTAACAAGCTCCTTCCTACATGTAAACACACGATAGGAAGGGACAGTTTTAGGAAATGTAAGAATCCTTGCACTAACCAGTGTAAAAAGACATGACAAGCTGTACACAGGATTCCTTGACACTCAACTCAAACTTGTTGAAAGCTATTTTAACCTTCTTTCCTCACTCCTTACAGTTATGTTAGCCACACACTTCCTTCAAACTCAGTAATAGTGTGAAGCAGTCCAGCATTTAAAGTTGTCTGTTGTACTTGAAGACTAATTAAGACCCACATAAAAAAACCTTCAGAGAAAAATGCAAGAAGTTCCATTCCCATTAGTCACTTCTTCCTTTCTCTCACACACTTACACACTCACACACACACTCCTTTATTGTACTGCCACCTTTGCCCAAGCATTCATTTTTTGTATGCAAATGTTTAACAGAAACAGCAGAACACAGTAGTATGCATTATAGGATTGTAAGGAAAACTGCTGTGTGTGAATGTGTGTGGGTGTGAGAGAAAGCAAGCACAAACATACAGAACCAACACCATGGTACAGCAGCTATGAGTTACATACACTTTTTTTTTTTTTTTTTTTTACAAAAGGGAAAATAGTATAACAGCATAAAGCCATCTTGGCAAGCTAAAGATTTTCCTCCAAAATGCCTTCCAGCACTTCAGGATCTCTGAGAACAGTTTAAAGAGGATAGGGAAATAAAATAAAAATAAAATAAAAGGCACTTAAACAAAGGACAAAGGCCTGAATCAAGTAAGTCATGGAGGGTAACAGCTATTTCACCAGAGCTTGGGCAAATCAAAAAGCTACCAACTAAATTTCTTTAAATTTAAAATTGCATAAAGTGTTAATTAATCAGTCATTTACCTACTGCTTTAACCTTCTGCATCATTTTATGAAAGAAAAAGCCAGTGTCCCTTTAGTGATTTCCCCCCAGTTCAGCAAAAGGCGAAAGTTAGATGTGGGAGGAATCCTTCCACAGCTTGGCCTAACAGCAGGCTTTCCTGCAACGCCATCTGCAAAAAAAAAAAGAAAAAACCCTCCAAAACAAAAACAGGAGAGGGACCACTGTGCCTTTAACAATTCACTCAAAAACAACAACAACAAAAAAAAAAAACCAACAAAACAACCCACTAAAACAAAACAAAAACAACCACAACCCAAACACCCCAACACCTCTTAATCCATCTGTGGGCAAAAACTACTCAAAAGAAAACAAACTGTAAACTAGATTAAATTTTGCTAATAAATACAGCCAGAAGTTCATTTTATGAATGTAGCAGCAAATGTGATAAAGTTAGTTGGGGTCCAAGATGACTCCAAGAGGGTTAATGGTTCACACTACTGTTGCCAGATTGGGAGATTGCAGGATTTCTCTGTTTTCTCGTCCTCAAGGATCTTGCACCAAGTGGAGAAGGAGTGTGGAGGAAGGGTCAGATAATAGAACTGAGGAACTGAAACAGGCTCTTGGCACCTGTCTCATCCCCAGATCTGTGCATCAGACAACTCTGATTGGATTCAAACAAGAAGCAGAACCCAGGTAATTAAAAGTTACTTCTGATTAGCAGAAAACAGATGTGAAACCCACAGCATCCACACTTGTGACTTACTCAACTGACAAGGCTGGACAAAATGATTTAGGCTGTTAGCATCTTGGAGTGGGAGAATACTGTAGTAATAGTCCAAGGTATCAGAAATTTTGCAGCCCATTTTTCATCTAGCCTGCCACCTTCTTTCTTACTCTGCAAGTGTCTCAAAAGGATTTAAAATAGCTACTGTGGCTTTTGGGACTTTGGATTATGTTGCAGAATACATTACCCGGAGGGTTTTAACATCTAAAACCTTTGTTTGAAATTATTGCTTGCATTTGTCTGGGGCTTTCAGTGAGCTTGACATGGTAGCTCATGTACAGACCCCAAACCAAGTTCAGCCCTGCTGCCTGGAAAAGACAGCTCTACTTGGCTTTCTTATTGCTTGTGAATACTGAGGGTTATTAAATAAGTACAACTACAGTGTATTTATTACCAAAGGCCCTTAAAAAGTAGTAAAAATCCGGGGGTAAATGACCTCAGGAGAGCTACTGTTCAGAAAATAATAAAACATCCACTTAATTTTGCATTTGGACATTGCAGAAATCTTTTACTTCCCCATCCTGTTTGTGCTACCTGCAAAGGTCACTCAGAACCACTCCATTATTTCCTTTTATTTGGCCTTGCTTGATTTAACACAGAACAGTCTTTCATCACTATGTTGCTGATTTCAAAGCAGCTCAGGAATATAATGACTGAAAACAGTTAGCCTCCAGTGGACTGTCTGAGCTTTCTTCATGAAGAATGTATAGTCGCCTTTATGTTTGTCACCTTCCTACCTATTTTCATCTGTTTACTCATTCCTCCAGACTCAGTAGGCCACACAGGATGACTTCCTACCCTCAAGATTTGGAGAGGATACCACTCAAATGAAGGTGAGGCATACTTCCAGGAAGAGGGATGTTGAAAGGAAATTTGTGCTGTTACTCCAAGTTTCCCAATTGAAAATTTCATGAAGCAACTATGAAGACAAAAGATGCCAATTTGAATGAGATGCCTGGATGAAGAAAACACAGAAGAGGTAGAACTCTTAGGACAGGTTGGCTGTTTTTTTTTGGCTTTTAGTGTGTGTTGTTTTTTTTTGTTGTTGTGGTGGTAGTGTTTTGTTTGTTTTTAATATATTGCTGCTTAATGGCTCACTGCTGCAACTCCCTTAGCTACTTGCATTATTAAAACGTATCAGGTTTGACAGAATTCAGAAAATTAACACTGGTAGGCTTTCAAAAACTTCTCTTCCTTCAACCCTTCCTGGAGAAGAGAAAGAAAAATCAGATAAATTGTATTCTACATATCTTGTGGGATTTAATGTTCAACAGAATCTGCATATTATTAGGAATGCAAGAGTCTAAATAGCTATATGTTTCAACTCTAAATAACCTTGACTGAGATGCAACCTCATCTAATCAACATGCCACATACAAAACATGAGCTAAAAAGCATCTAATTGGCTGATGCTATTTGAGTGAAATTCAAGAACTAATGCATCTTATTTTAATCAATGTGTCTTTCACAGAAGTGTTGTGCAAAAACATTTATTGCTGAGCTCAACCCAACATTTTTATACTAAATACACAATATATATTATTTTAGATTCATGTATATATATATTTTTATATAAAATTAAAATGAGCTCTAAATAGAAAAGAAATTGTTCTCTGGTCTAAGAAAAATAAGTCACATGTAAAAGTAACCTGAAAGCTATAAGTTAATCTAGCAAAAAACACTGAAGATTCCTTATCCGTGGGTCAAAGTATCTGGAAGGTGAAACAACCTGCAGTCACTGGCTCAAACTCACCTCAAACTACTGGAAAGACTAGGTACTAAGAATTTCAGCATCTCTGATCAAAGGAATGTTTCAGGGTTGAAGGAGAAGGATATAATATCATTTTAGTTGCTTCTTTCTCCTTATAGTTTATTTCAGTTTCTGCCATTCTCATCTTCTATCTGACAGCACAAGGGACTCAACAGCATAGTTCCGTTCTAGCGTCAAAAGTGCAACATGTGCTGGACACTTCCTAACCTTATGAATGAACCAGTCCATGTATTGCTATTAAAAAAAAGAGAAAAGAAAAGCCAGCTTCGCAGTCTCATGCTACCATGTAAGGAAGAGTCTAGGTTGGAAACTCTTCAGGCCAGCAGGGGCTAGAAATGCTGGAGACAACCCATTCAGCCCCCGGAAGAGAAGGCACCTCTGGTCGCTCTTGAACGACTCCTCTTTGGCTAATGCCTGAAGCAATATCAACCTGGCTCTGGAGTAAGTCACATTCAGCTTTCCTTCACTAGCAAATCAAGGTAATGCATGGCTTTTGGGAGGAGCTGCATGAAAGATAAGAACGATCTAAAGTGGGTAAAGAACTTACCATGATTTATAGAAGATGCGATAGAACACTACTTAATTTTAGTAGGATAAGCTCAAGGGAAGGGAAAAGGAAGTTAAACAAAGAGAAAAAAAAACAGAATGCCTTTAAAAAAAATAGATGTAGGAAAGAAATGCTAATCTGACCAATAACATGTTGCTTTCCTTTTTTGTAAAATGAAAAATTTCAAGACACCTCTCCTCCCCTTAGGTAAGATTTGTTATGTGAAAAAAAAAAAAGAAAAGATCAAATGGTTTCCTAGTAGTCTCTCACATCTCATGTACCGGGAGATCTGTTTCTGAAGACAGCTCCTTGGGATTAACGTAGGTTCTCTATAGCCAAACAGCCTTGTAAAGCCAGAAGGATGCCCACATCAGAACCTGCATTTCTGTAAGTTTTTAAATACAATGCAAAATATCTATCCCAGAACCACCTCTACTCTACACAACCTTTGGCCCACAACCATATGGTACACTCATGACCTACACAATCTTATACCGGACACTTCAGGAACTAACAGATTAGATGTTTACACCTCACGCAATAGATGGAGAAACCTATTCTAGCTCCTCTCATTATTTCAACTCTTTATTGAAGATTACCCAGGAAAAAAAAGTTTGTGCTGCTGTGGGTTTGACAATCAATTTCTTTTATGAGCCAATCAGAACAATGAAAAAAAGTTTGTTTCTTTAGGCGAGATCAAACTACGACCAGTCTGCATGACCAGGAGGACCAGTCCCCCTTTTCCTTCTCTCTTTGATCAAGTATTGTTTTCTTTATCTTCTTCCTCTCACCACAGTGCTTGGGATCAGAATATGTAAACATCGACAGAAACAGCAGCCCTGTGACAATAAGCACTTCCCCAACTGGGCAGATTCTGTCAGCCAACCAGAACTGCTTCAGCTCCCTTGCTTGTCCAGAAGTCACTGGTTTTTCCGCTGTAACTTAGTGTCCCCTTTACTTTGGCCTCCATCTGTAGTTTAGAGACAGAAAAAAAAGTGGAAGAATAATAGCATGAACAAAATTTATAACAGAAAAAACATTTGGAATATTCATCTTTAACATCATCAAAAAGTGCATTCCTTATAGCATATAGGACTTTGCATATTTTCTATAGGTTTTTTTTTAATAGCCCTGTTGAAACCCAAAACATCAAGATTTATACCTAAAGAAACCACCTCACTAAAGATAAGTTGCAGCTTTGAATACCACAACAAAAAAAAACAGACAAAAAATAAAACTTTACTTTGTAAGCATTCTAGGTCCTTGTTCACACAGGTGATTGGTTTATTTTCAGAGGCCTGACAACACTGCCCAGTTTTTAGAGCCAAATACCCCAAAAAACAGGACAATGAATCCACAGAGACGCTGGTACCTTTCACATTCCCCTTCCTGGCTAAAAAAATCCTTAATAGTAGCAAAGAAAGGAGTGCACTCTGAACTGCACCACTTACTCTGAGACCTTTCAGCACTATGCTCGACAAGCATAAAAGACATTCTACTTCATGCTACTCCTTTCAAAACATGTAACTTCATCATCAGTATTAAAATTTGAAGGAAAGGTAAGTGTTCCATTAAGAATATATCACACTGTTTACACATGCACACAGAACTGCAAGAAACATCAAGAAGCTTCTAAGCTTGAAGATCAGTTTATCCTCCAAAGGAGAAATTAAAAAGTAGTGGAAAAAACAATCCCCTCCCAGTGTACACTATACAGCCTATAAGTAATCATGATGGCATCCAGTAAATAGTAATCCTTTTTTCCACTGTTGGAATTTGGAGGCGTCAGTTTATACATCTGCTGTAATAAATATTGAGATTTTTTGAGCTTTTTTTTGTTCCTGACACTGAACATAAATAAAAAAAGACCTGCTCCATTTCTAAAACAGAAAGTGCACTACCTGCTGCTACCAAAGCTCATTCCTTTTTTCCTGTCCTCTCTAAACCAATTTTAAATACAAAGTACATTTCATTTCAATCTAGAGCAGAAATACTACTTTTTATAACTTAAAGTTATAAGAGAAGTATTATCTTTACCTGTGTAAGCTTGCTGCAAGTGAGCAGGCAGAGGTGAGTGAGACAATGTTGCTGCGTGCTGAGCACCTGGCTGTAAACCCTTCAGTAAGTCTGAGAAGAAAAACAAGGAAAAAAATAAAGATGAAAAATAGATTTGAAGGACCAAGTTTTCCTTTGTGAAACAGGTGGTTTTATTTTTAAAATTAAAGCTGTAGCAGCATGCTAATTTGCATAGATTTCTGAAGACGTCTCAACAACAAAAATAAATACATGCTAGGATTCTGAAAGCCAAGAAAACAAACCTGTTCAGACCTGGTTAATCAAAATCGGAAGGCTCATGCCTCACTATTGGGATGCAATTTTTTATGCTACTTCCTTTGGCAGAAAGGCCAAAGCTGATACAAATTAAAAGCTTAAAGAATTTCTTTTAAACAATCAGAAACAATAAATCCCATATTGGTTCAATGCTTTCTCATAAGAAAATGGTTTGGCACCAGAGGGTCTAAGCCATTGCTAAGCTAAAGATACTTTAACGAATCGCTATTTCAGGTCTCATCTTTGTATTGTGAAATTAAGAGGATATTAAGATATTATTTCTAAAGACATGAGAAGTTAACTAAAAAAATGCATGATCAAAGCCAACTGTACTATAACAGTGAAGTTTAATCGCCTATCAGAGGCGATTCATAATATTTGGATAATTACATAAAAGTTTTACCACAGAAGAAATCACATTAACTCTCTTGTACTCATTATCTCCGAACTATACCACTTCCCTTCTTAATTTCTGGATACCTCTTTCCGTACAGCACTGCGATAAGGAATTCCACTCACTCTGAGTTAGGCTGTGGTGGAAAGCCGCTGAGGTAGATCCCGAGGTGGTTGTCACTCCAGCTGTATCCGTCCCAAAGCCAAGCAGCTCCAAGGGAAACTGGAAGGGCACGGTCACAGGAACAAGGCCACCCAGCATCCCAAAAGGAGTTAATGGTGCAGATGTCACGTTCTGACTGGTTACAGACAGGGGTGATGCCATGAGAGTCAGAGGTGAGGCATTAGCCAGTAATGATGCTCCTGCTGTTGACTGTACAAAGAAAAGTAGAACTTCAACATTTAAAAGCTTTGAGTTATGCCCTCTAGGGAGATAACTGTTTACTGTTAAGTATGCCTTGGTTAAAAAGGACATAAAGTTAACAAACTTAATATTAATAAATATCCCCTTAGCCACATAGGGCCAGTTCTCACTGTTCACCTACTGAACAAGCACCAACATATATTGGATTCACACATGAAAGTATGGCTCACTCCTGTTCACCTTGCCAGCTTTGCAGAGAATTTCCTTTAAACTATCACACACGTCTGAAGTTCTTTGGAAGTACATTACTCCCCTTTCCAAATATGGGTCTTATAGTCAGCACTGTTATTTCTAAAGAGACTGCTTAGAAGTAAGAATTTCTGAAAACGCAAATCCATAATTAAGAACCATCACACTTCCAGAGAAGTCAGGTTTCCAGGATGCAGACTTATACATACATGTATATACATATCAGTGTTTATACACAAACACACAAGTGCATATTTCAGAGCAAAAGGCAAGAAACAAAAACTCTCCCCATTCTACATATGTCACAAGTTAAATTCACCTAAGTTTAAAAATGAAAATGCAGGATTAGCCAGAATATTTCAGATACAACTGTTCCCAAATAACATTAATTCCTCTGAAATTAGAATCTGTTTGATTTGTTCCTATTTTACAATCTTTCATTCACTAAACTTAAAATAATTTCATAGGGTAATGTTCAGTTCTCAAGTTAGCTATTACAAAACAGTAAGTACAGAAAGAAGCATTGTGTATTAGACTCAAACTTATGAATTTTGATGTTTGAGCTATCAAGATTCAGAGTCTGAACAAGGCTTAAGACTTGTCTGAATGCACAAGCTTTAAGTGAACACAAAACTTCGACTGATTTTAATGAATACTAGAGCCCACAGTGAAAATGAAATCTCCCTGAATTTTGTAATGCCAACTCATAGAAATAGCAAGGTGATGAAAACTCCTAAAAGATAAACATTTTCTATTACCAGTTTGGGTATTACGATGCTTATATGAAAGCTGCTAAAGAAAGGTTAGCGCTGCTTAGGACAACACTTTAAAATTATATATCTGTGAGCACAAGCAAACCACAAAGCAGACTCTCCTAAGAAATGTTTCCATTGGCCATCTTGGGAGTGACAGCTGCTAAGACATACTTCATTTCACAGGTGTAGAAATCTGGATTAAAACATTCTAAGAACATACATGCTCGCTCACATAAGACATGCTATTTTCACAATAAGCCCATGTACAAAAAAAGGCAACTGTTTACTATGTAATCTTCACTGTGCAACAAAATAAAAGCCATGCAGCAATCTCTTGCAGTTCTGCCTTCGTAAAAGACCTCAAAGCAGAAAGAAGCTTTTTAGTGTACTTTGTCAAGAACCTGTTTACTTTCTCAAAAAGAAATTGTGAAAGCACTCTCAGAAAATGCCATAAAGGAACTGCAGTTTAAGTACCATCTCAACTACGTTAGCACCTCACAAAAGGTTCACCTTGGTCACATAAATTCATATTGTCAATATTCTGAAAAAAACCAAAAACCAAAAACAAAAAAACCCCTAAGAGCTCAAGCATACCAATAATAAGTAGAGCTTAAGGAAATAAGATATCTGATCAATTTTACATAATTTTGGTTTCATGTTCTCAAAATACAACCTAATAGACTATGTTAAAGTTTTGAGGAGCTACTGCAGGTATAAGTTTATATCTAAGTTAATAACTGTACCAATCAAATGGGAAAGGAGGGAAGCGCTTATCAGAACTCTTCCTAGTTACAAACACCTTTCTGATCATCACATGAAGTTACATTAGTTTTATCTTCTGAGCAAGTTGACCAGGATACTCTAAAAATCAACTTATGTACCATTCTTGTCCAACAGATTACTAGTGTCTCATTTATGCAGGAATTAAATTCCTAAACATTCAATAGAAAGAAAAATTGATTTTCCATCTCATGCAATGCATTAAGAAGGGTAATAAGGGTACAGAGTACTCAGCAAGCCACTAGATCTTTAAGGCTAAAGAATTCCTATTATCACAAATCTTTTCCCCTTCACTGTACTTGGATTGGGAGGTTATCTGATTACCATCTTCTCTTCAATATACTACACTGACTGAGCCTTAGCCTGCACTGTAGGAAGTTTTACTGAATGTTTTACCCTCCTCTGAAAGCTCTCCTAGACTGTTTTATGATACCAAAGAATGTTCTGAAGTATCAAGAAAAAAACAGCACACATGCAAAGTTACAGTTATTAACTCTGTAATGCTGTATTGTAACTCAGTTCCTCTGATTTCCTCCTTCTATATGCCAAAACACTTTATTTCGTTGTATTACAGTATGTGCTCATGTTAACTGATTACCCACCACAATCCCAGCAGTCTCTCTTCAACATCACTGCCTGCCAAGATGCATTTCATTACTCAAGTGATCAGTGTCTCTATAAAATAATGATTTGCCTGTAACTGCACAAGATTTGCCAGAACCGAGCTCATAATTCTCATGATACTACTCATTTCCTATGTCCATCAACTTGAAGAACTACCACAACCATTTCACAATTTCTTCCAAATCACAACAACTGAATCCACTGGATATTGTGGATTGCATGAAAAAATCATCCCCAGTCCGTTCACTGCAGCCTTGATGTGTCCAGGTGTTCTAGAGCACACAAACTGCACATTTAGTTTAGCTCTTCTCTAGACTGTTCATGGTATCTCTGTGTCCCTTACACAGGGCACGGATTGCTGGGTTTTCTGTTTTTTTTTTTCCCCCTCCATTCAAAGTAACCAAAAATAAGGAGACTGTATCAGAATCTGTCAAACACCCTGTGCTAATAGATTCAAGGTATAGTAGGGTGAAAGACCACAGCAGTAATCACATGAAAGTAATTTTCTTGTTTTTCAGCTACGTTAACAGGCTAAAAATGTTTATAAAGCATTATGAAAACCTGGGTATATAGTGTTACCATGCAATAGCTATGTACATCATTCAGAAAAATAACATCATTTTTCTAGCTTGTTGAAGACCAGGACTCTAACTCACAATGGTACCATCGTTCTTAATTTCACTTAGTTAGCATAGACTTCACAATAGAGAGAGCAATATAAAAAGAGGAATACCTCAAATCACCTCAGTAATTAAATCATTCTTAGTAGAAAGAACTCATAACTTGGGAAAGTAGATTGTCTTCTGGTCAAATATTAGGTTTGCACAGGTTTTAAAAGAACAGTATTTTCAAAACATTTGTATGATATGACTTTTTTTTATCTCCAGTGTAGAACTTATGCACAAGCTCTCACGTCTTCTCTATTATCTCTATATACAGATTAACCTAATTCAGTTTAATTAGATCCTACAAAGTAAAATGTAAGCACAAATTCTTTAAATTCTTTAAAAAAAGTTCTAACATTGTTAAATACACACCTTGCATTAAACTCTAACCACAAACAACTGAACTCCAGCTCTGTAAACTAATCATGAATCTTGCCTATGGCAATTTTCATATAAGCACTGTCTTCACAAATAAATAGGCAACAACACAGAAATTCAATGATGCAAGACAATACTGTGTACCCTGCAAACACAGCCACACAAAGCTCACCTTTTATAAGGCTCTCCTTAAAGAAAAGAAAAATTTCTTTCATACTGCAGGCCAACTGGCTTTTTACTATGAGGATTCCTTCTACCCCATCTTGGGATTTTACAGCAGTTGCAAATACAGTGTTGTGGAAGTGTTTCATCCATGCTACGCTTAGCGAAGGGTCAGCATTAAGTTTACTATTTGTTTTTAAAACAAGGTATTGTAAGGAAGAATGTGTACAAAGTGTGATAAACATTAGTGTCAGACTTAAATGTAAACTCAGATGCATACCTGCACACTGGCTGCTACAACTGGAGACCCTGAGGCAGAAGATGGTCTGTGTGGAGTTGACAATTGTTTAGTAGCACCCTGTGTTCCACTTCCTGCTCCCCCAGACAGACTAGTCCTACTAGCTCCACTTGAGTTAAGGTTACTGCCTCTGCTGGCAGGTACATTCATTCCAACTCCACCCAAATTATTTTTACCAACAGTTCCAGAAGGAGAAGAGTTGGGCAATTTTGAAGAAGCCTGAGGGTTCTTTGCAGGCTGAAGGCCTGAGGTGCGATTAGAGGGCAGCAAATTCATTGTGGGAGACTGCCTGCTGATATTTACACCACTGGTCTGTTTATGAAGGGGAGTGCTGCTGGAGTGACTACTCTGGGAAACTAGTGCACTTGAACTGGAAGAACTAGGTGTTGCTGCAGGCCTGGGGGATGAGGTGGACTTAGATGAAAACTTAGGTGATGCATTGGGCTTAGGTGTCACAGAGGGCTTTGATGCAGTGGGCTTGGGAGAGGCAGCAGGTTTAGGAGAGGCAGCCATGGAGAAGGGAGGCTTGAAACCCTGGGAAGAAACCTGTGACACCATAGCCTTGGCTAAATAGTTACTAGAGGTAGAGGTGCTGGATGTTGTCCGAGAAACCAGTGGGTGAGATACTTGAGAGCCACTTCCAGATGAGGGATTGGACAAAGGCAGGCGATACACTACAGACTTCTCTTGAGCTTTGATGACTGGTGATGAACAAGACAGTTTGGGATTACTGCTCAACTTCACCACTGGATTGGTCTGTGATTTACTAATAGTTGCTTGTAAAGGAGATACATATTTCTGCTGTACAGCTGAATGCTGGTGCACCTTTGTCATCTGTGATGTTGAAGAACCACCCTGAGTCTCAGAAGATGATACCAAGATATTAGCATCCTTGGGTCTTTGAGAGGTGGTAGAAATAGCTGCTTGGGTCTTAGAGGAAGAAACATGAGTCTGTGAAGCAGCAGCAGCAGCAGCTTGGATCTGGCTTGACCTCTGTAGTCCTTGCTGAAGTAGCTTGGCTGGCAAAGGCTCTAAGGAAACCTTAGGATTTTGAATTGAAGATCCAGCAATAAGGCCTGAAGAGATACCAGTGTGAACTAAGTCCTGGGGTTTCTTTGGTACTGGCCCTGTGTGACCAGCAATAAGACTTGATGAATGGGGTGTTTGTGTGGGCTCTACTTTCTTTGAGGTTGCCAGAGGCAACTTGCTCATAATGCTTGCCAGTTTCTCTTCCCTCAGCCCAGGGCGAGGTCTGGATGTTGGTGTCTCTATAGCAGACCCAAGAGGAGATCCCTTGGCACCATTATTGATAACTGCAAGAGCATCAGAAATAGAGTCCAGTGAAGGTGGGTGGAAAGAGAGGTCTTCATCCAGTGAGTCATCCAAGCAGATAGTCTCTGGAGCTGGCGTGCAGCTAGAGCTGGATGGGGCACAGACAGGTGCACTGGTACTCAGTGTAGTAGCACAACTTGAATTAACAGAAGATATACAGGTTTTCTGTTCTTTCTTTGGACTACAGTCCTGAGAATGAAAACATAAGAAAATGAAAAGTTTAATAGCCTTTCTAGAGTAGATTTCAAAGTCTTTAGTTAAATACTATTATTCTATAAGTTCAGAGGAACCTAAAATTTACTACTGAAGTTTCCATATCTAGATATCGACAATAAGTATTAAATCTACACTCGGACATCAATATGTATTTTAAAAACCTCACACTGGTGCTCCATAAGGTTAAGAACTACCTACACTGCAAAGAACAGGATAGCAAATTTGATCGCTAAGTTTGAAATTGCTAGAACTTTAATAGAACTATTACTTTCTTCATAATCAATTTTCAAAAAGCCATACAGCTTAGCATAACAAAGCTATACAGATAATCTCTTGTATTACATGGTTTAAAATCCATGTGATTACCAGCCAATAAGCTCTAATAGCATTTCCTTAAATTAAGATTTTCCAATGGAACCCTTTTGACAGATTTTTTCTGGATCAGAGGCAGAAAACTGCTCATATCAAATGGTCAAACAGAAGTCAGATAAGTAAATAGGTATTTACCTTCACTTTGGGTTTAGGTGCCAGAATCACTTTCTTCTTTGCCCTAAAGCAGAGGAGATGAACGTGTCAGAAGACAGAAAGGCAAACAGTTTTAGTACCACGCTGATTATATTTCAGTAAACTAAGAGGATGACCACTGGGCTCCAGCTTTTTTAATAAAGCATTCTTGAAATAGAAAATTTCTAAAAACATACTTGGAAAGAACAAGCATACCTTTAAACTACTGTTGTCATCTTCATATGCAAGTTAAATGCAAAATTCACTGGATTACTGATATAGCCTGATGTATATCAACTTAAGAGATCTGTTTTGTAATTTTTCAATTCAGGGCATTTCAGCCCTTCACAATCTTAAAGCACTGATAAAACAAACTTCTATCTAAATGATAATCACCTCTAAAGGTCAAGAGTTATATAATTACACTTTATTTTGCTGTGTTTCTTTTTCTCCCCACCAAAGAAGGACTACACTTTACACTTCCTATTTATACTTCAAACTTCAAAACCAGTTTTTTCTCCTCCAAGTGTTTAATTGCTTGTCTACTGTGAAATAGTTAAGATATATTTTCATTGTTGCAGCAAGCCATTTAACGAGCTCTCAGTTTTGTCTTTTTTTTTTTTTTGCAGTGCAAATGAACCAGTGACACCAGTGGCAGCTCCACACGCAAAGACAGTACTGAGGACTATCACTTGCCTGCATCAACATTTCATGGTGAGTCTAATTTCTATTTCCTCAAAGGGATTAACAGATTAACACTTCACAGCTCTTATTACTCTAAGCATTACTTGTAGGTGGGCTCTGACTCAGTTTTGCCATTATATAGAAAATATACAATGTTAATCTATCACAAGAGTTACAGTTTGGGTGGTATTCAAAGCCATAATTGGTTATTTTAGCTCTTACTGAATGAGGACAACTCATAGCATTGTCTGTAAATACTGAAAGTAAATTTTCACTAAGATAAAAAATCTACTGTGTTTACAAAGATTTATGAGGAGAAAAGCAGGAAGTACTGGATTCAATATGCTATGCTATCTAAATTTTGTTGTGCAGATTGCTTCGGAATAATTTAAGGAAAAGGTGCTAGCCCACAAATACCCACATAAGTTATTCTGCCACTTCAAAACCAAGTTATAATATTCTAATGATACTGTATTTTAGGCATAAGTCTAAATAAAGCAATCAAACATTTATGAACATTATAAATGTCTTCAAAACAAATCCCAAAATATCTTCCTTCTCTCCCCAAAAAGAGCTGCACAAAGAGATATTATGTACTGAAGCTGCCAATGAGCTGTCAATACTCACGGAGCAGAAGTGAGATGATTGTGAACACTCCGGCTTTCTTTAAAAAGCATCCTGCAAGAGTAGTGAGAAAAGAAATGAAAGATGATTCCATAGAGACAGTCAGAATATGACCAGCTAACACTCAAGCACATTTGAATTTTCAGATAAATCCTTTATTATCTGTTTCCAAAGCAGCTTGTTAGTAGATTTTATCTCCCCTGCTATCAAAATTCAGTTGCAGGCAGCCATAAAGAATGCTAAATAAAAAAGTGGTTATGACTTACAAAGTCAGTGTCCAAGCAGAAGTGTACATAATGGGGCACTACCTCCTCCCTCCATCAGGAAGGAAGAAAAGTTTTGACTCCTCTGTCCTCAAAGGCTAGCAGACTATTTCAAATATCAAATTAAGGTTTAAATTCTTCTCATTGCATGTTCACACACATCACAGGTTTAAGTTTTGTATTTGCTGTTTTTGGTTTTTGGTTTTGTTTCAATATAGAAAGAAGTCAAAACACAAGACAATCTTCTATCTAGTCTTCAATATTTTGTACTGGCTATTGTGTACCATTCCTGTGACTTCAGCTACACTGCACTTACTCTCATATTACCACAGAGACAGTGATACAGCTTCATGAAAGGCTAGAGTTGTGATAATCTCAACATCATATGTGGTTTTATTCTCATGTGATTGACAACTGCTCTGGGAAGTGAGGACAATTCCTCACCTGTACCTATACTTGCATACTACTTAAATGCAGCTGTAAACAGTTACTGAAAACTCATTCTTCATCTTTTACCTTTCAATTCTTCTACCTGCTTTCAGGTAGAGGAACTAAAGTAGACAGTTTTCCTACCTAATGCCATCACATTATCACTAACAATGCAAACAGATGTCTAAACAAGAGCTTTTCACCACTGAAAACACCCTGTAGAGCTGCAGGAGTTATGAACAATCCAAGTATCCACAAATCTCATGCAAATCGGGGAAGTCAATGCCTTCTTGCCATTGTACAGTTCCAATGGCTCATTTTTCAGATTCAGTTTTCACATTTCATTTACCATGCCAGCCTCCAAATTTGCATAACACTACAGGTGAAGAACATCAGGAAATAAAAGTAACATTCCTCATTACAAGTTCAATGTTTCACTGATACATCCAGTTTCTCCGGAGTATTTCCTCTTATGCTTCCTGCCTGCTGCCTTGACTGCTGCTTCACCTTTTTCATTTTGGGGCATGTGAGACACTAGTAATTTGTAGCATCATCCTTAAAGATTCAAGACAAAGTTTAACTGCCACTGGAACAGAAGTCAAAGATCCAGGATAAAGAAAGGCAACAAGAACATGCTTGGAAAACTTGCCCATTAGATACTTATACTTAGCTATAACAACTGATGAGAGAGGCCAGTACAACACTGCATCTCTGACATGATTTCAAGTATGCTGTTTGACCTGTGAGAAATAAGAGTGCTGCAAATCTACTTGCAAGACCATCCCTTGCAAGACAAAACTCCAGGAATTCCAAGAAAGATTTCCTGTTCTTTTTGTTTCCTTTAAGCATGCATGTATTTATGTTACAGGTATTTTTAATAGGACACTGAATCAGCACACAGCCCATTTATGAAGGAATCAGTTATACCATCATGGAATCACCAAAGTTGAAAAGACCTCCAAGACCATCCAAGTCCTACTGTCCACCTATCATCAACATATCCCACTAAATTATGTCCCTCAGAGTACAACATCTAAATGTTTCATGAACACCTGCAGGGTCAGTGACTCCACCACCCACCTGGGCAGCCTGTTCCAGTGCCTGACCACACTTCAGAGAAGAAGTTTTTCCTAATATCCAACATAACCTCCCCTGGTGCAACTTGAGACCACTTCTTTTAGTCCTATTGCTAGTTACATGGAAGAGGCTGATCCCCACTTCGCCACAACCTCCCTTCAGGTAGCTGTAGAGAGTGATAAGGTCTCCCCTGAGCCTCCTCTTCTCGTGTCTGAACAAACCCTGTTCCCTCAGCCACTCCCCATCAGACTTGTGCTCCAGACCCCTCACCAGCTTTGTCATCTTTCTCTGAACATGTCTAGGGCCTCCATGTCTTTCTTGCAGTGAGGGGCCCAGAACTGAACACAGTACTCAAGGTGTGGCTTTACCAGGGCTGAGTACAGAGGGATGATCACTTCCCAGCTCCTGCTGGCTACACTATTTCTGATACAACCCATTGGCTGCCTTGGCCACCTGGGCACACTGCTGGTCACGTTCAGACAAGCACTGATCGATACCCTCGTGTGTGTTTCCACCACACAGTCTTCCAGCCACTGTCCCAAGCCTGCAGCATTGCCTGGGGTTGTTGCAGCCAAAGTGCAAGACCCAGCACTTGGTTTTGCTTAACTTCATCCCACTGACCTCAGCCCAGCTACCCAGTTCAATCCCCTCATCCAGATCATCAATAAAGACAAAACAGGACAGGCCTTAGTACCGACCCCATGGGAACATCACACGTGACCAGGCACCAGCTGAATTTAACACCATTCACCACCACACTCTGGGCCTGGCCATCCAGCCAGTACTTTATCCAGTAAAGAGGGTACCTCAACCAAGCCAGGAGCTGTCAGCTTCTCCAGGAAAATACTGTGGGAGACAGTGTCAAAAGCTTTGCTGAAGTCTAGGTAGACTACATCAACATTATGTGAAAAGGCTCTAAAGTCCTTAAGGATAAAAATAATTTCTTTAATCAATATCAGTAAAAAAAAGTCTAACTGGGCAGAATATGGAAGTTGAACACATAGAAAAACAGTGTGACGAAGCAATGCCATAGTTGCAACACACAACAACAAATGAACACAGCGCAGTTTGAAGTGTAAGGGTCATCTGAACGTGATCCTGGGCTCTAGTCAGTACAATCTGAGCAGGAGAGCTGGCAAATGAGCACCAGAAGTCCCTTCTAACCTCAGCCATTTCATGAAGACACTTTGGATTTTAAAAGGTAAAAGCCATGCTGTATGGATATATGTGTACACATAAGGACAACAACACACATTATACACACACTTATTTAAAGCTTATCAGAAGCCACTGCACCTTTGCATACGCACTGGACACACCACACACATCCTTGTTTGGCTTTTTTTTTCCAGAGCCACTAGAATAAAAGCAGCCATTTTGCTTTCACTGTCAAATGACAACATCCAACTTTCTGATGGAAGTACTGAAAGCAATGATATGATCTGTTCCAATTCTAACCATTGAGCTTAATACATTTTAACAAGATAGGTGACATTTGTGCTTTGAGGCCAATGCAGTTCAGTCACCGTCTGTGGCATTTAAGCAGCAAGATAAAAATTTCAAATAATAGAAAGTAGTTTTTGAGAATTAAGATTTTATCATTATAATCAAAGTAGGGAACATACATACAATGACTGAAAACAAGAAGTAGTATCTCCTTTGGACATCAATCAGAATCACAAAGATAATATGCAAATTACATTTAGATATAAAAATCAATGACTTAAAGGTAAAACTTAAAATATGCTTGGGTCAAGTTCTTCCAGGGTTCAAAGCAATCTCTCACTGCGAATACAGGAAAAACAGTATGTAAACACAATAATTACAGCATTCAAACAGCACAGTTGGTAAATGAACTCTTGCTGGTCAGCAGAAAGGCATGTTAAGGCAACTGTGTTTTCTGTTGTTTTTGTTTGTATAGAAGGGGTGGTAGCTTATTTGTTTTATTACTGAAACCACTTTCACAGTTGGTTTAAAACCTGATGAAACTTTACAGCACACTTATCCCATGGATAGGACAGAGCCATTTATGGCTTTCAAATAAACAGTTCTGACATGCGTCACTGTATTCTGGGATGACCTCATACTATCATCTGACAACTTCACTACCACCACCAGTGACCTCTCTGTATCTTGTCTTGATCTAAACCAAGATTTCACATCTCAACTACTTCAATAAAATCTCCAAAACAGATGACTTCTCACCAGTATATTTACCAGCAAATTTAGCATACAAAGCTAAACGCGTGAGCAGTAATAAAACACCTGTATTCCAAAGAATGTAAAATTTCATTTGTTCCTTTCAGCCGTACTTAACAAGCAGCTTACTGCACCCTCACTTTCTACAATGAAAAATCTATGAAACACCCAAGTAGTTTTCACAACTGAAAACTGATTTTTAGCTGGTTTGACTGATTTGCAACTAAAGTACTCCTCAGTAAATCTGTTAGGATTGTTCTATTACGTAGCTTTTAAAACTAGGTCACAATTTGAGGTAAGGCTGTCCTCTGCAGTGAGGGATTCTAAAGGAAAGAACTTAGGTGTATTTGCTTCTCCCACTTCAAAATGCTTGAGAACTCTGTTGAATTTGTGTTCCACAGTAACTGCTATTGCTCTCATTTAATTTTTATCCCTTAGCGTAGTTGTTCCCTCAAGTCAGTAGGGATCAATAAATAGGTATATTTTCAATTGCATCATGACAAAGCATTCCAATCACATACAAGAAATAACAGCACAATAACTTAAGTGTCTTCTAAAAATCTGATGTTGAAATTCCAACTTAAGAAGTTTATGTAACACCACTTTAATCAAACTGCTTAAAACATATAGGCAACACTGCTTTTTTCTATAATTTTACATCATGGGTAAAGCTCCCCAAACAGTTACTCTTTTCTCTCTCAACATTTCCCCCCCAAAAAGGGGGCATCAGGGCCTACAAACTTAAGCAAATACAGTCTCCACAGATGACAAAAGTAAAGAGATCTCCAAGAGGAAAATGAGGATTTAGAAGATTTAGAAATGAAGTTTCTATTTTTTCTCTGCATGCCTGAGAGAAACAACAGAAACTTCATTTCTAAAGAAACTTTCATCCTTTTAAAATATTCCTGTTCCACTGACTGAAAATTTTGAAGTTTTAAAAATATCCATTTGAGTTAAATTCATCACAACAAATAAGGTTCATAAGGTTCATGAAACAACATCAAAAAGAATAGATATAAAAATCTTACCTTGCCTGCATCCAGCCTTTAGGCCAAAGTGGTTTCACTTCTGTTTCCATAAAGGTTTTGAGGTAATCTTCAGCAGACTGACTTCTGTTTGGCTCTAGCTCATAGCATCCTAGCTTGATCTTGACAAGATTACACAACAAAGATCTGCAGAGCAGAATAATACAATGGAAGTATTGAAGTATTGAAAGAAACCAATTTTTTCAAAAACTCAGCAGAAATAGACAGAGATGGAAGCACTGATACTGTATAGCTGTTGTTCATTGGCAAGTAATTTTTTTTCCATAGAAAGAACTAACTTCAGTTTAAAAAAACTGACCATCACACAAGCTGCTACTACAAATGGTATGATCTGTCGCTGTTCTCCTGTTTTCAGCAGACCATATAGCTCATTTCTTTTATCATCACTTCGTAATTAGTTTTACATCTTCATTGTTATCTCATAACTGAAAAAAACTTATCAGTTTGCTCACAATGATTGCAATCTCACTTAAGATACATAATGTCTGAAAGTATGCAAAATCCATTCTATGCCGAATTATTATTTCAACCGAACACTTTCTGACATTAATGTTGTCTTTAAAGATATAGAAGTAGACACAGCTAAGTAACATCAACTCTTCTGAGCTTCATGAAATAGAAGATTAAAATACTCATCTTCAAGCACATATTCCTTCAGGTATCCTGGTTAAACCACAACACCAGATCAGCTAGAGTTATATTTATACATGTAAAGCAGCATGAATAATATACAATGTATCTGTAAAATTGTACAGTATGCATAATGTATTCCAAGAAACTAACTTCCTCACTGTCATAATGTATCATGGATAAAAAGTTCAATAGCCCCTTTTAATAATATTTATACCTGTTAAAAAAATCAATTTAGAACTTGCAAATACAAAATAAGAGGGATCTGTCTGCTTTAAAGTCTATCATTCTTCAAATAATCTAATTTTTCAGTAAAAGCTACTCTGGGAAACAGAATGGAGAATTCAGCGTTTCAGATGAGAGTGTAGTGTTCTGGAGGGACAACAGAATTTGTGTTTTAACCTAACAGGATGGGTTTAGATTCATGCATTCTGGATGCTGGCTTTCCCAAGGACTAGGATGCTTGCCAAACCAGCACACCCCATTTTGGTTCTCTATTCTATTGTGGCCCAAGTTTTCCTGCCCACTCAGTGACAGCTTTTTGTGACATCCCCAGAACAGTGTGAAGCAGGTGCAACTCCACTTACAGCTCTGTTCTTTGCTTCAAAAAGCCCATGGTTCTGTGTCCAGAAAAACACTCCTCTATTTGGATGAAGTACATGAGCAAGCAGCAAAAAATGAGTTGGGCATGGGATGATCTTGCCTTTCAAGTTGAAGAAAAGCATGTCTACAGTATAGCATTTTAGCTTGCTTATTTGGCCTCCTAACATTCCCCGAAATTTCTAAGAAGATGTACTTCTGATAACATTTATTAAACAATACAGAGTGTGTAACAACACACTCTGCCAAGACTTTTACATGAAAACAGGGAAAAATCTCGGTGGAAAATTTAGTTTCTCACCTCACTGTGTCATCCCAATGAAACTTCTTCCTGGGCCCCACAACCCTCTTTCCAGGTTTCTCATCATCATCTTCCTCTGATCCATTTTTCTCTCGCTCATCTTCTGTTTGCAACCTACATTTAAAATAATTGTTTTCTTTATAGATGTACAACATAAAATATTTCATTGGAGAAGTATTGTTTTAGGTATTAAGTTAAAAAAGAAAAAAAGACCTGTCTTTACACTCTAGTTATAGCCTCCCTGAAAGGGTAAAGTTTGTCTGCCCTTCCTCATTGCCTCACAATCCTCAAAGACAAGTGAAGAAGACAGACTGTATGGATGTCGCCAAGGATGTTTAATGTAGTGCTTTCTCCTCAGAAATGCAAAGATGCTGATCAATCTGCTAATGCTTCTCTGAGTCTAAAGCACTAAACTATGAGGGAAACAACTGCAATATAAAAGGACAGAAGCATCATGAATCTGAGCATATGCTCCTATTTCTTCTTCATTAGTCCAGCATGTTGCGTACGTCTAGCCTCTCTCTCTCTCAGTTTACAATTTCTTTCTCTCACCATCAATTTCATTCAGTCAATAGAATGTCTTTCTGAAGTCACTGAAACAATATCATATTCTTTGTACAACTCAACTAGAGCTCAATATTTTGCTAAGCTCAGAGAATGAAGGACATGAAGACATGTTTCCAGGTGAACTCTAAAATGTGAGCACGCAGATCCCAGAAATACCTACTTGGCATTCTTAGCTAGATTACGGGCCTGACAATCCTCTTGATATTTGCATAACTGTTCAGGCATGACATTACTGACAGCTAGTTTCAACTTCTGCAGTGGTTCTCTCAAGCGGTCATCCTGTGAAAAAAGGAACACCAAATTAGTCCTATTAGCTGCAATATAAAAATAACTGTAGATAATTTCTCTGAAATTATTTCTCCCTGACTCCCACTAGGCTATACTGTTGCACGGAACAGGATTCAAGCATCACGTAGAAAGTACTGCTGCAGGCAATAGTTAGTACTGGAAATATTAATACATGCACTTGAAATTTCTCATACAATTAATGTAGTCTTGAGACCAGAAATGATGAAAGATAGTCACAAGGAAACAAGTCATGAAACATCCCAAAACATTATAATGATCTCATTTAATAATCCTTCCTAATCAAAATATGGAAGAAAACCTCAGGGAAAAAGCAAAACGATTTAACTGATGAATATTTTTATATTTTTCAATAAATATATGATGAATGAAGTCTCCAAACACTCTGTAGTATAAAAATATCTTTGGTAATAATCAAACTCTATATATTTGATTTCCTGTGTATTAGATTATCACTAGAAGTACATTTTTTTAATGTACCTCAAAGACAAGGATTCTAAAATAAGTCTCTAGATACCAAGAACTCCAAAAATTAAATTGAAATGACACTACATACTTCCTTACATTTTAAATTCTCTTCCAAATCTTGGAACCACACCTTAGTTGGAAAAAGATGATCTTCCAACTCAAACCATCCTACAATTCTATGATGTGACTTTGTGTTATCAGCCCTAACTGTTTTCTGAGAAGAAATAGAATACTACATGCTATTAATGCTTAATATATAGAAATAGCTATTGAAACTGATTTCCTACTCAGCAGGTTCCAAGCTCTCTGCACTCACACCCTCAGATCCTCTGCAAGATTTGAGTCCTGACTCTCATCTGAAGAATTGGGTCAGGACACTTCAGATCACAGAAACCCTTTTTTAATTCAAGAGAAACACATACTTTTTAAGAAAGCTGCAAAGGAAGCAAAGTGCTTGTATAACTTAAAAGCAGCATACATGCACAAATAATACAGGCTGGTCAACTATAATCCATATACCCTTTTTTGGCTTTTTTTTCCTGGCACAAAAATGAATGCAATAGTAATTTTCAGCCTGTCATAACCATGGTAATTATGGCTCTCTATTTCCCTTACTTTTTATCTACTCTGTAGAACTATCCAGCTTTCAACACCAAAGCATTTCATTCTCAAAATGAAGTCTGAAAAGCTTAAAACATTATGCTGATCTAGCAATTGATATGGAATCTTTTGCTTCACTCGAGACAATTGCTGTTGCTCTACTCTTCTGCATTCTATCCTTACTATCACATATTGAGTCACACTGGAGCTACTCTCCCCCCCGTTACCTGGACATTGAGGTGTAACTTCTTCAGGCGCTTTATCAGTGTGTCCTTATTGCATGGCACAAAAGCCTCAAGATGAGAGTACACTCCATTGCGGATGGCAGGATTTATCTCCTGTAACTGTAGCTCAATACTGACAAACAAACAAGAGACAGCCAACCAGTGAGGCACTCCAAGATGAAGATGACAACTGAACAAAAACCTAAGGGAGCTTTGTATGCATAACATTTTAGCTATGCATACTTAAAATAGCAGCCTGGGACATATTTTCAGATCTGTTATGCTAACTTTTTAGATAAAAAGTCTTAATGGTAATAAACCATTCAAAAAAAGACTTTCAGATGCATACTTCCCCAGCAACGCTGAATGCTGCTATCCAAATTTTATTTACTCCTGCTGTTTCACATCAATATTGGTAATATTTTGGTTGCTGGTCTTATAGAGATTACTTTTTATTTCTTAATATCACTAAAGACATAGAACTCTGCATGTTAAATGCTTAGCTGAGGGATTACGGAATAAGAAGAGTCAGCATTTTTCCTCATGAAAGCTAAAGGTGTTTTGATTTATGAAGATGTGAGACAGCAAGAAATAATGGCAAATTGGTTGAATTTCACACATGAAGTTAACGACACAGTGCACTACAAAACACTTCACATAGGAGAAAGACAGACAGATAGTCATGACAAGAATTGTATTCGTATATGAATCTCTTTACCTAATTACTAGCTTAGACTGATCTACCCTCATTGACTATTGAGCTTGTTCCAACAAAGCCCTTAATAATACTTCCTCTTCTGTACTTTTCCTTTCACCCCATTTCCAAAAAGGAAAGGTTGCACAGATAAGCACTTACTCCAGCAGAATATTATTCATGTCTTGTGTGAAAAACTTCTTCCTGCCTTCTTCATCAAACATCTTGGCAGCCTGAAAATACAGCAAAAAAAAAAAAAAATATTCAGAAGTTCACAGAGGTCATTTTAATCCCAACATTTGTAGCACTACTTTTACAGCTATATCATACTCCTACTTTTTAGTGAAGAGCATTGCTTAGAAGAAAAAAACCCTCTATACTTAACTACTTAGAAAAGGTAAAGACTACTATCATATTCAAATAACAACTCTTTGTTCCACTGCTCAAAATCACTATTTAAAATCTGCCTGGATGTTAATGTACTAGTTTTTTCAATAACCTTAAAAGCACACCAGGAGTTCTGTTTTATTATCTCAGTAGTTCTGATGGCTTTAAAAAGAGAAGCATTGCTTGATGTTCTTACCTGTATGACTCTTCAACGCACCACCATCCACAAAGTATGAAAGACTAAGCTTCATTCTCTGTTATGTACCTTGCCTAGTTACAGTTCTCTAGCCTTTCTTGGATCCATTCTCAACCCTTCAGAGTAATTTCTACAATGGAACTGTGTATGCTAGAGGAATGTCTCATCCCCCTTTTTCTGGTGCTGTTGAGCACTGTCTCCAACTTTAGACATGGGGCATGAAATCTGGAAAATCTTCCACACTAACTCTTCTGTATTTTTGTCTAGGAAGGAATTAAAAAAAGCAAGATAACTTGTGCATTTCCTCTTTTTTTTTTTTTAGAAGTTTTTTCCTAGTCTCTCAGGAATGTCTGTGTAGGATTCCTTTATCCTTGTTTCCTTCACCTAGATTCTTATCGTCCATGAACTGTGGCAGCTTCTATGAAAAAGCCAAGTCAATTCCTGCACAACAACAACAAAAATCAGTATAATCTCTCTCTACTCTCCCACCACTCTAGAGACCTATTCAAGTCAAGAAAAAAAAAAATAAAACAACGCTTACTATCTTGACACATTCTAGCAATGGGACCTGTGAGTGAATATCTGAAGAGGCTGAAAAAGTATATCCTTACTGTGATTGATGCATGCAAGTGCGTTATCATCATACTGTCTGACAAGCACTGTAGGCAGTCAACATGCTATGTGGCTGAACAGACAAAAAGGCTCTCTCTAATTTGTCTTTAAAGAATTTTAGTTAGCAACTTCTGACAACATAGATCAATACTATAAATAAATACAAGTGTTAGCTTGACAGAAGTCCTTCATTACTATTAAATACTTACTGTTTTTCCTCTCTGTAACTGAATCACATATGTGGGAAAGCAGTATTTTCTGAGATTGTGTACTCTATACTGCATAGTAAAATAGGAGTCTCCTACTCCATCAGAAAATGTAGACAACTGTCTCGAATCATTTACATTTCAGTCATGAACATATACTGTACGTTTTCTAGTTCCTGTAAGGACTGCACTCTGCTCACTACCTCCTACTGTAAAGTCATCTGCTGAGGGGATGGCACTATCTGTTTTAAGATTACTGAAGCAGTTGCTCTGCTAAAAAATAAGAAAAGTAATAAATTTTTACAAGTGATAACATACCAACAAGACAAGTTTGCAAGTCTCAGATCCAGTATCTTTAAGAACAATTAACACAAGGGTTATTACCTTTTAGTTTATATAAAGTGGAAGGAAAGATGTTTTGACTTTCCAGTCCCAGGGAGATCTTAAAGCCAATTTCATCATTATGTTATCATACTTAATAGTGCTTCTGGTCTTTGAAGAGGATGAAATTGGCAGATTCAAGAAACACTGCTATCACCCATCGGGATTTTTTGTTCCACAGATGGACTATCTTGTCAGTTACCATCACAATAGAAAAAAGGCATTTCACTATCCTCCTGCTTTGTGTGCAATACTGTCCTCTGCCAAGTAATTACAGTAATTCAGAATTACACTATTAGGGAACTAGATAACATTCATTTATAGAAGGAGATCAGGAACCTTTCATTGTATATAGTCAGTGGTTTTCTAATTTTTTAAAATCTCTTATCATAATTCAATCACGGAACATAGCTTACCTTACTTTGCATTAAAGAGCACTAAAGCTGTGAATCTAATAAACGTCCAGAAAAAACTAGATAGGAACTATTTTTTTTTTACTCATCTGTCACTGATATCATGTCAGTTGATAGCAATTAGCAGAAGTTAAGAAGTTGCAGTCCAAGTCAATGCAGTCTAGTTCTTCCCCAAGTCTGCATGTAGAACTGCTCTGCTCAGCCACTACCAAACTTCCAGAAAACACAATCACAGGTAGAAGACTGTAGAATTAACATTAATTCAATGGCTCTTGGAAAACCTTTCTTCCAGTTGGGTGGGGCTTTTGAGGTAAGCGGCATGAATTTGGGGCTGGCAGCAAACACTGCCTTGAAGTTGGCCTAACGCAGTTCTACTGCTGTTTTGCTAAAACCTTTTTGTAAAATTAACCAGAAATTCTGAAGGCACACAATCATCTCACTCACTTTAGTGACAATTAAACCCCTATCTGTATTTAGCTATGGACATTAATTAAGAATACTCTAAAATGTTTACATGCAGCTAAGATTGAGTAATGATAACTTATGTTTAAGTAATAGCAAAGCAAGCTCCGCTGCTAACTGAAACTGCAGGTTTTTTTATAGTTAAACTAGTACTCTTACTCTTGAGTAAGGAAAAGCTGACTTTATTCTGAGTAAAGAAAAGCTGCACAAGTAAGATCAGAATCTGAACAATCAAATAACAATTTTCTTCTCCACATTCACAGAACATCCACAACAAAAACTAAGAGTATATAATACCTTAACAGCTCTGAGCCCTTTCAGTACACTATAGGGATGTTTTCAAGCTGGGAACTTATTTTTTGAGACTCCACTGCAACCTTCCAGAAGAAACCATTCAATTCCCACTCCTCCACCCCCACATTTTAAACTGGCAAGTTCATGTTATTTGTGTTACAAAGGCACAATTCCAGACTTGCATTAGATCATAAACTGCAATATTATTTCAGGCTTCCTGTTTCAAACTAGGTGAGGAAGCATCAATTTATAAATATTAATAATTTAAGTAACTACTTCAAATCAAAATTAACAGTGATATTCCTTATGCAATTAAACATTAGTTTGTTGAACACATTAAGACTTAGTAGAAAACCTTCTCTCCACTCAGAAACAAACACCATCTCAACTACAGATCTGCATCATCTCTATGCCCATTTTTATCTGACTATAAATACAACCACTAATATTAATTCTACATTTTTAGCATTTCAACCAGCAATGCAAGGAAGACAACTCAGATCCTAATTATTCTTCCTTGTTTTCTCAGACTCTTCACTGCAAGTCGTCACTACTGAGTTCATACTTACTGTTCGAAGATCTCCAATGCGCTTTTCAAGTAGCATAGGCAGACCTTCTGGGAGGGCAGGCACCTGCTTGGGTGTCATGACCTGAGAGGCGTAGGTTGCATGAGTGACATTTCCATTTTCTCCTGACAGCTCAGATACTGGGCTGCCATCAGAAGTGCCATCAAGCAACTTGTCAAAGTCAATGTCTCCCAGCATCTCCAGGGCACTTTCAGTTTCTTGCAGGAGATCACGTTCGTTTGTGCTACCAAAAATGGAGAGGACAGGATCGCTGATCCTAAGATTCAAGTCAGAGATATCATTTCCTGCACTGAGAGAAGAAGAAGGAATTTTACAAGGGGTAGAGGTTACAAGAGTCACTGGAGGTTTTGGACTAGGTTCCTTCTTCCTCATGGCTTCCTTCTCCTTTTGAAATTTACGGATCATGGCAGCCAGAGAGAGCGAATCTTTATAAAATTTCTTTTTCTTCTTTTCAGACTTGTGTGAATTTAAGGCCATTACTCTGTAGAAAAAAGAAATAAATTAGAACATCATGTGACTTTGGTTACCAAAGGTGACTAAGGCCTTGAAAAATACAGGAATTTAGTACTACACAAAAAATTAACAGAGGGAGGCAAATGCTTCCATCTTCAGACTCTTCTACCAACTATCTCAATCAGGGGTGATTGTCATATGATTCCACGATCTTCAACTGAAGGTTTTCTTTCTTTAAGCTATGTTATGTTTACTTCAAGAAAAAGTTCGTTTACTCTACATTTCTGAACTTGGAGATAGGTTGGACTTAAGGTTAGATTGATGCTGCTAAAACACAAGCTTGTCTGTCAGACTCCAGAACAATAGCAGGTTACTTAAAGTTCAGGCACACCTTTTATGCTTAAAAAATTCACCACACTAACTATTTTTATTTGGAGGCTCAAAATCTACATGCCACACAAACTGAATGTTTATCCCCTAGTTCTTGTCCCTGATAAAAAAAACAAAATTAACAGGTTTTCAATGCCAACTGAATATCTATATAAGACAGTGTTCACTCAAGGACAGTTTTCCTGAAAACAATTAAAAACCCTATCACCTTAAAAGGCTATCATCCTTCCATGCTAGCCTCAAAACAGAGGGAAGTAAACTCAATTATTCTACATATTTCTCACTAATTTTTGTAATGTATACAGTTCCCAGAACAGAAATCTAGGGATAAGAAGTTATTTTTCATTAGAAGGTGGGAAAGATGTAATTCTTACTGTTAGAAGACTCTGGGTAGAATAGCATTATCAATCATGATTCACAGACTCAATTTCTATGTTTTCCATACTCGATCTTTCCTTGAATGTTTCCTCCTTCTCATCCCCCAGATTTTGAAAGTTATTCAAAATCTGTATTCTATATATAGGATGCTTACGCCAAATAAGAAGCATCCCAGATCAAAATCCATATGCTATCAAATACGAATTAACAACACAAAATTCTAAACAGCTCTGATAATCTCACTATTGCATGCAATCTCAGAAACAAACTTCATATACAATTCAACACTTTCTTTAAAGGAATAAGCATACCCCAACTGCTTAGGAACTTTCATTTTCCGAGGCTTCTTCTCCTTTTCCGTCCCTTCATCTTTCCGCTTGCGCTTCTTCATTCCACGATCTTCACTTTCTTTTACCTTTGCTATCTACAAAACAAATTAAATACAGGACAAAGATTCTTCCATCCAAATGATTTTTACAGCAAGAAAGATCTTATTTTCCTTGCACTTTCCAGTTTGGAGACAGACAAAATACCTTGATGTGCATGAAGGCAAACAGTACAACTGGATTCATAGCAGCAATACCAGTTACTGATAATTCTCCAACATTACTTCTCTGTACTATAGGCAGACTGTCACATAGCCTCTCTGAGTAGCAGCCACCTTGGGAGACTAAATTCTCTATTCTTTTGCTACCATATTTGCATTGCTAAGTACAGTGCAATATGGTACTGAGTATTTTTTTGGCTTATTCAGATCACTGGTCTCTCCTCCAAACTTTTCCAGCTTACTTTCTGATGCTGGGTAAGAAAGCAGAATGGTGTGTCGGGGGGGGGGGGGGAAGGTGGGGGTGAAAAAGACATTCATACAGTGCTGTCGTTATGCAGCAACAGTCAAGACACTGCTGTTTTATCAGCACAGTGATAAGTTACAAATACAAATCACAGCACCATAAGGGCTGTTATGAAAAAATTTAAGTACAGTACACTTTTTGCAAAACATGCAACATACATGCATCTTCTAATATAGCTATTTCTATGTTGTGAATTTACCAGGCATTTTCTTTTAACTAGTATTCTGAGTATCAAGAACATTTCAAATCTTATTTTCTGCAGAATTACAAAAGCAATGTTGAAGAAATTATATTTTCACCATAGGGAATAAAATTCTTATAAAATTAATTAGTTCTCTGTCACTTAAGATGGATGGACACAACTTGTATGCCTACCTAAACAGGTGACTAGTCTTCCAAGACTGGACAGCCTGTGGACATCCTGACTTATTTCTTAAGTGCTTATGCAATAGGCACAAAACAGAGACTGCAGTAAAGCAGTACCGTGTATCATTCTGCTTTCGATCTCTTCATGAGAGGCATTTAAGCATATCAAATCTTTTTCAGTGTCCATCTATTTCAGTGCACACTGTACAAAAATCATAATTAGTATCACTCACTTTAGGTGGCCTATGCTTTTTGTCCTCTGCAAAGTCATCATCCTCTGAGTCAGATGCCTGGCGGAACTGCAGTGTACCAGTGTTGATATAAAACCCTCCGTATTTGGTTGTCAGGGATGCAGGAACCAATTCATCGTACTGGACAAGAAAAAAAAGTTTTTATCACCATCGCTTAATAAAATGTATATGCAGTTATTTACCATTCCCTGTACATAAACAACTATACAGAATTACAGACACTGCCTGCTGGCATAAATCAGGATAGTAATACCACTGAAAAACTTACTGGACACGTAACAGAATATTCATATCACAGAATCACCTTTGTACTTGCAATTTAATGCCTTGTTCTTGGAAGAAAAGATTACAACATTAAAAAAAGAAATATCTCGCTTCTGAAGGAAGTTAAGATGGGCATAGAGGCCTTTTCTCCCTTAAGGAAGAAAATTTCCAATTTTCTATCTCTGGTGGCATGCTACCTTATGCTAGAAGCTAAATCTTATATTACATAAGCTATAAGGACAATAACATACCACCTTGCTACAAGCAGTTTCATCGTTTACAAGTTGTTTTTATCCTTGCAATAGGTAAGCACATTGTGAACTAATTGTTTTTTGTCTAAAACAGCCTCTCATGCACCAGCAACATCATCCATTTAAAACGTATTTCATAAAAATATTGTCTCTACTGATTTTGCATTGTAAGCTTCATATTTTCACTGACTATCCTTCAATTTTATCAGAGAAGGCATAGTTCAAACTAACAACGTTTTCTAACAATGCTTTCTGTTACTCATACATTTATAACAGGCCCTTTAGCTATCTGTAAGTGATAACTACAAAGTTATTTCCAGAGCTCATTTCTTACATGTTTTCAAAAAAGATAGCAATCTGAACCACCACCACTCTGCAAAGGAAGAAGTCTAAACTATTTCAGAATTTTACAAAACTGAATACCGTCATACCCAGGAAATAGAACTGAAACAATAGACATACTTGTATTTGTAAAACAAGCATAAAGAACTTTCCATGAAACAAAGCGTATAATCCAGAAACAGCCACAGCAATGCTCATCTTCTTCCTGATTAGTTTTCATTAATACAGGACTCTGCAGTGCACTGGGCATGCTCTAACTGTTCTAACAAACTTTCAATTAATTAACAACTCTACTCACAGTAGCTGCTCAAAAAACACCAGTTTTTCTTACTGTTCATTTGCTATAATTGCTATGACATGTTCCCCAAAGTATTTTCAAAAACTTGTTAATTTCTATGAACTATCTTGTTACAACAAATACTGAAAAGAATCTAAGGTGGTAAGCTTAATCAACAACAAATAGAAGCAACAGCTTGTTTAGAGGCATGAAACCAGAACACCTACTGTGTGTTAGGAAGTACCAAAAAGATACAACATTTTAATGACTGAGAATTGGTTTCTTTCTTTCCAAAGGGAAGGGTGTCTTGACACATCTTAGAGGTTTGTACTCCGGTAGAGGAAAAAGTCTACTCTGAGTTACAGCTGCAAGCAATCAATGTTTACTAGCAAGACCAAATGATTAGGAACTAAATAGGACACTTAAAAAAGAAACAAGATGTTTACTACTTTGAATAGTGAGCCAGCAGGCCTTTCATTGAACATCTGCTAAGAGATGATACATGCCAGAACTCAACAGGTAGAAAAAATAACTAGGTAAGTATACACATTTTTAACTGCCACATGGGTAACTGGAGATCTGAGATCACTCACAGGAAGAGAACACACATAGGACAATGCAGAGTCAGTTACCATGTTAGTCCATTCACCCTGCACAGATTCAACACATTCTGAAGATACAACTAGAGATACAGTTTAAAAACTATAAAGTTTGCACCACCAAAAGCATGAAGACAGATTATATCCGTAAGAGGAAAACACTTAACAAGCACTTAGATCAGTAAGTTGCATGGAACAGCCTGAACTTGAAATATACATGGATTTGATCTGAGTAAGTGGTTATAAATTTCAATGAGTCATTGTCTTTATCTTCTTGGAATGGAAGGCTTAACATGCAGTACAGGAATACAAAAATAAAGCAAAATAAAATAAAAGCAGTGACAGGATCTATGAAATACTCTGAGATCATATTAAAGACTACTGTAAGAAAGCAAGAGATTATTAAATAGACAAATTGAAAGCAAAGTGATTTAGTTGTGGACATGTCGTTCAACTTAAAAGATCAGGACAAACAGGCAAAGCAAACTGAAGAGTGGAGGCTGGGTAAAATCTTCAGCGAAGCCTGATGTTTTTCCACAAGCCCTCAGAACCAACTTCATTAAGTACAAGGAGATGAAAGGGAAAGAAAATAAATGATTATCCACAGTAGTTAACAGACAGAGCAGGCATTTCCCTTTTGAGCTGAGAGGGCATGAACTGAATTTGGTGAGGTTAGGGCCATATGGGATCAAAACAGAAGCACAGAGTAGTTGCCAAGTTTGGAGGAAAAAGTTCACAGTTAAAGCTGAGACTATTATTATAAAAAGTAAAGAACAAGTAAAGGGAAACACAGAGAAGACTTGGCTGCAGAGCAGTAAAGGAAGCCCTAGAGAACATAAAGTAACAATTAAAGACAGGCCACAAGTGAGAAAACCACAAAACGCAGCAGATGATTAGTATGACCAACATGATACACGGTCCAAAGCCATGAAAACAAGTTGTACAGAGATGAACAGACTTTCATACAGTCAGCAGCAAACAATGTCAGCAAGATGGGGGAAGTGCAGCTGATCAGTTAAAGTTTCAACAGCCTCCTCCAAGGACTATGAATTTAGTTTGACTCTCAAAGACCTTTTCAACATTCAGTCCTCCCTAATCATTGACAGTTTCCCTTTTCCCCATCAAAATTTGATTTCTTGTCAGACTACTGAAAAAGGTACAAATATGAGTTCTACAAATTACAGTGTAGTGTCTTACATCCTGTGATGTGACCTCACTGTTGACTAGTGCTCTAATTCAACATAAAACTGCATAAGATTGAGATACTGGCAACAGCTGGGTTTAGCTTAGTTTTGGACTTTCTCTAGGACATAAAAAGGCATACAACTCTTGCACCTTCTGACGAAATCTTTTCAAGATTTTTGCTTTGCAGTAGCCTTTTCTGTGTATGAAAACAGAGCTCTTATCTAATTCTATCATTCAAGTAAATTGGTTAAACTCCTTTACAATGCTCTCATCTTCCTTACACCTTCAAAGACTGAGAATTAGAATTGTCAGATATATAAACAGACGGAATTCCAGAGTCTCCTGTGAACAGAGGTTTGTCTCACATTGGATTATGGAGAGACTGCAAAGACTGAGACAGTCTTAAAAATACATCAATACGTAAGTTTTGAACTTCTATTTTATTTTCAACTACTGTCCTTGACAATAACTGCAGCGTTATTGTTCTAGTTTAGTTTCCACAGGAAAGGTAATCTAAACGTTGCTTTTAAAATAGATTAACCAGTTTAAGTAAGTTAACCTGTTTCTTCTTCATTCTTATACCAATAAGAACTGCAAAATTATATGGATTATAACCAATTCAGTTCTAAAATCCAAACCCACACTACAAATCTTCTTCACCTCTGTGTTCAGATATTCTGGTTCCAATTCTGCTTGTTCAGTTCTTGGCCAGAAAACAAGCTATATTGTAGAAGTACACACACCAAGAGGCTTTTCATACTTCTGTATTAACTCCTAGAAATGAGATATGCTGTAAATACCTACAAGTGTTTAAAAATATATAACCCAATACTATTTGCTGTGAAACTAGCTTTATTTGGATAAAAACAGGTAGACACCATTTTTGTTCCTTGTTCAGTGCATTTCTGAGATGGCTTCAGCCAGGTGCAGTGGGAAGCAGAAAGATTATTCAGTGAGTCCATGATTAACAGCAAAGTCAAGTTACTCAAGTTACATTGAATCTGCTTGCTTCAACTGAATGAACTGAGTATCAATACAGTTACCTAAACCAAGATTCTTCATGCAAATACTTTTTAAAAAACTTTCAATTCTTAAAGATATGAAGAAATATTCTTTGGCTCTGACATCCTTTAAGGATGCTTTTAGACAAAGACCAGAGTGACCTTTTCAGAAAACATCAATAATAAAAATCACAGAACGGCTTTGGTCGAAAGGGGCTTTAAAGATGATCTAGTTCCTACCCCCCTGCTGTGGACAGAGTGCACAATATTATCCCAAATAAGGTTGAGAGTAAACAATCTACTATTCTTCTAATCCAAGATTACATAGAAAACAAAGCAGAAAGCCTTCAAATGCTAAAGGATCTACTTTCACAATGCACAGGTAAGTTTTGTGGTGCCTTTCATTTAGGTAGGTTGCTCTGAAAGTAATGCCTCCTACTTATTTCCATGAAAACAGTACTATTTGACAGAGAAAATTCTCAACTACAAAACTGTATTTTTCAACAGAGGCACCACCATTTCACTAGTGATGACCAAAAGTCTGCATGCCTTGCTTACAAAAATAAGCATGGCCATCTGAAACATGGCTTGTTTTTTACTTCGCTGTCACCACAGCTTAAACATACCACCCACTACCCTGCTGGGATCATTCCCACTGTCTGGTCTCCATAAATGTTCAGCAAGCATCAGTGAATATAAATTTTCTGCATGCAGGAATTCAATGACACACCTTTACTTCCATGCCAGACACCATTTTGTCCTACTGCTACCATCTGTCACATGGCAACAGAACATAACAAAACACTGTCAGGATGTACTACCAACACCCTCTTCCAACGCATCATGAGCCAACATAATAAAATAGGAGGCATTACTCTCAGAGCAGCATTTGTATTTCAGCTTAAGTTATAAAGCATATGACTACTCATTTGACTACTGTTATTTGTTCAACTCATTGCTTTTGGAGATTGTGCTCTGATACACACTGTGTAATTAATGTAGTAAAATTTGAACTGTATTTTTAATGTAGTTTTTAGTCCTTTAAGCTTTCATGTTTCAGAACAACACTATTGAAAAAAAAGTTACATCCTTTTTCATTCATTTAACATGAACTGCAGACACTCATGACACCTCAGACAAATGTTCTTAACCAAGACCCTGACTTTGACCAGCTAAAAGCCCCTTTATGTTGCAGTAATAACTATGTCTGAATATTTTTAGAAAACACTTAAATTCCTTGTGTTACTTGTGTATTTCTCTACTCACAAAGACTAGTTGACCCCAGGCTACCCCTCCAGTGGCTCTGACTACTTTGAAAAGTGACTTTGTACTTTCCAAAAAATGAAGATTGAGGGGAAAAAAAGTGAAAAAATATAATATATAATAACTCTATAGTATATAGCTTCATATAATATTATCAATATTACCAATATCTATTTCTTGTTACAGAAGCCTTGACACAACAGTTTAAGCAATAATACTACAAAGGACAAATATATATGTATTTTTTTTAAGTACTTGAGAAGTTGTTTGAGCTTTCTGTTTCTCAACTGTCACTAAAGTCTTGAAATGAACAGTCTTAAAATATCTGATTTAAACAAAAGTCATCATGTGAGATTAAAAAAACTACTTATTTATTCCTTCCTAAAAATTTATATTATATTTTTGCAGAAAAAGCATTTTAACAAACATCAGATTGCTTCTGTACATTCCACTAAATTCATCTAGCCATAATGAAACTTGCACTGTTAGACTGCTCTGTATTGTACTGGGCTTATACAGGAAGTTTTTGGTATCAGGGAGACTGCAGTGTGGCCTCTGTGAGAGGCCCCAGTTTAGATAAGAGCCAGCTCCACACAGCTCCAAGAGGGACCAGCTGCTGGCCAGAGCTAAGACACTGAACAACACTTGGCAGTGCTGGCAACACGGTATTTAAGAAAGGGCCGAAGTTGCTGTAAGGAAGAAGGTGGAGAGAAGAGTGAAAAAAAATGCAGAAGGGAATAATCCCACAGACACCAAGGTCAGTGAAGAAGGGCAGGAGGTGCACCAGGCAGATTTCCATGCAACCCATGAAGGAGCCTGCTGTGCAGCAGCAGATGGGTCCTGAAGGAGGCCACAGTCCACAGAGAGCCTCCACAGAAGCAGACCCTGGGCTAGAGCTCAGCCCATGGAGAGGAACCCACAGTGGATCTGCCACCAAGGGGGACCCACAATGGAGCAGTGCACTCCTGAAGGCTGGGCCCCATGGTACAAGGCCACAATGGAACAGTCCTTGAAAAGCTGCAGCTCGTGGGAAGGCAACCCACACTGGATCAGTTTCAGAAGGATGGCATCCCACAGAAAGATGCTCCTACATGGAGCAGAGGCAGAATGAGCATGAAGAAATGGCGACAACAAAGCATTATTACAGACAGAGCATAACCCCCATCTCCCTGAGCCCCTCTGGGAGGTACAAGGTAGGTGAATGGAAAAGTATTTCTATCTTGCTTTTAGTTCTTACTATTCTAGACTGCTATTAATCGGCAATAAATCCTCCTCACGTTGAGCCTGCTTTGTCTGTGACAACTTGTAACGAATCTCCCTGTTCTTACCAAAACAGACAAGATCTGCTGAGGAAGGAGAGTGAGAGCAGCTATGCAATACTTGGCTACCTACCGGCATTAAACCAGTGTAGTATATAGTTTAAACACAACTGTTCCGCATGTGGAACAGTATTTGCTTTATTTGTTTGGTACTCTGCTTTACAACCTTATTTATCTTGGATGGAGAAGGGGCACAAAAGCAAAGAAAAACTTAGTAACTGAGATTTGCCCCTGAATTCATTAGAATGCACATGACATATCGGCTGCCAGCCAACAGATCTACCCTTAAGACACCTGGGAAGCATACAAAATCTTTTATTAAAGGTGACACCATGCACTGGTCCCCAACCACTGGGCAAAGTGACAGTGAACAAGGAAGACAGGCCAGTTATAACAAATCTATATCCAAAGAAACAGCTAGAAGGCGAATATCTTAAAAATAAAAAAATGAAAAACTTCAAAGCACACTCATATATTTGGAGAAGATGAAGTTACAGAAGCTTAAGGGCAGCTTTTTCCACCTGAAAAATACAGCAAAAATGTTGATCTTATTAAGGTATGTTTAATAATGGGTCCTAGGCAACATTTTTCCTGTTCAATTTTTCCTATAGCATTAGCAGGTTAATAGTTAAGCCTTGAGTGTCCTGAGGTGCTGACCATCAATCAACACCTCCATTGCACTTGGCATTTACGTTGTTTCAATTCCTGTCAGTTGGGTTACAGGGCATCACTGTTTCAAGACAACTTAAATTGCTTACATATTTCTAGGTAGGTAGTTCTCCCCTCTGTCTTCACCTGTCCAACACAGGAAGGTGCTAGGTGGTCTTTGTTTTTGGACATGTGGGTCTAAGTAGGAGGTAGTAGTATACCTGTTCACTAAACACCATGTCTTTCTTCAGATTCCCATTCTACATGGCATAGCATAAAATTCAGAGCACCTCACGGACCTTCCATGCATATAAAGCATATGCTCTCAGGAAGGCATGCAACTGACTAAATGTTCCATCAGAAAAACAAGGAGACCAACAGGCTCATGTACAAGCGCATGCAGGAAGAACAGGGAAATCAAAAACATACAAGAATGCCATTCTACAGATAACGTATTCTGGTAATTTACACTACAGCAATACTCATTTTAGACACTGAAGCAGTGGAAAAACTCAGGAGGAACACCTTTCCTTGCAGGTTATACTTCTGCAGCTGTAGTGAAGTATTTAAACTGTTAAAGGTTAGAACAAGCTGCTACAGAATAGCTAGTAACAATTGAAAGACTGCCCGAATGTAAATTTTATCTAGAATGAAAGCTTCAGCATCCACTTTCTACAGTTCTAATTCTCAACCCAGAAATATCTCTGGAAGCACAGATTTCCCTCTTGTCTCGGTTGTGCTCAGAAGAGAAAGCCAATTCTTCAAAACGGGCTTTAGAAGCTAACAAAATTATTCAAGGAAGAGGACAGCAACAGTGGGAAAAAAACATCAGGTGCACTATACACATCCAAAGCATACTGCAAGCTGTAACTTTGTTCTTATTCCATAAGAGGAGATGAATCCAAAGGAAGTTGTGGTGTAAGAATGACTGTCCCTTAGGATAATACTTACCCAAGTATATTTCTCCAGTATTTTCCTTTGTCTGGCTTCATGGTTTAGTTAACTAAACTGCTCTTCAGGAGCCCTCACCTTTCTGTGTTCATTAGCCACAAAGACTTTTATATTCTTAATGATGTCATACTGCAGAAGTCTTACCTACTCAGTAGACGAGTGCTGATTCTTTCCAAAGTGAAAAACAACAGATCTGTAACATCAGTAGGAATCTAAAAGTAATTTTCTTTTTTGCTGAAGATGGGGTGGTGGTAATCTAGCCAAACAGCCCCAAGCCCACCCTACTCCATCAGGGCAAGTGCCAGTGACCTTAAAAGAATGTGACTGGAAAAACCTCTTTGCTTAGGGAAGTCCACTTTCATCTGCACATTCCAAAGAATCTTCCTCTAGAAACTCATGCCCTCTCACTGTCTGTACACCAACACTATTGAAGTCTGTTACTTGAGAATCATATCATTATCAGTCCCTGAACATGACTCTGTTTCCTCCCCTCCTGAGGAGGAAACTGATGAACAATTTGACTCCTGGAGAAACCAAATACAGTTATATATGCCATTCGTTATATGTGTACCCTAGATGCATGTACAAAACTGCTTAATTTGCAAATAGATCCAAAGGAAGCAGAATTCATTAACTCAGAGTGCCTGCTAAAAACACTGGTTCGACTGCTTCAATAGCACATGACAGCATTATCTCAACATTTGTTTTTAGAAGGAAAACCTCTCTAAAGGTACAGAGTAAATCTGTTTTATTACCAAAAACTTCAGCATTTCTTTCACTCCTGTGACAAAAACTAACATTCTAAGTAAGCTTATCTTGCCTGGGATACAGAAGGAGACAAAAGCACTCCAATCCTGGAACAATTCAAGAGGTACTTATACCCATTTTCAAGCATCTGTACCCTGGACATTATAGCTTTTTATGAATAAGAAAGCGTGCATTCCAAAAGGATGTTAGTCTAGGCTGGACCTGACTCTCCTTTCTTAGTGATGTAATAACTGTCCACCAAAGATGAGCAAACAGCACCTAGGCTTCCCTTCTAAACACTTTCCATTTGCATCTGACAGAGAATGAATGAGAAGTTCTGTTGAACTAAAATTCTACACTACAGAGCCCCTAAGCTCAGCAATAGGGACTTAGGACTGCAGCTGCTGTACAGAGATGGCATTTCACTAGCCTGAATTCATAATACAGACAAGGCATAATGATTTGTTCAGGAGAGCAGTCTTTCGAGAATACACCATTCTCTTCAGTAACTTGCACATTATATAATCCTCTGGTGCTTGGTCAACTGCCATTTCTATGTTCTTGCAAGAAATATCTGAAACAAATGCTTCTGCAAATCTATTGATATGCTACTGTCAAGAAGAACAGCACTTGAAGGAGGCACAGTATGAAAAACACTCAATGAGTGTTCAAATCTCAAGAACTCACATTCATCTTTGACAGGGATCTGTACTACAACATAAATAAAATGATCTGTGATAGGCTGAAGTAAATCTAGAAAAAAAATCAACATACAACTTGGGCACTATTATCACAAGATCTCAGAAGTGAGGGTGATTGTCTTCAGCAACAGTGAGAACTCAGGTAAGTCTACAGACTAAACTGCTTTCTCAGCAGGAATGAAACAACTGTTCTTACTGAGCTGAAGATGAGAATTTGGCCTTTGTAAAGGACACCACCTTAGTATGCCCAGTATAGCCCCAGCTGCACAATCAGAAACTAAGGGATATAAGGCTGTTTAAAACGTTAGTTGACACTGTCACTATTAATCTAGGATAAGAAAAAAAGATGACAAATTAATAGAGATTATGGTAAGCATCTATACAGCAAACTTGCTTATGCACCTTCAGACTGCCTTCACCAAAACAATCCACAGAGATGAGCTCAGCTTGCTACCCGTTGTGGTAAATGGCTGGACTTCTCTTGCTCAAGAAGGTACCAGTTCTTCAGCATACCTGCTGTGTGCCCACACTGTTCTCACCAGTATTCAGTGCAACTTCCATAAACTAGAAACCTCACAGCTCAGTGTTCACAGAGTTCTCAAAAAGTTTTTTTTTTTCAACTTTCAAGGAATCACATCATATCACAGCTCAGCACAACAAATGCTAAACAATGCATTTCACTTCAATGCTTTTTAATTCCCCCCTTACAATTCCTTTTCTCTCATCCTTCCAACTCAGACTTTCAGCTCTCTCTCTCATCTTTATCTTGCCTGCTTTGCCCTTTGCCACTCAGCAGAGGAGACTGAAGGCAGGCTGGCTAACACATCAGGTGGTGCTTTTTAGTGGTTCTGTACTGTTTAGTCAAGTAAAAACGAAGAATGAACATCTACTCCTCTCTGGCATCCAATAAAGGAAAACTACAGGAGGTTCCTAAAGCTTTTATCATCTACTCTTTCTCCCAAGCTTTTTCTTTCATGACTTAAATGTTATATAACGTTTAAGATGTCTTCAAGTGACTTATATAAGCCTCCAAATAGACAGATAGATATTTCCTGCATCCAAATAATGCATTTTTTTCTTACCTTATCTGAAATGGTTTCTGAAAAATACTCATAAAATAAGCTGTAAAACCTTGGTTTTTATCTCAAACCTGTTTTATCTCAAGTTTTTCAGACACATTCGGTGTCCTTACGGGTTCTGGAGAAAAGACCAGTATTCTGAATTTATACTGGAAACCTACCACTAGTAACCAATTCAAAATCCAGATGGCTAGTACAAGAAACTTAAACAGTGCCCACTGTAATTTCAGACAACTGTAAATAAAGCTGATATCTAGAACTGGAATAATTGATACAGTAACAGCTTTCTTAGCTCTTGTAGTACAAAATGATCTCAGACTACAAACACAACCATTCTTACTGGATGCCGCAGCAACTTGTCCTTTGGATTCACACTAGTTACATCTGAGCGCAAAGTATATGACCCCACTCTTCTTTTCTTTTTATCAAAAAACAAACTAACAAACATCACCTTATTTCTTGTTGCTGCATTAATAAAGCTTACTTACTGCTTCAGAATTATCAATGAAAGGGTCTGTTTCATCATAGCCATAACCTATATCAATTAGATCCTGCAGGCGATCCTTCCGATGTTTGTGGGGCTTTCCACTCTGGAAAAGAAAAGAAAGTTATACTAGCTGGAAAGAAAGTTAATAAAGTACTAAAGTCTGTAAAATATAAAACACTGGACTGATGGTCATTCAGGGAACTAGCAGTTTTGCTTCAATGTGTCTCTGAAGATCGTCTATGTAAATAAAAACCAGAAAGCCTAACTTTCACATAGGAATGAGTTCTTGCAAAAAAAAACATAAATGTCTTATCAGAATCATTTCTGAAAGTTATTCATTAGCCACCTGGTTTCAGGGTGACTGAAATATTCCTAGCATTTTCTGTTGAGATGTGTTTCATTGTCCTGTGTTTTTAGAACTTCTGCTAGTGATGGAACAGCTGAGATAATTTTGGTAGTGTTGAGTTTTTCAGTATGCTGCAGGGTCATTACAAAGGAGAACACAAACAGCCTAGCACTTGCTAACATGTTCTCCCATATAAGATGAATTACCTTTCTACAGGCGAGTGAAAACTAAGCCAAAAGAGAAAAATATTGATCTGGTGCTTGCAGATACGGAATGTATGAATTTTCAAGAAGTTAAAGCATTCATTTAACATAACTGAAGAAAAACACAGTAAGATGAAATACCTTGAAATACAAGAGCTATGACTGCAATTCACACAGCCAGACATGAAATAGTTACTTAACTTAAAGCCAGAAACTACACTGTAGATTGTGCATTCACTTACCTCCAAGAGAAAGTAAACTTCAGTTTAATCTGTAAATACTCTTCTAATATGAAAGTGCTACTGTTAAGTAAAAAGTCACATCACAATCAAACAAATTGCAGGGTAACTGAACTTACAGCTATACAAACAAGAAGCGCTTAAGACATGAGGCCTAGCTTTCTGACTCCTGCATACTGTGGAAATTGTCAATATAAAATTAAAACTAAGTACCTAAGGACATCATGTATACTAAAACAGTATCAGGTTCTTTCATGAATAGTTTGTTAACTATAAGCAAAGTACGTACTCTTGGCAAACAGATAGGAATCTCTCCGGTACAATTAAGCCAAGAAAAAAAGAACACAAAAGCGAGTTCCATTTCTAATTCAGGTTTCTAACCTAATGGTAATCCTAACCCTTTCTATCAGCTCTGTCATCCCCTACAGTTCCTGAAGCAGAGAGTACCCGTGCAATTATTCAGGAACTCAAAATATTAATTCAACAATTGGGCATAAAGTTTAAACAAATACAAATGCAAATAAAATGCTCCTGGAAGACTCTCCAGAAATAGGTAAACCTGATCTCCATATTGGCCACACTAGTAGAAGTTACAAAAACAGAATCAGGACATACAAGAATACAAATTCCAAGGCAGAAAATAATTCTGCTCAAAGGAAATGGTACTCCAAAACTTGAAAAAAAGATACCAAGATGTTTAAAGGCAGTAAACTATAGCTAGATAAGAAAGCCCACTCAAATTAATGACTGGTTTAAGGCCAGTATCCAAAGAGTAGGAATGAATGGTTCACCAAGGAACATGTATTCATCTGTAGAAGCAACAAAGAAGGCTAACAGCTGGGGGGCGGGGTGGAAGAGATAGATGACAGAAATTACTCAGCATAGTAAACACACGAGGCAGCTGAAGGAGCACTGAGACCACTCGGTTGCTTGGCACTTGAATAGTAAATTGAATTCTATGATAATAAAAGGAAGGTAATCCACACAAAGGAAGTATAACCCAAACAACAAATGCAGTGTGCTCCCAATTTGTTACACTACTCAGGAAGTGCTAGAGTCATTACATGCAGTTCTATGACATTTGCCCGACAATCAGGAGTGGTCAAAAAAGGAAAGAATTAGGACTTTAAAAAAAAAAAAAAGGAAACCAGAACAAAACCAGAAGTCATGATTATATCACTGATAAATCAGGGCACCCTACTGCTAATATTCTTTCATTTAAAAAAAGAAATTGGAACAAAGAAAGGGAACAGAGTAAGCCAACAAAGATTTTAAAGGTAAAAAGCTGCTACTGTACAGTAGCAGAGTTCAGCTGGAGAATGAAATGACAGACTAGAAGATAGCATCAGAATCACATCAGGATGGAGAAGAACAGGAAATCGTTCACCATTTCTCACAATATGCGAACTGTGGAGCACCAAATGAACTCTTCAGCCAGCAGGTTTACAGAAAATATTCTCATATAGCAATCATCACACGACTCAGTGCCTTGGAATACAGTGTTAAACATCAGTAAACTCAGAAGATGGCCTGGCAGATTCATGGCACAAAACTACATGAATGATGGCTAAACATGCAGTCCTTGGCTTGGGAAGAAATTAAGCCACAGACTGCTAGAAAAGCATGCTCAGGTAACATCAGCACGTACTTGCTCTGTTACACTTCCAAGTATGAGATTATTATGGTGACAGAGGACTATATGGATATCCAATGATCATTATTTTTTAACATATATAAAACATTACCCAAGATTAGTAACTGAAAATTGCAACTATTTGGAAGAGATTTCTATGTTAGCATTTTAAAACTTGCAGCAATTGCAATCAAGTTTTAAATAATCAAGTAAACAGTGCATTATCTTTAAACACCTAGACTTAAAGTTTACTAAAAGCAGTTATGCCAGAATCAGTGAGATGCATCCAATACCGTACAAATTATGAGTACAGAAATTTACATTAAAGTAAAGAAGGTCTTTAAGGAAGACTGTTTTTCAAGAATCACACTTTTGTTCCATAAATACTACAGCATCAGTGCTGTGTTAAGAAGATTACCTGACTCAATTTTAAATGGAAACAGGAAAGTTATACATATTTAAGAAAGAAACAGTCCTTTCTGCAAATGTAAAAAAAACCTCATTCTCATACAACAGTGATTACTTCTACATTGAAGCACTGTTAGAGATACTCATTCTCTTTATCCCTATGTCATCTACCCTAGTTTGAGCTAAGGAGTGTCTCGCCTGAAGATTCAGAAGCTGGCTGGATATTGTCAGAACAGGAACAATTGCACTGGGTCGGTGTACAGACATGCAATTCTTCCTACCACTAAGTGTAAATACAGACTGATGATTCTTGTATTGGAAGAGAGAAAGGACAGCAACTAACACAAGAACTACCAATCTCTTCTTTACTCTGTCCTTAGTCACCCTAGTCTAATAAATTGTTCCCAGAAGATACTCATCTTCTGAGAATGTTGTGGTCACAAGGGGCACAAGGTATGGCAGAGAATAAAGAAACTCAGGACATGAGAAGCACAAATAGCCAAGATACAAGCACACCTGAATTCATAACCTGGTTAAAAAAAAGAACCAGTTTGTTACTTGCTGCTTTTCTAATGGTTACAAATATTTATCCGCCTCTTATTTTTGCAACTGAGCACTGAAATTAACTTTCCATATTTTTCATAACACACTTTGTCCATAAATATACATGTTTAGCTTTGATGCATGAATAAATGTGTATGCATGCATGGTACACTGCACACTACTAGACTGGATTGCCTCCACCACCCCCACCCACTCCTACATATGCTGTTTTACATGCTCTCCACTGACTTTCATTTCCTACAGTTAAGCTGCTTGTTTTAGAACATTATTAAAATCCTTAACTTGTTTTATGGAAATGAGTTTCTAGAACGTACAATTGAAATATTTCTCTCTGAAGTTCAAAAATAATTTATCATTCAAATGAAAACCAAACACTACTATGGAACTGCCTTCTCAGTACACTGGGTATATTGAGTTTCTGTCAATCCCTTCAGAAGAAGAAAATGATTCTTTTCAGTTTAAGGATTTCTTTTGTGAAGTATCACATCTAACATGTTCTGAAATACTAATTACTTCTACTGAATATTTAGGCCAGATACTCCAAAAAGTCTGCCTTTGCCAGGAAAAAAAATAAAAATCAAACAAGTAACATTTCAATACGCATATTAATAGCAAAAGATACAAAGGACTGTTCTTGTTTCCTTTCTCTATTAGTAATTCAGAATATCAACATGTTGAAGCATGATTATGAGTTCTGATTGCCAGCTCAGAATTAATCATCCAACCCTACCCATATGAATTCTTCAAGACTTGCCTGGGTGTGGTTTTAGGCAACATTCTCTGATTTCTACCTTCATTTACTAGTGAAAGCCTCTTAACATTATCACCTGAAGTTGTTCAAATCATTCATGCTACACTTTCAGGAGTCAGCAGAGTGTCTTTAGGCAGCTGGCAGCTACAAGATAAACTCATCAAGCAGTGACTTATTAAATAATAGCTTCCTATGGAAGCATTCCAAACTAGTCAGAAATCCATCAAGATTCATCAGTATACAGCCTTAAGAGAAGAGTTGTTCAGTAGTGCACAACAGTATTTATCACTAATATCGACCTGCATTTATTACTTAGTTGCCCTTACATAGGAAGCTTTTCCAAGAATAGCTTCACAGGCAATAATACCCTATAGACAAATCTATTTAGCAGACTTGTCTAATAATCTTGTAGCAGCTTCAAGCTACTTAGATGAAATATAAATGAGATACCCAGCTTCAACATATACAGAAGTCATTTGACATTACATCAACAACTCCATTGAGCAACAAAACCTGGCATTAACAACTGTGTTGCACTGTAAGTTATCACACCTAAATGTTTGTATATTTTAACAAAGGTAGAGTAACTCACATATTTTGCTTCAAACTTCTTGGCTAGTGTTTCCACTTCATGCCGCTCACGTTGCTCATCATTAAAAGGATCTTCAGAGTGCACAGATTTTTTCTGAAAAAGGCAGAAGTATTCATTCAATTTCAAGGGAAACATAAGATACATCTAATAAAAACCTATTAAAAGTCAATAAACTACATTCTAAAGACCAAGTCGTGAGAATTTATACTTAGAGGGTCCAAGTGATAACTGAATGGGTCAAACTCATTTGTAGAGCATAAAGTAATCAACTACTTGTCTTCTAGTGAAGAGACAAACAGAAAACTATAAAAAGCTAAAGATTCAACTTTATGTTTACCTAGGTATTCCAGTGCAACCTCAATCAAAAGCATAAGCAGAAGGGAACACTAGCTGAACTAGAGGTCCAAGGAGAAAGAACTTGAAAAATAACTCACTCTGGTGCCTATCCTACTGGTGCTGTGTCCTGAGATACCATACACAAGACATACCTGGTACACTAACCAGCAGGAAAGTAACTGGAAGATTACAAAGCAAAGTTGCACCATAACAAGTAGCTTACTTCCCTGAACTCTCTTTCTGTTACATTTCTGTTTCAATAAATTCAGTGATCACAGAACAAATACTGCAATACTGCCACTATAGCAGCTAGAATAATATGATTTAATATTCCAGCTGTACAAATAAGCAGGAAGCATTGAGTTTCCACTGACAATAAGTCAATTAATAGTAATCAAGAGCATGAAAAAGTTTTTTTTTCTTTTTCACAGAGAAAAACTATGACTGCATTTGTCAATTTTCAATATAAAATACAGTAAAAGGAAAGGGAGTAGTAATAGGGTTCTAAAATATGGTAGAACGTAGTTAGGACTTTGTGGATAACAACTAACTTTAATTCACATGAAACACTCAGCAAATACACAAAGTTTTATAACAGATGAAGATAGAATAAAAAGCAACACCCTAAGCTCTAAAAAGCAAGATCCTCCCTCCACACTATGAGAAACTGAGTACTTAGAAAAAGAGGGTTATAGCTAACGCTGAAACATCTACTAAGTTGCATACACATGCATCCTACATGCTATACCTTAATATAAAATACTGATCAAGACATGCAATGCTTTTTTCTATTAGCAGGGAAAACCTATTCTACATAGATCAGTTCAAAAGTAAACCCTCCTACTTACTTACAGGAAAAATACAATAGATACAAAGAGTACACAAACACTACTTGCTAGAAAAACTGTCAGCTACAAAGCAGTATTTTTCACCATTAGTGACACATTTTGTCAGCAATGCCATCCAGAATGCGGCTTGTCTTCACTGCTGAAACGCACTACCTCACTGTGCTCACATCCACTGTCTGGTCTCCATCACTGTTCAATAAGCACTCACGAATGTCAGTGGATGCCATTTTTCAGCATGGAGGAATTCAGTGACACACCTTTGCTTCACGTGCACTTCCATGTCAAACACCATTTTGTCAGCCTGCCCCTCTGTTGCCCTCTGTCACATGGCAACAATGAGTAACAGAATGTTGATAGGAAGGTTCAGACTCTACTGCCACACTCCCAACACAGGCTGAAGAACATTCAGCACTGTGTTAACTTTCATCTCTTCACCAAACCACTGAAGGTGTAGATGGACTACTGCTTTGAATAGTTATTAGCAAACTTCAGTTTGGGTGGTGTGTAAGGGCTCAGATGGTCAAGTCTTTCAGACTTCGCACATTCACAGTCTGCCTGACACAAGCCAACTTGGGCTTCTGGCTCACCCATTTCATGTTGTTTTACACAAAAACTTTACATAAGTAATTCCTACCAGAAGATGAACTATACCAACAATGCTATCAAAGGATGCTCTCTTTACTGAGGTAAAAAGAAACCAAACAACAATCAAACCAAAACCAGAAGAACACCACAAGCTTATCAGAAACATTTTCACCAGCTTCTCATTCAGGCTGTAAAATTGATTCTAGAATTGGACATGCACAAAAAAGTAGCATTTAACCTGTCAAGTAAATTTTGGGTCAAATCAATGCTTCAAGTTATTACCATACATTGCTGCAATTCCTACACATCTCTCCTTTTCCAGAGCAGCAAGCTCTCAGAGGTCCATTCTTGGCTACCCCAGCCCCAAGCAACACTACACGATAAAGACAATTTAAATTATGTCATGCTAAATTCTTAATAGGAATAGCTTTAAGGAAACTGAGTAACTTATCCCTTACAAGTAGTAAACAACAGCCTTCAGAAAATCCATAACTAAGCATAATTAAGTTTCCTTAAACTATTCATTTTAGCTTTTTAACAAAAAATAGTTCTGAAAGCTTGAACTCCATTTAAAACTACAGCATTACCCACTAACTGCACCAACTCGCAGCAAATCCCAGCATCAGCAGAAAAATGACAGAGGACAGAAGTTTCTTCCTCAAGTTCTGTTTTAACAAGGCAGTTTTCTCTGCTGCCTTAACTAGTACACATCACTGTAGTTATTCTACTCCACAGAGTCCGTTTTCATTATTCTTCTATTTTAGGATTCTGAGCAGGTTACAAGATTTCTTGGTCTGAGAATGACCAAAGACCAGGTGAGAGACAGACTTGTGTGGAGCAAGTTCTCTTCTTATACTTCCTACAGCCATGAAGGAAGTGGGATACCTTAGTTTTACTGCTGGACAAAACATGCTTCTGCTCTTTGCATGCTGATTGAGGAAAGATTTTAAGTCCCCTCTACTACATTAGAGAAGCCTTGTCAGTTTCTGCTTTGTAATCAGCAAGAAGTTAAACTGACAGGACAACTACACAATAGATTTTAAACAGTTCAGGATCACTTTTCAAGGATCACAATTTATGACACAGTTTTACATAATCAGTTGTTTGTTCCATAGTCCAGAAAGAGACAGCATTACAATCCATTGATTTTCAATCTGGACTCTGCCGGAGATCCCTTATAAAGCAATTCTATCACTATTTCCATCTCTCTAATCCCAGTTGTACCAGAACTCTACTACATCAGTGGTTTTTTTTTTTCCTCTGCTTTCCTCCAGAAGACATGGAATTTGCATCAGAAAACAAAAATACTTTTTTCCTTGACTACACGATTAACACAACACAAACCTCCAAAAAAAAAAAAAGTAGTTACTAAAGTGGCAATTGTCAAGGGACAAAGTCAGCCTTTATGCACAGACCCACTCCGAAACACTATCACAACTTCCATCCTCACACAGGAACAGCTCAGAAAGATGGCACTTCACAGAGCACCAGGCTGCTGCTACAATCCAGAGCAGTCATCGCTGGTGCTGTCTGCCCACAACAGCTGTAGGATGGAACAGAAGGAGCTTTTAACTTACATCAGAAAGTCACAGAGGGATTATTAAAATCATTTTTCTGTCTTCTTGGTTTGAACACGACACAGCTCTAAATCCCCCCCCACATACAATGCAAGAAGTGAACAGGCCATGAAGTATTGTTACAGTAGCATCTAGAAATATTTTGCTCCTTTAGCCACTCTTGTGCTTATGCTGGACTTGAAAAGCCAATGACAGTATCAGTATCAATATCTGAAGATTGCCTTTAGTTTTCACCAAAGCTAACCGCTCAGTAGCGGCTGCCCCCGCCCTTTCCAAGAAAATAGAAACTTTCTCTAAAATTAAACAGAAATTAAGAGAAGCCACAACCACACAGTGCAACTTTATCAGTATCTGCATCTCACAGAGTGACTGCCTCCTAAGTGAGCACTCTTCCCTGCTAATAGGAACTTTGTTAACTAGTCTGCTCACTGCTCAAATCTGCCTGCAGGATAAACACAGCAGCAAGAGTACTAAGCATTTTTCTATTTGGGAGAAAAGGAGGAAAAACTTTTGGAGGAAAAACTTTTGAGTGAGGACTCTGATAAGTTAAGGGTGAGGTGTTACATACAAAGCTGTTAACTACCACTCAGTAGTGCACCTCCAGGACCGACTCTCACCCGACTGCTCTCCAAGACGGGTGGCAGAGTCAGGCTAACAACTCTTTCACAGAAAACAGCCCAACACGGAACAGCTCCATCCTCTCCCGGAAAAGCCTCCCAGTCCCAGAGGGCACACCACACTGCTACCTATGAAGGAAGAGCGAAGACAGACGGGACGCGAGGGGCTCTCCCGGACGAAATGAACCCCTCCCTTCCCCTCTAAAGCGGCCTCAGCGCCGGGACAAATACCCCGCCAGGACGGGGCGGCCAAGAACGCTACGGCGGAGAAGGCGGAAGGGGGGAGGAGGAGAAAGGAGGGAAGGGGAGGTCCCGTACCCGCGCCTCCTTGCAGAGCAGCAGCTCCGGGTAGCTGAACTCCACGCAGCCCTCCTCGGTGGGGTCCTTCAGCACCACCTCCAGGCGGACCGTCTGGCGGAGCGGGAGCGCCTCCTGCGGCGGCGACGGCTCCTGCCGGCTGCCCTGGCGAGGCGGCGGCGGCGGCTCGGGCCGGGGGGGCTCCCGCTGCGGCGGCGGCTCGGGCCGGCCGGGCTCGCGGGGTGGCTCCAGGCGGGCAGCGTTCTCCCGGGGCGGCGGCGGCGGTTCCGGCGGCGGCACCTCCCGGCCCGCCGGCGGCGGCAGCGGCTCCGGCTCGCGACCCCCCGGCTCCCGCTCCAGCGCCGGGCTCTCGGCCTCGCGGCGCCTCACGGGTGACAGGCTAATGAACGGCACCCGGCGCGACTCCGCCATCCTCCGCCGCCCCCCCACCCCCCGCCCTCTCACCGGCCCCCGCCTCGCGCGAACGGTGACACCGCTCTCCGCGTTCCCTCCCCCGGCTCCTCCCTCTCCCCTCCCCCCCCCTCCGCCGCCCGGTCTGAGCTGCCCCCTACGTTCTCCTCGCCGCCTCCGCCATCTTGGCGCCCCCCCACATAAATAGAAGCAGGCCCCGAGGCCGCGCACGCGCCCCGAGGCCGCCGACGCCGTCGCGCCGCCCCGCGTCGCGGCTGTTATTGCTCAGCTTCCCCCCGACGTCAGCGCGCCCGACGGCGCCCGCCCCCGGTTGCCATGGCGATGTGCACGCTGCCGCCGTCGGAGCCTTAAAGGGGCCGCTCGCACGCGCCGCGCGGCGCGGGGCAATGGCGGCTGAACCGCTGCCGTCCCCACCCCCCGCCTCGCGCCGGACTGTTGGCGCTCAGCGGCCGCCCTGAGAGGAGGCCCCGCTGTAGCGCTGTAGGCGAGAGGGGAGAGGAGGGGCAGCGCGGGACGGGGTGAGGTGCGGTCTGTGCCGCCCGTCGGGGCGGCCCCCAGCACTGACGAGCCTGGGCCTGCTTGGGGCCCGAAATGGCTCTTTGACCGCCTTGAGGTCCTGCCCGGGCAGTGAGGCGGCACTGTGAGGAAAGGGGGCTGTGCGGCCCCATCTGCTGTGTGGGGTTCTGGCGGCGGTGGGTTGAGGAAGGCAGGGTGTGAGCAGCATGCTTCCTCTTCCAGGAGCTGGAGCTGCCTGCAAGCAGAGTGCCTCCGTCTGCCACCGCCTACCTGACAGACTGGTGCTGGTGCTGCCAGGCAGGGGTATGCCGATGAAGAAAGCCCTGCAGGATTTCAGGGAGCCACGAGCATCCCTGTGATGCAACTTCACCCGCACTGGAAGCGGGCAGGAGGAAGAAGTTACCATGCATTGCCCTTCCTTGCCCTCAGCGTTCCTGAGGCAGAGGACCTGTGTTCTCCTTCCAATTTAAAATGTACTCATGTTATGCAGGATGAGTGCAATGTGTTTTTCCATTTTGAGAATTTACAACAAACCGTTCTACTCAGCCCATTACTTCACTTTCTGAACTGCCTTCAGCACCACTCTTGATATTTTCATCTCCCTGCATGTGAAGTTTTTTGACTTTTCTACTCTATGCTGCAGAGAATATTCACAAAACTGGAACAGTGTTCCTGGACACTATGGTTTCACTAAAGGGAATGGAGAATGCTCCAGAATCTTACTTGCAGCAGAAAGGGAATTGGGAACGTTGGCTGTCCTGAAGTCCTTCTGACAGGCTTTGTTGAACCTTGTAGTCAAGGAGATTTCTTTTTATCTTAAAACCTTTCATGTTCCAGTACAACTAGGGCTGCAAGGGTGGTGATGGATCCAGAGGGGAAGATGTATGAGCAGTGAGGTGCCTGGTTTGCTGGAGCAGGGAGCCCTGATGGCAGCTGCAGCTCTCACAGGGAGCAGAGGGGCAGCGCTGAGCTCTGCTCTGTGTGACAGCGACAGGGCCCGAGGGAACGGCATGGAGCTGTGTCAGGGGAGGGGCAGCTGGGGGTTAGGGACAGGTTGTGTGACAAAGGGTGATGGGCATGGAACAGGTCTGCCCATGGCAGTGGACACTTAGTTGCTGGAGTTCAAGAAGAATGCTCTCAGATAAACGGTCTGATTTTTGGGTCACCAGGAGTTGGACTTGATGATCCTTATGAGTCCATTCCAACTGGGATATTCTATGATTCAATAAGCTAACAAGCTCACATACATTTCAACTTTCAACATCATAAAATTATTTGTAAATCCCATCTGTTCTCCTGTTGCAGATTTCATACGTTTATCAGGAGACACACAATAAGTACTGCTGGATTCAGTGTCACTCAGCTCCAGACCTACAGACCCTGCCATGCAAATTCTAGTCTTCATCAGAGTTTCTACACAGTCTGTGCTATTTAGCCTTGTGGTGGTAGGAGACCTTTCCTTGTCAAAAGAGCAATTTAGTGCTGAGCAAACAGAAGTGTAACTTGGAAATCCTAGGCTCTATTGTGACTCTGCCGGATGCGTGTTTTCAAGTACCATATGGGAGATGAGAGCTTGAAGTACAGCTCAGTAACAGGAATATAACAATTCATGCTTATAGATAATGTTTGCACGTATTCTTGGGAAGGAGTGAAGATAAGCTGTGTACTGGAAGAATCCAGCTTGAAAGTTGATTCTGTCTTCCAGTCCTGTAAGATACGTATACAGATATAATGAATGTAGGACATGTACTCCACAAGAAAAAGAAGCTTGTGACTTATCTGGAACCAGTACTTAAAATTCTGCTGATTACTATGTAGATACACTTTAAACCACATATTCATCAGATTTGTAATGTGCTTAAAAAAAAAAAAGATAGCAACAATGATCTGACCTTTGATAGGGTTACAGAGGAAAACAGTGCTAGTTCTTGGAAGTAGCAGCCAGTCATTTATAATAAGTTAAGGCTTTGCAGATTTTGATAGAAATAGCAGCCTTCCTCACTTACAAGGTGTTTGTGGATACTTAGTGTTTCATTTATATTCCTCCCTCTTCCTCCTCTCTTCTGGGAGATTAGCTAGACAAATAAGTCCTCAGAGACCTATTTCATCTAACCACTGAGTGTCTTGGAGCACACCTCTTTTTTATGAGGCTGAACATTTGTTTATATGAGTAGACAAACAGTGGATCTTTGAATTTAAAGTGAAGTTACCAAAGAAAGCTTGCTCTAGATCTTAATATCTTGAACTATCTCAGAAAGAGCCGTGGCAGCAGACTCAAACATAGCAGGCACTGAAATAAAGCGTGAATTGGTGGATTATATCCAGGGAACTGTGTACAGAAATGAATATTGGCTTCAGTGCATTGGAATTGATGGTGGCAACATTGGAATACTGCAAAATTTGCACCAGATGATTCCTATAAATGCTCACACAGGAACAGAAAGAACACCGTATGCAAGTTTGTCAGGACCTATTGAACTAATATGAGGCTGAAGGTGACGTTTCCAGAATCACATTGTTACCTGTTTTGAGGTGTGGTGTCATCACTATGGTCCGGAATCAAAACAATATTCCATGGAGTGGCAATGTGAATTTCTTATTGAAGAAAAAATTAAAGATACAGCCCTCAGCAGGTAAAATGATGTGCACCATCTTTCGGGATGGGAAGAAGTTGGTCCTTCTGGATTTCCTGTAACCTAGACAAATCATCACCTCTGACCACTACATTGCAATGCTGACTAAGCTGAAGGTTTGAACTTCCAGAATTGTGCCAGAGAAGAAGACAAACTTTCTCTTGCAACACAGTAATGCCAGGCCCCATACCACTTTGAAGACCAGGGAGCACATTGGCATACCCACCGTATAATCTGGCACCTTCTGACTTCCATCTTGAACCAATGAAAGACAGACTGCATGGGCAATGTTTTTGTAGCAATTATGCTGTCATAGCAGCTGTGATCTGGTGGGTCATCTCCAGTGATGCAGATTTGTTTATGAATGCAGCATACAGGCTCTTGTTCATTTCTGGTGAAAATGCATAGCTAATAGTGGTGACTGTGTATAAAAATAGTGTTTTGTATCTGAGAATTTGCTCTATCAAATGATGTTATTGTGTTCTTTGTATCTATTGTAGTTTCCGTGGAAATAAATAGGAGATATTTCTTTTGTAACAACTTATGTAAATTTTTTTTTGCTTGAGGTTATGTGGCATGGGGTGGCAGCTAGGAGCATCTGCTTTGTTTAAGGAGAACACTGGATCTGCTAGTAAAGTAGAAGCCAGACAGCTCAGACTCAAAATTCTCCAAGGGACACCTCTGTTCATCTGGGGCTTTGTTTTTGTGACAGTATCTTCATTTTTCATGGGTCGTTTCTTCACCACCTCTTCCTGATGTCTTGGTTTCTTATAGTCCAACCAGGCGTCATCGTGGTCCTTTTGCTGAAGCTGCTACTGTAGCAGCTGCAACTTTCACTGCTGTGTCAGGAGATGCTGCAGCTGCAGGTAGGATGACGTTTGTGTAGCTTTTGCTAGAACTGCTTCTGCATCACAAGAATCCATTCCACCAGCAACGTGGCTGGTTTTGCTGTTTTTCTATGTACTAAGGCTTTCTGAATTTGCATGTTTTACTTTTCTGCTTGCCTTTTTTTCCTACATTTTTCTAAAGTTGTCCCCTGACTGATCCAGAAAACAAATGCCACAACCACCTGAAAATAAAATTTCATCAAGAGACTTTCAATAAATGCAGGAGAATAGATACAACACAGCTCAAGGAGTAACGAAACCATTTTGTTTCTCCAAAGGGAACATCAATGTAATGCAAACTATTTGGAAAAAAAAAAAAAGTTCTTCCTTTAATTAAAAATACAATTTCTTGCAGAACATACCTCTCCTTTTAGGAGAGAAATCTATTTAATCCTGCCAGGGAGGAATCAGGCATATGTGTTCAGAGTTGTTACCAGATGCCACACATTTAAAAGGTCTGAAGCTCTGCATTTAGTGAGGTAAACAGTGCTGTAGAAGGATTGTAGGCAGGTAGACAAATACCAGAGATGTCGAGTGCTAAAAAAAGCTCATCAGTTTCAGTTCATTAGGAAATACCTTACAAGGGAATTTGTCTCAGTTTCAAAGCAGAGGAATAACGGTGAACTTTATCCCATGCCTTGGCATTTTGCATGTTGCAAACTGGTCAAACCTCACTTCTTGGAGAACAAAAGCCTGAGCCAATGAGATACTTGAAATCTTTCAAGAACTTTAAGAAAAGCTTTGAACAAACTTAGTCAAAAATTCAAATCTTCAACAACAATAGGATTTTTGTTTTCCTTTTAAAGTAGCAATGACTTACACTCAAAAGGTATTCAAAGATTACATTCAAAATGTTCCTCGCCCTGAAAACACTCTTTTCCTTTAGACTCTTTTTCCTTTAGATTTAGATACATCCACTTCCCGCAGTCAATAAAGGTCTTCTAAAACTGTGTTGTGTACTAGGACAGCACTGGCTATCTAGTAGGTAGGTGATCTTCATCAATTACATTAATAGTGGGATTGAGTGCACCCTTAGCAGTTTGTGGTTTATGCCAAGCTGTGTGGTGACATTACACCTGAGGGACAGGCAGTGCCATTCAGAAAGACCTGGACAGGCTCGAGCAGTGAGCTTAGGTGAATCTCATGAGGTTCAACAAAGTTAATGCAAGGTCTACCCTTGGATCATGGCAACCCTCTCCACGAGTTAGGGAATGTCAAGATTGAACACAGCCCTGACAAAAAGGACTTGGGGTACTTGGCAGTTGGGCGTGAACCAGAAGTGTACGCTCACAGTCCAGAAAGCCAACTGTACCCTGGCTGCATCAAAAGGATCATGGTCAGCAAGAAGAGGGAGGTGATCCTGTCCCTCTGCTCTGCTCTTATGAGACCTTACCTGGAGTACTGTGTCCAGCTGTCGCATCCTCAGTAGAGGAGAGACATAGAGCTGTTGGGAGTGCATCCAGAAGAGGGCCACAAAAACGAGCCAAGGAATAGAATACTTCCCTAAGAGGACAGGCTGAGAGAGCTGGGGCTGCTCAGCCTGGAGTAGAAAAGGAGACCTGAGAGCAGCCTTTCAGTAAAGGTGGGCAGAAAGAATAGAAAAAGGGAACAGACTCTTTAGCAGCATCCCTTGTGATAGGACAAGAGGAAATGGTTTCAAACTGGAAGAGGGGAGATTTAGTCTGGACATAAAAAAGAATTGTTTTACTGTAAGGATAGCGAGGAACTGGCATAGGATCTCAGAGAGGTGGTGGATGCCCCATCCAAGGGGGCATCTAAGGTCAGGCTGGAGGGGCTCTGAGCACCCAGATCAAGCTATAGGTGTTCCTGTTCATTGCAGGGGGGCTGGCCCAGATGGCTTTAAGGCTCAAAAGATTCTGTGATTCTCTGATGACAACATGAGTTGGCGTTTATCTCACCAGGACTCCAAAGTCTCCAAGTTAGAAAAGCAACAGGATTTACAGGACTGCATGTATAGCAGTGTGGTTTTCCCAGCCAGTCAAAGGGGGAGTCCTACCTACATCAATTGTCTGTACTGTGCTCATGTGATTTCTCAGAGTGAACTTCGAACTGACAGTACTGCTATATGACTTGTGATTTTTATAATCTACAGAAGGTTGTAATAAAGTTAGCTAATGTAAAAAAAATAAGCAACGGAAAAAAGATGGTTAAATTAGAAGAACTTCCGAGAAAAGTCAAAGCTTCAAAAGCTAAACTTACATGGAATAGCAGCATGAACCATGTTAGAAAGAAAAAAGAGTGAGAGGAAATGGAAAGAAGAACTGCATGTTGGACAAGGAAGAGCCAACTCCTGAAGACGAGGTGAGATTCTAAGTCTTCTACCTAATGTTAAACATCAGATCATATGTGTGTGTGTTTACCAAGCAAAAGCTGGTTAATTTTTTTCCTCGGAAACAGTAGTAAAGTCAATTCTAGCTGGCAGTATGACATGTAACAAAATGTTCTTATTTTTTCATGTAACAGTTAATAATCGTTTCTGCTTCTGCTGTTAAAATTCCTTGCTAGAACAAGCAAGCACCTTTCATCTTCAAAAAATATGCTGCCTTCAGAAAGAAAAGATTTCCTTAATGGTACTAAGCCTTTTATGATTCATACCTGTTCATTTCACGGAGTAAAAACACCTACATATTTACAGAGATTGAGAGGGATTATGTGCTCAGAGTTGTCTCATTCCCCGCTCTCCCCTCCCCGCCCCCCCTCCCGCACTGTTAAAGATGCTTGCTGAATTGGATACTTATCTGCAGTGAAAAGCCTGTTCCATCAGGCCAGCCCCCCTGGAGGCAGCGGAAGATTACCAGCCTGGCTGAAACTTTGGAGTCAGGTAATTGTCTTACCTTCTGTTATTGTCTGCTGGTTCTATTCTTCTAGTAGTAATTAAAACCACACAAGTATCTATGAGTCACTATTTTAAGTAGCTAACAACACCCACCTGTAAAGTGAAGAAGAAAAATTGGCTTTTCATAGAATTCTCAGCTGGAATGGTAATTTTACACTCGAAGCAGCAGTGTTTAATGAGGTAAAAGGCTCTGAAAGTAATTCCCAGCAATACGAAAGCCTATGTGCTATAGATTTGCTCTTCTAAGCACTGATCCTAGGATGAGACAAATGCTCTCACGCAGTGCCCAAAGAACTGGAGGCAGCCATACCGCAGGCAGCCTGGCCTTGCTCCCTCACCAGTGTGATATTTTCCTATTTTTGTGGAAAAAAATATTCTATTGATTATCGGAAAATATTTCATTTATAAAATACTGTAATAGATAATATTGTAACGTGTTATTTTAAAAGTATGGTCACTGTTCAGGAGACAACTGTCAAGCAATGTTCACTCTCCCAAAAAGCAGAATGACATATTCTGTGCAGATCAGAAGGCAGCCTTCTAGGAACTGCTTGACAGAGGAAGTAATACTTGGCTGTCACCTTGGAGGATTTTTTTTCTTCTCTAGTTTCTCCTTTGGCTTTCAGACTGATTTTACAAAAATTCCAACATCCTCACCACCTCTTTCAGTGCCTCTCAGCACTCTGGAAACTGCTTTGCTTCACATCAAATTCTACATCTAAATAAGTGGACGTTATCACAGACAGCTGAGGATGATTACATAAACAAATCACCACATTTTTAACATTCATACAAGCCAGAAGTATGCTTTGCATGCGTGGTTCAACATTTTCATACTTCCATGATTTTATTTCCAAGCCAAATTGCATTCAAAAAGCAAAGCACATATTCATCCGCGAGAATTAACGGCATACCAAGCTTGCAGATTCAACACAAAGCTGCTTTTGAGTTGCCACAGTATTAAAAATAGCATCTGAAAAATTACTCGTGAAAAGTGATTTTCCATACATGAATAATTTAAACAGACAAATGGAATTTTATTGAAGTCTGTTTTCTTACCACCTCAAGCTGTATTTTGAGAAGATGTGTGAAATCTAAAGACTTTTTAGAATATCAGAACAGCAGCAATTTGCAGTGAGAAGTTTAAGAACAGAGCGGCAGCTACATACCAGAAATGCTTGTGAAAACAAGCTACATTTCAAATGTCATTTTCCTGGTCTTAACAGTATTCCTCCTTACATTGATAAGTAATTACACAGGACAGTGAATACTTATCTGACTACTTTGTCACTGTTTTTAAGAGATTTTATAGTTACTTTTCCATGTTGTACTCATTTGGAATTGTCCACAGGACTTAGCATACTTCACAAATCAGAACAAACGCTGAATGTTCCCAGGAAGTAGGGCAAGGCCAGCAGTGCTCAAAGGTGGGGTGAGGGGAGGAGGAGATATGTGGAAAACTTTATGACTGTGCTGTAAGTCACATGTTAGCAGCTCAATGGGAAGAGAAAACACTTGATAGGGAAGAGTGTGCAGAAATGGAAAGTGGATGCAGCAGCAGGACCTGTTTGATATGTACAGCTAGCTGAATCAAGTGCAAAATCTTACAAGACTGGCCTCAGAAATAGCTATGCTGTCACCTGAAAACAGCTCTCCTGACTTTAAGTAGTGTGGAAAACCACAACAGTTTGTGATTCCCAAATGATTCCCAGTTTGTTTAGCAATGACTCAAGTTCAGAACTTGTGACCTCATGAATAAGTCAAAGTATGATTTAACTTTTAGTATGCTGTTACTCTGATAACCATCAGCAATGGGAATATGCCAGACAGTTTAAGACCTGATTTAACAGATCTCGTAATTTAATTTTTCTAGTTTTCTTAGAAAAAGCTATCACATCTGGATTGATATTAAAGAGAAACATTTACTTCACATTAAATGAATGATTTGACTGGCTTGGCAAAGACAGTGTGCTTCATCATATAATGGCTAACCATGTAATGGCCTCAACCTGAATGCACACTTGCTGGTGAGAGGCAAGAAGATTACCAGTATCTTTGAAGCAGATGTGTGTAATGATCCCATCATTCTTAAGAAACAAAAAATTGGCTAGGAAATTTTGAGCTGTAGCATTACAATGTGGAATGTAACTGCTGGAACCGAAGTGTGCTTCTTTTCTGTATGACTTGATCCATCTCTACATTATTACATGTATTATTAGAATGTTATTGCATACCATGTAATTTTGCATTGTTGTGTGTGGTTTGTCAGAGAACTGACCACTTTAAAGTTGCTTACTGTTAGCAAGGAACAGATGGTGAAGTCTGAGGCTCACCACTCTTCTGTAGTTAAGGGGCAGCTTAAAGTGTGGTTTCAGGACTCCCAGAGAGGCATACAACTCCTAGGTCCATACAAGTGCAACTCGGAAATGATGACACTATGCCACCTTTGGGTTAAGATTCAGCTGTATCTAAGAAGTGCTCAGTCTATCCTGTACATTGTTTTGACAGGGAATATGCTAAGTTCCAGTTCTTGAAGACTGAGTTGTAAAAGCATTTAAAGACCATTACTAACTTCACTACATTCACTATTTTTAATTATCTTGAAGAATAATGTTCAACAGTTAAGCACAATAGTGTACAAATATGAATCAAAGCAGAAGTTCTCTTTTTGCTTGAAGAGTAAACTCAGTTTTCTCAAAAGTCAAAGCTTTTACTAAAGATAGACTTTTACTTTTTAATCCATAAATAGATGGTAGCATAATTCATAATTAAGCAAGTCCTATAAGGAATTTAGGATCTGTCCGTTGGCCAGAGATGTCAAGTACCTGCTTTATCTGTTCAAAATGAAAATGAAACTTGAGAACCTACAAAACTTAGAAGGAAGATCTCTCTGTGGGTGGCTTCTAAGTGTGACATGAGTGCAAAGAAAACAAATAATATCGTTCCAATTCTGCAAGCAGCCTTAACCAATGGGACTCAGCCTCCATCAGCTTTTCTGAAATGCTGTGAAATTAGCGTAACAAAGAATGAATGGGAAGATACATGACTAATGACATGGATCTTCTACAGGTTCAGCTGTGCAATTATACAAAAATATACCTTATACAAAAGCAATACAAGCATCACTAATGTCACGTAACTCATTTAGAAGAACAGAGTACCAGTAAGGCATACCTTAAATGAGTGGAGAAGGACAAATAGTGAAAAGGTGCCATCAGTCATCACTGATATAGAATGCTTTGGGGAGTTACTTTTGTAGGGTCCTGGAAGGATTGATGGTCCCTTGATGATTGAAATACAGATGTAATCGGAAAAAATAAAAGGCTGCCGAGAAGCGGACTAATAATGAATGAGATGAACAGTCACACAGAGTAATGTGCACAAACTGGAAAACTGAGTCCATTCAAACAAAATACACTTCATAGAGCTTAGGATGTTTTGAAGAGTAGACTGTATCTTGGAAAACTATAGTCTGTATTGACTTTATTCTGAAAAAAAAAAAAATCCTAGATGTCACGTTACAATAGGGAAGCAATTATTAATGCTAATTAGTGCTAATAGGGCAAAAAGTTTGAATACAGTTTTTGACTCCAAAGTAGTAGAACAGTGAGTAGCAGTATGAAAGAATGTATTCCAATACCTCATGCAGTGACAAACTAAGTGCCACACCACCACAAAAAAAAAAAATTAAAAATGTTGACAAACTCCTAGCCACTTTTCCAGGATGGAAAATATCCTTAAAAGAGATGACTTTAATATGGAGAAGACTAGCTTGCAGTTTATGCATACCTAAAAGGGGGTAAAAATAATTAAACAAAAACCCTACGAAAACACAGAATGCCAGACTATTTAACACACGTGAACACTGGAAGAACAAAATACTTGAAAATGAGGACAAACAAGTTGAATTTAGAATTAAGGTGTGATCTTTAGAAGAGCAAACATGATTTAACCATGTAAGGATATTGCAAAGGAAAATGCTGTATCTTTCGTTACTCACTTTTAAGTGTTATTGTTGTCTGAAAGGCAGATTTGTTACCCAGTATGCAGTAAGCCAATTTCACACAGAAAGGAGATATTGATTTATTGTAAAGTTGTACAAATGTGTGTGCTAGATGGCCTCTCACAAAGCTAGAACTAGATGCTTTTTTATACCTTTTTTTTTTTTTTAATCATTTGACCACTTCCCCCATACAGCCTCCAGCCTCCAGTTGGCCAAAGATAGAGCTGATCTCCCTACCTGCAGGCTAGCTAGACATGTTCAATGACTATGTGTTTTCTCAAGGTGCTCCTATTTTTTTAGGCACTGCACTGAGATTAAGAGTTCCTCTACTTAATCCCTTTAGCAGCTTCAAGGGTGGCCATCCTGACTTAGGCAAAGGTTAGTTCTTACTGACAACACTGCTGGCAAATATTTTATGGAAAGCCAAGCTATGGGATTCAATACAAGGATTAGCAGACGAAATTTACTACCATGCAGTATGAAGATTTTGTGGTATAACCTGGCAGCAGCTCAGAACCACATGCCCTGTGCTCACTGCCCCCCGAGTGGGAGAACTGGAAATAAGAACTTGTGAGCTGAGATAAAAACTATTTACTAAAACAGAAAAGGAAAATGGAAACGAAAATGCAATTATAACAATATATATCTAATATATATATGTACGTATATAGCCACAGTGCTACATGACAACCCACAAGCAACAACACAGTTTCCCACCAACCAACTCCCCACTGACTGATGCCCAGCAGCCCTTTGTAACTACACTGCAGTAATACAAAGCACAGCTGTCCTTCCTTGTAGAGTACTTGGATGTTACTGGCATAAATGTGTTGAGGTATTATCAAGTTTACGATCATAATCTTCACATATCAAGAATGGGTCAGCACCCAACTGAAAGCAGTTACGAAGTTTTAGTTTTCTCTGTTGTTAATGATAAGATTGCTGATGCTGTACCTTCTGTGCACTCTCTACATCATACTTTCCAAAATGAGATGGTTACTGAGAGTATAAAGAAATAGCTGTATTTTCCACATACTTCCCTGTAATTCTAACGACACAAACATTTCTTTTTGACTTAGTCACTCTTCTACTACATTATCTGAAATGCGGCTGTTTTCAATTTTATGTTCGCTCATTACTGACCCATTAAAATTACCAGTTTCCCTGACTCTGCACACACATTCTTCATTGCCTGCTAGTTCTGTGTAGGTCCCTTTTGTTGTTATGGTTTTTTTTTCCTGCACATCTCTCTTTGCTCCCAGCTTTCCAATTTAGTGACTCCTTAAATTCCTACAGTTCAGGGAATTTGGAAACAGGCAAAGATAAAGTTCTAACTACTAGCTAACTACTAGAGAAATGGCTTTAGATGTTCTCTGTTCTATTTCTGCATCAACTAAGGCAACTTCTATCACGTTTTTGTTCTTGAACATACTTCTGTGTTCATACTTAAACAAAACATTAATATTTCTGCAGCTTTCTTCTGCATTTTGGTAGTACCTACATTTCTGTTCCATTACCAGATCTTTTAAGTGCTAGGACAATACCTTCATGCATTTTTCATTTTGTCACCACACAAGGCACAAACCTGCAGTCCCCACGTCTTTATGACTTAAATGATAAATATTACCAGTCAACAAAATGTACAGTGCTAAAAACCACATTCTTTAGCATATTAAATATGACTTTGTGACTATAGTGAACAAAGGCAACATTTTCAAAAACTTCTCCACTGATCACAGACTAAGAATTCAAAATGAGTCCCAGAGCTCATGTGCTGCAATGCCAACACACTTCCTTCAGAAGATTCATCCAACACGTAAAATGGTCTGCAATGGATTTGGGTGCTCTTCAGCTCTCCTGCAGGTTAACCTTCAATAAAGGGAGTAATTAGATGCATTTAACATCTGCTACAAAGCCACCAACATGATTTCTTGAAGCTTTGCACCAAGAGTTGTAGTAGTATTCCTGATCCGTTTCCAAGTTAATTAAATTGGGAGGGAAGACAAAAATGCCTTTTCCAACTGAAATGTGCTTTGTAACTGCTTTCAGTGAAAATACTTCATGCTCCTTTCACACCTTCTCTTTTGAATCAGTGTATTGTTGCCACTGTCCGGGCTGAAAGCCTCTATTGTTGTTGCTTATCTGTTCTCTAGATTTCATGTAAATGCAGATAACCACAATGAATGTATTTCCAGATATCTGAATGATGACAGAAACAATGATTTACTTAAAGCGGTAAAAAAAAAAAAACAGTGCTGTTATATGGCTGAAAACCATGTATGTTTCATAGAAACCCAGTTTCCTAATTTTCAGTTTCAAAACCAGGACCCAAGGTCACTGGCTTGCCTTTGAATGATGGCTGAACATACATTTAACAACCAGACATAGATCTATCCTTTTCCACAGCTAAATGGATATATTATTTCAGTTCCTTCAGCATGAAGCAACACAGACCAACATTCAATAGTAGATTCAATTAAGAGCTTTAATCAAAGCACAGACAGCAGTGAACATTCAGATTCTGCTCCCTCCAATAAAAAGATACAAAAATACTTCAGAAGTATTTTACAAATTTACACATCGTAAATTTTACTTTTACAAATAATATACAAATGTTTTTCACTTTAAACCACATAATACATTCCTGTTACAACTGTTGTCTTTTTAGAATCATGTATCCTGAACTGTTCTCAGAACACTTGTGAGCAATCATCTCAAAAGTATAATAGATTTATTTGTAACTAGGGTAGTAAGAGCTGAAGGAAATTATTCTATAAGATTAAGCTCTGGATATCTGGAGCATCAACAAAGTGAGACTAAACACTCTGGTCAGTCAAACCTCCATGCACTGAAATAGATGCTACCTCATCTGCAGAATTAAGTGTTAAGAGTGATAATGACTCTTTCAGACATAAATAAAAAAGACGATTTATCCAGAAAAAGACAGCGCTCAGAATATAGTTTGTATTTTACCCTAGGCAGGTAATATATACAACTCCACATGTTCTCTGTCATCCTATTTTGATTGTCATAGTCATCCTCTCCAGCTGCCTCATCCCATTACCTGCTGAATAAGACTTATCTCAGTCGTCTAACAATTCTCCAGAGGCCAGAATAGTTACTGAAAAAAACCCACAAAGCAGACCATTAACTTGTGCAGAGAAATCTGGGGAACACCTGAGGACTGTTTTGACTGGTAGACATTTGGAATCACAATGAAGAACTGAGAAACTTAGAAGGAACATAGATTTGTGCAACAGGAAAAAATAACTGATAATGCTTTAATGAATGAAAACAAACAAACCAACCACCACCAACAACTAAACAACAAAAATTTGTAGAATATTTTGCAGTGTCACTGAACTACATTGTTGCTCAGCCTGGTCAACTGCTTCATGTCCGTAAGTCCTGCAAAGAAGGAAATACCCAGATGCACGGGAGAAACCAAACCCCATGTATTACAGTGACACAGAAAATAGTAACTGACCCTTTCATTTTGTGGCACTAGCTCAAACAGGGACTCGGTTCTCCTTGGCCCACTTTTTCATGATGCGGATAATGTATTCTACTTGAGAATTACCAGTGCTTCTCAGTAGATGCAGTACTTCCTGCAGAGTCTCTCTACGAAAGCGAAAAGCAAACATTTGAATGTGGGTGAGAACAGAGAAAATAAACAAGCACCAATGTCCAAACTGTTTTGTACAGCATGGTTCATAAGTAGAGTGATCCATTTGTCTACAGAGTAGAAATAGGCAAAAATACACAGCAGTTTAGATACTGAGAGAAAAAACAAAGTCTTGTATGCAACCGCAACACAGTTTTAATATATATAAATCTCTACTCTTGCAAAACAGTTACCCAGAAGAAGACAAACAATTTTTTTTATGCTACTTACTTGCTACAGTAAGTAGCTAGGGCAACATCTAGTTTAATGCGACCAAAGCACTTCACAATTTATTAATGCATAAATACCATGGAAACGAACGTTACCAATAGGATAAACCAGTACAAACCTGCAGTTTGCTAGCTACTTTACAACAAGAGCTTGTGTGCATAATGTAAAACAGGCAAGCTATGTATATTTTACTGCATCTATTGCAGCACTTGCCAAAAGGACACTTGAAGGATGTAGTTGCTAATGAGACCATTCCAGCAGAGAAGGGAATACAAGGAATGTGTAGAAGCAAAAATACACACCTTTCAGTCATATACGAAATGGCAACTTCAGCCAGGGGAGAATGGCCATCTGGCAACACAGCTGAATATTCACAAGGGAACAGTTCTTAAATACAGCCTCACTGCTCACTCTTATTCTTCCATTTAGTGAAATGATCAGTAACACAGATCGTTTCCTTTCAGCTTTCATCAAATAACTATCTCTGACTGACAGTTTTCAGAAAGCAAAGTTTAGCAAATTTTAGCGGTCTCTCATTTAGTCATTGTTTAGAGAAACCACATCCTTCCTCAAGTGCTGAGTAAGTATTCCCTTATGTCTGTTCTGTGAACCTTAAAATGTCATGGGACAGTTTTCCATTCTTAGGCCATCGACATGAAATGAGGTCTTTTCCCTCAGGACACAAAGTTATTACATTGATAATTTATCTTACTAGGTATAATGACCAGTATGTTTTGGTTGCCTACAATTCATAGCGTTCACCGACAAGATATTCTCTACCACATATTTTCTAACTGCTGTTGCAGAAGATGCAATTCAAACTGAACACTGTGGAACCACTGGACAGAGTTTCTATTCTCCAACTGATCAACAGGTAATTGGAATAAATAATTGCTCCCAAACTAAGATGAAGATTTTAGCTTGTACCTAATTGGAAATAGGAAAATTGCAAAATAAATTCAGATACAATAAAGAATACTCACTTTGCTTCTCGGCCAGCTAAGATCATTTGGAAGACGCCAACACAAGCACCTCTCTTGCCTTCCCAGTATTCAGGATTACTGTCCAGCCTCTCCAGAACATCAAATGCTTTGGCTGCATAGTAAAACTGATGCATCTGCATAAGAAGAGAATCACTGCATATTCCTGACTGTATGACCATTTTTCAGAAGAGTATTATAAGTTTTGAGTTCAGTTTTCTGAAATCAGCAATAAGTCACAGAAGCAATGTTCATTTACTCTCCTGTTTTTCTTCTAGCAGCAAGTGACACAGAACAGGCACGTTTCAGTTCTATGTAGGGAAACGCATGGTATTATGACATTATTGTTACATGTCTTAGAAAATATAGACAAACTGCACTGTGAACTTCTATTAATTGGTTATGATCAGCACTGTTCTTGTTTTCATCATATACACATAAAAGCTAACAGAACTTACCCACTTTTATTTTTCCCCTCCAAATCAGCATTAACTTTAATGTATGAGTTGCCCTACGTACAGTCATATCTACTGTACCAAAGTCCTTGACACAACATCAACTCAAATTAGGATAATAGAATCATTAAGGTTGGAAAAGATCTCTAAAATAATCAAGTCCAACCACCACTAGTCCAAACTAGCCCTAACATTCTAAAACAGAACTGGTTTTTCTCATCTAAAGATAGTCACAGAGATGGATCTGCATGTGCTTTAGGAAAAACTCAGAGCTAAATTTTGTGCCTCACTGTTACAGTGCAGTACAAATTAAGATGTGGTGATTCTATACACCAAAATTTTCTTAAGCATAGGAAAACTGACTATGTACCCTATATTTTTTTCCTTAGACTCCCTACTTGTTAGTGGGAACAAAAGCAAGTTGGTTGATAACAGTCAGTAATAAAGGAGCAATTGCAGTAATTGCAGCTTTTCAAGTCATTATAACCTCATGTGAACCTTATCCATGACTGTTAATATTTTTCAGTTTAGCAAGCCTGCGCAGCAACATTGTCTGTGGCTGGTATCTTCCAAGAGGAGAACGTGGGAAGACCTCCCATCCTTTGGTGGCTGTCTTTTTTAACTCAGCAGATGCAGGCTGTGGGAGTTACCATTTGGATATTTTACTCAGAGAAGTGTAGGTACTGAAGAATGAGTAATAGTTCCCTTTTCCTGAGATACATGGTAATGCTAACCACAGGTTAACAGCACTTAAATGAATGGGAATAAAGATAATGAATATAAACAGACAGCTCAGAATACACTGAATAGTGATCTCTCCAAAGTGGCATCTGATGTAGTTCCAATAAGCAGATATCAATTCTGAAATCCTCCTTCTACCTCACATAAAAGCAAGAATTGCTTCACCCCAAAACATGTGCTGCTTCCTATATGAATGATCTATTCCATGAAAAATAAGCAAGAAATTAGCCAGAAGTCCTGCATGCTAGATTCCTCAAGCAACTGCTATCAAAACAGACAGCAAAGGGGCATTCAGCTACACCTAGTCTCAGATAGATGTTAGCCTTGCTAAAGTATGTTCTTTCAGCAGTCTGTTTAATGAAGCCTTGCATGACTGCTTCTTAAGTTACAGCTATGATGCCATTTGCAGACCTCTGGTATAATATAACATTTCAGAAACAACTGGAGAATGCTACACAAACTCAACAATATGTTGCAATTGCTAATTAGTGGGAAAAGTAGACGCAGCTGATATTATAGAAAGATAGGTTATAATACTGCATTAAGTATGTAGCCTTTGAAATGAAATTCCTTGCCCATACATAGACATAAATAGCCTGAAAAAATTTAGGCAACTTTTAAGAGCTCTAGTCAAATACAAAACATGGAGCTGCCTCTCCTATAGTGCACAATATGGTTTTGAGAAGAATTTAGTCGAAGTATCAACTGATAAAAGTGAAACTTAACATGGCCTAGAGACAGATTTTACGTAAGATCTGATTGTCAACTTGTTTTCAATAAATTGCAGTCAGGGGAAATACCAGAGGCAACAGCCACTTGTTTGAGTGGAAAAAAAAAAAGGCAGATCATGCCTGACCAATCTGGTAGCCTTAAGATGAAGTGACAGCAGTGGTAGACAAAAGCAGTGAAACTGATGTTGTCTGCCTGTTCTTGCACAAAGCCTTTGACACAGTCCCATACCACAAGGCCAAGTACAAAGTGCTGCACTCGGGATGAGCCACAAAGATGCTCAGAAGATTGGAACATCTCTTTTACGAAGAAAGGCTGAGAACGATGGGATTCTTCAGCCTGGAGAAGAGAAGGATCCAAGAACATCTGACTGTGGCTTTCCAGTACTTGAGGGAAGCTTAGAAGCAGGAAGAACACTGACTTTTTACATGGTCTGATAGTAATAGGACGATGGAAAATGGCTTTAAACTAAAAGAGGGGAGATTTAGGTTAGATCTGAGGGAGAAATTCTTCATTCAGTGAGTGGGGAGGCACAGTACAGGTTGCCCAGAGCAGCTGTGGGTGCCCCATCCCTGGAAGCATTCAAGGCCAGGTTGGATGGCGCCTTGGACAGCTGAGCTGGTGGGTGGCAGCCCTACCCATGGCAGCTAGGTTGGAACAAGATGATCATTAAGGTCCCTTCTATCTAAGCCATTCTGTGATTCTATGGTGAACGAAATACTTTAAAGATGTGTTAAGAGAGGATCTTTTTCAGTTTTAGAAGAATGCTTTCAAGATCACAGGATAGATTTTGATTTACAGTTATGAGTTGTTCAGGATTTTGAGAAACATGTTACTTTGTCAAATGAAAAAAAACTGCAAAAAAAGAATGTCATAGATGAGTATGCAGGTACTGCTGCTCTTTGGAAAGCTTGGCTGAACTGAGAATCCTACAGAGGTCTGCAATAAGACTCAGTTCACTATCCTCTATGACAGCAAGTTGAGTCACAGTATCTCTAATATGCTTATGCTATCAGCAGCTAACTCTTGTTTATTCACTTAAATTAGGAATCTCCATTGAACCAGTTCCTCAAAATTTACATCTCTTCTGCTTTTCTCACATCTGTCTTCTTAAAGCAGTGAACTACTCTACTTTCCAATCACAAATCATTTTTCCTTGCTTCTATAGCACCATTTAGAATCCTCTCAAACCATCAGGTCTTTACATCTCTACATTCATCCTGCATACATGCTCACGCTTTCTATTACGCATTTTGCAGAACAGAATCAAACTTGAATCTGAGCTAAGTCTCATTATCTAGAAACACCATCTGAAGAATTAGATACTAGGAATTGAAACAGAATAGTAATCAGTTTCCCACATTCTCTTCACTACTAACACAGCTTTTTATGAACTAGAGCTTGTGGACTATGCTATTGTTATCAATAGGTCATGCAATATATTGCTAGTATTTTAGTCACTGGGCTGTCTACCAAGAAGACCCATAGATTAAAATGCTGATTAAGCCTTGCCAATTTATCTACATTAATAACCATACCACTGCTACAAGTGGAAGTCCAATAATGTTGACGAAGATGAGAAATATTAAAAAAAAACAATAAAAAAAAAGGCTGCTTATGCAATTGCCTAATTAACATGCTGTACGCTAAGTTCTAAAGCATCCAGATGCAGAATCATGGAAAAGCTCTAATCCAACTTTAAAAGGAAGACTCACTTTGTAGCAATCATTTGCAATGAGCTGCAATAGGTTAAAGGACTCCCCTGAGGTCTCCATCTTCAGATAGAGCTTCCAGGCCAACTGTGGTTTCTTATTCATAATATCTGCAATAATGACAAAAACTTGGGATCATTAAAAGAATACACCATGCACAATACTCAGTGAAAGGTGGAATAGGCCTTTCTGAATTTCTTGGCTCAATGTAAATACATGCCTCACCCTATGAGCATGAAGTTGAGAAGGGAAACACATCCTTATTTTCTGCCTTCCTTGTGAGAACAGCAATTCATCAGAGAACACTAGTAACTATGGAGTTTACACCTCACTTTGTATTTCACAGGTACAGCAACAAGCACAGTTTGTATGATTTCAGAAGAAAATAAGCAACAGAACAGGAAGCATTACAGAAGGTTTTTATGCATGACAGTTAACTGGACAATCAATTTAGGTGGTGAAATTTAGGATTTTGTGTTCTTATGCACAAAAAGATTTTCATTGGCACTGAAATAAGATCTTTGATAATTGGTGCCCACCTCAATCTATACGTTGAATTCCCATGGTTCATGAAAAACCAAAGGACTGGTTGAATAAAATAAAAACTACAGCCTACAAGCACAATGAAACATGTCATTATGCATCTACTAGAAAAAAAAAGTCCAAATTCCTGAGATTTTTTCTTATTTTTAAATTTTAATTTGTGACGAGAAATTTTCATTGGTCTTCAATCATAACTGTTAATATACAGTTAGAAATAAAAGAAATGGAATCTTCCATCTCAGCTAGTGAAAATGTCTACTAGCACTTTTGAGTCTAAAGAATTCTAAAAAATTCTTTTATAAAGATAAGGATCATTCCATTAATATGAGGCTTATATTGTTACTTCTAGACACATTTGAGTACTGGGAGGTAAAATAAATAAAAATAAATAAAATAAAAAAGTAAATGAAGTATTTCCTTCTTTTTCAGGTCTTAACAGCTACTCACAGAGTAGATAGCTGCTCATACATGGAGAACTCTTACAATTTTTCAAAAGAGGGACTGTTCAGCTTTTCGTATTCATCCCCACTGTGCCTATACATATGTTGCAGGTAGAATGAGTGGGAATCATCAACAATAAACAGGCAATATAAAAACAAAGGATTTATGGACAGTTCTCATTTAGGAAGCAGTGTGACATCAAATCAGATTTTTGTTTCATCAGCTCCTGATAGTATATGCAACAGCTATGACTTTGTTTCCAGTACAAACCCTTCTATCTGGAGAAATGGACTACTGTGCTCATTCAATGGCTTTTTACCTCCTCTTCAGGAAGGATTTGATGTAAATAGTGCAACCTTAAACAAAAAGATACTGTCTAGTTTCCAAAAAAGATGTATCTCTAGTGCTTTCTTCCCTTTGGAAATATGTCAGGATTGAATTGTATATGACTCAATACCTAATCATACTCTGACATGAACGAATTAGAATGCTTTGTAATTTCCATAGCAGTTTTTATGCAGAAGGATATAATAATAATTTATAAACTTGACACAAAAAGATCAATATACTCATCAATAAACAGTTCCTTCTGCAAAAAATTCAAGAAGCTGTTTGGAATGAAAAATGAAAATTTGAAGATAAATAAGAATATAGCACCTCTACTGAAAATTCAAGAGGAGTTCAGAATGGTAAAAGACACACCTGGGAATAAATAGCAAATTCCATGAAATTGATATAAAATTTATAATTGATACCATAGTGTTAATTCTACTTCTTGTAGAAAAGTTAATGCATTCAGAGTACTGCACTCCCTGAGGTATGTCCAAGAACTACTGCAGCACAAAATCAAAGGAATGAACACTGTCTGCTGAACAAGCATGAATTCTCTTAGCCACTGGAGAACTCCCAGTAAAATTGGAACTGTACAGACCCTTGTGCCTGACCCAGCATTGCTGCTTCTATTTTATGTTTTACTCTGAGCCTTTTACAGTTTTAATCCAGTCTTTCAAGATGTGAAATTTTCACTTCAGCAATTGAGTAGACAACTGAGAAGAAAAAAGTTCACTGATTAGGACAGAACTGCATTGATGGTACCGTAACAGCACTGAAGCTGTAACTGCTTAGTGAAACCAGACATATGAAAAGTGCAATAACCACCCACACTGGACTGAATGCACAATCAGCTTTTCACTTTCAAAGTCCTGAATCCACCTACAACATTACATTCAATTAGGAGAGTGGATTGCCAAGACTGATGCAATAGAAGAGGATCTGTATTCTGCAACGTTGAGAGTAAAGTGACTCACAGCAGCGAGCCAGCCAGCTAAGGTAAACAAAATCATTCTTTATCTTCTCACTCTGGATCAAAAGGAACACCTGCAGGAAAAAGGAAAATAAAAGATTATATATGCAGGTACTTTTAAATAAACAGAAGGCAGACCTGCCTCGTTTCAACATGCAGGTAAGGCTTAAGCCATGCAACAATGTCTTCACAAGAAGACTTCTGAGTTTGCAAGCGTACTGCAGGGTCATAATGATATGTTGGGTAGGTGGAGAACTCAAACACCGCAATGCTTATCAAGAGACTCCTGCAGCTTCAATGTGCCAAGCTGTGCAGAGGGCGTGGACTGCTCTGAACAAGTGCCAGTGAGTGGCCACACAGCCCAAACAGCACAAAGGAACACTGGGCCTGTGGGAAAAGGTATTTGGAACTTGTTTGTTTAGAAAGCAATGAGTGCAATTAAATTAGCATCGTCCTGAAATACCAGAAGTTTCACTATATACGTGAGCCTTTCTTCTCCATGCATGTCAGAGTTCATTTTAGGTGAGCATTAAGCCATTTTTTATCCTTTTGGTTTCAGTCAGGTTCTGAGGCAAAACATTAAGTCTTTCGTAACTTACTATACAAACACAGGCTTATTACATCCCGCACCTACAAGGGTGTGCGTGTGGGAAGTTACGCATTTTAAGATGCACTCTGGCTTTATTCACAGAAAAAAACTCGACCCAACCATGTATGCCTCTTTGCAGGTGTATCTGTAACAATATTTAGGATGCTTCTGGCAAAAACAACAACAAAATATCCTTATAGGAGCAGATTTATGTACTGGAATTGTGAGTTCCACAGAAATGAAGAGCTCCATCGTGAAGAGATTCAGAGTAAAAAAAAAAAATTAGGAAAAAAACAAAAAACAAAGCAAAACAAAACCTGTATGACCCACTTCAGACTATATGCTTTTTTTCTGATTCGTCTTTTGCTAGTCTTGTGGAAAACATAGCTTCCATCTTCATAATAGCTATTTGCTCCTGCATATTTTAGTTGTAATTAAGTTTCTACTGCGCATAGACAGAAAATGCTGTGTGTAGAAGTTAATCTCTTCCAGCTGCACTTGGATGCTGCTGAATAAGATAGTGAGCATTTCCTCTTCTCCTCCCACATCTCCCCAAGGAAGAAAATGTTTGATTTTTTTTTTTTTTGGTGTTGCATGGTTGTTGGTTTTTTTTTTAAATACAAATTTCTAGGGACACCTAACAGCTCTTAACTATTCGTTGTCTTTTAACTCAGCGTGCTATAGTCAATCTGAACAGTAGGACTGTCAGGGATCCCAGACAAAGTATAAAAAAATCTGATTAAGAAGGCATTCTTTGATCAATTAAAGAGAGCTGCAAGCGCTCTTGTGACTCACCACAAGCAGCATGACTCTCCATATACCTTGCATTACAAGATTAGCAAGAAAATCTTTTCTAAATAGTGTTCAGTGTGAGTTTCAGTTCCTTTACAAAGGTTCTATGCAGTCTATTTTCAATCAAAATGAAGATGTAGATGGAATTAAAAAAAAAAGGAAGAAAACAGAAGAGTCTATTGTTGCCTTTTAAAACAAATAAAAACATACCTCTTCAGCTTCACTAAAAAGGCCCATGGAAGCTTTGGCTTGAGCATAGTTGAAGTTAAAAGTGTCATCATTGTAAAAGTAACTCTGGAAAAAAAAAGCCACAGAAAGAAAGAAAAAACAGAAATGGTGTAATAAGATTAAAAATAACACCCCACCCCAACTCTGAGTCAACAGCAATCAAGACAACAGGAAGGAAAAAGAAAAGCCTACATTATGAACGTACATTTATAAACAGTGTGTAGAAAATTATGGACTGGCTTTCCACCCTACATTTGTGACTACACAAACACAGACGGAACATTCTGCAGTAGTAACCATGAGATATCTGGAAAATACTCCGCACTCTAAATTGCAGTGGCAGCTTTTATGGTTCTAATTTTCACTTTGGTCATGTGAAGACATGTTGTGCTGCCATGGTCTCATTCACCTCCCACTTACTTCACCACTACAGTGGTAAATAGGTAGCTGACTCCCTAAAGGCTTAAGGAGATTAACAATTTGTTTTTCCAAGACTACTCAAGAAGTTCAACAAGACATCCTGTGGATCTGGTTATGTGACAGATGCTAGTCTGACATACTGGATCACACAAAAGAGGCGGAGCTGCAGTGCTGGGCTGTAGCCAGGGAGCATACCTTCTAATAGGGCTTTCCTAAGCTCAAGACTTGCTTACAGGCACCCTTAGCACAATACTAAGCTGTTCTCTAATAATATCAGACAGGACACACTTGGTTAATGATAGATCAGGTTGATCTGTCTGCATCTCTTCTGAAATGCTAAGTGGGCCAAAGCAGAAAATAAAATTTTCTTTTAGCCTGATGTTTGGGTTTGACCCAAAAAGCTTAGATTTGATCATAGTCAGATGTCCAGATTAAATTATAATTAAAACAACCAAAGTTACTGAGCATATTCTGCATTCAGTACTGTCACCACACTGCCTCACAGGCAGACCTGCTATAGGTAAACTGGATCATGATACCACAGAAACAAGCATGAATAGACTGAGGATCTGAGCCAAGCAGAGGTATAGTGCCTGTGAAAGAAACCAGGAATAGAAGCAGGAAGGGTTTATCCACTGTCCATAGTCATCACAAGGAAAGCTTTCTTGGGTGCATAATAATTAGAGGTTGGACTCAATGATCTCTAGAGGTCCCTTCCAACTCCTACAATTCAGTGATTCTGTGATAATAGCCATTTGTGTGGAAAAATAATGTTTTTCCTTATATAACAGCTATAAGAGAAACAGCTTGTAACAGGAAGATCAGTTTTTGGCTAACTTTGATTTGCTCCCTCACTAAGAGCAAGGAGGTAAAAAGCATAGCTAGAACTGTATAAAAATATGGTGAGCAAGGGACAAGACCCTCTGCCTGGGCTTTCTGTCTAATTTCATTCTATAGGGACACTTGAGGAACCTCATCCCTTCCCATCACAGGCAGTCACAAAGACCCAGCCCACCCACATATATCTATAGCCACTGCCTTGAGAGAAGAGGTGAGAAGTTGCCAGTAGTTGCCAGATGTCTAGCTTTCATCTAAACAGTCCATGCTAAGGTCCAAAGGAGCAGGCGAATACAGCAAGCTATGTGAAAGCAAGAGGACGAACCAAACGGAGGAATCTCAAACTAAGTCTGTGCAAACATTTCAGTACCCTTAGTGTGAATTAACTGGTTTCAACAAATGAAAATTACAACAATTTACTGTATTCTTCCTCAATGATAGTTTTGTGTGAATCAGCACAAGTCTCAGGTTAAGCAATGCTGGTAAGCAAGATGCTGGTTTTACTGCATGAATAGTTCCTTCTGTTCAAATACCCTCCATTGTATTTTTGAATTAAAACTGAAAAGAAGCTCTGTCAGCAACCAAACTCTAAGACTGTCACCCTATCCTGGCTGTATTAATGCCAGAGACCAGAACTGCTGCAAAAACAAGACTGGTTGAAATGGATTCATGTTGCAAGATATTCAGGGCAGCTACATGGTATTTTTCTTTTTTTTTTCTTTTCAGTCCAGTGCACTGGACTTCACTCTTTTGTGGTCTTTTTATTGGCCTTCAGTCTTTCCACAAAACTGTGCACTGAGTGACACCTATTTCAATGAGACACTCAGATACCCAATTGAACAATGATGCATTCGTTGTGGCCAGAACTCATTTGAGCTTGAATTATCTCCTCAGATGAATTGTCTTCTCAGATGATCTTCAGTGCTACACTGTCACCCCCAGAGCAGCTGGATATACATTTATAATAAAGTGTCCTTTGAGACACTCATGCCTTAAGCTGTTTTGATCAATCATAGATGAAGGTAGTATTTCCTATAAGTATCACGCAAACAGTCTTCAGAGAGTGCACTGCTCAATATAAGGAGCTGCAGAGATTGTATTGAAGTTTCTTTCTATCAATGAAAAACCACAAAGGTGGCTGAAAAGCCACCTAATCCTGGTCTGTAAAATGGTACAAGAAGAACTACTTTCACTCCCATGACCTAACTGAATCCAAGCAGTGGTTAGACTCAGCTAGAAATAATGAGTTCCATTCTACCTCAAAAAAAAACGTGCAAGGAAAGCAGTAGTAGGCAGAAGACATCTGCCCTCAGTCCTTGCTTTTTATCAACAACACTATGTCCCAAAGTGCCATTATCTATAAACTCCTTCAAGAATTTAACAAATATGTTTTACTAGGCTTGATCATTTTTAAACTTGCTAGATGCAATCTATAAAACTTTCCAAAAACTTGCAACTGAAGGATGAGCCATGACAATGAGTATGATAAACCATGTGCTTTGAAGGACAAAATTAATTTGCTTAGCAAAGATGCTCTGAGTTTACTGTAATTCCAACAAGCCATGTATTGTTTTCAGTAAAAATCAAATAGAGATTTCAAATCTAACTGGTTTATTCTAATCTTCATTTTGTATCCCTTTGTTTTCTTACCAATCTTCATTTTGACTAATTTTATTTTCACTCATTTCTATAGCAAATAATACCTATCTTCTAAATTTAAGATAGCATTACAATTTCTAATAATTCTCTCAATTACTTTTCTTTTTGCATTGCAGAGGGGAGGGCCCAATATTTCAAATATTTCAAATAAGAGTAAACCACTATGCAATGAAACTCATCAGTATTTTTTATACTGACCTTTCTTTACTTCGCTTAGTATTTTGTTGCATCCTTATAACACATTCACTTTACAAATGTGAAAACTGAGGGAATGCTAAGAAAGGTTCTCTCTGCCTAAAAATGTGTCAAAACATGTATACAGTTAAAAATATGTATGTACAACATTGTTCACCAGATGTGGAATACACTGCTGTACTGATGATGGATTTTGGAAAACTACTACTATGAATGGAGAAGTTCAGTTGCAAACAAAAATCCACTTACACATGACATACAACAGTAGTACTTCATACTTTCAGCTATATAATTAATTTAAAACAAGAAACAAATGAAACAAAAAAAAACCCCACCAACAACAAAAAAAACCCCACAAAACAAAAACAATCCAAGACACAGAAAAAAAAAACAAAGACCAAGCAGTCAAATAGCCCCTCCTATCATTAGGCACACATGACAAAATCTTCTCTTCTGTATCTGACAAAGTAAGAATGCTCTTTCTTCCAGTTGATAAATATAGCAGGATTGAAAGTTTGCGTACCTGCACCTCTCACTATTTCTGACTTCCTCCTGGCAGTTTTTAGGTCTGTATTTCCCTCTGTATGGAATCTCACTAATATCTCATGAAGAAACGCGCTGAATATTCTGTGTTCTTCCTTCTTTTCCCCTTCAGACTTTCTTTCCAATGTTTCCTACTACATTTTCCTTTATACTCTCACAGAGTTGTCTCACCAAATCCCCTCAGTTTTGTACTTCTCTTACCTCATGACTCTGTTCTATCCTTTCATCACTCCACTGCCCACTCTCACCCTCTTAACTTGTTTAGCGTCTTGCTTGCTTCTGACTCTTTCCTTTACAAATGCTAACCATGCTTTACTTTCCAATATTAATTATCACTCCATTTGCCTCCCCAGATGCTACTATACTCCCCCTTTTCTAAGCCTTCCTATATATACTGACAGTGATGATTAATCTCATTTAACTGTAGGCTTTCCAGGTTGGAACCAGTTGCTTAAGAGCTGTGCATATCTTTGGGGTGACTCATTCCATTTAATAACAGTAAGAAATACACAAGATGAATTCTCCTCTGAAAGTTATAATCTGTCCATACTGGCTATACACTGAGACAGAGTGATCAGTTTTAACTCGAAGTCCAACTCTTCGATGGCCTAAATTAGGCAAAACAAACCTCTCTGCTAGATTCTAGTGCTCCTCTTCTTCAATTAAACACACACTTCAGTTTAGGGTAATAGGTATCTTTTCATCTCATTATGCTGGAGCTATTCCAGTTGCTACAGCCTTTTGGGATTTCATCATTGACCTCTCCTCCGAAATAGTTTAAAAATATTACATTTCTGCCATTCTTCACCCATGCTTTGGCATTATTACAACCACATGCATACTCCTTAGGTCTCCCCTCCCTTAGAGCATCACAGCTCTCTCCCCATCTAGTGCATCTTCCAAATTGTGTCTTTTCAGATCCACATTCCTCTTCATATCAAATACAGAGTTATTACTACTCTTGTCTCCAATCACTGGAACAAGATGGCTATATCTTAACACCATGACTAAACTACAACCTATTTCTGGGTCCTCACATCTGATGTAAGTTACAGCCATTTTAATCCACTGAATGCAGATGATCTGATAGCATTGTGTTTTGGTAATGGTAAACTCCCCTCACTTTGAAAAATGCAATACTACCTATAGAATACCACTCGGATTACTTCTGCAAAAACAACATTCTTAGCTTTCTGCTTTGGTAATACTGCCCTGTCTTAGCCCTACAGTGACTGCTTTCTCTTTAAAATATAAGCTTTATTACTTCAACAATCCTTCTCGTCTTATCTTCCTTACACACGCTCATCATACTTGCATCCCCACTTCTTAACTAGTGACAATAATCTCCATCACTCATTCAATAAATCTTTAAAAGAACACTTGCTTTATAGTTTCATGCTGCCATAAATCAGTTCATTGTCTTCCTTTAGTTATCTTTCTCCAGAAAGTCTGATAATGATTAAATTGCAGGTTGAGACTATCGTGTCCACCACGCGGCACAGTGCTACCTTATGAACTGCTCCCATTCATTTGGATCCGTTTCCTCTGTTGACCAACTATGTAGCACCATTGTTCCTGTGTTTCAATGTTCCTATTACATTTCTGTATCTTTTTTCTGTCTCACACAGTATAGTGTGATTCCACAGGTAGCGATTCCAAGCATTATAGTACTACCACTGCTAAATAATAATACTAACCTTGACAGAGTTGAGGTAAATCAGGACGTTAGCAAACTGTCTAAGAAGAAAGAAGCAGGAAGCCATGCACTGTCTCCCTGGAATGGTATCTGAAATTCAAAAGAGAAATGCAGATTAGTACAATTTAAGAATTATGTGGTAATGGAGGTCACTGAAAAGATTGCTGGCCACTATGAAAGCAACTAACTTCTGAAAATAATGTAACTTGCCTTCTCAGGCAAAGAAGTACACTTGAGGTTAGAAAAGCTATTAGATCATCTTGTCAACTTTCTCAACAGCATACAATAACTATCACAAGACTGTATTCAAACAGCACATCCTACAGAAACAAACTGCTTAATAGGACTTCTTCCATGACAAAAATCTATGCAGCATTATTTTTACCATGAATTAGTCTTACTTTCAGGAAACAACATTTGACACAAAGTCTGAGTTTGTTATTCTGACCTCATACTCGTTTGCTTTAGAATTACATTCTTAGGTTATCCCAGACAAAAAGCAGCTCTATACATTCTGATTTTAGTTCCAGTAACACAGCAATCTTCAGACTCCAAAAACATTATCGAAAAGCTTCAATACATGCACAAGTTAAAATACAACACAGGCATTATTTTTCCACGCACTTGGGTTACTACACTGCCCATAAGTGATATTGCCATACATAAGTTAGGCAGATGAGCGCAAACGGGTGCCAGTGGTTTTATTTTATTTTTTTGTAAGAGTTTACAAGGACAATTTTTTTCTCCGACTCAGCCAGCAGAGAGTGGTCAGAGATGGATGAATCCAAGCAGCAGCTATGAAGGCAATATCCCAAGGTCGTTAGAGAGCATGCTGTTCTGTGCCTGTTGGTACAGTGACAGAAGCTAAGATCTTAAGATTACCAACAGCCCTGAAGTAATTGCTCTTCCTGGTTAGTTATCATCAATCCATCCACTCTAGAAAATTGTATCTGAAGAACAATACTTTGCACCACGGTACTTAACGTGACATTCTACTGGAATTTCAGTGTAAACTTTGCTTTCCAAGTTAAGGTACTAATTATTGCTGGAAAGTGTTATGCAAGATCTCAAAATGTATGGCAGAGGAAAGCAGAACAGTCTGATTTTTTTATCTTGTTGTACGCCCACTGGGCTTGGATGTCTTATTTCCATAAAGAGACAATAATCCCTATCAATGGCTGAACAACATCCTTCAGTTCTCCAACTTAAGAAAATCATTTAGTTATTTATACAGTGTTCATTTGGGAGCAGAAACTGGCCCATATACTTACCAGCCCTTTTTCACATGTAGGCATACATACTGTGACAAATATATTCCTTGACAGAACAATAAGAGAAACACTTTTTCCTCAATGTCTCTCCACTTTATTTTTTTTTAATTGTAATCAGAATGAAAGTACCACAAGAATGCACTTTTTCCTGTTACATTCAATTTTTACGGCTCAAATTCTCAGTATTTTAAATAAAATAATAATAATATAAAAAAGCTAATGCATTCCTGGTTTTAAGTCTTTAAATATCATTTTTCAATAAAAACGAGTTACTAGAATCATGCATTTTTTCCCCCATATATGGGAGATATCTAAATTTCAGAATTTCAGTATCTATTCTCCTAACCACATTTTGGCAGGATATTCTATTATCCCAGAATACTATCATTCATATACATTTATTGAAACAACAACAACAACAAAAAGACAACAAAGCAAAACCCAAACAAGTAAAACATTTATAAATATTGTACAGTTCGGCATGAAAATTTTTGGACAGGTTCACTCTTCTCTGGGTGGAGAACTGGCTGGAGGGCCGTGCCCAGAGGGTAGTGGTTAATGGAGTTAAGTCCAGCTGGCGTCCTGTTATGAGTGGTGTCCCCCAAGGGTCAGTTTTGGGGCCCATCTTGTTTAATATCTTTATTGATGACCTAGCCAAGGAAATTGAGTGTACCCTCAGTAAGTTTGCAGATGACACCAAGTTGGGAGGATGTGTCAAAATGCCTGAGGGTAGGGAGGCCCTACAGAGGGATCTGGATAGGCTGAACAGCTGGGCTGAGAAAAATGGGATGAGGTTCAATAAGACCAAGTGCCAGGTCCTGCACTTTGGCCACAATAACCCCATGCAATGCTATAGGCCTGGGGCAGAATGGCTTGAAGAATGTAGAGAGGAAAAGGACCTGGGGGTGTTGGTTGATGCTCGGCTCAACATGAGCCGGCAGTGTGCCCAGGTGGCCAAGAAGGCCAACAGCATCCTGGCCTGTATTAGAAATAGTGTAGCCAGCAGGAGCAGGGAGGTGATCATCCCCCTGTACTCAGCTCTGGTACGGCCGCACCTCGAGTACTGTGTTCAGTTTTGGGCCCCTCACTACAAGAAGGACATTGAGGTCCTGGAGCGTGTTCAGAGAAGGGCAACAAAACTGGTGAGGGGTCTGGAGCACAAGTCTTATGAGGAGCAGCTGAGGGAGCTGGGATTGTTTAGTCTGGAGAAGAGGAGGCTCAGAGGAGACCTTATTGCACTCTACCACTTCCTGAAGGGGGGTTGTGGTGAGGAGAGGGTGGGCCTCTTCTCCCTGATAAATAATGACAGGACAAGAGGGAATGGCCACAAGTTGCGCCAGGGAAGATTTAGATTAGACCTGAGGAAGCATTTCTTTTCTGAAAGAGTGGTCAGGCACTGGAATGGCCTGCCTAGGGAGGTGGTTGAGGCACTGTCCCTAGCGCTGTTCAAGAAGCGTTTAGACGAGGTGCTAAGGGATTTGATTTAGTAGTTGGGTAGGGATAGTGATAGGAGGATGGTTGGACTAGATGATCTTGTAGGTCCTTTCCAACCTTATGAACCTATGAAAACCAAAGTTTTAAAGTTCTACTCCACACTGTCTTATGTGGAAAGAGAATGAAGTTCTCACTCTGAAAAATTATTGAGAGTGATCTAAGAATACCTCAAAGAAAAGACTGCACCAAGCCCAGAAGAAATACTTCCTTCTTTTCACTTAATACCAGAGGTGGCTGCCTTGGTCATAAGAGGACCACAGAAAACAAATGAGATGCTGTTCTCATGACGTTGGCAGTATAATAGGGTAGTTTATAAAACTTATGTTCAGCACCACAAACACTGTATTTAATGGCAATTTTAATCTACTTTCACTGATGTTCCTCTAGCAACATTTTCTCCTTAAATTATCTCAGAAACATGATCTTGGTTCCATTTTCTACCAAGTTGAGATACTGCAATTAGATAATTTACAGGATGGGAATTATCTGTAAAAATCTAGTTACATATCATTTCTTAATGCCAATTCTATTTCAGGAGTCATTCAGGATTACAAATTCTTTATTCTGCTGTTCTGGGTGTTACTTATAGTGTTTAACAGTTGGGTACTGACCACTATGCTCTAAATGCTTCCTGATTTTTTGCTTTTGGGTGTTCCCACTCCTTATAAATTACATAACTTCTCATATATCTAAGAATTTCATCTCACACTGGAAAGAACTGTTTGCTCCACATTTTTCAAAGCTCCATGTCACAAATATAATTAAAAATAGCAGATTCAATTGCTGACTCCAAATAACCTTGCAAATACACAGCACACTGTTCTTCATAAACTAACTTTTTACTGCTTTTCTTTTCATCTTGCCATGGAATTTCTACAGTTAATGAAAGCAAGACAGAAAGACAGGAAGTTGTTTTGAGAAAATATTCCACATGGAATCATGGAATCACAAAGGTTGGAAGGGAGCTCCAAGATCATCCAGCCCAACCGTCCACCTATCACCAACATTTCCCACTAAACCACGTTCCTCAGTATGACATCTAAATGTTTCTTGAACACCTCCAGGGCCGGTGACTCCACCACCTCCCTCGGCAGCCCATTCTAGTGCCTGACCACTCTTTTGGAGAAGCATTTCCTGACTGGAACCTTCCTTCCCTGGCACAACTTGAGGCCATTCCCTCTACTCCTATTTCTGGTTACATGGGAGAAAAGGCCAACCCTTACCTTACCACAAATCTTCAATATGTTCATTTTTTGATAATCCACATGAAATTTGAGAGCCTTACAGGTCCAATTCGAAGAAAAGAAAGAGTACAGGATTTCCTCACTCTAATCAGCACAACCTTCTTTTCCTTTGTAAGTCTGCAGAGCAGCTAAGTCTGTTTGAGATCTTTGTCAAGTTATGATATAGTGGTTCTAACTCTTTGCTAGATTGGCACAGTGGGAAGCGCTGAAGTGTGACTTACATGCTTGAATAGCCTGGCTGGCTACAAGCCCAAGTGTACAAACAGGTGAGAATTCTGTTCTCCATTTCAAAACGCAGCTAGACAAATATTAAAAATGACCAAAAATATTCAGCATAATGATTAATATGCTAAGTAACATAAGAACATAAAAATGATCATATTGGAAGGATTCCAAAGTCTGTCTGGCTTAGAAGTTTGTGTAGTAAGAATATATGGTGGCTATAGAAAGAATATGTTCTGATTTCACATACAATGTGTGTTTTGGTAAATAATGATTTTCCCAGCTTCCAACAATCTGCTCTGACTGACTTCCTAACCACAACCAAAAATTTTGCAACCGTCAACATACTTTTCTTTCATGATTTTCTTTATACCTTTTAGTTCTTGCAAGGCTCTGTCTAAGAAGTTGTCTTTTATGAAAAAGTAACTTGTACTGCTTGTTTTTAATTACTGCTGATTATTTATTTCAATACTCTTTAGGCTTTGGATGGCAGAGTAACTAATTCTTCTCTGTACATCTTCACTACATATTTAAAATGTTCTGTGTCGCAAGTGTAATAAACTCAGCCATCACTTTTGCAGGCTCTGTACCCTCTTATTTTCTCTCTCCTTGTTCTACAATCTGTCCTCTTTCTTTTATCCTTGCTGTGCTTATGTATACTTCCTGGTTCTATCATATTCACTGGAAATGTAAGAGTCAGAATTGCCTACAATATTCAAGAAAGAGAACTACAACTGTGTACAATTACACAGTAATTATTTTTATTTTGTTCTCTCTTTCCTCATCAGTTAAGAGTCTCTTCAGTTTTTCTAGTGCTTCTGACAATTTTGCAAATACAGTTAAAGTTGTTTTTCCCCCCCGTATGTAATACTTCATATTTAGCAAAGCTGAATTTAATTTGCATATTACTACCCAGCTTCATATGTTCTTCCACAGCTTTCATCACTGTGGAAGCTCCTATACTAATTTTGAGCAATGCCTTTGTTTGCCTCCTACAGCTTATTAATTATAAATATGAACTCTTGCTTTAGGAAGAAAAGAGGTTCTTTCAAGTGTTCTTATCAGGTTTGTTTTATCCTTTTCACTGCTACTTCTCATTTGAAACAGAAAACTTGTAGTGAAATATTATGTAGCTTCCCTTCTTGAAATTTAGTACTGGAGAAATACTTGATGTTTTTGTTAGCAAATGGATTTTGAATTTGATTATACTCAGATTACTGTAACAGAATCGAACTTTGATCATAATATTTCAAACCAAGTCCTATGCAATAATCTCTGTGTTGGTCAAGAGTTACCTGTTTACTTGTGTGATCTCTTTCTAAGAAAGAAGAAAAGTTTTCATTCAAAATGTTTCTCCTGTATCTTGCCATGTCTTCCATTGACCAGGTTAGCATAGGCAGAATAGAACTTCAACTATTATTTAATTATCTACCTATATAAAATCTTTACCTCTTTCATATGTCAACCACTGTTCCCATCTACTCTGGTGGGTGAATAATTTAGCCTCAGTACTATGCAACTCATATGATCTGAGCATAAACAGGCTTGTGTTACTCACTGATAAAGAAAACACATTTACCTTATTTTGGACAAGGCTCTTGTACTGCTTAGAAACATTTCTTCACTGTCATAATCTACTTTGTAATGCCCTGTTGCAAATTAAATATGAACAATATGCTATATATTACCTTCTTCCTATTGCATTTAAAAAATGATTTCAGGTTTACCACCTCTTCTAAAAACTGGAGGTCCACTTTACTCATCTATTTTAAAAACATTTAATATATGTAAAATGAAACACATACTGGATTTTCATGTGTTTGCTTTTTGCTATCTCAGTTGAACTCTATTTCTTCTACTTCCTATCTACAGTTTGTTGTCTTCCACACATCCATCATTTGAGGATACAAAAATCACACTATTTCACTTTTAAAGGAGGAATTGCTTGTGTGCTCTTCTTTGTCAGGTTTTTTCCACAAGATTTTGTAAAGGTAAAGGTTTCAGCAACACACTTAATTTAGTTATGTTGCTGTCCTCTGCTTCTATGGAGGGAATTATTAATATAAGACAAGATACTACAGTATCTCTAAGTGAAGACTTGCAGTTGGAAGTATAACCTCTTTTCTGGCAGAATTCTGACAAAGTTTTGGAACAAATTGAGCCTTCTAATTTAAACTTGTAAATTTATTTTAAACCATAAATCAAACTTCCTGTAACTGACATTGTAGCAACAAAATGCCTAGTGCTAGTTAAGCTAATGGTCAGCAGCTAGATGAGTATATGAAATACAAATATATACCATCATAAGAGGGATTACATAATAGAGAAAGAGCATTTCAAACATACCCCGTTCACTGGCTGATTCACCCACCAACTGGAAGAACTGCTGAGCAATTTTCAGATGATCTCTCTAGGAGAGGGAAAAAAAAAAATCCAACATGAGTTCCAGAGTTGTTACTACAACACTAACTGGATATATGGTCTGGGGAACAGATGGAAGAAGTGAAGAACAACAAGCAGGCAACCTGAGGATTAAGTAAAGCCAGGAAAGGTAAACTATGCCACTGTATAGGTATAGATACACTGGAATACTATACAAGCAAACATGGTTTGGAAGCATGACAGGGGAGCCAGATTTAGCTTGTTTATTTTCAAGAGTAGTTACAGAGACTTGCTGTTTATTCATTATGGACTGAGAACTGTGTGGAGTAATAAGAAGAGACTCAGAGATCTTGCAGTGTAAATGTGAAATGACTTTCACTCCATTCCAGCCCCTACAGATCTGTTCATACCATACTGTTGAAGAAGTTGGAGAACCTCATGGACTTAACTCACCGAATCCATTTCTTGTCCAAGAGCTGCATTTACCACTCCTTTGAGGATATATTCCTGGAAAATAAATAAATAAAAGAGTACAGAGAATCAAAAAAGGCAAAGTGAAGATTTCAGGGACACAGAACAGCGTACTCCTACATATTTTTCTTTCTAAAGTTAACTCTATCCCCAACCAGTTTAACTGATGGCTGATTATTACAAGAACAAGTAGTTCAGTACAGCATCACAGTCACCCCGCAGAAATCTATAGTATTTGTTACCTACTCACTTCTGCTAAATATTTGGGCTGCAAAGACGTAGACTGTTTTCTGATAAGACTTCATATTCAAAGATGATGCACCAGAAGTTATACCTTAACACAGCATTATGTCCTCTTCACCACCATCTGGCTAATAATTAAGAGCAATATTGTTCTGTAAATGCACAGATCCAACTTAAAGTACACACTGGTTAGCCATCACCACCACTGCCCATGCTCCAAAACTCAGTGTTCCTCACCAAGGTAAAAATCTCATGAGATTTGTGCTCATGCTATTCTACTGAAACCAGGAACTGGAACAGTGTATGCTGTAATCTCTACTATAAGCTACAAAAGACAGTCCTATTCTCCACTGAGCAAGCTTTTATTAGCATGTAAAAGACTCATTTGTCTTGTTTAAATCTTACAGTTCAGCAAAATAGCTATGAATGTGCTGTAGTAGGTTCCCCTGATAAACTTGTACAGATCCCTCAGACATAAAAACAGGAAAGGAGGAAAAAAAAAAAGACCATACACAAAGTAACAAATTGCAAGGAAATAATCTGGAAGTAATAGTCAGCATGCTAAGGAATCATTTTAGTACATCAACTCTTACAGATGCAAAATTAAATCCTATAGACTCCATGCCAAAGAAGAAATTTGGTAAGAACTATAGGAGGATATACATGTAGTTTTGCCATCTTAAAGGGGAGTTCCTTCCAAGCATGAATGAGAAAATACAGAAAAAAACCCCACAAAGATTCTCAATTTAAAATTTAGCAAGTAGTAAGTGATTTCATGGTATACATACAAGTTTGTATGTGGGGAAAACAGAAAGAAAACAAGGGCCAAAGAAGCAATACCTGTATAAAACTGTTTTAGCATTTAGTATATATAACTGTTTAAGTAGTAAGTATACTGAAAAATGCAAGAAAAAGCAAAAGGAAGCAGCAGGAGACACTGCTCAGCACAGAACCACCAGATCTGTGTTTGAGGTTTTCCTTTTCCTTTCTCCCCCCTCCCATCTATTCCTCACAAACACTCATGAAAGGCCTCTTTCATGCCCAGCTATGTGATCTTTGGAAACTAAACTGCAAAGAGGAATAAATCAGAGACTAGAGATTTTGGAACAGCCACAAAAGAAAGTGACAGTAGCAGTCAAGGGACATTGCAGTTTTCACTCATTGCAGCCAAAGTGAGATAGGATTAGAAGAGACCTATTATTTAACACATTGAATCTAATCTAGCTCATTTTTATTGAAATGGCTTCAGGACAAATCGCATGAGTGGCTGCACTAGCAGATCTTGAGGGATAGTGATAGTCATTGCTGAGGGAGAAGTGACAAGCAGCTGTAGTTGGAAGAGAGCTTTTATCTACACAGTAATGGTCAGCTCCCTTGAATCAAGTCTGCACAAAAAGAGTTGCGTTTTCTATAGACCCTGGGCAGTACAGTACTAAACATGCTAGGTACTCATGTATGCACATATAATATTGGATGGATGACTGTTAAATCTATCATAGATAAAAGGATAAAACATGAGAGTTTTAAGAGTGGGAATGGGGCAAGCTAACTGCAGGATACCAGTTTTGTATGTGGCAGAATTCACCAATTTATAACCTGTATTTATGTGCCATGACATCATTTTCCAATTACCTGTGGAGCTGTAGGTTCCAAGTCTTTAATCAGGTTATAGGCCTCCTGCACATCATCTGAAATACCAGATGTTAGAATGCATGACAAACCACAGCATGCTGTATTAGAACAAATCACTCATCCCCTACAACATTCCCCTACAGTCACAGAAGAGGAAATAAAGCATTTAGACAGAAAGAGAAAGGTACCTATAAATCACTGTGAATTTATATCACAATGGTGATGGTTTTCTAGAATTCAAATAACAAACATGGTGTGAGTAATAGCTTCTTTATTACTGCAGTTTTCCTAGTAGAGGTGACTCGGTCCCTTGTTCATAATCTAGTGGCTGCCTTTTCAACAGTACAAGGTCAAGACAATAAATCCATTACTTTCCTGTCGTATCTCTTTTTGTATTTATTTACTTCGTATGAAGGATAAGGTAAGATGTTACTGAAGAGAAACTTCATTTTTTCTTATCAGTATTTCAAAATCTGTCCAGCACCTCTTACCTGATCCTACTTCTAATGAGTAAAAACACTACTGGCATAAAAGTCTAAATGCAGAGTTTGGATTCAATAAGCAGCCTTCCATCTCCCCAAGAAATAGTAACTGAAAAAATCCTAAAGCTTACAAAGTTGCCCCTTGAAGTGACAAAACGTTGTTAATACAGCATTATACCAGCTGTATATAAAAAAAACCCTTATCAAACAAAGCTTCCTTTTTGATGGTACATACCATCCATACAGCATGGTGAAAGTGACTTGTAAGTTTTGGAGAGATAGCTGTGTAGTCGCCGAGAGTATTCTTAACTGATATTGCTACACTAGAACGACTTTTAAGACATGGCTTAAGGACATTTTAATCCTAACTCCATAGCCTCCCTTTCTCAGTATGCAAGTTATTTGAATAACAAAGAATGGAAACTAACTCAAATTATTGCAGGATTGACAGCAAATGAGTAAACGGACTGATTTTTAAGTGATGCAGAGATTTACTTTGCTTTTGTGTAAGTAGAGATCAGTTGGAAACACATCTTCCCCAATGCTGTTGTTAATAATAAGATAATTGATAATACTACTAATATTGCTTTCAATACTATTGATTACAATGATAAGGGACACAATATTTGCTAAGAGCAGCAAGTGCAGAATTACCAGAGTGTCTTGATGGACCCAATGGATGCCTGATCATATAGATAAGGGAACAGTAGCACATCCTTGACTTTAGCAGGGTTTTTTGACACGATCCCTATAATATTGCCACAGCCAGATCCTATCTCACCAGTTTAGTACCTCTACAAACCCCCAAACCCTCCAATTCTCTGTGGAAATAGATTTATTTGATGACACACAATTGCAGCCCTTCTCTGCAAGCCATGGGAATTTCTTTACATCACTGTATCTCAGAGATACTGAAAATGAAATATATTACACATTACTGCAAAATAAAAAGCATTTTTGCGAGTAATCAGTTGAGATCAGATAAATAAAAATCACCCCTGAAGAGCGCCTCATGAAAGAGCCAGAGGAAGGCATATTTACCTTGGCGGAGATAGTAAATCACAAGATTCAGTCTTGCCTCAGGAATAACATCAACCAGAGGAGGCAGCACCTGCAAAGCTCCTTCTCCTCCTCGGAACACCACCTGCAGATAAAAACAGCATATTGATAACTGTATATTACAATCTTGCTTATGATCTCTTTAACTCTCATGTTAACAATAGGAAGAGGTCAACAGTACTGTTTTTAGTGTAAATCCTGCCTTAATACAACAATAAAATTATATGTACAACAACCTTTATTCTAAATAATATCAGCTACATTATTCATCAGTAGAGATGGACTGATTTCAGATTTTAGCAGCTCAAAGCTGTGATGTTACATACCAAACATTTTATAAAATATAGCCCAGAATAAAAGTGAGAAAAAGTACAAAATTAGTTTCCTTATGATTACAGATGTGAGAAAAAAATAGGATAACTATTATACACTTGTTTAGAATGCCATTAGATCTATAAAGGGATCAGTACTTTATACTTCAGTTTTATATGGCAGTTCCTCCACAATAAATAAATAAATAAATAAATAAATAAATAAATCTAATATACTTACTCAATAAGTTCCTGGCAAAAAGACTCACATTCAAAATAAATAATTTTAACTTACAGAAGTCCATTCTGAAATCAGTGTTATTGTGACAAAGAACTGCCTGATAAATAATAGCTATTGACAATTGTTCAGCAAAGTAATAATACCATTGCGGGGAGCACTAACAGGTACTCAGTGATTCTTTTACAGCAGAATACATAAATACTTTGTCTTGTGTCAGAATCTTTTTCCCCATGCACTCCTTGTCAAATACTGTTTTGATAAAGACCGTTTTCCTAAGTGATCTTAATTCCACTGACATTGTAGTCAATTGTAGACAACACTGAGTTGACAGTTCAAGGTCACGCACTCTGGCTTGCTTCTACACTATCCTAACTGACTGATCTCTACAGAATATCTTGCTAGAGTTTCCTTACAGTCTATGAATTATCTTGATATGCCTTCTGTGTAAAAGCAACGCTATTTTCATGACACAGTCTCAAACTGTCAGAAAATGCCAGGGTTAAAAAAAAAAAGCAACAGCAACAAACTTGATGGTACATTGATTACACAGGCAAGTTTTCTAGAATGGGACTTTCAGGGCAGCAGAGGTTCAGATGTTTGCAGATCTCAAAATATTCCCTTTCATAAGTTTCCAAGCAAAACTCTAAAAACAAATGAAGACCCCATGAAACTCAAGAAGTACATTACGCACCAGATTATGTTTAATGAGCTCCTTGCCAAACTCAAAAGATGATGAGGCACTGTCTGTCAAGTTCTTGAGTTCTGCCTGGAATTACATACATTCAAAAATTTTAACAATAAAAAACCAAACTAAACAAAACCCCCCCAAAAAACCCAAAAAACCCAACACACAAACATTAATGGAGGTTCATATTAGTCTCCAAACTGACAGAAACATCTCCACCAGTCCTGGGCCGCTGGAAGAGTTGTGCCTTCCCACTTTTATATGATTGATTTTTACCAATTGTATAATACATAGACACAAGGTCAAAAGTGGACCAGGAGAACAGTTAAGACCACTGTGCACCCATGTGTATAGATGGCTTAATATCAGTGTAACTGAAGTAGGTTAAACTCTTAAGAGAGGGACACAACGATGTGATAAGGGGCCACTGTCAACATGATTAACTGATTAGGACAGGTTACAAGGAGAAGAAATGCCTAAGGGACCTTGAACGGAGGAAAGGAAGGCAAACAGAAGAGCTGTCAAATAGATACCTCAGCAGCCTTCCCATTGTATAGCCGGAAATGGTTACAAGCCTTAAGGTTAAGAGCAATGGTGCTGTCAGGAACTTGTTGAAGATAAACAGCTAGCACTTCTTGTGACACATCGTAGTAATCCAGTTTGTAATAGCATAGAGCCACATATACATTCAGAGCCAAGTACTCCCTGCAGAATGGAAAATAGAGCATTTAACATAACATTTCAATCCAAAAGACAGCTATTTTACAGAATATTAAAATCAGTGATGAAGCCCTCTTTAACAAACATATCAAATTTAGGATTTCTAAATACTTGTTAGGTAACAAACTAGAGATATAAAGATAAGTTGCACAAATCCAGTAACAGATATACATTAGTTTTTTCAGTGGCAGTTATTTCAACTTAATTGCTGACAAAATTGTTGTTTTACAGATCTCTGAAAAGGTGGTAATTCATACTAAGGAAATCCACAGAAAATAAGTACTTTTACCCTGGCAGAATACATTTTTCTGTGCAATGTGTGTGAAAACATTTAATACTCACTTAACACTTGTAAAACATTTTAACAGATCTTATTACCTTACAAATACAACTATTAAAAACAAACAAACAAACAACAAGGTACTGCAAGCTGTGAAACAGAAGAACTAGGCATAGAAATAAGACATAATTGTGGTAACAGTAAATAAAAAGCTAATTGTTATGAAAGTTACTCTCTTAGCTTTGCATGATCGTTTCTACAGATTTAGAAGTTAGAAAACTCTTTCCTGAGCATTAAATTACATATGTATAATATGAAGGACACTCAGCTTTCTCTAAAGCACTCAAGAGGAGACAGTACCAAAACACAGTTACATATTCTGGGGCAGCAGTTTCTATTTCATCGAACTGTTTTTCCAGCTGCTTAAGAATTCATTTTGTTCCTTTTTAAATTATGAACTCAGAAATAGTAGAATACGATAGAAAAAACCACAATACTTGAAGTACAAGGAGCTTTCTATATAACCACTAACAGCTGAATCCCTCCTCAGAAAAGGTAGCAGGTGAAGAAGAAATCATGGGCAAAAGCAAGGCTCACCACACTATTCATCAGAAGGTAAGAAAGAAAGAGAAGGAAGAAAAAAAGAAGAGAGAGAAAAAGAAAAGACAAAGCAGGTACATAATACATAATTTCAGAAGAGAAAAGTATGAAGATACAGAGGGCTATCAGGATGAATTACAAGAAAAAGCAATGGAAAGCAGTCTTCCTTTTTAAATGTGCATTTTTCCATAATGATTTGCATTGAACAACACTGAAGGATCTGCAACTTGTGCACATTCTGTGTTGGAAAGATGGCACAGTAATTGGGGAAAATTCCTACTTTTAGAACCAAAAAACAATTAATTGCAATTCAAATACAACAGTATTGGAGACACTGAAGTAAGAGTTGGAGCAGAAATGCCCACCGATTTTCAAGAAGAATGCATTTGTAGATATCAATTGCTTCTTGGTAGTGGGACCGCATGTAGTGGATAGATGCCAAGCTAAGCTGATCCTCCGTAATATCTTGCAGATTTTGATGAGAGCTCATCAGTTTCTTCTCATCACTGAACTAAAACAGAAAGTGAGACATTCTCAGAAGAGTTCAGTGAGAAATACACTTCAAGTTAATAAGCTGGATTAGTTTTGCCGTTGTTGGCAAGCAGCAAGTGATTCATTTTTAACATCTGGATGTTACTTCAAAGTTAATTGAAGAGTTTAGAAAGCCAAACTAAGGAGCAGACTAGTTCTAACTATATAAATGTGAGGCTAAAACTAGGCATACGTTTTCCTTTAAGTTGCGAGTTAGACATAACTATAGGTCATGTGTCTTGTTGGTTAAGAGAGGAAAAGCTTAATCAATTAAGTTATTTAACAAATATAATTTTGCAACACAAGATTAAACTTACTATTCAACTCAGCAGAATTTTTTCTGTTAACAGATTAAATCTTATTTCTCATGGACAGCAGAAAAATGCAGAAAAATGCCAACACTCAAGCACTAACTTTCACAGTACTTCTTTAAACACTAGCAAATTCTCTTCATCGTTCTTTTAAAATTCCACTTAAAGCACTGATTTTTAAAATCATGTTGTCAAGAACTTGTCATGCTGTCAAGAACATAACAAACGCATGAGGGTATAAAGAGCAACAGAGTTCAACAATCATCTTATACTTGTATTACGATAGTAAAGTCGAGGGTATACAGCATTTTGCTCAAATCATGTATTCCAGTGCTTCCCTTCTTTTTTATCTTAGACATTTTTAAGTGATAGTGATGCTACAGAAACATTTTAAGATTATTCTTCTAAACCAACAGAGATTTAAGAAAAGAAAATCTGGCATCAAAGCTAACACTCAGGACTTGTATTTTATTCTGCCCAAAACTCAAGTCTCTTCTGTAGCACAATACTGGTTGGGTATCATACAGGATGGTAAAAAAGCAAACTGAAGGGAAGACAGCCAGGTGTGGTAATTGAAACAGCCATTTAACTGCTGTTGAAATCTAAGCAAGCCTCATGCCATAAGCATCATTACTTTTTGGCACTGAGTGACTCAGGAGGATCTGAAATACCTTATGCACTTTCTTGGTCAAATTGATAAGTACACTACAGCTGCACGTTAGGAAACTTTGATACACTTCAAAGAAAATAGTGGCATATGCATTTCCAATTCTGCTCGAAGTCTCAGGTTCCTCATAATCAAAGTTCTTACTGGACAACCTGCATTAAGCTGGTTGGGAAGGCTTTATGTAGATACTTGCTGAGGGCATCTATTCCAAGATCCTGCTTTCACACTTGCTTTCTCCTCCACATTTTATTGCAGGAGAGTGGTTGCAGAAAATCTTTGTTCTCCTTCCACCACAGACATTTTAATTATTTGCCCAGGTTGCCAGAATACATTACAAATTACCAAATTGAAAAGAAAACAATGCAAAGCAGAAGTGAAGAAAAGACATTGTACCTTATGTGCCAGGTGAAAGAGTAAACGGTTCTGAAGACGACTCTTAGGTGCTGAAAGGAAAATTCAGTTAGTATTGCTGCAAAGAACAACTCAGAACATCTAGATTTTATTTTAATTTTCTCAACTGACATGCATACACATGTTCTTTCATTAACTAACCCACAGTCCTTCACTGCACTTCATCTCAGCAACTTTAAAGTGGCTTTAAAGCCTTTCTACTTCCCATCTTCATTCTCTGTCTGTTTCTTTTGAAATCCCTGCTGAAAATACTTTTCCTTTGGCCTCTTCCTTCCATGGGCCTTAAAAACTGTGAATAATTGCACTACCATTTCTCTACTGGTTAACATGTTTTTTTCTGATGCCATGCAGCACGTCTCAGAGTATTAAAAAAAAAAAAAAAAAAGCATCAACAAACTTATTATCAAGGTTCTTTCCACAGTGTGTGATATTCAAAGTAAATTGTGCAACTTTCAGTGCATTTCAAATTTCAAAGCTGCTACCGTTTGGTTATGTGTACAGATTACGTCGCACACAGTTCCAATATTTCTTCAGTCCATAAGAGCAAAATGCACATGAATTAATCCTGAGCTCGGAGCAGATAAGATTCAAACTAAGACATGAGGAGAGAAGAGTGGATCTCTAAAGCCACTAAAGTCCTCAAAACTTCTGGCTGTAGCAAGTTTAGGAATTGCATTTAACACATTAACTGCAGAGCTTTAAGTCACTAGAGAGAGCTTTGTCCTTCACTGAGATTGACAAAGTTTCTTGGTCAACAGAGCTATTAACTTCTTCTGGGAGGAATCCTCCAGAAAGCCTTCCCTTGTTTCCTGTGTTCTCTGCAGCCTACTCAGCTAATGAGCACTCTCATTTTTGCTCAGACCAACCAGCTGGCAACCCAGGATTTACATGGAATTTTTACAAAGAACAGAATTACTTACTGTGTTTACGGGGCCAAGAAAACGCAGAGTTAGCAAAGCAAAGGCCTGTAACACAACCCTGTAATTCTTCTGACATCCTAAACCATGAAAGAGAGCTCAAACCACTAAAACCTCTTTCTCTTCCCTCTCAAAGATGGAAATTTCTAGCAATAAACTAGATTTATTTTAAACAGCAATTTAGGGACAGACTTCCATACTTCTTACTTTTTCTCCAGATACTAAGGAAACTGTAATTCACAACAATGCCAAAAAAACAACCAGGCCATTCTCATCAGACAGGCACTGTAAAACTCTCTATGTACTCTCTCCAACTACATCTAGAAAAAAAAAAAAAAGACATCAAATGTTCTCTCTAAAGAGTTGCTAAAATAGAGTCACACAAAAGGAAAAGTTGGTACAAGAGAGTTCTCACAAAACCAAAATATCTTGCTAGGTATTACTATCCAAGGATTAAGTAGTTATGAAGCTACATGGTCTTCAATCTAGAATATATTAGGGATTCTCATCAGCCTAATAAAGGAAAGGAAGGCTTTTTTGATCTACAATCAATAATGTGTAAGCAGCAGTAGTATTATTACTGACATTGCAGTACATTCTGGAGATTGTTTCATCCACTGAGTTAGAAAGCTGAAGCACCTTGACTTACAGCAAGTTCTTTGACATGCTGTCAGCAGTGATGCCAGGGTTAACTCTGCACATGCCCCTGCATTAATTGATAGGTTTCAGTATCAAAGTTTACAAAGGTTGCACATGGACCCCACATATGCTTTCGTGCAAAACTTCAACCAACCATAACCGCTCTCTGCGATTCAAAACATTTGGTCATCAAAGACTCCAAAAATACAAGCAGGACAATTTGTGGGATTTAGACAGAAAATGAACAACAACACCAACATTCCCTTTTTTTTCCACATAGGTTGTGCTTCTTTGTCTTAGTAGCTTTTAGCATTATTTCCTATGTAAGTGACATGCAAACAGTATTTCCTCAAGAACCTAAACTGCAGAATTATTGTTTCATTGGTCAACCAATGACGGTAGTGCTGCACTCACAAATGTGGCTTCTGATCTGACACTGAAATTGTTATTTACTTCTTGGCAAGAGCTGGAGGGTAAGTCCATGTTATCCTACACCTAAAACCAGGCAAAAGGTGAAACCTAAGTTCTGATGGTTTGCAGAGGTATATGGACTAGGAAAAAACCTCCCACTTCCTAAGATATGGCACTACGTGATGGAATTCAATTTATATCCCTTAAAATAAAACCTTTTCACTTGATGCCAGGCAGGGAAGAGGAGGGGCAAAAATAAATAAATAAAAAAATAAAAATAAAAAAATAAAAATTGTAGTCCTGCTGACATAGTAAGCAGAACCATAGGAACATTCAGCAACAGCAGTGTATTCTCTCCCAGTGCCAAATTCATTTTTTGAAAGAGACTATGAACAAGGTCAGAATAATTTCCAGATAGAACCAAATAACAAATATTAGATAAAGTTGCTGTTAATCTCTTGAACAGGAAGGGCTGACGCTGCCTCTTCAAAGAATGATCTTTTGTGGAATGCTAGGTATGCTCTTTTACTACTCTGTTATCAAATGTCATTGCCATTGACCTATCAATACCACAAAGAAGCACAAATTTTTTTCCTATCCTACTTTTTCAAGGAGACTGCTTTTTTTTTTTTTTTAATTGTTTATATCAGCATTTAGAAATCTAGAGATCATGATGACAGTGCCACACTGAGATAAACTGGACCCTAGTGTCTCGTATTGGCTTTGTACTGAAGACATCACTGAGATAGCCAGACTGGACATACTTCTTTCCACCTAAGAAATGCAACAAGATCGCTATGCTAGAATTTTTGTAATTATCACTGATGATGTTCCAGGGACTAAATCATAGGTGACATGGATTTATAAAGCACTTCACATGCTAACAGGTGTAGAATACATCCTAAACTGACAGGGCTGGGACAGGTGGAACAGCAATGAGAAGACTTCAGCCAGGTAACACTGAAAATATGACTGGAGGAAAACCTATTTGCTGTCCCTAAGAAACAACACCTGCTCACCTGAACATAGCTGAATAAAGCCCTTTGTGGCTCAGAACCACAGTCTTGCTGGTGGAGGGAAAGTGCAAGGGTAAGAGAAAAACATCATGAAAAAAAACACAGAGTCCAGCACTGAGGTTCACACTTACACACACTTGAATAGCTCAACTGTTGAGAATTTTCTTACATGGAACCCGCACAGGTAATTCACTGAAATTTTCCCTTTCCCCAGATTCTTTTATACTCTCTTACACTTAAAAGCCAGTTCAACTATGTTCAGTTCCTTGCAGTATATACACATTTCATTTCAGGCATGCCTGAGCACAGTAACTTGAAGATGACTGAAACAAAAACTCAATTACTTCTGTTATGTGGATTCCACTATGCTTTAAAAAGCACATAAAAAAACCCACAACCTAAACCAACCCAACCAAACACCACCAGACCAAAATAAGGCTAGTAGTTTTTAAAGTATCTATAATTTAATACTTTCTTGTGTGCACTGAAAGTTCAAACTCAGCGGTTTCAAAAACAACAGCAAAAATGCAATGAAAATGAACTCTGGTTCTCAAGAAACACAGTACAAGCAGAAAGCAAATAATTTTGCACGTAGGGAAAGATACAGCCTAAGGGAAAAGGAAATCCAGCAGTGTTTCCATGCCCTCTTGTAGCTGCACATTTTCATTGGGGACAACCATCTGACACTTGATAAACATTTGTGCATGAATAAGTAAAACTGGTTTGGAAAACGCTGCCATTCTTACTAATTCATCTCCGTTTTGCTTTGTGCAATACTGCTCCTTCCTGCATAGGCTGAAAAGAGAAGTATCTCTGTTAAACCACGTTCTGTGCTGACAAACGAAGAGCTGTGAAGAAACAATTATAAAGTGCTGCCCAGCAAAAAAACAGAAGGAAAAAAACTAATGACAAGTTAGTACAACCCTATCTGTGCATAAAGCTTACATTTAACTGTAAATCTCCCCATTTAAAATAAAGAGACAGGTTGGGGTTTTTTTTGGAGCCTCACTTATGTGCAAGTCACATTTGCTAGAATATATTCTGTGGTTTAAAATAATACTGTTCTTGTATTTTTCTTAATGCAGTGCTAGCCAAAGGCTTCTGAGAGCACTATACAGGCTTCTGAACACCAGGATCAGTTGCCAGCATTTCTGTGCAAATGTGGAAGGCTGAGTTTCTGGTCCTTGTCATTTATTTCTGGAAAGCACAGGAACTGGGAACGCAACAAAAGACTATTTGGTATTATAATGAAAAATTAATAAATATATTGTTATTTATTAAGCTGAGACGAAGACTTGGCTGCATTCTTGCAAGGTAAGATGGTCTGACATACACTAAGGAAATTATATGTTCAGCTCTATGCATTAAAGCACTGATGCAGAAGGAATAAACAATGCACCGTTTGGCAGCTTTGCTATGGGATGACTATAGAACAACAGCTGCTGACTTGAAGTAACTCCACTTTCACCACAGATTCAGGAACTATAACATAAGAGAACAGCAGGAAAAAGAGGCCAGAAATATCTGAAAAGAATTGGCAGAAGCCTAGAGGAGATAAGTACATCTATAATGAAAAACCTTCAAAAAAGGATTCTCCTCTACTGACTTTTTGTTCCACTTCTTAGGTTATGTTTGCAGTAATTCTGGTGTATATGACTTCTGATACAGAGACTTACTATTTCCTGAGAGAATGTACTGTTATGTTTTATTTAAGAAATGACAGGCTTCACATCTATTAAAAAATAAAGTCTTGCTCCAGAACATAATGCAAGCAATCTTTTATGAAATGCGATAATGGCCTTTAATCTTAATTTCCTGATTTTTTAACATTCTTCGTATTTTTCCGCAGTTAACAATTTTCTTAAGCAACAGCAACAGTAAACGAGAAGAAGTATCTCCTAATTTATTTCCAGATATTTATAGTTTCGTGCAGACAAGCTATTCCAGAAAGCTAGCTGACATTTACATTCAATTTCATGCAGAGACTCCAACAATGTAGAACATAGAATTATAAATGAAAATAAATTATTTCTCCCTCATTTGTTTTAGTACTATGCTGCTTTCAGGGGCATGACAACTGCAGCAATAATCAATAAACATCAAACAGGATGCAAAAAAGTCTGGCAATGTAATCCCAAAATAGCAATGGTAAGCAGCCCAACACTAACGTATCTGTCACTCTTACAGAGTTAGAGGCAGTAGTGAATAAATGGTGTTCTCCTACAGACTTCACCTGTTGTGCTTTCAGCCCAATGAAGTATTTTGCTTCTTCTGGATCTTTGCAAAACCACGGAAGAAATCATAAGACACTACAGCTTCCTCTGTTAATTTAATACTGAGAAAAATCGTCACCGATGCCATTACAAGACACTAAAAACAAAAAACAAAAACAAACAAACAAAAAAGAAACACCCACAAAAAAAGGGTATATCTTCAGTGAAAATAAGATGATTCAACTTCAGTGTGAGAAAGACCAAAATGATGGGTGTGGAAATCTACAACACTTGCCTTTTCTCCACTGAAAGCTCCCAAGTGTTACAAATCTTCAGCAGCGACTGCCCCCCCCATTAAGCTTAAGTAGCCGGAATCATCAGTGTTACAATACTCACATGAAAGGCCTCGCATCTCACTATAACAACAGGCATGCTGCCCTACTTCTGCAATTACATAAATATCAGGAAGTAACATTACTGCTAAGCCATTTTCCGTTTCATCCCTCAGCTATGTTCCCAATGTCATACACTCCTTTTCTTAATATTCCTGCCCTTTTTTTTTTCCTGGAACTTGAGCACTGCTAACCACACCACGGACCCTACTACCCCTTGCCATGCTACCATGATCTGGAGGGTAAGGAATAATTAACCTTTCCTCACTTTCAGCTCACAGCTCTAAAAATGCAATGCCCAGCTGTGTATCTGTCATCTCCAGAATGGATAACTGTAATTAACCCTATGTGAAGCTGATGACAACGAGCTGGCTCCAACTGGTGCAGGATGCAGCCACTTGCTTCCTCTGTGGTTTAGGTACAGTGACGCCTCAGATCTACTGCCCAATTATTTTTAGATTCCAAGTACATGTCCTAGATTGTAATCTCTTATAGTCAAGCTTGTAGTATTTTAATGATTAGATTAGTACCTGTGAATACTAGAATTTTACACACTTCTTGAACAATATGCATCACTAATCAAGAATGTGGAATACACACTTCTGCAGGAAACTCTTTATAATTGAAAACAAATCATTTTAAACTGTGGGAATCAAGTCCAGAGTGATTGTTCAGGAAATTTTAAAGGGTTACCAGAATCTAATTATCTCTAATACTGCAAAACTATCCTCTCTGAAAGTGTTCTTCCACAGCAGCAGAAAATGCACAGTAATTTTCTCCCTATCCTATTTTCAGCCCAAGCTTAAAAAAAAACAAAACAACAACAACAAACAATGAAATAAAAGAGAAAACAAAAGACTCCATAAGAGTCTTATCCTAAAAAGGTGAGAGTCGGAAGCTGACAGAGAACATCACTACTATTAATTGTAATTAGGAAGCACTGAGGTACTATAGTGACTTATATTGCTTCCCACCACCAAGATGAAAAGAAAGTGATGGGTAACAAAATCAAACTGCAGAAACATTTTCAGGCAGTAAATAAGTGCATCAGGATCTAATTTCCATTCCTCTTTAATGATCCCATGCATGTTCACATTACCATGATATTAATTTCCATGTTGTGGTAAAGTCCACACCTTATAGAACAAGATCCCTAATATTGAATAGAAAGGGCAGTAAGACCACCTACTAAGTCACTCAAAATGCTGAATTCACTCTTATTATTTCACTATCCTCATTAGTTTCATCTGCAATGGCTCAGAGATATAGAGTCAGTCAAAAGAACAGTACATTTTCAACTTCTGGGCAGCGCACACTAGGTTTTGTATTTAGAAATTAGTAAGAGAAATTATTTTCCAGATTCTTCCTTCAGTTCCAGCTGTTCCACCTGCCCAAGGTATTTTAGGGAGCAAATAACATTATAAATCTTTCCCTGAATGGAAAGAAAAAGAAACAAAAAACCCATGAGAAAAAAAAACATTTTGCTCAAAAGTATCCTATATTTCCCTGGAAAAAAGCACCATGTACTTTTTCTGGAAATCATTTTAGGTGTTCAAGTCAACAAAAAGTTCTTTTCATCAATCATAGACATACATCTCACCTTTCAAGGCTGCTTGTTCAGCTTGTGTATACATCCCCAGAAAGAAGTAGGTACACGCAAGGTTCACCCAAACATCAGGACTGACAGACGGTTGTTTGGTCAAGGCTTCATATTCCTGTAAAAGGAGTTTTTTTGTTGGTTGTTTTTCCTTCATTTAATAGCATATAAATTATTCAGCTCACCCAACTTAACACCAAGTTCATTATCCCTTTTATAACCAAACTATTACATTATAACCTAAGATATGTTCAACAGCCCCTTTTTGTTTATGAAAATGGAAGAGACAATGGGGACAAGCAGCACTTTGAATCTTCTCTGCAGGAATTCTGTCAGTGCTGTAACAGTTATAAAGTCATCAAGATAACCAGCTTTTCCTCTGTCTTTTCTGATGTTTTCCTAACTCCTCTTTCAGTCAGAAGTGGTTATAAAAACCATGGAAATCTCTTTATGAATACTTATTGGAGTAAGTGGTAAACATCCTCTTACAAATCTGTATGTAGAGTCTTCGTATAGATTAAGAGTGGAGTCCAAAGAGATAGCATATACAAGAAAATACAAGGAGGTGTGGCAAGAAAAATTTTTATTTTCAACTTCTATTTTATTTATTAATGGCACAAAAACATAAAAGTGTTTATTCCAACATTAATGTGTATAGTTTATAAATAAATATTCACAGATTGCAGATGTGTGCTCAAAAGATTTTACCAATAGGGGTGCACTATTAAAATGTTTAGAGATCTCTGTATTAAAATACAGCCCCTGTAGTCAGTCTTGGGCACATTCAATTGCCATATACACAAAAAAAATAATCATAGCAAATTACGCCTAACTTCACTATTCCTCAGGTTAAGATTTATATATCCATCAGCTATCAAAAGCCACTGAATACCATGTTCTGATATATATATATATATATATATATATATATACACACACATATATATATATTTACACTTCATTACATAACCCTGAATAAAAATAACGCAAACTGTTTCACTTCTTGTTTTTTGTGTGGGTGGGAGGGGGGAAGTTAAATCCAACAGACAAATCTTTCAATCTGCTGTTTTAATGAAGCAAGAAACCCTGCAGCTACAGAACAGTGATATTCATGAAGATATACATCTTTGCTCTGCACAGCACTAGCTAATAAAGACATAGGCATGGAGATCTTTCACTGCCATTTTTTCCTCTTTTAGGTTCTATTAAATTACTCAGAAGGACCTTCCCAGTGAACACGCCTCCTGCTGGGGTTCTTTCTCCCCATCCCATGTCCAACCTCTGGCACAAGGCAAAAGCAGGCCAGCTCATTCAAGGTTCCTACAAGAGCTGCTTAAAGAACACAATACCTATGATTCTCAACCAGCAGAAGCCCCTCATCTCTCTCAGCAACACAGTCCACTGCCAACTCTGTATTCTTCCTCCAAGCATATTAATTAGAATTCCCACCTTCCTCGTGAGTTTACCACATTGTGCCACTGGGCATGGAAGTCTTCTTCCCATGAGGGAAAGGCTCAAATATAGGTATCAATAACTAAAGAAAACATGTCCAAAGGGTGGTAAATTCCAAGAACAGATATGTGCTGACAACAACAAAGTTTATGGTTTGCTAGTAAAAAGATTTTTTTCTGTTGCCAAGTGAAAGGCAAACTGCACTCTCAACCACAGAAGCTATTGGTAAGGTGTGCTCTTGAAAGCCAGCCCTGTCTTGCTAGTATTCTGTGGACTAACTGTTCTTCAAGAATGATAAAAAAGTAATAAAATTAATTGATTAAAAAAAAAACAAAAAAAAACCAAGCAAGCAACAACAAAGAAAACATTTACATATAGGCTGACATTCCCTATTGAGACCAGTTCAGTCTTGACAAAGGCCTGTGATGGAGCTCTGAGAGAGGCTACTGCTCTTTTTAGGATAATCTGTAATCTTTCAAAATCCATTCAGATTAAGTGCACTCAAAGGTATCTTTCAGCTATGGCTTCAGGCAGATTAATTAGAAAGGACAAAGTGCATAAACACAACTCATGTTCTGGCTTGGCCATTCAAGACAAGCAATAAATAAAAGAGTGCTGTACCATTATTAATGTGAATCTGTGGAAACACAGTAAATAAAAATGAAGACTAACAGTCCTCCCTACTACATAGTTCTGGGCCATGAGCACAAGCAGAGTGCTGCTGCCCCTTCACACTCAGTAGAAGGCATTCAGCATTACAGTCCCTCAAAGACTACTTCACAAGAGCTTTTACTCTTCCTCACCCAAAACAAAACAAAAAATATAAACCTACAAAAAAAAAAACAACAACAAAAAAAACAACCTACCAAGAAAATACTCCACAAGCCTTCCCAACAGCCATCCTGTGGTATATTTTTGCCACCCAAGGGCTTTAACACTTCATGCTTTTTCATTCTCCTCCACCTTTCATCCTATCTAAAAACGTGTACACCTTTCCACAGAAGCAGGCTGCTAGGTTGATGACCTATGGCCATACAGACCTACCAACAACATGTCTACCAACAACACTGAGGGCACTGAGTAGAATCCTGCTGGCCTCATTGCTTCTCAGGATTCTCCAAGCTCATAAACAAAGGTACTGCAAAGATGCTAAAGAGGTCAACACATAGGGCTGCCTCACAAGTGTTCAGAGGCGTGGAAATACTTGATTGCTGGTTACAGTCGTGGCAAAGAAGCACAGAGAACTGAGAGCCAAAAATCCATCCTTTTCTTTCTACCTTCAGCTGTCAGAAACTTGAGTACTCATATTTTCTCATACTCTCAGCAGAGGCATTCAAACAAGACTAGACATTGCTCATGCTTGAGCCATTACCCTGGTATACTTCTGATCCTTTCATGCTTCACTATTTCATTGAGACAGATCACGGTAGGTAGTGAAGAGGTGAAGCAGTTCCTGATTCTCTGCTGAAAGGAAGGCAGCAGGCAGAAAAGGCTGCTAGAATCCCTGGGTGACAAGTGATGGCAGACAGACAGGTTCGGGGGGGGAGAGAAGGGGTTGTCTGGACCCTTCCTTTTTTCTCATGGCTCAAAGCTCGCTTTCTGAAGCATTACTTGAGATAAGACTGACTTATCTGGGACTTATCCAGGAGGTGAGTGGTGGGTGTTGCCAAGTGGCATCCCTCATCACTTTGTGGACAGTTTTACCTTTGAAAGCATTTCTTCAGAGCTGTTTGCCTTTGAAAGGGAGTGCTCAGGAGAGTTTACTGGTGAAAGTCCTGGTCTATGACCAAACAACTAGTACAGGAGACTGGGGGATGATACCATTGTACCCTGTGAAGGCAAGGTACATTTTGGCATTCTCCCTGCTCCCTCTTATCTTCAGGCAAGGCCCAGAAGATGGGAACAAAGAAGTTTCTGCTGAGGCCCACAGACCAGAAGCCGCCACTCCAAAGAGAGATGACTCGACCACTTTGGACTTAGTTAAAAGTTCGTACTGTCATTAAGAAGAAGTCATCCTCAACCAAATAACACAACCTCTGATGACCCATCACTACTGAAGATCAATGTCTGAACAAGGAACTACATTGGAATCCTGCTGGTGACTTTTGCTTCCTATAAAGATTCCTTCCTTTTATTTCCTAGCTCTGCTATCACCTGTCTTCTCTTCCCCACCTCCCTAAGCAACTAGGATTTGTAATAAACTGGTCAGACTACCCTTTGACCCGTTGTGTCTTAATCTCACTGTCGGGTACACATATATTAAGAGAACCTTGTCTCCCTCCCATAAATTGGAGCGAGACACGGGGTTCCCCATTAGTTATAGAAGAGGTAGAAACCTCCACAAAATTAGATCCTCCCATCAACTAGGGGAGTCCTGCTTGCCATACAACATCAAGAAGACACTTATCTGCCTACTGTTTGTAAAAAATGATTTACAAGAGCAGGAAGCCCTCAGGGACCCCCAACTGGAAGGGTCTAGTGCAGTGCCACTTGTAAACTGGCTACCTCACTCCAATTCCCAAGACTCTCCAAGAGGTGACATACAGCCAGCACACCTAACTCACTGTGAAGATCTCATTATAAATGAAAGGATTACTGAACAGCAGAATTTCATCAGGTATAAAGAATACCAACCACAAATTAGGAATATAGCAACAGAGACAACAGACACATCTCCACCTGCAGGCACTCAGGACTGTGACTCATTTAGACTTTGTGTAACGTCACTCTGTACAATTCTGGAGAATTTTCTACCCACAGTACTTCATTTATTATGGTCTCAGCACATCCCAAAGAGATCTAGAGATTATACGGAATCCAGGAATTTGTCCTTGAGAGTACACCAACAACACTTCTGTAACAAAGCAGAGAAGATAGATGCTGCATGCACTTCAGCCTCGAAGCTGAAAACTGAAAGGAAATTCAACTACACAGTATAGTCAACACCCTCCCTTGATCTCTACAACTTTGGAATTATAAACACAGCGTTCTGACCCCAAAGATACTAGGCTGAGATGTGCAGGCTCATTTCCCACATGCTATCAAAGCAACAAAGATATTGGGATTCATTACTGTGCCAAAAATCAGTCTTAAAAGTAGAAAAGACAAGCCCTGTGATCTCTCACTTTAACAGGTGTATGTATGGTTTGCGGTTGTTTTTTTGTGTACGTTTTTTCCCTACCAGGGCAGAAAGCCAGAAAAACAGACTGGGTTACACGTTTTAAAAGCCTGAGTCAACAGCATCATCTAGTGGTGAACTAAATACAACTGACAACATCTAATTTCTTAAGGAAAAAAAAAACCAAACCAACGCTGTTATTCTTTCACTGAAACACTGAGAACCTACTCCGTCCATAGGAGCATGTACTGGACATTCCATAGAGCAGAGTTTATATCAAAAGAAATCCTGCTCTATTATTTATTTTATACAAACATTTCTTTTTAAACTTTCACTCCTTATTAACACCTGATCATCTAGATATAAATTAAGTAAAGCTACTGATTGTTACATTTAATCTTTGCATGACACAACTCTGTGCAAATACTCAGTTACCACTGTGTTCTAAACTGCTGTTCACCATTTTGTGCAAAGTATACTATGAATCTGATAACACTGAACAGTTCTAACTTCTCCTAACAGATGTTTGTTCTTTAATTTTAAGGCAAGGGGAATGTGTCTTTGGAACTTATTGGAGGCCTAAGAAATTCTGTTTCTACCTCACATCAATTTTGTGCACGTGAGCATGTACTGCTACAGTTAAACACTTAATTTTACCTAGAAGTCAAAATATTGTGATTACAGAGTAATCTATTTCTGCGTGGTTATTTTCTTTTGCTAATATTTCAAATTACATAGGTTGCTCTGAAAGTAATGCCTGCTATTTATTTCCACAGAAACTACAAGAGATTCAAAGAGCACTCTACTAGATAGAACAAATTCTGATTCAAAATGCTGTTTTTCAAAATAGTCCCCCACCACTAGATAAGCATTTTTGCCAGGAATGAACAAGAACCTGTGTGCTATGCTCATAAAACCTGCACCATTGGAGATGACCTACTGTTCTACAGCTGCTATGACAGTGTCACTGCTAGGAAAAGGTTGTGCACACAGTCCATCTCGCATCACCCTGAACAGGCAGAAGTCAGAAGAACTAATGGGTATGTGTGGGGTGGACAGTCCAGCCAAAACTGGCATTGTGCTTGTCATGGTTCCAACCCGGTTCAGCCTAGTGCTGTGACTAATGGGGCAGAGGGACCATGGACCCACGCCCTGGGAAAGAGGGAAGGGAGAAGATAGAGAGATGGGCCCAGGGGAGGAAAAACAGCAGCAACAAGCTAAAGGAGAAAACTAATGTACTAAGTATGATAGCAGAATGTGAGATAACAATATAATATAATTGGAACAGAAGCTAATGAATCAAATAAATGAGAGCGTGTGTGTACAAAAGCTGAAGGTCTTACACTAATGCCATAGGCAAGACAGGGAGCACACACAGCAGAGATGAGCTGTGAATGGAAAACAGAAATGGAGTAATGAAGTCTTCTGGGAGCTGTAATTCATTCTTCTCTTCTGGGATGAGATACCCCAAACCATGGACAATCGACAGAACTGCAGCATTAACTCTTTTAACTCCCAAAGCACTACATGATGTTATGGTGAGGAATACCAACAACAAAAATCACAAAACCACGACAGTGCTCCATGGTCTTCAAACCAGATATGAGGCCTGGTGTTATGTTGCAAGAGAAAGGTTGTCTTCTTCTCTGGCCTGTCTCTGTAGGTCTGAAACTTCAGCTTAGACAGTATTGCAATGTAGCATTCAGAGTTGACTTTTTTTTCATTTTCCAGGAAATCCAGAAGGACCACCTCTTTCCTATCCCAAGAGACAGTGCACATCACTTTACCTGCTGAGGGCTGCATTCTGGAACTTGTTATTCGATGGGGAATTCACATGCCACCACTCCACAGATAGTTATTTTCATTCTGGCTCATGGTGCTGGCTCCATGTATCATCACCAGTAATTATATGATCCAGGAAACTGTCTCTATCAGTCTCATATTGGTTCAATAGGCACTGACAAACTCGCATATGGTGTTTTTTCTGTTCCTGTGTGAGCACTCATGGGACCCATCTGGTGCAAACTTTCAGGTATTCCAACATTGCCACCATTACTTCCAACACACTGAAGTCTATACCTAGCTCTGTAGTTTCCTGGTCGTAATATGCTGATTTGCAAGGATAAGCTGATTGAGACGTTCTTCGTTTTCTGGTGAAAGATTTGTGTGTGGCCATCTGGAACATATCCTGTCTTTCACTTCATCGTTGCCAGTGCTGAAATGCACCACTCGCTGCCTTGTTGCGCTCACATCCACTGTTTGGTCTCTGATGTTCAGCACGCACTGATGAATATCAGTGGGTGCCATTTTTTCCTCTGCATGGAGGAATTCAGTGACACACATTTTCTTCATAAGCACTTCCATGTCAAACACCATTGTTTCAGACTACCTGTATGCTACCATCCATCACACAGTGACAAAATCTAATGGAATAGTGGCAGGAAGGTTCAACCTCTACTGCCATACCACCAACATCCACCTCTAACACTGTGGGCCAAGACAATAAAATTAGGAGGCATTACTTTCAAAGCAGACCTCATATTTTAAAAAAATAGATAATAAATACTCCCAGAGTAGGCAAGTTAAAAGACTGAAATGTTTTCTCAGGCTACAACTGGACTTTATAGCAAGCTATGATGCAGGTCTTCCCCAGCTGACACTGACCAAAACTAATAGGCCTTAAATGGTGTAATACAGCATTGTAAGGACCAGCAGTTCACATCAGTAGGAATGCAACAATGGAAAAAACACTACTCAGGCAGACTGAGTTCTTTCCAAATCTTCACTTGCTTATGTGCACTCTTGTGGGTACCACTTATCAAGTCTCCAGGTTACTCTCCATTCAGGAGTGCACACTAATTCCAGCCCTTGGAGGTATACAGCAAAATAGGAGACAAAATCTTGTTCAGATTTCTGCAGAGGAATACATTAGCACTACTGAGAAAAGAAATCCAGTGACACTGGCAATAAACTGATTGGCAACAAACTGAATTGCAGAGGAGACACAAATGGACACAAGTGAAAGACTTACATATTGAGTCATATGCAAAAAGTGACACAACAGCACTGTACAGTGCAAATATTGATAACTTAGGCATACTTGATTATTCAACATGCCTCTTAGTAACTTAAAACTTATTACATGGAATTGCCGAGTATAAGAGAAAACATAAAAATAATAAAGTACACTAACTGGTCAGAGTCATCTAAAGACAGTTTAAAAGCATGCATATTATGTATTAGGAACACAATGAAGACCACAGCATAATTAAATCCAAAAAACAAAACTGTGGAATGTTAACTGAAAGAAAGGGATGGAAAGTCTGAGAACATGAACTATGATATTAAAAGGGCAAAATCAGATTCCTATTGTTACTGATTCCCAGTGTTAAATCAAACAGTAAGTTAACTACAAAAGGTTTATTTTCTTGGTCAAATATCTCTTTTTCAATCCACACTACTTTCTCCACCACTAGCCTTACTATTAGGAAAAACTTCTTCCCAGGAGCAGTGCTGCAGTGGCACAGGCTGCCCAGGGAGGTGGTGGTGTCCCCATCCCTGGAGGTGTTCCAGAACCATGTGGATGTGGCACTGAGGACACGGGCAGTGGTGGGCACGGTGAGGACGAGCTGGTGGTTGGACCAGGTGATCGTAGAGGTCTTTTCTGGCTTCAATGATTCTGTGATTATCACGTCTGTAATTGGACTGGCTGGCAGAAGTGCTCCCTATCACAGAACACCTCCCTGCTGCTGCCATCCGTGTGACAGAGCCCCAGTTCCCCATCTCACCTCCAGAGCTCTCTTGTAGTCACCCAGATGGAAGGCGGAGTACCCGATCCAGAGGTCAGCATCCTCCTCCTGCTCACCCGCGTGCCGCTGAAACTTCGGAGGGAAGAGCAAACGTGAGACCACCTTCAGCGGTCACGCACAGTTTATAAACACCACTAAAGCAACACCAAGGCCCGTTAATACCTCCAGCAAGGCGATGGCGCCCGTGAAATCCCTCCCGGCCAGGAGCTCCTCCAGCTGCGGCACCTTCTTCCCTTTCTTCCTCCGCCTGTCTCCCTGCGGCGGGGTGCTCCCCACAGCCGGCTTGGCCCGGGAGAGCATCTGGACAGAGAGCAGAGCGGAGCCGGCTCAGAGCGGGGCCCGGCGAGGGGCTGCCCCGCCCGGAGCGGGGAAGGCGCTCCCGCCCGGCCCGCACCCCCCGCCCGGCCCCTCTCACCATCCTGCCGCCGGGCCGCGCTCCACGCGCCGCCGATGGCGCCGTTGCCGCGGTAACCGTGGGGCGGCGGAAGAAGGAGCGGAGCCGAGCGATGCGGCCAATGGGCGCCGCGCGGAGCCGGGCGCCGTCCCCCGGAAGGGCCGGGCTTTGGCCGCGCGGGGCTCCCGGGTGGGGATGCGCTCGTGTGGCGTCTGTGGGTAGTCCGTCTCCACGGGCTTGGAGCTCCCTGCCCCGACCTCTCGTGGGCCAGGCTGGCGAGGTGCAGGGCACGGCCTGAGAAGTGTACGCAGCTGTTTGATTGTTGCTGAGCGATGGGTGCGTGCCATGAGACTTGTGCAATCCCCAAACGTTCCTCCATGACATCCCATGATGAGTTTCCTATGCTTGTGGTCAGTAGGCGCTCCAGAGAGCTTCTCGCGTGGATCTCGATGGGCTGATGACTCTCCGACGGCAGCCCAGGAGGAGTTAAATCAGTTCATCAGTGGCACCAGCGATGTGAAAGACAAGCCACATTCTGGATGGCCATGCAGATCTTTATAACCACAGTGTACAGGGTCTTGTTGATCTCTGGTGAAAATGCATCGCTTATGGTGCATTTACGCTAATGCCTGCAGCATAAGTAACGAACAGGAGGAGCTTGAAGCTGCGGTGTGACAGGAGTACTATTACTTAGTCTTCATCCCCGAAAAAATTCTCATGACTGCTGCAGTGCATGGCTATAAGCTCTTTAGGAGACATAGGCAAGGAAGAAAGGGTCGTGGGATGGTGATCTATTGTGTTTTGATGTTGTAGAGCTCAGTGCTGGGAATGATAATGTTGCATCCTTAGGAGTAAGGAAGGCCAACAAGGTCAGCATCCTGGTGGAAATCTTTAATAGGAGTCCCAGCCAGGATGAAGAGACAGATAAAGCATTCTATAAGCACCTATCCAGAGAAGGGCTTCAAAGCTGGTGGAGGGTATGGAGCACAAGTCTTAAAAGGAGCAACTGAGGGAACCAGGATTGTTCAGTCTGGAGAAGAGGATGCTCAGAGGCGACCTTATCACTCTCTAATGTGACCTGAAAGGAGGTTGTAATGAGGGGGATTGGCCTCTTCTCCCAGGCAGCTAGCAATAGGACAAGAGGTAGTGGCTTAATGTTGCACCGGGGGAGGTTCAGGTTGGATATTAGGAAAATTTGTTGTTGGAAAGAGCAATGATGTATTGCCCAGGGAGGTGGTGGAATCACTGTCCTTAGAGGTGTTCAGGAAATGTGTGGATGTGGCACTGAGGGACATGATTTAGTGGGAATGCTGGGGATGGATTGATGGTTGAAGTAGATGATTTTAGAGTTCTTTTCCAGCTTTAACAATCTATGGTGACTATGTTGACAAATAGTGTTGTAGCTGGGAATTTGCTGTATCAAATAGTGTTATTGTGCTCTTTGTATCTGTTTTGTTTCCATGCAAATAAATAGGAGGCCTTACTTTCAGAGCGAACTATGTAGATAATATGATGGAGTCAAGAAAAAAAGAAAGACTTCTTAGTTGCTGAAATCTTCCCACCTGATCAACTTAACCGGTCAGGAAGACTGAGTAGGAGGTCCCAAGGTAGGATACCAGGATAGATGGGACTTTGGTCTCAACCAGAAGGACTGTTTATGTTCTCCAATAAAGAATTACTCTTTGCTGGATTGCTGCTTGTAATTTGCTGTTGTTAGGATGCTACATAGTCAGCAGATGATACCATGGAGGTGTTTATAGTTTCCTGGTAGACATAGCCACTCCATCTATATTACTCTAAATGCAAACATGGAGAGCATAATATTAAATGGTAGATATGCATGTTGTGTACATTTTAACAGCATACAGTAGCCGATCCCTTTGGCAAATCCTTGGTAATGTTCAAGCACAGTTGTAACCTTGTTTCTTGTAGCATCTCTGACACTGCAGTTTGTTGCAAACAGAACAAATATTTTCTACTTAGAGAGGAACTCCACACAATAGATTTTTTTTATGCTGTCTTAATTGCACCACTAGCAATTCATAAGGAGAAGCAATACATTACAGGGTAATTGTTGACAATTACCCTGAAAGCACCTGTCCACAGGGAGATTTAATGAAGCACCTGTATCTCTGTCTTTTTTGCTTCCTCGAGAATAAATATTTTGCATTCCGTCTGAAAGAGAGAGGGTTTTTGTTACTGTTTGTTTTGCTACAAATAAACACATCTGTTTGTAATGTTGTTCAGCAATAAAGAACTTCACCCTTCTTCAGAGGCTGGAACCCATGTTCACATTCTCCTGGTAATTTAAGCCAGCTTGGCCGTGGAACAGCACAGAGCATTTGCAAGTGTACATGAGAGGTTACACTGCAACCAGGATCCTTGGGAGCACAACAGAACTGTGACAATGTGCTTTCATACAACAGGCCACAAAGAATGGGAAGTAATCCACACTCCCATAAAGGATTATCTGCAAGCAATTAATTTCGAGTTAGTCAATCAAAGTGATAAGGATTGTGTGCCAGTGATATGGCCTTCTTTTGTAGTTTTTCTTTTCTAATTAAGTAAGCTATTTCCTTTGTTAGGAGAAAATTCATTTTCTATAAATAGCTACAAGATTATTTGCATTTTCAGAGATTGGATTTTAAGTCTTTTTTTTATGCTGTTCAGTTTTTATAAATAAACTAATAAAATCCATGTATCTGTTCTCTTATCAGTTGTTTAGAATTTTCTGTAAAAAAAAAAAAAAAAGTGCATTCTATATGGGTTAACTCAGCTGAATTTCAACTTACCTGCAACATTAGAAGTTAAGATTCTTTTCTAACTCAACATAATGGTCTGGTTTTCAGTTAGAAAAGTGTAGACATTTATACATAAAGCAGAACTGTAGGTTACATTGAATACCACAGATCCTTCTTAGCTGCTTCTTCATGACTCACAGTTTTTCTGGAGAGCTGTCAAAAGGTGAAGCTCTGACTCTGTCAGATCATTCCGTCATGTGTGAGGTCACCCTATTAATGGATGGGTTGGTGACTTTGGTTGTGATTTCACATCCAGCTTTGCTGACTTACACAGTAAGAGGTAAATGGAAAGTTGATTTCACAATAGCTGTTGATTTTCCAGTCTAATCATAACCGTCTGTCAATGAATGTAACAGACTTTGATGTCAGAAGGATTCACAGTTTGAACATCTCAACAAGTAGCCTACAGGTTGAATGCATAAAAATGAAGTTATCTCTTGACCTCTTGAGATGCTGTCTTTGTGTAACATGTTAGCAATAGAAGCAGGGAGCAAAATGCTAGAATTTGGCATTGTGATGTTTGGTGTGGGCTTTCTGCATATAGGAGTGGTCTAAAACCCATTCAAAGCAGTAGAAGTCTCTATTTAAATCTAGTGTATGCTAAATTGTGGAGGACGAATAATGTAATTTAATTCTGTATTCTCACCAGCACACAATTGACCTAAGTCCGGTGTAACAATTACTGTGAAGATGCAGATCAAAGTGGGTAGAGATGTTATGATATTTTCCTCATATGAAATGCCAAAATGGCACTTCATAATTTTAAAGCTGAGAAGTTCAGCTGCTCTATTAATAATGCTGGTAAACTGCTGCCATTCTTACCATCACCATTCTATTTGTTAGTGACATTATCTTGGAGACTGTGAGCTGTAGGATGATTAATAATCGCATTTATTCTCACATAGAATTGCTGAGAGAGTGGGAATTGGCCTATACTGACAGCAGCAAAAGGGAAGTCATACACCTGTGACTAAACTCCAAGATAAGCATGAGAGGCTATAGTAACTTCAAATAAAAGACATTCAGAGAATAGAAACTGAGGTTTTAGAAAAGAAGAGGAAGGAGGGAAGTAAAGTTAAAATGGACAGAAAGACAAGAAATGGAAAAAGGACATCATATAAACTAGGCAAGAGGTTGTGATCTTTTCACTAGCAACAATCACATGCTTCAGTTTCCACAACGTCTAACTAAAATCATGATTTTTCAATAATGATGCATCACAATATTCTTCCTCTTTTACCGTTCAAAATGCATCTGACAGCCTCTCAGGAGAAATGATTTGCAGAAGAGAAAGAAATGAAATATTCCCCAGCTAAAGCTACAAAAGCAATCCCTTGAGATGAGTAAATGGAAAATGATTCCCATAAAGCAAAGATCTTGATGATTATTTGCTTATTTTTAATGCAGTCAGCAACATCTGAGCCTTAATCTTCCCTGTGTAGACTGTCCATGATGAGAGAAGGTGAAACGTCTAAGTTGACAGCAAAGACCAGTGTGCAGACATGACAGATCATCATTTAATACTCTTGGCAAGCCCCTATTGTCCACCTCAAGATAGCAAACAATAGTCATGTGAAACAAAGACCCTGAACAATGAAGCAAAAATGCATAATTTCTACCTTTATTTTGGTAAGTTTCCACAGGTGTCTGCCAATGATTGTATGGCATTATGGGAACTGCACCTTCAGAAGCTTCCTGAAACTTCCAACAACCAACCTATCATTAAGATTCAGTCAAGTTAGTAAATGTAACTTCAAGCTGCTTTTGTTTTGGACTTAGGTACTATTTTGGAAGTTTATGTGGAACCCAGGCAACACAAACAGAAAACTGTGCAAATCCAAACTGTCCCAGCACAACACATTCTCAGAGCTGAACATGCAATGCATGCTTAGCTGGGCCCACATAAACTTACCTGAGCCAGAAAGCCATATCATTGCAATTGCTATGAACTGGAGAATGCAGTTGTACGGGTCCAGGACTTGGGCTGATATGTCTGCACTGCCAAACAGATCTGTAGGCATGCACTATACTGAGGATCTCATAACTGCATCCCATCACACAGTCTAGACTAGGTTAACATTTAATAAAAGAAGAGCTTGAGAAGACTGAAGTACATGTCCAAGACACAGATTATTACATGAGTCTCTTAGCTTTGTAAGGTAAAACAGGACAGATATTTGCACTTTACAAATAGCTCCCATTTGCCACTTGACAGAGCTGTATCCTACTGAGTCTGAAACAGTGTCTAACTCTTATATTAAAGGATGTCTTGTCACTCTGGAAACAAAGTTCTCCATCGAGGACCAGCTCTGTGCTTCCATTTGGCTGCTTACTCTGCTATGGTGAATATTAGGATATTAGAAAATAGTTTGACTCTATTGATCTATAGATTTTAAACGTGTCCTCTATCTCATTGCTGCATTTTTAAGGCATCAGCTAGCATGGTAAAATGGTCCCAGGCAGAAGCCCTGATGCTGAGAGCTGCCTTTAGCTGCATGAACGTTCTTGTACTTGCCTTCCTCACCAAGCTATCATCTCTGTGTCGCTCATCACCCTCCATTATGCTAGGGGTTAGCTAATGATACCACATATCCTATATCAAAGACACTGTAATCCCTAACCAGCTCCCTGACTATACATTAGGATCCTAAAACCTCTCTGAAACAGTTTTTTAGACTTTATATATATATATTTAACTTCACCTGGAATGACCACTCACCTTATTAACTTACTACCCTTACAACTGCAGTAAATACTGAATAGCTCCAGGTGCCATGTACCAATGTTTGTTTTACTATCAGAGGCTCAAATTCACTGTCAAGTTGAACTTTTCACAAGGAGCACCTGCTAATTCTTTTATGGGTAGTGGGAAATTCCCTCAGTGTATCTTTATCTGACAGGGTTTGGTCTGTGATTGAGTTGGCAGAGATCCTTGGTTTTCTACTCTTAAATAAAGACATGTTTTCTCTGTGTTTGATGTCTTACATTAGCTGATATCACAGAACATTTTCCTCTGGCAGGAACACCTGATACCTTAACTGAATATCAGAACAGAAGTTATTTGCTTGAGTTAATGTCAGTTTCAGCTGTATCTCTGCACAAGATCTAATCTCTCTTCTCCCTTGTTATTGATTGGAATAATTCAGATTTGAAGCTACAAAAGACTGATTCAGTTGGGCCTTGAAATCACTGTGAGGAGATGGTCAGTCATTTAGAGAAAGAGTATAAAACCAGAAGTTGAGAGGAAAGGCTTCTTACTATTTGTTTAACTAGTATACAAGTCAGATGGCTGAATAGTATTCATTTCATACTGTATGAGTTAGGAAAGGGTTAAAAGGAAAAACCTTTCTTCATTGAGCTACATGTTTATGATCCATCACACATTTAACCTCATACAGCAGCAACACAGAGCAATGGGAAAATGGGGCCACCACCCAGGTCCTGTAAAGCCAATTACAACTGTTGTTACCCTTGTCTGTAGATTTCCCCTAACTGGTTTGTTAATTTCTGACAAGAACAATCGGTGCTTTGCAGCTGGAGTGTAATTCCACTGCAATCTATAGCAGCTGCTCTGAACTCCAAGGACAGAGTGATAAGCTTGTGATAATCCATGGAAATGGCAATATAATGAGGACTTCTACTTCATCAGTTTGTTCTAGATCAGGATCGTGATGATCTATCAAGATAATGCAATGCGTGACCCACATATTTGCTGTTTATCAGGAGACAGCTTCAGTCCCAAAGAGTAATATTACTAAGGATTTTTTTGTTTGTTTGTTTTGTGGTCAATGAGAGGAAAAAAAATCATCCCAATAAGTCAATAAAGCCGTTCTACAGCTATATTTCTCATCATCTACATTACTTTCTTTCAAATCTGGGTAGTAGAAAAATTGACAGTGATTGTTTGAAAGACAGAAAAAAACGTCCTAGGTATTCTCTGTAATATTTAAAGTTAAATATGGTATCTTTATGCTAGGCAGACTGGACACGCACTAGTAGCATACTGATATTGAATAAACACAGATGGTACTATTTTGTTTTCTTTTTTGTCTGTGATCACTTTTTCGTATTTGAACCTCAAACAAAACTGGAAGAAAACCAAACATTTTTATTTTCTTCAACACAATTTTCTAAATCTTTTTTAAATGAGGCTAAAAGCTACTAACACTGCAGACAATCAAAATAATTTAGAATCGGGCCTGGTAATAGTGGGCAGAAAATGATCATAACAATCATAATTAAGTGACAATAAGATCATAAATGATTGCAGCAAAGTTAAAAAAAAATTAAAGGATGCTGTGAAAATATTTTATTTTATTTTGTGGAAGAATGCAATTGTATCACAACGCATGTTTCCTCACAAAAGAGTTAGTTGAAAAATGCTATGTTGGTTGTCTTTGGGGTGAGAAAAAAATAGGAAGGTGAGCTGACAATCTGTCTACTTTGTCTTCATCCTTGCTAGGACTATTGGTGCCAGCTTCCGCAGTAATAGTTTGACTGTCTGGTGGCAGCTGGTACTTTCATGTAGCTTTTTGTTTCTTTTGAGTTTTCTGAGATGTCCATTCCATATCTTTTATTTTCTCCTCTTTGAGTCATCAAGTGGAAGTGATGAGTTATAATTAAGTAAAAATTAAGTTAGACTACATGCCAGTGAAAAGGTCCAAAAATTAGCTTGGCAAATGTATGAGTTACACATTCTGAATACAATTGCACTTCTACTGTATGAGCTGGCTAGAGAAAGGGACTCGGGGGTACCCTGGATGAACTGCCATTGCCACTTTTCAGTACTCTTCTACTTTGTACAGAACTGAAGCCATTTAAACAAGGAAAAATCTGTCACATCAGCCACTGAAAAAGAACTAGAAAATGATTCCACAGAGAGCAATCTTACAAAGGTTGAGGGAGCTCAAGAAACAACTTTGTGCATATTTTTTCTCTTCTCATTTCTATTCCTCTGGGTATCTTAGAACATTCCAGAAGATTGAGAATAGATTTTGATCAGGAAGTTGGTTTCAGATTAGCTGTTTCAAATACACCGTTAAAATCTAGTTGTTTATTATCCAATGAAACAGAGTTCAGAAAAAACAAAGTGCCATAGAATCAGGAAACAAAAATAACTTTTCACTAAGTTCCATGATACAGTTATTTGTAGAGTTAGATTGAGCTGGTATTTCTAATCTAACACCTGTACAGTTCTGCTATGATGCTTGGTAACTGTGCAATATGTGCATGGTTACTATTGTTATTGGTGAAAGGCTGAACAGGATTTATTTATTCAGAGTGATAAATACAGGATCTTGCTATTGAATGCTAATTGTCCTTGTGCTTTTGAAGACAGATTATGTGATAAGCTTCAGGGTTTGTATTCAGTGATTCAAGGGGAGATCTCCATTGCCTGTTAATAACAATAGGATTACAAAGATAAGGTGCTCAGACTGATGTATGCATAAGAACTGACTATAGTTACTTGCATGTAGTAAACATATTTAATGCCAGAGTTTTTTTCACCTTTCTGACAAGATAATAACAATAGTTTATGCCTAGATGCCACAGAATAATAGAATAATCTATCAGGGAAGCCAGATGCAGTTACTTAGTACTTTATTCCTTAGAAACTGATTAAATCTGGAATCCTTTAAGAGGAAATAAGAGTTCTAGATGTGCTTTAAATAAGTTTTTAGTATACATTTTCCGGCTTATCCTTGGGGATGTCAGGAGAGGTTATTTTTCATGGGATACTTCTGGTTTTTGAATCTTTTGTCCATGTCATCACATTCTTTCAGGGGAAGGCAGAATCATTTGTGTTGCCTTTTGTATGCTCCCATTACTTCTAGTTCTATTGTAAGACAGTATTTCTAATTAAAGCTTTTGCTTTGTGCTGCAGTTACCAGTAGGAGTCCAAAAAACAAAATCAAAAAGGGCTTTTTCTTCTTCTTCTTTTTTTTTTTTCTTTTCCCTTTTGTGTCTCATGCATATTTTGATTTCTAGGTTTCTAAAATGTATCCCTTCCTGACTAATCTTTGCAGTATGAGAGCTGCTTCATGGTTGGAAAGAAGTTAGTGAGACAGTGGAGGCAGTGATCTTAAGAGATAAGGAAGATCTTCCGAGGCATCTGCCTAGTTGGTTTCACTGGTAAGCTTTTTATCTGATAAACTGGATGTCAAGAAATAACCTTCACTTAGATGAAATTGGATGGGATTCTGAGAGCTTAGTTTTATTCTGCAGCCAGGGTGCTATGGCACTGATGGGCATTGTAGTCTCACCTCTTATTCCTTGGGACTAAAGATCCCTCAGGCACAGGCAACAACACCAAAGTAGATGGTGTTGATGTAAGACTCAGTTGTCTATTGGTTTTCTCTCCACTCTCATGATCTTCTACAGTATCGGAAACTCTTACGTTTACAGCACATTGCCCCAGCTTTTGTTTGTCTCTTTCACCCAATGAACCAGATGCTATTGATCAGTCTGCCAAGTACTTTGGGATCATGTGATAAGGGAAAGCGTGGTGTTCAACTGTGTGCTGAGGAGCATGTGCCTCACCCCAGCTGCATTCTCCTGCAGCACTCCCTTGTACACTCTGCCACCTGAAAATGAAGGCATCCTCAGATGATGGGACTTGACACAGGGACTATGCACACACTGGGCAATTAAGAAGTTGAGAAGTTAACAGTTCAGTTACAACTACTTCTGACTAGGACTCCCTTTGGCACCGTGAAAGCAACGAGCAAGAGAAAGCATAAAAAGAGATGTTGTTCTAAGGTTATAGCTGATTTTACCTTTTATTTTTAAAGAACATTTTAAAGCTGCCACGAAAACTTAACAGATACATGACTAGATACACAGGAAGGGAGACCTCATTGCTATTACATTCTTACTGGGTGACCAGCAATATCAGATACTCAGTTCTGCTTGAGATAACCACATCAGTTAGCTGTTTCTCTCAGACAGATGAAGAAGAGTATAGAAATGCAGTGATCTTGTTCTACTGAAGTTAATGACAAAACTTCTATTGACTTACATGGGTTAAGCTTCAGGCACTTTGTAAATATCTGTAAAAGTGGTGAGCAGATGGTCTCAACATGAAGAGCTATATTCCATTTTCAGTGTGTGGTTCTACCCACATATAATTCAGATCTTTACATGAATAATAATTTAGAATTACTGTGTTAGAAATGCTGGATTAGAAGTGCTGAGGTGTTCAAGGTCTACGCTTAAATGCTGTTTTGTGCTTTCCCCTGTTGTTAGGTATAAGAAACATTCATGCAATAGTAATTTGCTATGAAAAACAGGATTGTGTAGAAAATGAATGGAAATAAGTGTATTCATCACCTTTTAATAACAGGCTTTGAAAGAAACCATGGAGTTGCAGCTCTTTGTTTTTTTATCAAAAACAACGCTGACTATTTTCCTTTTTGGTGTTAAAATTATCAGGAAAGTAATAAAGTAGACAAGTAAACTGATATATTATCTGACAGCCTCAAATTTCAGAAAAGCAGAAACTGCTGTAGGTGTGAACAGAAAGCCCAGATTTGCACCAGTCACACTCAGTACTTTATTTAAATTTCCCTGTTGAGTGCTTTTATCCTGGACCTCTCTTCTGTGCACAGCCCCATCTGTAAGACTTATAATACCTTATTTTTTTTTGCCTCCCCCTCATCTTACCTACTTTTCTCAGTATAAATGCTTAGGAAATCCTAAGAGGCCTACTCATGAAAATTGCCCCAGTGTTCTCTAGCAGGTGCCTTTTAGTGATGTCATCTACAATAGGGATTTTGGCCCCACAGGTCTCAGATGGGCCTGTGCTGCCTGGGAACAGACCTTGGGCACTCTGGTGTGCAATGCTCTTTGGGTTCTAATGGACAAGCTTTGTACTGAGTCTACTCTGTAAGTGGAAATGAAAGCTTTGGACTGGAGGACTGCAAAGCAGACATTTCTGCCAACAATAAAAGTGCTCTGATGGTAAAAGCCATAGGAATGAAATTGATAGCTTATCACAGGAGAAAATATACCCTTGATTTATGAGCCCAGCTAGAAAAGATGGTATAGCAACACAACTAGAGATGCTGGGCAATGCAAACATGAAGTAATCAATTGTTTTCCTTTAGGTTTTAATGTACTTTTTATTTCATTTCCATTTTAAAGAGTCATTTTTACAGCCCATTTGTTCCCTCCCCTTAGTTCTCTCAGCTCATTACCGTGATGAAATGTTAGTGCCCTTATCAGGCAAGGTTTCAGGTAATGCTTCAGTTTTATAGCTTCAGCCTTTCCATGAGCAAACATTCACATCAACCTTTAGCCTCTCTCCTTTCCTGAGTTTTGCTGTTGTTAGTTTTTCACAAACCAAAGTGCCACCTAGGACTCTGGAGGGATGGGCAGAAGTGAAGGAAGGAAAGGGGACAGGAAAGTGCCTGAGAAGGATTGTGCAGTCTGTCCTTGAATTTACAATGAGGAAATCTTTTTTGCACTTTCCAGAAATAAAGTATATGTAGGGTATCTGGAAGAAGGAGGAGGTCTTGAAGCCAAAAAAAAAAAAAAAAAAAGAGGGAACACACACAATGGATCTAAACTGAACGAAAATGAAGCAACAGATGTTGGGTCTGGGCCTTTGGCTTTTACTCCTCTCACTGCAGCTGTTGCAGCAAGTTGGTTCATTTGCGTGTAGCAACAACAATTATGTGATCAATGTGATGCTCATGCCTGACTCGGACTTCCCATCAACTTCTGGAAATTTGACATCAGCTGTGAATGAAGCCTTGAGAACTGTACAAAATGAATTAGATGCAGAAGGTAAGGCAATGGCTGTTGGTGATCCCTCTTCCCCTGTGGTTTCATCTTGCTTTTTGCCGTAGCTCTCTACTCACCTGACCTTCAGCAAACTGCTGAACAGGCTCTTTGGTTCTCTGTTCATTTCGTATAGATCTTACAGAAATAATGGTCTCTTTCTGTGAAAAAAGAAGTTCTCTACAGATAGGAAGAGGTAGATTTGCTTTTATAGTAACTGGGCAGTCTTTCTGCATGCTTTTTAGTTGGGATTGAGAACATGGGGAATTGCTAAACTGGATCAGTTCAGACCAGTGATCCATCCAGTGCAGCAAACCAAGATGCCCTTGATTGAAAACTTAGAACTTATTCATCCTATTTCATAGTTAATTATGATGGGAAAAGTGAGACCCTTTCTCCTCCTGGAGATTAGCTTATATTCTCTTAGAATAAGTTTCCCCTTGACTCCTTCTGTTGATCACATTATGTCTAAAAATATGAAGAGTCTGCCACCCTCATTGTCACTGTCTAGAGTATCTTTGGACAAAGGTTCCAAAGAAATTATTCACATTTTGCCCTCTAGTTTTTATTCAGTTTTGTTGGAAAGTGGTGTCTCTAATAAAGGCCAACAGTAAAAATACTTTGTACTGGAAGTACTCACACCTAGCAATCAAAACAAGAGCAAATTCTTCATCTCATCCTAAATAGTTGGAGCCAGGTAGGTAGGTTTCCTAGTAGCTTCAGGGGATAGAAGACTTCTTCACATAAGTCTACTCAGATGAGTTGGAAGAAGAGGGATATGGCATATTAGTGGTTATCTACAGCTCTTGAGACTGTTCACTTTTACATTGCATTGCAGGAATAAATGTTACAGTTAATGCCACCTTCCACTACTTCAGATCATCACTATATGTCTCACAAGGCTGTCGCAGCAGCACCTGTGAAGGTGTAGAACTCATCAAGCAAATTTATGTGAGTACCTGGGTTCTCTAGGTTAATATTCTAAGAAAAAAAAGACTTTATTTTGTATACGTATGTGCATGTAAGCATGCATGCATCTGTAGTTATAGATCAGTCTTTCTATATTAACTTTTGAACTTGTTCAATTTCAAAGTAACTTGAGGGGTAGGTGAAGTTGTCAAAGACATTCCCAAAGGTTTTGTGAAGACAAGCAGCCAAACACAGAAACCTTATTAATGCTTCCTAGAGGCTGTCATTTGGTAGCAGTGCCAGTTGAAGCAGCTATCTGCTTCAAGCTGCTTTTCCCATCTTCAGCTTATCCCCTGGCATACCAGTGCAGCTCTTTGTGGGGCCACATAGCCAAAGCATTCAAATAATAAACAACAACAAAACCCAACAAACTACAACAACAACAAAAGACAACTCAAACACTCCAACAGCTCAAGAGGGACAAAGAATGTCAATTTCCAGCTGGTTCAGTTCTCTGATCCATCAGCTTTCAGAAAGACACGTGCCAGCACAAAGGAGAGAGCAGTGAGAGGTGGAACATGCAGGCAGAGGGCCTGGCACTGATAACAAAGCACAACATGTGACTGTGCCCAGAGGGCAAAGATGAACTGCATGCTTGCTTCTCACTGGAAATGAGATATGTTGTGTGGGAGAAAATGCGGGAATCTCCAAATGTTGGAAAAAACTTCAGGTAGAACTGGCACCTTCCAAGATAGTCCATGGCAACACAGCTTCTTGAATAACTCATGTATAATTGCTGTCACTTCACAGTGAGACTTTGTCAATCAACTGTGAATTCTCACATCTTAACAGCATATGGCTGCACGCAGTAGTCTTTGTTAAGAAGTTCCTCATGGCTCACAAAACTGCTTTGGTCTGTACTTTCACGTACACAGTTGCAATATTTTAATCCTAACCTGCTCTCTCCTCTCTCTCCATTGAGGTCATTCTCTCACAGGTACTATTCTGTACTCTGCCTTTTCTTAGCTCTCTGCGACTCCTCCCTCCTTCACTCTAGGTTTATTACTTTAACCCTTCTCCATCTCCTTTTGTATTTTGCCCTTGCTTTTGCTGATGAGTAAATTTTGGGTCTCTTTCTCAAGTCTCAAAATTCTCTTCAGTCTCCCATCCTTCTCACTGTGCCACCACAACAGACCCTCTCTGATCTCTTGCAGGAAAATGGCACTCTTGGCTGTGCTGTCATAGGACCTGCTTGCACTTATGCTACTTACCAAATGGTCTCGTAAGTACCACCCTCTCCGTGCAATATTGTTAAAAATATCAAGCACTGAACAAAGTTATTTGGAGCTCAGCAAAACAGTGGAGACATTGGGGTTTGGAGTACATCAGACACCTTAGTGTTGACAGTCAAGGCATTAAAGCTGCTGCACATAGCCACTTAAGTTTGGAAGGGAAAAGAAAATCCACTCCAAGAGGCCATTGATGAAGCCTCATTACTATCAGCTAAGTGTTTCTAATTTCTGATGATTTATTGATATTGGGCTCAGAATTGATATTGGGGCTCAGAAGACATGACTTAACCACCACAGAATGAAAGGGGGATGCTAGCTTGAGGCACTAGACCTCAGAGAACAGCAGAAACAAGGGTCCGTCTCAGTGGTGTTTTGGTTACTGAGAGGAGCCCGAGTTCCATGTGGCATGAGAAGATTAAAAAAAACCCCAATCATCTTCAGTAAGCAGTGTTTAGACAGAGAACAGCCAATTTCATCCTAACTCTTCTACTTGTGAAAGCATTTCTGAAGAACCAGTCTCTCTACTAGAGTACTATACATAAGTCTCTGTAATTCTGTACTGTATTGTACGTTAATACATTCATTCTCAGATATTAGAAAAAACATGAGCTAAATCTGTGTAGCTTTAGCATAATTCATTAAAAAAAAAAACAAAACACCACATCAGTCGTGATGTACAAATCAATATTGTTACCCATGTGAATAATTCTCCCTGCTTTAAACTTTGGTAGCCTTGCTGTTTCACTGAGACATACAGAAAAGACTGGGGTACTTTTACTTCAAGCTTTATCAGCTCTATACTGTTCTTTGGATGGGATGACCAGAAGTTAGCCCAATATTCCCAGTGAAAGAATGCGATTAATAAAAGAAAAACTAAATTCTTATGTACAAGACCACAACAAAATATTGTGCAGTGTGCCCTATTTTATTCACTGTGACTCCTAACTTCCTTTGTTTTTCTGTCTGCTGGATATAGAGCTGCCCAGAATGATGCCAAAGTCTATTTCTCAGACTCCAGTACAACTACAGCATTATACTCTAAAAAAGACTGAGTAGCAGAAGTTTATGCAAAGAACATTATTAGGCAGCTGTATTTGCCTGTGGTGCAACAGATTTACAAATCAGAACAAGTGATTTACTTTACAGCACCTTAAGTCAGAGAGAAAAAGGTCCATTTCATTAATGAAACGCTCTCCCTGACATTACATCATCTATACCTGTTTCTGTTGTGACAGCTTTAAAACCTATAGTTTGTGAAGTGGCACTTACCTGGAAAATAACCTTTTTGTCATAATAATGCTAACAATGCTGATGAGCATGTTTTACTTTTTTTTTTTTGTAGGCAAGATTTCCTGCCATTAAAAAAAAAACCCATACAAACAAAAAATGCTTCACAATAAGGGGATGAAAATACTTTTAGTGTAATCTGATAATTTGCAGCATCCAGGGAAATAGTTTTATCCAACTTTTAGACAAAAGATATCATTGCTTTACAAATTTGCTGCTGGCAGAGCACATCATTATTTTATCTCTGACTGATGTTGCTCACCTCCTAAAATATAGTTAAACTGAAAGACTTTTCCTTTGACTTGTAAATGGTTTTGATGGCTACAAAACCCTCACCCTCCAGCACAATTGCAATAATGAGATAAAATACATACCACATTAAAAATCATATTGGTGGGCAAAAAAAAATCATCCAGCACTCATTGTAAAGAGACCAAATCCCTTTGTTCATCCAAAACTGCCATCACAATATTAAAGAAGCCCAGCAGGCTTGGCAGATGTCCTCAGCATGCAGCTCAACTTGTAAACACATTTTGTGACCTGCCTACAGGTGCAACTGCAGGCTCCAAAGATTGCCACATGTAGGTTGGAAAAAACAAAAAAGTAGAAGAACTGTTGGAAGGGTGTAGTTTATCGTATCAATAGGATGACACAATAATGAGGTGCTATCCTTGAAGTAACTCCTATGTCCCCTTTTTGCAGTTTGTTTTTTCAGCCTGTCCCCTAGAACATGCCACAAAGATGCCATCACGTCCTAGCTGTTAGGTAGATTGTAAACAAACAGCTTACAAACCAGCTCCTGAGACAGACAACAGCATCTTGTCATTGATGATGGCCCAGCAGCAGAACGATAGAATGAGCACCCTTAGGCAGAAATGGTGCCTGATAACCCAATAGGCTGGACAAGGAATGTCTGTGCTGCACAGGGAATTTATGCCAGTGAGAGAAGACACCCAGATCCACTCAGAAACTGTCTCTGCAGCAGCAATACTTTGAAATTTGCTTGTGTTCATTAGAAGCCTTCTGTTTCAGGTTAAACCAAAGCAGGACACAAGGAGAGGGATAGAAATCACATGGAAGAAGATTTGGTGCTACAGCAACCCATTCAGACATATCCTCTTGTCTCTTCCCTCAGAATTGAAACAATACTGAGCCTGCCTCTGATCTCTGTAGGGAGTTTTGGACTGTCCTGCGACTATAAAGAAAACCTAACTCGCCTTCTGACCCCTGCCAGGAAAGTGAATGACTTCTTCTATTATTTTTGGAATGAAATCCAGCAACCATTCAAAACTACTACCTGGGAATCTGTCTACATTTACAAGAAGAATGAAAACTCAGAGCAATGCCTCTGGTAAGATCCTCTTCTGTCCCACCTACTTACCTAATAAGCTCCATCTCTCCATCCCCAGGCATGGTTCATAGGCTGTCCTATGTGCCCTGCACTTTGGGAGATGCCTTGCTGCTATCGAAGGAGTGAGAGAAAGAAGAATTATACTCCTCAGCTGTACTGCATATCTGAATATCACACTGTCTACATTTAAGTGTTCTCAATCCTTTTCTCTTCCTATGGACAGCATAGCACAGAAATAGTTCCTGCAGCAAATACCCATTTACTTTGTTCTTGATGTAAATACTGTGACAAGAGTATCCTCCATCACAGTCTCCATAAATGCCTTTTAAGGTCAGAGGTCTTATCAAGCCCTACACATTAATTAATTCAATCTGAGAGCATAATTATTAGTCCAAAACACTTCAAAGCTCAAACTGGATCTTTTTCTGATCAGCATGACTCCCAGCGTTTGCAGAGTAGAAGCTATGATTTCACCAGTTTTGAAGAAAAGACAACAGTGTTTACATTGTGACCTGAAGCATCAGCCCATGATATTTATTGAAAATGCTGGATTTTCCACTCTCCAGATATCAAGTACTATTTTATATTCAAGTAGATGCTTTCATATACTGACACTTTAACTTACTCTACCTATTCTGACACTTGATTTTCAATTCATGTGAATGCCTCTGTTCTCTTTTGAATTATTTTTTTTCCAAAATACTGTTTAATTTAAAAAACAAAACATCAACTATGTTATACTTAGTTTTTTTTGCTTCTCCTACATAAATTATATAGATGTGGAATCATAGAAACATTTGAATTGGAAAGGACCTTTAAAGGCCATCCAGTCCAGCCCCTCCACAATGAACAGGGACACCTACAGCTCCATCAGGTGCTCAGAGCCCCTCCAGCCTGACCTTGGATATCTCCAGGGATGGGGCATCCACAGCCTCTCTGGGCTGCCTATGCCCAGTGCCTTACTATGCTTACCATAAAAACCCTTTCTTATATCCAATCTGAATCACCCCTCTTCTAGTCTGAAACCATTATTCTATTACAACAGACTCTTTAGCAGGGTGTGTCCTTTCTTTCAGCCTCCTTTAGACACTAAAAAGGGGCTCTCAGGTCTCCCCAGAGCCTTCTCCAGGCTGAACAGCCCCAGCTCTCTCAGCCTGTCCTCATAGGGGAAGTGTTCCATCACTCAGATAGCTCAAATTCAGACAAGAATTCATAGAAAATAGCTGTTATTTATATTTCCAATTCATATCCCGAGGAAGTCACAGAATTTTAAGCAATCTATTAGCTTCAGAAAATTATAACTTCTGAAATACTAAAGCTCCTTTTCTTTAATGTTGAATTAAGAAAAAAACATTAATTTTCTGTATCTTCCCATTTGATTGTCATTATTCATCCTAACGTAGCTGTAAAATGCACCTCATTCTGTTTTAATGAAACTGTTGTCTTAATTTTTTGTCTAATTTAAAAATCAATTTTTGCTAACGCATATATTATAATACATGGGACAATTGTTTTCCCCATGTACGTGTAAAAGCACATGATTGCTGATAGTGACAGCAAGAGCAAGCTATGTCTCCAACTATGCATATGGTCCTGTAAGTTAATCATTAACAACTCAATTCCTGAGAACAATGGGGAGCAAAAGACGCTTAGTAGCTTATAGGACAGGGATCTCAGTGTTGCTAAGTCAAAATCCTGAAAGCAAAGGAAAACCTTTTCCCTCTGCATTAACTTTACTTGCTCAATAGGTTAAGGCAAGAAGAAAATTTAGGTGTTGGTTGTTTTTGTTTAATCTTTTAGCTGGCTTTTTACTTGGTTGTTTCTTACCATTCTCACTTTTTCACTGACTCAGTATAACTCTTCTTGCTCCTTCCTTCCCTTACCCTACCAGGGTAAGTGTATTTTTTAAATCTGAGGTCTTTCTGCAGCTCTCATTTACTTCTTTGAATCTTCAGATACACCTTCTAGGGTTACAAGTGGGTCTTCCTATAGCAGAGCTTCCTGGCTGTTTCCCATTAGTCTCACTTGCTCTAATTTCCCCCACAATCCTGATTTTTTTTTCTTTATAATAATGTAATAAAGCATTAACAATTTTCTCAAAGCCCACCCTTTTATGACCAGAATCAAATACCCCTGGAAGACTTTTCAACAGTTCTAATTCCTTCATGCTGTGTTTTTCTCTGTTACTGGTACAGGAAAAAAAAAAAGCTCAATTCCACCTTTCAAATACTCATGTACTGTAGACAGTTCACCAAGCATTTTGATTTATTTAGGAGAAATGGAACAATGCAACTGTGAGGAGTTGCCATTTTTTGATGATACCTGTGCTCCCTCCCTTCTGCCAGGTACATGAATGCAATAGATGCTGGAGTCACACAGTTCTCTGAAAAACTGAAGTTCAAGGACACTGTGAGGACACAAGATCAGTTTAGAAAACTTGTGAAAAATCCCAACCGGAAAAGCAATGGTAAGGTGGGAACTGAGGGTGTACTCTCCCCTGCAGAACATAAAACTATCCTCTTAGTTACATTTTAGGAGTGGTCTTTCCACAGTGAAGCACACAGATATCATTCCACATGGATGCAAATATAAGGTGTCACAAAGTTCTCAGATTCCTTCCCTTTTCTCCATCAAATAAGGAGGAATATCCCGGTTCCAGAGGCCTTCCAGGATGAATTCTCCCATCTTGATATGTTATCCTCCTACATACTCACACTTTGAGTTGTGAAAGACTTCTGAGTCTTTCCAGAAATCACAACTCCTCCTAATCAAGTCTCTGGACATCACAAGAATGTTTATTTCTCTACCATTTCTGTCTTTGCAGCTCTGATATGTAAGTGGGCCTCATTATTGCCAAAGGGCACTTCTGGAAGTGATCCATCTAAACTTGAAAAAAATAGATGAGTAATACCTCATTTTCTACTAAGACTAAGCACCTGGCATCAGCAGGCCAAGGATTTACAAGAGTGATAAGTAAACCACTTAGAACTATTACCTGAATGCCATATGACTTATAAACCTTCATATTCAGTAGCCTGGACTGCAACAGAAATGCTGCTGCTTACTTGAATGAGCTAACAGTGGTGCTCTGGTGCAATCAAACATAAGATAGAACAGGAATAGAGGCACTTTCTACCAGCTGACTTTCCCTCAGATCTCCCCATCCCTCAGATATTCTGTGCAGAAGGTTCCAGCATAACACAGGTAATGTGCCTTAGCCCAGCAATGCTACACTGCCGGTCACACAGGCATCAGGGAGCAAGAAAATGTCATTTTCTTATCTGTACTTCTCACCAGCCTACCTCCATTTTTGCTCCATCTGTAGTAATCATCATGTGTGGCACTCCAGCTGACATCGGCCAAGACCTGGGGACAGAGACAGTGGATAAGGACATTGTTATCATCCTGATAGATCTCTTCAAGTAAAGTATCACCTTTGCTTTCCCTACTTTCTCTGCACTTTTCTGAAAGATAAAGATAATGGAGATAGTCAGTGTAGAACTGTTATGTTGAAGAAATGCTTTATCAAAAAATGATTTCCATTATTTCTTTCCTCTTGTCTTGCCTTTTATATAACCTATTTTGTGTGTGAATCAAGGTACATCTCCTACAACATCCCATTTAGACCATGAAAATTTTTTCTAAGGCAGTGACAAGAGCAGAGATGGTTAACTTCACCCTGTGAACTCCTCAGGGCAGGAAGCTGTGAGAGAATGAATCCATAGTTGGAATGGTCATGAACTGTTCACATAAGTTGGTAAACTTTTCATACACTCTACCCAACTAGGCACCTCAGTAAACATGACTTACAGTATATCTTTCTAGGATCCATCTACTTCCTATTAATGACTTAAAAGGGAGGTACAATTGTTTCTTCCAATTAGCAACTTCTTTATATCTACATAAAAATAACTTTACAGTTATAGTTTAACTATAGCTATACTATTATAGTATATAATAGTCCCATAGTACTCAGCCTAAGTATTCTGCTGTTTGATTTCCTCTTCCTATTTCTGATTACAAAATCTTTATAGTTGAGGAAAGACATCGACTAGCCTTATCAGTCATAACTTCATGAGCTTTGAACTAGTAAATAAGTGGACCTAGAGCTGATCTCCGGCTCTAAGCTTAAGTGACATCTGGCTAAAACCTCCATGCACAAACTGCCTCTTGGGACTGGTTTCTGTCACCCTGGTAATTCATGGTCTGTAAGAAAGCTAGCTGCTCAAGACCAAAACTATGCCCAGGACTTCACTGCTGAAATATTTGCCCTTCTGGTATACCCAGCTGCCTCAGACCATCTTATACACTGCCCTCCATAAATCTGCTACATGCCCCTCTTATCTCAAACCATTTTGATCTTAAAACAGAAAGAAAACACAGATAGTATGTTAGGTGTAAACTCAAGCAACAGAAGGTAACATCCTATGCTTCTACAAGCGTCACAGCCCTCATATGAAGTGACAGGTTTAAATTTTCTTTAGCTCTGAGTCCTCTTGCATCCAGGACACACAGTGGTTAAAGCACCCTTAAGGGAAGGGGGATACTGTAGAATTATCCAGTCTGATGAAGTCTAATGAAGCTTCCTTTCCATCTGGTTAGTTCAATACAAGCCTGAATGAAAAACATGTGGAAATTATCTGAGGTAAAAGTTGTTCTCTGAATCTTACAGCAGGAACAGGGTTGCAGAGTTGGGATCTCATCTGCTGTCTGAGGAGCAGAGCTTGTGGTCTCTAAAAGTCCTTGATGCTGTACTTATAAAAGGATGATTAAAAAAATGTATAAGAGGGAGTTCATACAAAATGAGTTTTTAATCAGTCCAGCTATAGCAACTGCTAAATTCCTCTGTAATACATAAATCAATGTGTTTGCCAGTCTGGGAAGTTCTTCCAGATGGCCTGTCAGGATGATGAAACCAAAGACGCCTGAAAGCTACAAATGCTCCTGCTTGTTTTAGCATGCTTTTCAACTTCACACGGTTTCCTTTGATTTTCCCGGAGCACTGAATTAAAACAAACCAGTGGGATGCTCTCTGATTGTTTATGCCCTCCTATTAAGGAGTTTCCAGGGCAACTCCTGCTGTTATCAGTTCTAGCAGGAAATATCAGAATTAGAGGAGCATGTAAAAGAGTGCTAAAGAGGTCAGAAACGCACACAACGTGAAAAACAACAACACAGATTCCAAAGCTGCATATTCCAGGGAGAGACTCCATTTTAATAAATATAAATTTCTTCCTTGAAAAAAAGAGAAAATAGGACAGAAACCCATTACACTACTAATAACACTGTGTCTCAGATTACCATCTCTCTTCAATATTACTTTCCAATATAGTTAAGCAGAAAAGCTGGCGTGAGGGAATGAACAGCATAAAGGGTTTTGTCTATGAAGAAATTTTATTTATATAATTACTGTTTTAACTCGTTAAGTAACAGCTCCACTGTGGAGGGGAGAATGCTCTGTTACTGCTACCCATGCTGCTGACTCCTCATGAGGCTTTTTGCTTTGCTTTACAGAAACACATACTTCAGGAATAATACCTCAGCCCGTTACATGCAGAATGTACTCATCCTGACTCTACCACCAGCTAATAACAATTTCAGCACAAGGATTGATGACACCAGCCTGGTAACCATGCTGCTTTATATTTGATCATCACATCCAGCTCAAACATGTTTCTACACTAGGAAATGAAAACTGAACAGAGATTGATAATCATCCCCATCATGCTTTTATGTCAACATTTTCTTACATTGAGAGAGGATGACATTTCATCCTGCTGTATTGATGCAAAAATGCAGTGTCATAAGGCAAACATCCAGGATATCATGTTCTTACTTCATGGAGTTCAACTCAATCTTTTCTTCTGTTCTGTAAGCATCGTGTCCTTAGAACTGGGGGGAGACTTGTAGATCAAAGCTTTCTGACTCCCCTTCTAAAGGGCTGATGATCTCACGTTCTCAGAATAGCTGCAGAACATCAGTGAAGAAAGATGTATAGGTGCAATAGGGATGTGAGCATAGATAAGACTTTTGCTTGAAGACATGTATAAATGGTGATGTAATGCTGTAACAGGATAGAAAATACTGCAATAATAGTGGGGTCATAAAGTCTTTGGCTACAGCAAACAAGAACAAGCCCAAATGCAGCGGTCACAGAAACAAAGAAAATGAGTTACTTACCCTTAGAAGACCCCAGATACACAGGAATCAGTTGGCTTCACTTCCAACTCTTAAATGAGGTTTGGGAAGGAGTGGATCCTAGCTCCACTCCTTCTGGTTAATCAGGTACATTGCATGCCTCTGAGCTCCCATGGGTTGGCCCTGCATTCCCACCAGGTGCTCAGTCATTGTTTCAGATTGTGACTTAGTGATTCCACTACAGGTGGCAATCATAACCATTGAGGCTTCTGACCAGAAATGTTCCAGTTTTTCTAATTTTCAAACAACAGGAGTGAGGTTTTTTGTTGTTGTTGTTGTTTGTTTTTCTCTGTAGGAAATGCATATATATCTTTTTAAATTTCTTGGAAAGCTGGAACTATGTAAACCCTGCATCTGCTCACTGATACTCCTACAGTCTGCCCAGGAACCAGACTCTACAAGAGAGTTCCTCCCAGGATTCTTGGCTTTGAGCTCTAGCTCTCCAGCTTTTGGCTGGCTTTGCTGAGTTTCCAGATCCCTCAGCCTGGATTTGACCTTTTTTGGGTGCCAGCTTTGTGGCAGGCACCTGAGAATTTTGGCACTGCTTCTTGCCCCAGAGCTGTGGCCATCTGGAAGCCCAGACTTGTTGGCACCACACCACATGATCTGCACTGAAAGTCTAATCCAAAGCCAAGAGCTTAGTGTCCCACTGAGCACACCTGCTTAGAACTCACAATGTAGGGTTTCTTGAATCGTTTGCTCCAGAATCAGTATGCCAATGCTTTACATGGGCTTCTTAGAAAGTTGTTCCCTACTTTCCTTTCTTAATACAGCAAAAACATATTGTTTACAACTTTATACTTTCATGAGAGAGCACTGATGTAGCATTGCCCATGTACTCAGCATTCAGATGCTGGCCTTCTATGCTGGAAATTGTGCCAATACAGATTACCAAAGTTACTGTAGCTTTAAAACAGAAATATGAACTCTCAAATTCTCAAATAGCTTTTTTTTTTTTTTTTTGTCCTCTTCTAGCTGGAAGATGACTTTGTTGTTGGCTATTATAATGCAGTCTTGCTGTTTGGACATATTCTGAAGAAATTTATCTTCTCCCAAAGCCCCGTGATACCTCTCAGTTTCATCAATGAATTCCGAAATATCACTTTTGAAGGTAAAAATGTATGGTCCTGAGCAGGGTTCACTAAAGTGGAGGGGAAAAAGATTTGTGTTTGAATATTCTTAGGATAAGTCCCTTCTATACTAAAAAAAGTCCAAGCATTTTCTTCCTTCTATAATTTTTCTTTTACTCTTTTATCATTTTTATCACATACATTATCTTCTGTATTAACAAAAGCACTACATAGCAGCCAAGTGCAGAGTGACCTCAGTGCACTGCAATTAACAACAGCCTGTTTGAGGAGCGGATTCCTTTCTGGGTCATGGCCTTTTCATACAATTACAGAATCATAGCATCATTAAGGGTGGAGAAGGCCTCCAGGGTCATCTGGTATAAACATCAGCCCATCCCCACCATGCTCACTAACCATGTCCCTCAGAGCTACATAAGCATCTTTGGTTATCCTTTGTTTGCAACAAGATTCTGGGTGAGATAAATTTGTGTTTGGGTTCAAAATTCAGAAATAATAGCAGCCCAACCTGATAAACATGTCTGTAATATCTTGAGAAGATCAGAGTTGTATTTAAAGAATACTGCTGTCAAAGGAGCAGAGCTTCCCGGGCAGCAGAGTTGGAGGACAGGGATGAGGCCCTGAAGCTGGTGCCATTCTCTTGAAAAAGAGCTGAACTCTCTGTAAGCAGACTTCGGAGAATGAAAATGGAGCTGGAAGAGTGGAAGATTTCAAAGTCTATTTACCTTTAGGAACAAATTGTCATTCAGGTTTCATTTTCAGTTCTCTATGGGTTATTAAACTGTGGCAATGTCTTTCCTAAGCTTTGTACCAGGGATCTAGTTTTGGCTTGAGAGGAGTGCTTATGAAACATGGTTAATGTTCAAAACGTCTCTGAAGTCCACTTAGCAAAGCTTTAATCAATTAGTTTCAATCTGTTTTTAGTTTACAAAGACACTGTAGGCCTGAGTGCCTGCGTTAAGAGCAGAAGCCAGCTGGCAATAGGTAAGTTGCACAGAAAAAAAGTCCTAAAAGTGAAAGGTGTTGGATCACCTTCATTCTTCCTTGTGTGGGTGCTGGCTGAATAGAGAGTTCATACAACAATTATTTTGATATGTAGAAGGTGAACTGTGAAAAAATTAACACCAGTTTTTAAGGTGAAAAGGAAAAAGGTAATTCCCAAACAAAAATAATGATGCTGAACTTTAGGAAAAATAAAATAAATCAGAAACTGCAGCAAAAGAGCAATCTGAAACTGACCAAAGAGACTCTCCTGAACAAAAAGAAAGGAAAAAATGATGGTGAGATTTTCAACGGTGGTGGATATTGGCAACACCTCTACTCTAGCTGAAGTGCCTGGCCTCATAAGAACAAAGTCAAGCCAGTGCTGAGAGATGTAGAAGATTCCACCCTAAAATCCTTGGAACGTGCTCTGTTGGCAATTTCTAAGTGCACACGTGCTAACATTAGGAGGCAATAGGTTAAAGGGAAAAAGAGCTTGGTTAAAATAATGTTGTTAGAGCCAAACATATAGCTATCAAAAGAGTTAGAGGAATTAAAGTACTTCTACATTTCCTTTCTTGCTGATAGACTTGAACTGCAGAGGGAAATGGGCTTCTCACCTCTAAAATGATCCCTTCATGGGAGTTTACTCTGCCACTCTTGGTATACTGAGGAAACCATACGTATATATCTTCTATATGGCTAGAGGAAGAGTTTCCTTTTTTGTATAGTTCAACACCTTTTACTGGGTTTTGTAGAGAAAATGTGGTGCACTATGAAGGGAGAAGCAGTGCTGTGCTAAACTAAAATGTGCTCTAGTATGTAGATGAAGAAGAAAAAGATCCTGAGCAACAGAAATCCTTTTATTTGTCCTATTCTTCCTGCCACACATTTATTTCTAGGGTAATACAATCTCTCTGACTAATTTTGTGTATCCACAGGTGCTCAGGGTCCTGTGACTCTAGACGCTTTTGGAGATATCGATAACAATTTGACCCTACTGTACACAACACAGTCTGCAAGTGATGTATGTATGTCCAGGAAGCATCTGCTTGCCTTGTATACAAAAGGAGAAAAAAATATCCTGCAATATCACATAAGAACAGTGTAAATAACCACAACAGAAGTGGTAGCATGTCAAGACATACTGATCAAGCTGGTAGGGGGTTGTAGGAGGTGTGCTGGAGATGGGCAGGATTGATGTCATCCAGTGGTTCAGTCTGATTTATTTTTAGGGAGAGGGGATGTCTAAAGAAGAATATAGTAGCCAAACATTTGGCTAAGCTGAAGAGAACACACCATTGTAGTACAGTGTAATAGATAGAGCAAGAATTTGTTGAAGTTTGAGTTGTACATTCTTAAGGGTAGTTAGAAGCAATAGATGGGAAATGGAAGGAAGGGAGGGAGGAAGGAAGGAAGAAAGGGAGGGAGGGAGGAAGGAAGGAAGGGAGGGAGGAAGGAAGGAAGGAAGGAACTGCTGCTGACTGTATTTCTTTACTCCTACAGCCACAGTACAGAGTTCTTGCATATTTCAACACTCAGGAGAACAAGACGTATGTGGTTTCTACCAGTCCAGACTTCATCTGGAAGAGCCACAGGCTGCCTAGTGATATTCCAAACACTGGTGAGATATCCATTAAGTGTACCTCTTCCTCAAAGAGAGTTCACTCAGCCCTCATACCTAATATCCAGCTCTATCTCTGCCCAAACATCCCAAAAACCACCACCTGCCTTTGAGTTTTTGGTGGCTCCTGGATAAAATGGTTAACCCTCTATGTTATTCAGCATGGCCGACTAGAGCCCTGATAATCAGAATCAGAGCCACCAGGTATTGTCTTGCCATTTGCTACATGGCAATTAGCAATGGGAAGGCATATTTTTTAGGGTATGGCATGCAAGATAAAAATTCCTGATGTGTCAGTGATTGCAAGGGTTAGTGCACCCTGGGTTGGTTGTTGGTGTTCACCTGAGTCATTCCCACCGATGAGCTGAGTGTCCAAAGGTGCCACAGTGGTAACTTAAGTCTCCATTAGTTTGCTGTGCTACTGACCTCCATTAAGGAATGTTATAATGCAAACTGACAGCTGGTGGAACGAGCACCAATTGCAAATTAAATGTCATTCGCAGTAAGGTGGATGCTTTTATTCTTCAGTAAAGTAAAACAGGGCATGTGTCAAACCTGCATCAGCTCTCCGCACTATGCTGTCCAGCCCCAGCCTTCACAGTGCTGCTCCAGTCCCATTCTCATCCACCTCCCAGGCCCCACATGCGCTGTTATCAGAGGACCTCATTATCTTCAATACATTCCCGTGAAGATGTCCTTGTTTGAAGTGGCTGCACAAGAGTCAAAGAATAATGTTTGGGAACTGCAGAAACATTGTGTCTATTACGCAGTATCTTAACATTGAGTACATAATGAAGGCTGGACTTCATGGCCAAGCTACACAAAAACAAAGTAAAACGGCCTCTCACAGGTGCTTGATTATTTTGCTTTCCCATTTCGTAAAAATAAATCTTTTTCCAGTGTGATTCTGGACGCGGGGTCTTTCTGCATGTTGTAACACCAGCAGCCAGGAGGTGGTAGCAGAGTCTTAGGAACAGGAAAATGCGGTTCCACCGGGTTTCCAAGGGAAACTTCAACCTGATGATTTCGGAGCTATAAACCACTCTTTGCAAAGCTGAGGTTTTAGATAATTCTTAGGAAATTGCTTCGCAAAATCCCGTGTATATGTCATTATAAGGAGCTTACAATATCCTTCCCTGGTGAAGGGAAATGGTAGTACAGATAGTTTTCAATGAAGAGACTAACATTTACAGTTACTTGGGACTCTAAGACAGATGTTGGCATGAGATCATCGAATGCAGGGAGATACGATACACAGAACAACAAAATCAAAGCTAGGAAGCTGGGTTCAAGGAGAAAAGGAGTTCCTAAATAAAGTTCCCTGTTGGATGCAAACACTTAACAGGAGTGTGCTTAAAATCCCTGCTTAGTTACTGCTTGATTTTGTAGTCAGCTAGCATGTGTCTTGTTGCTTTGTGATGTTATTTTTATTAATTGTTATTATTTTTGTTATTATTTTACTCTTCATGGTTTTCCTATGTGGCTAACCACTTACTGCATGTACTTACCCACATTGCAGATATTGTGTCCAAGGTTTGCTGACACCCTCTGTTCTCATGAACTTATTTTGTCTGCTTCATTTTTTAGAATGCAGTTACCAAGAAACAGTTATTTTTATTCCAGGACTATCTTAGTTTCTTTCTAAAGAAGAAGAGAAACACTAGCAAGCCCTGAGCTGATGTGAGAGTGCTATTGAATTCAACTCCCACCTGGCTATGCCTACCGAATGCCCATGCCTCAAGTGGGGACATAAGAGCACTGCTCAGGGCCGTGCTTCATCCTGTTCTGAAAGGGAGCAGGCACATATCACCTCCGGGGAGCACTGAGCTTTAGCAAAGCCTCTCAATTGGAATGTGAATGAAGAATATCCCTGCTTGGCTACCGTGACTCGCATATGTGGGTGAAGGTGGTTTCCTAAAAAGAATATTGCTGCTCAGTGTCTTTCATGAAGTTGTTTACTTTCTATTTTTTTCCTTTCTGCAGGCCCACACATACTGACTATTGCTGTCTTTACACTTGCCGGGATTGTGATTCTGGTTCTGATCATCTCTTTGCTTGTCCTAAGGTACCACTCCCTTTATCCCTCTGTTTATCCTAGAATTTTCCTCCTATGGCAGTACCTTTGACATCTCCTTGAAGAGCTCATAACCTTTCCTTTCATACCTGGGTGGCTGCCCTCAGTGTGAGTTGTTGAGCGTATGCCACGTTTGCATCTGTAGCATTCTTACATCAGGTTAATAATCAAGGGAGAAAATACAAGAAGGCTCAAAGTTTCTGTATCTGCAAAAGCTCAGATTCCTACTCAACACAGAATCTCATGTTTCAGGCCACTATTCAGACTTTTTCCACTCTACTGTCAACCATTGGCCCACATGGGGTTCCTTTATGTTTCTTTGACCTCTTGGTGATATAAAAGTTCAATTCAGAAAGAGTTTTCTATCTTGTGGGAATCAAAACACCATAAGGTTCTAGTGTTTTCCTTTTGTGCATCCATTCTGTCTCTCAGTTCCTCTGATTCAGTTCAGCTGCTCACATGCAGACTTTTCTAACAGTTCATAAGTTCATAAGGTTGGAAAGGACCTATAAGATCATCTAGTCCAACCATCCTCCTATCACTATCTCTACCCAACTACTAAATTAAGTCCTTTAGCACCTCATCTAAACGCTTCTTGAACAGCGCTAGGGACGGTGCCTCAACCACCTCCCTAGGCAGGCCATTCCAGTGCCTGACCACTCTTTCAGAAAAGAAATGTTTTCTCAGGTCTAATCTAAATCTTCCCCGGCGCAACTTGTGGCCATTCCCTCTCGTCCTGTCGTTATTTATCAGGGAGAAGAGGCCCACCCCCTCCTCACCACAACCCCCCTTCAGGAAGTGGTAGAGTGCAGTAAGGTCTCCTCTGAGCCTCCTCTTCTCCAGACTGAACAATCCCAGCTCCCTCAGCCGCTCCTCATAAGACTTGTGCTCCAGACCCCTCACCAGTTTTGTTGTAATTTCTCAAATATAACATAGTTCATCTTAATTGTGATGGAAAATGCAGAAATATAATTCAATGGATTCTCCTTTTGCTGGAAGAAATTTCACTACATTTCCAAATTATATAGTTTTCTTTCATGTTTAAGGGACTTGTCTTAATTTCATATCTGTTTTTAGTAGCTCAGGACCCCACTTAGCTACATAGCAGAGAACTTTAGACAAAGTGAGAAAATCGGGTCTTAAGAAAACCTGATTAAAAACAGTACTACTCAGGTTCTCTCATTTTAAGTGGACCAATCTGCCTTGTGGACTAAAGCTTTTCATGAAGAAAACACAAAGATGAAGATATACAACTCTCACACAGGCAGTTGTGCTCAAGAAATGGAGGAGCTGACTCCTACATTATTCCTACATAAGCACTACCATATAAACAGATAAGTAAAGATGTTTGTATACAGTCATGAAAACTGACAAAAGTTTGTCTGGAGACAGTTTGAGCATGTTATAAAGGTTGTGTACTCTTCCATATTTGCAGATGCCTAAAATCATTCTGTTCATATTTTTAGATTCTTACTGTATGTGTATCATTGTAATATCCCCAGTGATCAAATATAGAAGTTTCTGAGGATATTTTAGAATAATTTCTTCATGTTTACTTCTAGAGAACTTACCTTTTTAGCATAGAAATAATAGCAACCATCTCAACTCAAAGTGCTGCAGCAGATTGTCCTATAACAAGGTAATAAGAGAGACTCAATTATGAAAATGAAGAAAATGCCTCATTAGACCCTGTTTATCTCCCAGTTTTCTAGGATGCTTCATAGTCAGAACTATACACCTCCCTTTATAGTTCTAAGTGCTGAGGAAAATAGCAAAACCCTAAAAAATACATAACTAAATATTAGACTCAGTAGACTTTAGTTCATTTTGATGCATCCTTAATCACTAGCTGGCAACAGTTGGAACTGCAACAATTATCAATGCCCCCTTTCTTATACATGTATAAGTTAAAATAAGTCAGAAAAGGGAAGATTTTGTTATTGGTCAGTACAATTATTTCTCCCATTTGGAGCACTTGCCAGCAGTCATCATGCATTGGGATTCCCAACACACTGTCCCTGAGACATTCTTAAATCTTTTGTTTTCTTTTTCTTTCTTTCTTTCTTTCTTTCTTTCTTTCTTTCTTTCTTTCTTTCTTTCTTTCTTTCTTTCTTTCTTTCTTTCTTTCTTTCTTTCTTTCTTTCTTTCTTTCTTTCTTTCTTTCTTTCTTTCTTTCTTTCTTTCTTTCTTTCTTTCTTTCTTTCTTTCTTTCTTTCTTTCTTTCTTTCTTTCTTTCTTTCTTTCTTTCTTTCTTTCTTTCTTCTTTCTTTCTTTCTTCAGAGGAAGTACTTACATGGGTAAACAGATAAATTGATGAGTACAGGTCTAATTGCAGCTTTTCTATAAGAGAAGATAGTGTTTGCTCTGAAGTTCTGCAAGAGAGACAGCAGTTTCTTTTTCCCAGTTCCAATGGCTTTTACAAAATACACATAATACAAGAGGCATCCACAAAAAGGGATCTTTATCCCAACACTATTGTTGCCTCCTCTCCTGGCACTGTATTCACATCTGTTCTTACCACCCAGTGTTGATGCCAGGACTTCGTTTGGCTAGTAGTTGTTTGAGGCACCTCCCTTTAGAGTACATTCAGTAACATAGAGGAGAAAACCATATAAAATAAATAAAGCCCTTTGTACTCTAAATTGTTCTGACCTCTCTTGAGTTTCTGGTAATGGCCCAGCAGTTGTTCTGCTAAATCTTTTCTATTCTTCTACTGTATATATGGAACTGAGACAGCAGTTAGTCTTTCCCAAAGTTATGATAATAAGAGTAGCCTCAAACTAGAAGACTATGAAAGACATGGGGCTTGTGCTCAAGCCTTGTCAACCTGTCACTCCATCCTTGCATCATCCCAAAGCTTCCCTGTCCAAATCTTCTGTCACGAGTTTCAGTTCTCTGGGAGGATATCCTGAAGTTTGCCTGTTTTGCAGGAAGTACAGGAGAGATAATGAGCGTCGGCGGAAGAAATGGTCCCATATATCGCCTGAGAAAATCTTGCCTCTGGAAACCAGTGAAACAAACCATGTCAGTCTGAAGGTAAGAGAAGCATGACACCCAAGGATGGATCCCTTTGTCTCCTGAGGTCCATCAGTGTTGAGATGCTAGCCTGCTCTGACACAGGTTTATGGCTGCGGTGAGAATGGGATCTGTTAACATTATTGTGTTTTATTTTTTAACTCTCTCTTGCTATACTGATTATTCCCCTCTACCACTCCCTCACAGAATCAGTTTTCCAACATTTATGCTTGCTTTGTGAAGGGGAAAGAGGCTGAGGGCTGATTGCCAGTCTCTTCCACACCACAGATGGTTTCTCTGTGCCTCTAACTCTTCTCTTTTTCCATGCCTCTAACTCCCAAAAGTACAGGAGCAGCAAGTGGAGGCCATGGCAGCTGTGGGAGCAGTCTGGCTGCCCCACACCTCCTGTGGCATGTGGTGGCACTCCTTAGAGAGTGGCCTGTGCTTCTCTGTGTGCCACACACTGGCAACACTTCCCTCTCTGAGCCTGAGTGGGGAGTAGGTGATAATTGCAAGTTAATGATCCTTCTTTGTTCTCAGATTGATGAAGATAAGAGACGTGACACCGCCCAGAGACTGCGCCAGGGCAAATATGACAAGAAGGTAAACTAAAGAGTCTGCGCTCCTTCCTTTGCTCAGGAGAGCTCTGTGGGAGATGTTCTTCCTCCATGGAGTTCAGGAAGCAGCTCCGCCTCCCTCTGACCTTAAAAAATGTCTTGGGTTCATGCAAGGAATGTACCATACCACGTGCTTTGCACTTTGCCTACTGCCAGGACACAAAACATTAGACACTGTGAACCCTGGCCTAGTCCAAATGCACAGAAGTAGAAACGGAAAGCACAGAAGTCAAATGTATACAGTTTGATACCATGGAGATTAAGGTATCAGTGGAGTACAGGCCATTTCCATGCATTTTGTGTATACTCAGTTGAGCTCTCTCTCTGCCCGACTGAGGTATGCTCACATTGATGTAAAATCTGCGTCACTAGCAGTTCTAGATGGTTCCTGTCTATGTGGTAAATCTTTTTAGAGAAACGTAACTCCATTGCTTACTTAGTTGACTAACCAAGACAGCAAAGCAATAGGCAGGTGTTTCTGAGATATTTATCGAGCATGTAGGGAGCCTGCTTTGGCAGGGGGTTGAACTAGATGATCTCTAGAGGTCCCTTCCAATGCCTACAATTCTGTGATTTCTTGGAAGAGAAGAATTAATCACTACACTTTCTTTCTGTTGGTATTTTTTCTTCAGGTGGTGATCCTGAAGGATCTCAAAAACAATGATGGTAATTTCACAGAGAAGCAAAAAATAGAACTGAACAAGGTAATTACTGTATGTAGCAACTGGACTCAGCAGGGTGGGATGAAGCCAGTGGGTGAAGTCATTGCCCTCCATTGCCAACTCCATCTGCCATATATATGCTTATGCATGTTTGCAAGGTGGGCAGCTGATGTGTTCATCAAAGCATATTGCTTGATGACCTCTGTCTTTGTGTGTGTAATTGCATCACCAGCTGAAGCCAGTGAAACTGAGGTGAATGAAGTAATTCACACACTGTCATAAGTCACTGCTAAATACATTTTTATAGCCAGTGCTAAAAGACTATGCACTCTGCTCATGTTGTGCCAATTCATTTGTAGTGGAATATTGTAGTTAAATCTCATTACTGAATGCCAAATGCAACTCTCTCAATACAAGCAACTCTGTGCTGACTTGTGCATACTGACAGTTCAAACATTAGGGATGAACTTGGCTACAGTACTGCGTTATTTTGAATGACAAGTTTTCCTTTTTACACAGCACAGTTATACTGTGAATTCACTAATCTCTAAAAATAATTTGAAGTAAACTGCAGTTGTCCATATATATATGGACAAAGTCCATAATATCATGCAGCATTATTACATTTTTATTACCTGCTCATTTGCTGATTGATTAACAACATTCTGTCTGTCATAATGGCTATTTTTATTAGCTGTGAGATTTGACTAGAGAAGCAATAATAGAGATTACAGTCTTCTGGAATGATCTTGCAATATCCAGCAGCATCCAGTTTTAACTCCCTAATCCAGAAGGCTGTGGAATGACAAATGCCTTCCAGTACTTCACTCTGTGCCTTAATCCACACTGGCTCAAAGGGAGCTCCTACATCTCATCAGAGCCTGAGATAAAAAGCCACACAAGTGTAATTGACCTACTAACAATTGCTTTTAAAAATAGATGTAATATTGCTGTTCTAGCTCCTGCAGATTGATTATTACAACCTGACCAAGTTCTATGGCACAGTGAAGATGGACACCATGATCTTTGCAGTGATTGAGTACTGCGAAAGAGGTTCCCTGCGGGTAAAGAATTTTGCAGTTTCCCTTCCCCAAATTATCATAGTAAGAAAACAAATCTCCTGCTTTATGTGACCCTCATGCTGCAGCACTGCATCAAGCAAGTGGTGGCAAGTTTCTGATGTTGAATTCCTTCCCCCTTGCTCACCTCTCCCCAAACTTCCCGCTCGTGGCTGCCATCAGACGTGGTTCTCAGTTGCCAGAGAGTGCAGTGAGATGTGAGCAAGGGAATACACGCAAGAGCTCTGCCCAGACAACAGCAGCAGTCAGTATCTATTATTTTCCCTACTGGAAGCATATAGTATATAATGTTTTCTTCATTTTCTAAGACATAGCTGTTGTCTCTTCTGATGCTCTTGCAGCTCCTGCAGTGGTCCCAGAGTTCAAAAACACAGAAAAGAATATAATGTTAATAAGGGGCAAACAATTTAAGACTGGAATGTAGTGAATCCTGTGCTGTAAGCTCTTCGTTCTTGTTTATGATAGGAAACAGTAAATTGTTACCTGGGAAGAGTATGGAAAGATACAGAATTTATTACTACCAATATTATTTCAGAGCTAATCACGGTAGCATCAGATTTTCTGCAGGCACTACTGGTCTTTGCTTCTTAGACCATACAAACACTCTCATCAGTAGCAGTAGACTCTGGAACAAACTCAAAGCAAGGCAACAAAATAAAAGGTCTATCCCTAGTTATTTTCTTGTAAACTCACATAGACTTTTAGCAATGGAAATCATTGTGTTTGGCACTGTAAATCACTGTCCCTTTATGTTAAAAGACCACTCTAATTTGAATTTATAAGGCCATGAGTTAGAAGGAACTGGATTGAGCACAAAGCACAGATAGTCCTTTCATTTTATACACTTTACTCATTTCTGTCCTAGCTTTATTAGGCTTACCTTAGCTTTAAGAGCAAATGCATGATTTACTTTAATTACACAAAACACTTATTTTCTGGAGTCTTCACTTTTCTAGTTCTCTGTAAACCTATACTATATGTAATATTATCCTTTTTCTGACTCAACTAGTGTTCTAGGTATGTATTCCTAACTTGCAAATCTGCCTTATTCAGTCCGTTGTTGAAATGCTATGCAATACTCTGATCTCAGTTTCTGCTTTTTCCGTGATGCAGATGAAAATTCTTTTTTTTTTTCTTCCTTACAGGATGTTTTAAATGATACAATCTCTTACCCCGATGGCACATTCATGGATTGGGAATTTAAAATCTCTGTCATGTATGATATTGCCAAGGTAAGTGGGCTGTTGACCATGCAATATTAATCAACCTGTTCTTTCTTGAATAATGATGGTAATTTCACAGAGAAGCAAAAAATAGAACTGAACCTCTGGAGAAAAGCAGCTACTACAGTTTTTTCCTTTCCTTGATAGAGCTGGACACCCTTCTGCTCTTCCTTCTGGCCTCTAGGAAGCCAGAACAGCATGTAGCTCTCAAACTGAAGGAGTAAGTGGGGGCTAGATTTGGCTTTGAGGTGTATATAAATAATAAAATATGCCCCAAAAAGGAATGTGACCCAAAGATCAGAGGGTTACAATTTGATGATTATAGCTCTGATTAGTAGGGTCTGGGCAGTCCCGAGCCCTGTAAAATAGACTGTGCTGTCTGGCCTTGGGCAAGACATGTAAAGGAATGCTGTGTTCTTTCAAAATGATGGAACTATTTCAGTTTGTATCCAAAAACAAGATCAAGTTCTTTTTCTAAACAAGCTCTGTTTATTTTGCATTTTAGTTTGATTTTCCCACTCTCAAGACAGATTCTCAATTCTCACTAGTACTACCCCTTTCAGTCAGCTAGAGAGGGAAGAACAGAAATACATAATATAGCAAACTGTATTCTAAACTACAGATTTGTATCTGATTGTCTGGTAGTTAAGGAAACTTTGTAATTCACATGCATTACATCTCTGCAGGTAATCCAGAATGATTTTTGCTATCCTTTTGCTAGTGCACAACTGTTGTTGGAAGTTTTTTCATTTCCCTACACACTTCAGTTCCTTGCTTTCCATGATGTGTAGCTCCTCTGTGCCTGTTCTAAGGAGATACTGAAAATCTTGCTCTTTATTAGAACCTCCTTACTCCAAATTATTACAGCTTGTTGGCTTTGTTAATGACTTTCAGGTTCAGTTAGTGTTCAGCATTAAGCTTCCTTTTAAATAGCAGCAGTGTAATTTCCCTTCCTCTTTTTAGCATATCAAAAGAGCAGGGCGTTTTTAACCCTTTGCAATTCACCTTCAGATATTGCCTAACAAAATGGTGATAGGTAGTGGCCCTGTTTAGGAGAGATGTGGAAAACTGCAGTCCCTCTGAAGGGAGCGACCAAAGGCCAGTGACTACATTAGATGTGACCAGAACTTCAGAACCATTTGTTCACTGCACCATTGGTACAGAGGACATGGAGTGGGGGGATGGGTGGAACACTGTATCCATTCTGTGGAATAGCTTCAGAGCATTATTTTGTTAGCAGTGTTAAAGTTGGTTCAACAAACCTTCCTGAAAACTCAAACTAAGGAATATATGGCAATTTATGGTTATTTGGGTGATTTGTCCATCTCTCCTTTTCCTTTTTCTACCTCCTCTCCACCTGATGCTGTGGTGGAATCTCTAGAACCTAGACATTATCATGCTCTTCTTGTACTGCTTTTCACTAACTGCAGCTTCCCACTTGAATGTCTTCTTGCTTTACTTAAATTACATCATGACCCTTCAGCTCTTGTTCCCCTCACCCCAGCACATGCTCTTCTCAAGCCCTCTAACAGCTCTCCAGGCTGTTTTTTGTTTTCAGGTAGGTATAGAAGATGATTAGAAGGAAAGAGGAAAATATTTTCAGACACATCTGTGAGACTTCTTTCTTCAGAAATTGTTAACAGGGAAGCTTTGGTATAAGGAAATCAAAATGACCTTTGCTTCTGATTTGATGCTGAAACTGATTAGGAATTCTGCTATAGCAAAGGGGTATATTTCCTGGATGACATAAGCAAGGGAAGGAAGAAGGAACAGCTGGAGGAAATAGGCTCTGGAGCAGAAAAAAATCCATCCTGGATAATGTCAGCAGGGCTGCATAATTAAAGCTGCCTAATCAAGAAACGTGTTCCTGGGATATAGCGTGCGCACAGTCTCTGTAAATTTTGGCAGGGCCTAGACAGGCCAAGGATAACCAGTCCAACCACATTCTCAAGGGATTGCATCTCTTGCATACTGCTTGTGCCTCAGACATGCATGTACTATGCCCCAAACTCAGTTTGTGTCTCAGTGATCTCTTGTAGTGCTTACTGGTTGATTCCCAAGGAGAAAAAAGTGGAGAAGGAGAGAAAATCCAGCATATCATATAGTGTATGCCTGTCCTCATAAGTTCTGTAATCCTGATTAAAGTCTATCAGGAGGATGAGTTGCATGTGTAGGAATTTCAGTGAAAGACCGTTCACAGAAGAAACTAAACAGATAAAACATACCTATTCTGGCTTCCACAGATTATACAAAGGCTGCTTTGAAAGTAATGCCTCTTATTTTATTATGTTGGCCCACAAAGTCAGAAGTGGATGTTGGTGGTAAGGCAGCAGAGGTTGGACCTTCCTGTCAGCATGCTGTTACATTCTGTTGCCATGAGGGGCAGTCTGACAAAATGGTGTCTGATGTGGAAGCACATATGAAGAAAAGATGTGTCCTAAATTCCTCCGTGGGTAAAAGTGGCACCCATTCTGTAATGCTTGCTGAATGCTGATGGAGACCAAAAAGTGGATGTGAGCACAGTAAGGTGGTGGGTGGTGTGTTTCAATTGTGGTAACAGCAACAGTGGGTCACCTCCACTAGTGTAGATTTTCACAAACATGACATGGAGGCTCTTGTTCATTGCTGGTGAAAATGCCTTGCTAGTGGCGGTGATTATATCAAAAAGTAATGTTTTATAGCAGACAATTTGCTTTATCAAACAGTGTTATTCTGCTCTTTTTATCTGTTGTAGGTTCCATGCAAATAAATAGGAGGCATTACTTTTGGAGGAACCTATGTAGATTGTGCCTTATATAATGAACTGCAGAAAGGAAGACTATAGGAGGAGAAAGAACCAGCAGTAGGCTAAAAGTAGATGTGAGCTGAAATATTGTAGAAGAGAGAGATGAAACAGAATAAATAATGGCAGGAAAGTATAAATCAGCATACCAACACTCTTCCTCAGTTTACACCCACTTACTAATGCTCTTTTCTTGCTATGCCTTGGTGCTGGCTGTTTGTCATGTATTATACCACATTTGATTGTCTTGCACTAAAAGAACAAAATTCAGAGGTGGTAAATAAAAAACAGCAAACTACACACCTTTATATGTGCTTTCTGAATCCCAGGAAATACAGCTGAAACAATATTGGCCAGTCCTCATTGTGCTCACTTCCTAGTTTAGCTCATGGATAAGTAATAAGTATTCACTAGTGCAGAGAAAGCCATTAACAGACAGGTTAGAAGTGACCTTTAGGTCTCTCTAGTCTGATCACTTTTCTTATGTAAGTGATAGCATATCATTTAATCCGCACTGACCCCATGCTGGCCTGTAGCTTTGCAGAGAAGGATCTACTGAAATGTTTCTGAATAGAGTTTCTGGTGAATGGTAATCTTCAAAGATGATACAGACATTAAGAGCAATTATTCTCATATTTGGTAACCATTGGTTAGATGTGTAGTTGGAGACATTGTTTTATTTAACATTCCAACAAATCTACTAGATTTAACATCTTCAAGTAAGGCCGTAAGGAAGACCCGGGGAACTACAGGCCTGTCAGCCTGACCTCGGTATCAGGGAAAGTTATGGAACAGATGATATTGAGGGAGATCACACGACACGTGCATGGCAATAAAGGGATCAGACCCAGCCAGCACGGGTTCACCAGGGGCAGGTCGTGCTTGTCCAACCTCATCTCCTTCTATGACTGGGTGACCAGACAGGTAGATGAGGGAAAGGCTGTTGATGTAGTCTACCTGGACTTCAGCAAGGCCTTTGACACGGTCTCCCACAGTATTCTCCTAAGGAAACTGGCAGCCCGTGGTGTGGACAGGTTCACTCTTCTCTGGGTGGAGAACTGGCTGGAGGGCCGTGCCCAGAGGGTAGTGGTTAATGGAGTTAAGTCCAGCTGGCGTCCTGTAACGAGTGGTGTCCCCCAAGGGTCAGTTTTGGGGCCCATCTTGTTTAATATCTTTATTGATGACCTAGATGAGGGAATTGAGTGTACCCTCAGTAAGTTTGCAGATGACACAAAGCTGGGAGGATGTGTCAAACTGCCTGAGGGTAGGGAGGCCCTTCAGAGGGATTTGGATAGGCTGAACAGCTGGGCTGAGCAAAATGGGATGAGGTTCAATAAGACCAAGTGCCGGGTCCTGCACTTTGGCCACAATAACCCCGTGCAATGCTATAGGCTTGGGGCAGAATGGCTTGAAGAATGTAGAGAGGAAAAGGACCTGGGGGTGTTGGTTGATGCTCAGCTCAACATGAGCCGGCAGTGTGCCCAGGTGGCTAAGAAGGCCAACAGCATCCTGGCCTGTATTAGAAATAGTGTAGCCAGCAGGAGCAGGGAGGTGATCATCCCCCTGTACTCAGCTCTGGTACGGCCGCACCTCGAGTACTGTGTTCAGTTTTGGGCCCCTCACTACAAGAAGGACATTGAGGCCCTGGAGCGTGTTCAGAGAAGGGCAACAAAACTGGTGAGGGGCCTGGAGCACAAGTCTTATGAGGAGCGGCTGAGGGAGCTGGGATTGTTTAGTCTGGAGAAGAGGAGGCTCAGAGGAGACCTTATAGCACTCTACCACTTCCTGAAGGGGGGTTGTGGTGAGGAGGGGGTAGGCCTCTTCTCCCTGATAAGTAATGACAGGACGAGAGGGAATGGCCACAAGTTGCGCCAGGGAAGATTTAGATTAGACCTCAGGAAGCATTTCTTTTCTGAAAGAGTGGTCAGGCACTGGAATGGCCTGCCTAGGGAGGTGGTTGAGGCACCATCCCTAGCGCTGTTCAAGAAGCGTTTAGATGAGGTGCTTAAGGACTTAATTTAGTAGTTGGGTAGAGATAGTGATAGGAGGATGGTTGGACTAGATGATCTTATAGGTCCTTTCCAACCTTATGAACTTATGAACTTATGAACTTATGAACAAAAATGTATTTATTGCAAATGAAATCAACACTTCTGTAGGAGGAAACAAACTTCTCTAATGCCCTAGTGGTGATCTAATCTCATCAAAAACTAAGATGCAATATCAGGCTTTTGTTAACCGACAGGAAAGATCATCATTAGTTAAGATGTGATCCTTCTAATAATGCATCCTCATTTCTTAACATTGACTGCTTCTATGTTCTTCGAAATTTTTCTATGTACAAATACTTCTCTCCTTCCATGACAAAGAAATAAATAAGGGAAATTTAATTACTTAGACACATATTATGCCAACACTTCATATTCTCTTTTACTCCAGTAACAGCCGAGAATCTGACCCGTAGTCTTGCCTTTTCCCTATTATCAACCACAGGGGATGTCTTACCTGCACTCAAGCAAAACAGAAGTCCATGGTCGACTCAAATCCACAAACTGTGTAGTGGACAATCGCATGGTTGTGAAGATCACTGATTTTGGCTGTAATTCAATTCTGCCTCAAAGGAAAGGTAAAAACAATACCCTGTTAGACTGTCCTTCATGCTTTCCAACCCAGTGGAATTTTTTTATATTCATAGTACAGTAGGGCCTAATTACATCTTGTACACAGTACAAGACATACAGTACAACTTTGTTCCATGTAGCAGCCATCATATATTATATATGAAAACTCTCATAAATAACACAAAAATATAAGGAGGTGGGAAAAGAAATTAAGCAGTGTTGGTGAGAAGGAAATGGAAGATAAATTTTTAAATTGTATTTGGAAAAACAAGGGGACTTCCCTTGTGACTGAGATGCAATAAATATTTTCAGGATCTAAAGGCTTCCTGAGATGCAAATATCTCCAATAGGGCTTCATGCAAAAAGCTCCCATAAGCAGTAATGGTGGACTTATGTGAAGGAAGAAAAAGAAGTTTAGCACAACTGGGTGCTTGTCTTGTCACTGATTGGGATACGTGTTATCACAGTACTGTCTAATTTAATTTAAACACTTGTGACTCTGATCATCCTTAAAAATTAGTAATGATGTGTAATGATAACAGTGTTTGTCATTCCTTTGGTAGGAATCTAACAATATCTGTTCAGTGAGCTCAGGTTAGTTTTCACAAACATTTTCTATTTCATCTAATAATCACAGGACAATTCTGTAGAACAGAGCATTCCTTTCTACACATCTTCCCCTTTTTACTTGATCTTGAGTGCTAAGACAAGATCTTCTGAATCTGTTTAGTGGAGTTTGGAGTTTAATAAGACTATGCCATAACTGGTGTATATTATCTGAGAAGAACCTGTGGTTGCAAATGGATTGAGAGAAAAAATTTACATTGGGACACAAACCTACTCAAGAGTAGCAATAAGAACATAAGAAAAGTAAGAAAGGTGCTCTGAATGAAGATGTCCAGTTAATTCATAATTTTGCACAAGATGCACTGAAATTATATTATGATTGGATTTTAATGAATTTATCTTCTTATGCTACTCTTAAGTGCTTGGACAATCAGCCTCAAAATTTCTGTCTTCTAGTCTTCTTTCCTTGAAGAAAACTTGTTGCTTGACAAGATATCTACAGATTCATTGTGGCTGGATGTTGCAGCCTGATATCATGACACTGTTTTCAGGGTCACTATCTGTCTGTTATGATACATCATCAGCATGTCATATAAAACTGTCATACCATGGCAGTATTCTAGTTTTGAGGTACAACGGAGCTGGGTGACCTAGAAGTACAGAATAATAATTTCTGTAGAAAGAAAGTAGTTACGCACAGGTAGTATTTATGACAAGCAAAAAGCATTTGGAGATTACTTCTATAGAGTCACGATACCAAGGCTACCAGGAAATATTACAGCCTTCTCATATGACATCTTGAATAACACACTCCATGGATCTGGTTTGAGAATTTATGCTTCTGTGTGGGTTTTTTTTTTTTTTTTTTTCCCATAGCACTGGCATTCCTTCATCTTATACAGGTGCATGGGCTATTTCTAAGAAGTCCATGTGAGGTAGATAAGAGAAGCAAGTTCATTGCCAACAAATGTAACTTTTCTGGAGGTCTGAAACATCAGTGAAAAATGGTATTGTTATCAAATCCCGTGCAATTCATCATAGGTTTATAGAACCTTGATACCAGCTTCTCCAAATAATTACTAAAAGAGGAAATAAACAGTACCAGTGAGCTCAATGTTTGGTAGGAAAAGAATAAATGGAAAATGGCAAATGGATGCTTTTGGGAAGGATTACCTTTTTCAATTACTTTTCTCCTGCACCCATTTACCTTTCTTCCCACTGTCATCTGGATCTTCAGACCTGTGGACAGCTCCTGAGCATCTCCGTCATGCTGACGTATCTCAGAAGGGTGATGTGTACAGCTATGGGATTATTGCCCAAGAAATCATCCTACGCAGAGAGACCTTCTACACCAGACACTGCCAAGACACCAAAGGTAAATCCACAATTTTCTCCTCCACTGCAACATTCTATGATACTGTAGCTATAAGTAGCACATCTATAGGTTTTTGTGATAAGTGCTGTCTCTGGTAGATGCTTGAACTGGTGCTTCTTTCACTGTGTGATCAACAAAGAGCATGTTTGAAGGATATCATTGTGAAGACAATCTTCCTGTGAATTAGGTTTTTATTGAGTTTTCTTGCCCTTTCTCCTCTCCATCCCACCTCTTCCACAATGTTATAGAAGTTAAACTTATACAGAAGTTGTCTAGACTTACTGTGACATTTAAGGCTACAAAGAGTTGTGCACAACGTATAGTAGTCCACTCATAGTAGGCATCACAAATCAGCAGTGTCAAAAGAGAACAACAAAAACTCATCAGCATGACATGAGAACAACTGACATTTAAAAGTTGGCAATCCAGACTTTGTTCCAGTCTGTCAAATTAACTTTAGTAGTTTATCTTCTGTCAGAATAAGAATCTCCTCACACAGTGCATCTATTAAACCCTATTTTGTACACTTTGTGACATTGTTTTCAAATGGATCGCAGCACAGACAATACCAGTGCCCAGAAACCCATACACTATTTTATGTTACTATGTTGTAACCACCACAAAGGCATTCAGGTTTGAGATTTTCCTAGTGACAGTTACCAACAACAAGTTAAACCTTGCCCTTAACTCTGAATCATTCTGAAAGATCTGTCTTGCATTTGCTAAGACATGTAGAGCAACAGCTGTCCAGCCTATCAGCTCCTTTCCTGAGTAACATTTGAGAATAACATCTAGGCCATGCTCATCATCTTACATTGTTGCAAATTTGTGCTCTTATTTAAGGAAATTCAGTATTTCACATCATCAACTCTCTAATATATAAGTGGGTGTAGGAGAGATCAGAAATACCTGTTCTCCTTTGACAAAATTATTCATGTCCTTGCGCTGTGTGAGAGATGGTCCCCCGAACTGCATGCAAAGAAGACTGGGTAGAGAAATTAAAAGTCCTTCCTTTCCTTTTCTTGTTTTCCATTGACTAAGGAGATTGGATTCTCCTAGAACCTTTTTCTTCTAACCATTATTGGGTGTTATGAGGTAGATATTGATCTAATAGCTACTTTATTATTTGCAATTTTTGATTCTGCAGCTTCAGTAACTATATTCAGCCTGGTTTCAGCAGTTCATCAGATTTAATGTAATGGAAAGGAGTGAGTTATTATATTTTGTTGAAGTGGCTCATCATTAATACATCAGGATTCATTCATAAGGCAAGACAAGGCAGCAAGAGAGTACACCATACTTACTCAAATGTCTTCACATTTTGTTTGTGTGATCATCTAGTTTTGGGAAAGAGTAGTTCAGATCAGGCGTGATCATTAATTTGCAAATATCTAAGTTAAAAAGAAGGAAAAGAATGCAAAATTAGTCAATGGTAATGGGCAAGGAAATGTCCCTGATGCATGTTACATTCATTTAAGTGTCCTGTGAAAGTCTTTCAGTAGCTAGACAATCAGAAATTAAGTTCTGCAAGCTAAAAGATATGATATGGACTGATATAACTGCTTCTCCAGGTCTTTGCTGGCAGCAGCAAGGACTATGATTTAAGCCTGTACCTAGCATCCACCCACAATTGGGAAAATTAAGCTAAATTTTCAAGTACTCAGAGAAATAATTATTTCAAAATGCAAGCAAATATTGACCAACTTATTGTACAATAAAGTTATTACTGAGTGAAAAGAGATCCCACAAAGAGAATGGGCATGCAGAACTGTATTTCTAATCTATAGATGTATCTGGTTCACAGTCCTTCACTGACTTCTTTGTGAGACAGCTGTTAGACCAGCTGCTGCTCCACTCTTCTGCAGAAACACCTCATTCACTCTTATGACTGAAATCCTGTCATGAGTGAACACACAACTCACGCTCCTTGCTCCACTACTTCTTGCCACTGGCTAATTGCAGTGTGCTAATAATTGGTTTTGCTTCCTCTTTCAGATGTATATGCAGCTTGGCAATCTATTGCATTCCTCTTGCATTCATGAGACTTACCCATGTTCTACTGTCTCTTCGCTCACAGAATCTGGGCTTTTCTGTGTGACCCTTAAAGTTTCCTACTTCTTCTCTAGTCTGTAACTTCTGCACCATAAGCTACTGCATTTTTTTTAGGGTGATGACTCACACTGGGCATGCTTAGGCATCCCTAGCTACTCTATACATGTATGAACCACCACGATGGCAAATCTTCCTCATCTCATTATATGCATCCTTTGGCAAAATTGTCTCCCAAATATAATCAAGCATCATTAATAAATATGTTTCACACTTGCAATTTCTCTCTCTTCCTTACAGGTCAAAAAGATCTTCTCTTTTGATACTCCCTCCCTCTGAAGCTCTTGAGAGAACTTTTTTTTTTTCCCTTTATCTCTTTAAATTGTTCTGCAAATGCTGTCTGTATTCTGATGTATTCAGATTTCAGATAACTTTCGTAGTATGGATTTCATGAATATGAGTGCAAATGAGCTAACAAATCCAATGTTTTTAAACCATACGTGTTAATAGCTTAGGTTTCAGGAAGTTGAGCATCTGGAGGATGCTTTGAAGTGATCTTGTGAGAATTGTAGGTCTGCATGCTTTTGATCTTTTTGTAATATTCTAGTGGGCTTCTCACGTGGTTTTTTACTATAGCTGTACTGCTGAGAGGCACACTAATAATACCTAATATTCATTTGGGAGGATGCCACAAACATGTCTACATGAACAATAAATACTTGAGTGCATTCCTATTCATTTTGTTTTCAGGGGCATTCAAGCCAGCTTGTTATGATCTTACACCTTATTTTTAGAAAAACTCCAGAGTTGAAATTAACATCAAAGAGAAGGGAACCACCTTCAATCTTCTGTTTGAACAGTAACTTGCAACACATTATAGAATGCTATCCACACGAAATTTTCTTCCTATGCTTTTTTTTTTTCCTTTTAATTAAACTTTTCATCTTTTTATTTTTATTTTTTTAGAGAAACTTTACAGAGTGGAGAATGACAAAGGAGTGAAGCCTTTCCGACCAGACCTATCCTTAGAATCAGTGGGAGAAAGAGAGATGGAAGTAAGCTAATCATTAACAAATTCTCTTTCTATGTGAAGGGTAGAATTCCTGCCCAAACTAGTGTTCATGATCACAAGAAGTTGAAAGCTATGCACATTGTATGCCAAATGCCCTAACCTCATGGGAAGAAACAGTATTCTGTAGCTGTTACTAGTGAAATGAAACAAAACTAATGAATATTTTTCTTCCTTCTTTAGTGTATTCTGTGCAGCAACACTTCAGTTTTTTTTCTAGTGATGGTTTAAAAACTAAAATGTGTCAAAAGTAGATCTCTCATGAACTTTTCATAAATTTGGATATCTTAAAAAAAGGCAAATGTATCAAACAATGCTCCCCTGTCTCTCCTGAATTCACAACTAACTATACTCAGTTTGTCTGAGTCAAAGGAGGTCTTACAGTAAAAATGGAACAAGTACTTACTTCGTTTAGTATAGTCTTAGGGCTGAGAACAGATAGCTATACCATAAGGAGAGTGTTATACTGATATATGAACAATTATGTATCATCATGTAGTGAGGGTTGTATATTTGTGTGTGGGAAAGCAGCAGTCTGACCTGCATAGGAAAGGATCTGGGATGGATCAGTTTTCTGATCCAGTGTACGATGTACTCACAAAGAGACTGTGTTGCAATAGTTCAGGGAAGGACTATCATTATCTTTTGAAAGTACTATCAAGTAGTAGTATTGCTTACTTATCTTTGTATTACCGTGGTGGTTCTTTTGAAATCTGGTATTATTCCAGGGTGCTAAACTGATATATAAACTTTACATAATGCATGAGAATCATGAGGGATGATATCTCAGGGGAACTGGTGGCAGTACAACACATTTCACAGAGGATTCATCTCACCTATCTTCAGACATCTACAAGCTGTATATCTCATTGTGACCTAGCCACCATAGGTCCCTTTTACATCTGATAAGAGAATACTCATCCATATGACTATTTGGAACTATTTCATATTTTTAAATCAAGATGCCTTTCTCTCTACTGATTGCAAATGTTACTCAGGGCAGCTATGCCAGACACAGGTATTTAACTTTTAAACAAAACTACAAGTGGGATTTGCCTCAGGTAGCTTTAGGCATCTGCAGTGCACATATCTGTATTTGAACTACTTACTCCATAGTCACTGGAAAAAAGATACTGACACTTCCATGGTGCTACTCTTCTGATCTCTTCTGGATGGCTTTAAGATGGGATAAAAGATAGCTCAAATCTACCTCTTTCCATTTATGATATAGCTCTGAAGACTTATTGCTTGTGAGCAGATGTCTGTATTGCAGACATCAGCATATTCAGCTGATGAACCCCACTATTTCTGGCTGAGTCGCCAGTTTCAGAAAATTCCCAAACTCAGAGTACTGGAAATATAATTATCACAGCATTTATTTCCATGTCAGTAACTATACCTGGCACCATACTCACCTTTCATTTACGTATTGCAAATTCAACTTCAGATCATGTCACTAGCCGCCACAGAGTTAAGTTTCAGATGCCTGTAATGCATGTCCCAACCACAGATTCATAGCGGTTAGTCACACATTTCAATATGTTGCTTATCAAGAGTAACTGGAAATTCCCTGATGAACAAGTACTATTTAGCTCCATTATCTTTCTATACCCACCACTCAGTTGGACTTTCCTTAAATTTTCATTTGAAGGTATATACACTAGTGAAGAGCTGTTGGGAAGAAGATCCAGAGAAAAGACCTGACTTTAAGAAAATTGAGAATATTCTGGCTAAAATATTCAGGTGAGCATCTGGGGCTCAATTTTTCAAGTTGCTCCAAACTCCTCCTGAGTGCTATAAAGCTTGTATTTTTAAGTATGTAAGCTGATGTTAACATGTTCCAATTACTGTCATCACTTTGATTTATTCTTTGCCAAAAAAAGTAGGTGAGCATATATATATGTGTATGTACACATGTGAACGTGTGCAGCTATGCATGTATTAGCTGAGTGAGGGTGAGATGATCAGCATGCCTCAAATTGGCACATTGTGAAAGTAGCAAGCTGGATAATTAAAGATTCAAGCCAGTCAAATAATTTACCTCCTGTTTCTAGTCAGGAGTTGGATAGTGAGTCACATTGTCTAAGTTTTGGGAAATAAAGGCACATAAATGTTTGGAGGATAATTTGAAAGTTTGAATGAGCTGAGTTGTGCCATAAATGACCATTCAGATGGTCCCACATTGAGCTGACTAGAAGTGTTCTGTTGTACCTCAACAGAGGAGTTAAATTATGGGGTTTTGTAGGTATAAAGTTGCAGGATAATAAAAGCCATAACTGAATAAAACCTACAAGGTCATAAAGACCTTTCACCTGGCTACTGCTACATTGTTCCTAGAGTTTAATCTGAATTAGTTAGATACCCAGTCAGCTTTTAATCACTCTCTTTGGAAACTGCTTCCTAGTTTTTAAAATTCTCATCATCTAACACAAACTCACATTATTTTACACTTTACATGGGCAGAAGGAAAACTACACTACGCAAAACCAAATGTATCAGTTGAGCAAATCATGCTCATTTCCTAAGCCTCCATCCTACAAGAGGACGGAGGTTGCCTCTTGCCACATGCAGGAAGGTGTTCTTCTCATGAGGGGTCTCAGTGCATCTGTGACAGGAAAACTCATCTAAAGTAAGAGTGGCTCTAAAGTCTTACTAGAAAAAACAATGATCTGATATTTCCAGTCAGTCTGGCCCCATCTACTTTCAAACTACTATCACAGATGGGTTATGAGTGGCCCATGTTACTGTGCTTCTGCTTCTACATTACGCTTCTGACTGGAATCTACTGAATCTTGTGACCAAAATATTGGACTAATTATTCTGTTGAATTGTTCTGACTTCTGCAGAGGTAGTCCCAAATTTGTCTTAGTCTTTCTGGCTAAAATCCCCATTTAAATGTGACATGCAGTTTTCTATCCATCTTCTTTAGCTTCCTCTTTGGATTTGAGTTTGTGCAAATGAATGCTTAAGGATTATCCAAGGTAACCTGGACTTGGTATTATTAGCAGGGCTATGAGTCGAAGGTGCTATAAGAATTAGCAGCTCTGAGTGACTAGTGTGGGCCACAGACTTTTAATTCATTAACGTAAGTCCTCCAAGCAACAAGAAACCATGCATTTTAAGCACTTTCATGCTAACCATACAGAAGTTAAATGCCGGAGAAGTTTTGTTGTCTCCCTCAATAATATACTTCCATCAGACTTTCTTTTTGGCTCCTGCTCATTTCTATTATTCCCAGTAACTACCATGGCCAGACCAATGAAAGCTACATGGATACCCTGATCCGACGTCTACAGCTGTATTCCCGGAATCTGGAGCACCTGGTGGAGGAGAGGACAGAGCTATACAAAGCAGAACGAGACAGAGCAGACAGGCTTAATTTCATGTTACTTCCAAGGTTAGTATTGAGCAGCAGGAATTTTCCTGACATTTTATTCATATATATCAATCACCTGATTCTTGAAGAGTGAAGGGTGGGATTAATAGTAACCTCATATTAATTCAGTTTATAGAGTGAATTGCTACTTCCTTTGTTCTAATTCTCCCCTCCTTACAGACAATATGTCAGATTTAAGAAGTGTCATCACCTCTCTATCTCTGTATGGTTCATTTGAGGACAATGGGTAGCAGGCAAGAAAAATGTGTTTTTTTTAAAACAGATAAAATCATAGACCTTCTATAGACTTTCCATCCTGGTCTGATTTCCAATGAAGACCACTTCCATACTACGTTAATCCCCTGCCTAGGGCTCTGATTAAGTTCAGGATTTAAATGTAATGTTAGAGTAAAAAAGATTTACTGAACTGCTGCCTTAATTATGAAATATAATGTAAGCTCAAATAAACTATATCTCATATATAGTTACAGTATGATGATTTAAGCCAAGGAAGAAAAAAAATTCAGTTGGGAAGCCAATGCAAAGTATCTTTAGTCATCCATAAAACGTATTTGCCTGAAAAATGGTGGAATTGTATCGAGGCCATTGTTACTCACTTCTTGTTAAGGCTGTTAGTATCAGATACGTCTTGCTAACATTTATATTGCAACTGACAAGCACCTTCAAGCTTGTGCACACTGCCCTAACTCAGAAAATTACATGCCCTACTTGAACGTTACTGACACTGAAAAAGAATTTTTTTAAATGAAGATTAACTGTATCAGTCCTTCTCATTTTATCAGTGTATCGATCTGTTCTGCAGCTTGGCAGCATTTTGAATTAATGAAAGCTTTCAATTTCACATAATCATTGTAAATTCTAATTGACAGACAGGTGAACCAGTCTGCCCAAGCAGCTGTATTCTTTTTAGTAGGAAGGTATACAGAAAACATGCAAATGTGCAAAGTGACATTGTGTTTAATGCTCAAAGCTATCAAGTGCTCAACAAATAGCCCAGAAAGAAGATAGGAAAACTGTGTCTTCTCACCAGAGGTATGCAAAATTTTGTGCAATGAAGGCTGGTTACTCTCTCCATTTTCCTCAGACACTTGTAGGATCCTAATGCTTCATGAAGACTTAATTTTTTCTCCTTGTCAGTATGGAGTCAACTATCCTGCAAATTCAGAAGCAGGTAGTCTGGTGTGACTGTCAGGTGTGACGGCAACCTCATTTAAATCTTTTTTTAATACCAATACAAAAATGAAGTATTATGATATTATCCCATTCCAAGACACTCTGAAGTCCTTTGAGCAAAAGGTCAGGGATGCTTACAAGGACATGGAGAGCGACTTATTTCTCACAAATTTCCTTCCCTCTAATCTGATCTTACTAGGCAGGAAAGAAGAATGTATCACTGAGGTCTCTGTTCTCTGATGAAGTTTCACACCAAAGCAGTACTTGGACCCCTTATCTTCCTCAACCTCTATGCAGGGGATTTTGCAAGACTATAGTGCATTAACTGATGCTAGTACATGCTGAGGTCCCTGGCTGAAAGGCATTACAGACATCTGAAATGCTATTACAATGGCAGTTTTCAGCAAACTATTTGATGTCTCCTACTCAGAAAGCAATGATGTTGTTGAATTGTGTGAGAAAATTCCCTTAATGTTAAACACTGTGTTCTGTCTTCCTGCCTTCTCTATTTCCACAGGCCAGTAGTAAAATCTTTGAAGGAGACTGGCCTGGTAGAGCCAGAGCTATTTGAAGAAGTCACTATCTACTTCAGTGACATTGTTGGCTTCACCACACTCTGCAAATACAGCACCCCTATGGAGGTAGTAGATATGCTGAATGACATCTACAAGAACTTTGATCACATTCTGGACCATCATGATGTTTACAAGGTGATTAGCGCCTCGCTTTTGCTCAGTTAACAACCAAGCAACACAGAAATCTAACAGGCCAAGATTACCTCATTTCAGTATGTTTGCGTGTTGACTTTATATACCAGGGGGTCACAGATTCCTTAAGTGAAATACCATGTACTGCCATAAATGCTCATATACAGAAAGGTGTTAGCTACCTTAAACTAAACCATCCTGCTGACTAGGGATCAGGTTTAATTGTGAGCAAGGGGATACGAAAAAACATTTCTGCTTTCAACAGAATATGTTCTTTGCATATCGTAATTTCTAATTGTGTTTCTGCAGGTAGAAACCATTGGTGATGCTTACATGGTGGTGAGTGGTTTACCAAAGAGGAATGGCAACCGACATGCAGTAGACATTTCCATGATGGCTCTGGACATCCTCAGCTTCATAGGGTCCTTTGAGCTGCGACACCTGCCTGGTCTGCCTGTTTGGATTCGCATTGGAATTCACTCTGGTACACAGTGGTGCTACATCCACAGTGACAATGCAGTTGCTTTGTATTTGAACTTAACAGAATAGATATCTATGGAAGATATGGGTGGACATCATACAACTGTTTTCCCCATGAAGAATCAGGTTGAAAACACTGTTCCTGGGGAAAGGTTAACAGAAGTAAATAAGCCACTTGTTTGCTCCTGTCTAGTGAAATAGCCCAAATCTATTCAGTATGATCAATTATTGATTGATCAATAATCAATCACAGATTATTCCTACCTGACCAAGGCAGAAATCAGCCACAGCCAAATATGCTTGTCTGGCCACAGAATACATGCCTTTGTCTGAGGCTTTAGGAGACAGAAGTTTTAATTACACCTATGTGGGAATTTGTGCTTCAATTAATCCAGAAAAATATTTCTTCTCTAAGACAAACTGCTCAACAGTCTCAAAGACTTTGGGAAAGCATCTTTCATTTTTGCTTGTTTCATCAGTTATCTAAACAGCTGCCAACGGAGGAACATGACAGTGAAAGCAACTGGGCACTGGGATGCCCTTTACGGCAACAATATGAAACCCCTCTATAATTAAGCTCATTATTTCTTTTGCTCCCAAAACTGACAGTAACAGAATTTTCTCCTGCTCAGAGATTATGTTTAAATGCAATTAATACTGTGCACTTCGTCCCATTTTGATTCTGCAAGATGAGCAGAGCTAGGCCTGGTTTGGACAGAAATGGGAGATGTCCAGATAGGTTAGTGGTAGAGAACAATGCCACTGGTGAGGAACACATTGCTCCAGTAGGTACTGCAGTGTTCTGCAATAGGGAGAGACACCTTTCAAGCTAGTAAGTCTCTTGACCAACCTTGTTTTCATTCTATGAATCCCATTTCTAGGTCCATGTGCAGCTGGTGTGGTAGGAATAAAGATGCCTCGTTACTGTTTGTTTGGAGATACGGTGAACACAGCTTCACGGATGGAATCCACAGGCTTGCGTAAGGATTTAAGTTTATCTGTCCATATAACAGGACCAAAGACTATTGGTTAGTTTGTGAACAAAGTATCTGTTTTCAGCCAAGAACAATTTGTTATCAGCTTGCAAATGTTTTAAAGATGAAGAAGTCCTGTTCTAATTACCAATTGCTTTGCTGTCCTGATGGGCAATGAAGAATTGTTCCTTGTTCCTGCTCCAGTGCTGGTAATAGGGAGTTTGTAGGCTGGATTTTGCTGGCTGAGTTTCTCTGGCAGATGTGCTACTGATGTTTTCGGATTTCATTTTACTGTATGAATGCTGGATTTTGGTTCAACCTAGAACTGCATTACAGCTTTGTTGTGTAAATATGTTGACTGTATATTTTAAGTTGAAGCAGTTGCTTCTTCAACTACACCATTAGGGGCCTGTGCCAAGAGACAATTTATCTTCCTTCTGCCCAGTGTCTTCATATGAATATTCTCTTTGTAGGATTCTTCCATAATATTATTTTCCTTTTTGGCATATAAGCACTACAGATTCATTCTCAGACTGAGCTTTCACTGTCTATATTTTAGCTTTAAGGATTCATGTAAGTGGTTCCACAGTTGCCATCCTGAAAAGAACAGACTGCAGATTCCAATATGAAATGAGAGGAGAAACATACCTGAAGGTAACCTTTGCCATGCACGTGCACAGAGAAGAGGAACAGTATAAAAGAATGACATAGCTTAGAGTACTCTGCAGCTTAATTAACAGCTAGGGAACAAGTGTTAACAGATCAGTCTGTAGCATAAGCTTTAGTTGTTGAAGACACTTCTATAACAATGATGCAGGCAATGAAAAGCTGCCCAAGAAAAAATTAAGGTTGCATAAAGATGTAGAGAATAAACAAAATATGTAACTGAAAGTTATAGAGTAATAGTAATGGTGAATTGCGCTGATGAAAGAGAAGCTGAATCTATTATTAATTTGCTCTTGCTCTGATATCTGTCTACCTGTGTATCTATTCATTTCAGTCTACGTAACTTAGCAGATGTTTGTACTTGGGAAATGATAGCAAGTAGCACAGTTCATCTCTCCCATGGCTTTAGGTCATAGAACAAGTGAATGTGCAGTTGCATCTCATACACTGTTTTTCTTTCCACATCCTATTTTTAATCCTTTGCTGTGAACAAAGGCAAACACAGCAATGTGCAATACTGAGTTACTGAAGTAAATGAACTACAGGAAATTGCTGACTAATCCCTAAATTGTGCTTTCTCTTCTTTGTCATGCCTATTTAGGGCAGAGGAACTGAGATTACCTACTGGTTAACGGGTACTGAAGACAAGGAATATAATCTCCCAACACCTCCTTCAGTGTAAGCTGAGCTGGCTTTTGTTGTTGTTGTTGTTTGTTTGTTTGTTTTTATATGTGAAAAGGAAAGAGAAATTCACAGTCTTTGAACTTTAGACATAAATGTTCTTCTTTGGAGCTTGTGGATATAAGCATGTAAATATTCATGACCGTATTAGGTCTGGGACTATGCATGTGCTGCAGGTTGTTTGTGTGCTAAATGGGTTCATTCAAAGGATAATAAGACATACAGGGCAACTTGCTGATGTGATAAATACAGGAGATGGACATAAAAATTAAAAATATTAATATTCCATACCATATAACAACATTTGTTTTGTAAACATATGTATACAAGTGATTCTCAATGCAATTACTCACCAATTGCTGACTGTCACCCTGAGCAGTGACTTCCCTCCTGGCGTACTTCCCACAGTTTGATAGTTTTCACATGACGCTGTATAGTATGGGATATCCCTTTGGTCACTTTAGAGCAGCTGTCCTGGTTCTGTTCCCTCCCAGATTCTTGTGCCATCTCAGTCCCCTTGCTGGCAGGGCAGTACAAGAAGCTGAAAAACTGAAATGTCCTTGGTTCTGTATGGTGCAACAACAAAAATGTCACTGTTATCAATATTATTTTTCTCCCAGAGCCAAAACACGGCATCAAATCAGACACAATGAAGAAAATCAACTCTGTCCCAGTTGAAACTGGGACAGTTCCCCAAAACTTTAACCCTAACTGTACCTGTGTGCCACTTTGACTGGAAGACAGTTTAAATCATGTTTTCTTTTCCATGCAAATAACACTAATTTTATTCCAGCTAATGACACTTCTACAGATCTTCTCTGAGAAGATGATAATTAATCTGTATAGAAAAATTCAATGTAATTCCCAAATCAAAAACCTGGATCTAAAACCTTTATATCAGTAGTGTGTGAATGACAGCAATATAAATGTGGGGTAGAAATGTTCAAAAAACATTGGAGATCTAGGGATCACTACCAGCATGCCAGTCAGTGACCTTTTTTTCATTCTGTCACTTTCAGGGAGAATCAGCAGCAGTTAAAAGATGATGTAGCAGAGATGATAACCAAAATTCTTCAGAAAAGAGAAACTGAAGGGTTCAGGACCACAGAGATTAAACGGGTAGCAAGCTACAGAACAGGTACCCTGGAATACTTGCAGCTGGCCAGCACTGAGAATTCTGCTACACATCTTTAAGACTGGATGTCTAGCATGACTTAAAAAGCTACAGCAGCTCCCAGGAGTACTTCATATAAAGGCTGAAGGCTTATGCTCTCAGCTGGAGGAGAAAGAAAATACTTTTCAAGTCAACCTTTCTACCACTCAACCTGCTAGAAGTTCATCAAACCTCTCTTCACTGTCATGTCCAAATTGTCAGATGACTTCAGCAGGAGACATGCATTCAGGTTTGCGAGAAATGAGACCTGAGGATACCATATCTGTTCCGGTTTGTTTTTTAAAGGTGATAGCCTGCTCAATAATTCACTTCTGAAAATATTCACAGCATAGCCTTAATTTCTCATGATTTTCAAATGTCGTATTTAATTTGTAATTTTTATTTGAAGAAAGCTTTGCTGTAATATATTTGAAAACAACATTAAACATACTGTATAAGTCCTGGATATTTGCCTTTTTTTTTTCTTCAGTTTTCCCCTCTGTCTCCCACATTTTGTTTAGCCAAGTTGTCTTTCTTAAGGAGATAGCACTTCCGTTATTCACCCTGGGAACTCCAGAATCTGTATGGTTTCCAAAGCTTATCTGAGTGTCTTGATTCTGCAAAATCATACTGCATATCTTCATACCCTTTCATTTCTTCCACTTCTGTTTCTGCCTCCAAACCAGAAGTGCAACAGAAATGAAGAAAACAAACTTCTTTGTGTTTTTCAAACCTCTGGAAGTTTCAGTTCAACTTCTAGATGGAGTTTCACAACCAGGCAGAACTCACATTTTAGTGAGATGACTCACCCATGAACTGACATGTGGTATTTATTAATAATCAGATTTTAAAAGCAGCCAAAGAGCAGGGGGCACATACAGAAGAAAATCAGCATTCCTGTGAAGAAATAACAACTAATGAGTAGAATTTTTTTCAAATGCTTTTGCGCATTGGCAGCTTTCAATGCAGAGCTACTTCTTTCAGCAGCTGTCAAACACTACTCAGTATTCAAACTGTAAGCTCTGGTATAAAATTTGTCCCCAGACCATTCTTCTGTGGTTTCAAACAGCAATTTTGACCAAGTAAATGATCTTAAAAGGGTCAAAAAGAGCAAGACAGTTGCCTAGTTTTGTCACTGTCAACCTCAATTTTCTTTTTGCAAACTCACAACAAAAAAAAAACCCACCCCAAAAATAAAACTCAACAGAACGACCAAATTGTAAATACATGAGTTATAAAATTAAATCCGGTTATGCTGTAGGCTTATAATATTGCTTGATGAATGTAAAGTTCTCTAGACAGGAATACATTATAGGCAGAAATAGCGGACAGCCTGTAACCAACAGCTACTGGTTTCAGATTTTATATTTGCAGTCTTAAACTTGGGCTGACACTAAGAATATACCACCACTTTTCCTGTTTGTCTCCTAATGGAACAGCTCATTGGGATGAGGACAGAAAAAAATGAATGGTATTCTAAAACTGGTATGTATTGAAAATAATATCAATACAGTAGAAAAACATAAAACCAGTATGCCTGTTATTTCCTGGCCCAGGATGCCTATCAAGAAGCTTCATCTCTATGTCTACATTCCTTGGTGAGGCGATACTTGGCACCACGGGTCTATTCTGGTTGCTGTATCTGACACGCTCAGCAATTGCAGCTATACTGCAATGACAAGTGTTGGTCTTCTCTAGCATGAAGAAGTCCACTCATACTTCCTAAAGTGGAGTTGTTCTCTTTGAAGTGACTTAAGAATGTTTTTAAAGAGCAGCTATAGGGGTTCCATCTGTGATGCTCCTGCAATACGAATTATTCAACAAATATCTGCTGACACTGGGATAGTTCATTTAGACAGTGTTTAGTTTTCAGTTGCCTTTCTCTTTTCTGCCGTCTTCAGATCATAAATGTCATGTCACCTTCTCTGAAAATAAATAGCAATTTTAACAATTAAATGATGGAGCTATCTGGCATGTTTGTTTTCTGCGTGGTTCTGTTCCGGTACATTTCTGTCACCCATACATCACAACTACTCTTTTTAAAACTTTTCACCTGCTTTCTGGTTTTAATCTGTCTTAGATTCAATCGCTTATCATTGCATTTTGTTATTAAATGTTGGATTCAAGAGCCTTCTGCTATCAGAAATCTGTCACCAAACCATAGAATGGTTGATTTGGAAGAGACCTCAATGCCCATCTAGTCCCACCCTGTGCCATGGGCAGGGCTGCCACCCAGCAGCTCAGGCTGCTCAGGGCCCCCATCCAAGCTGGCCTTGGACCTCCAGGGATGGGGTACGCACAGGGAATGGCCAGAGCTGTAAACCCTAAGGAAAGTACTTCCTCTTGTTCTTTTCCTGCAGGGAAATGTGCAGTGGCTTGCCTTAACAGGGCTGAAAGATGCCTTTCATCTTTGTAAAACGTGGTTTGACAAGACACGATGTCACTTCTATTGCTTTACCAGAATCTTCCAAGGCAAACCGTGGAGACCAGTCAGCCTTGGGGGCGAGTAGGGTCAAGCCTGGGGCAGCCCCACCACAGTGGGCTGGTCAGCGCAGAGAGAAACTGCGAGCTCTAGGCTCGGCTCTGGGGGTTCTGAAACACTTGTGCCCTAAAACAAATCCAGGTCTACAGCCCGACACGTTCCACCATCCCTTCCAGCGGGCTGCGGGACAGCCGGCCCTAGACGGCAGCTTAGGGGCCGCGCCATCGCGGCGGCTGGACGAGGGGTGCGCAACGGCCCCGCGACCACCACGAGGAGTCTTGGGGCGGGCAAAGCGGGGTGACGAGCAATCCCCGCTCCTCGCTTGAGGAGAGGGTGGCGAGTCCGGGGACATCCCTTGTCCCGGTGGGGCCACCCCCAGCAAGGGGGCGCCGGGGCGGGCGCCGGAGGAGGCGGGAGCAGCGGCGAGACCTGCCCTGAGAGAGGGAACTTCTTAAAGTCCTGCCGCCTCCTGGTGCCCAGAGGAGCCGCGGGGGAGCGAGCAGCATGGCCCGGCTCGGCGGCGGCAGCCCGCTGTGCTGCTGCTGGGGGCTCGTTCTCGTGTGGGCGGTGGCGGGGGGTCGAGCAGGTGAGGCGAGCGGCTCTCCCGGGGCGTCGGCGGGGTCTCTCACCGGAGCCTTCGTGTCGGGGCGGGCGGGGTACTGCGGAGCTGCCCGGCGGCCGACGGAGCTGTCCCGGCCCAGCTACCGAGCGGGCGCTGCGCCTCGTGCCGGGTTAAGGGGCGCCCGTGACGCCGGGGGGGGTGCGCTGAAAGGGGTGAATGCTTTTGGCAGAGCGCGGTGAGGCGCTGGCACAGCTGCCCGCAGAAGCTGTGCTGCCCCATCCCTGGAGGTCCAAGGCCAGGTTGGATGGGGCCTTGGGCAGCCTGAGCTGCTGGGTGGCAGCCCTGCCCACGGCACGGGGGTGGGCTTTGAGCTCTGTTTCGACCTGAGCCATTCTATGGTTCTGTGAAGTCTTCTAGGAAGTTCCTGGCTCGCTTATTAATTGCGAGGGAAAATTCAGGCAACAATTGTTTTAACGTGCCTACGTTGTTACAAGCATCTCAATTCGTGGATGGTCCTATCTCATCTTGAGGCCCGCTTTTCAAACCTTGCTTGAACTTAACGTTGAACCTAATGAGGATCAACAGGGCCAAGCACAGTGTGTTGCATTTGGGCTGGGGTGATCCCAGATACACGTACAGACTGGGAGAACTCATGCAGAGAAGGAACTGGGGGTCCTGATGGCTGAAAAGTTGTGTGTGAGCCCACAGTGTGTGCTTGCAGCCTTGAAGGCCAACAGTATCCTGGGCTGCATCAGAGGAGGGGTGGCCAGAAGGGAGAGGGATGGGATTGTTCTCTTTCTGCTCTCTTTGTAAGGCCCCATCCGGAGTACTGCATCCAGGTCTGGGGCCTCAGCACAGGAAAGATGTTGGAGTGGGTCCAGGGGAGGTCACAGATATGCTCAGAGGGCTGAGCACCTCTCCTATGAAGAGAGGCTGAAGGAGCTGGGCTTGTTCAGCCTGGAAAAGGGAAGGCTGCGGGGAGGCTTCATTGCGACCTCCCAGTACTTAGAGGACCTTTTAAACAGGAGGGGGACTGACTTTTTACATGGGCAGATAGTGAAAGGACAAGGGAGAACACTTTTAAGCAGTAAGAAGGAAGAGGAGGAAATTCTTTACTCAGAGGGGGGTGAGGTGCTGGCACAGCTGCCCAGAGAGCTGTGAAGTGCCCCATCCCTGGAGGTCCAAGACCAGGTTGGATGGGGCCCTGGGCAGCCTGAGCTGCTGGATGGCAGCCCTGCCCATGGCACAGGGTGGGACTGGGTGGGCTTTAAGTTCTCTTCTGACCTAAGCTGTCCAATGATTCTATGAATTGGCAAAAACTTTTAGTACTGTACTAGGACTGAAGGAAGAATTAACCATGGAGCGTGCAGAAGGAAGTGAAAGGAAGTTTAGGGTATAAAGTAGTTCAAGCTAATACCTGACTGATTCCTCACATCATAATTTAAGTAGACAAATAGGAGACTATTAAGTAGCATATATAAGTGCCTTTGGGCTATTCAGCAGTGCAAACTTAGCTTTCAACATTGTGAATTTTCTGGTTTGTTTTTGCTTTGTTCATTAGTATTTTGAACTCTTTGAGGGTTCTTCATTGTGCAACTTGGAAAACGTTTCTGGAGACTATTGTCTGGTAAAAAATCACTGGCAATTAGGGACTTAGATTAATGAAGCTACTTGTGAAACAACTGCTTTTGTTTACTCTGTGGATGATGCATGCTGGGGACCTACAGTTGTTTTGGCAAGTATCACATTCACAAGCATCCTTGTGAACATGAAAACCATACAAAATTGGAACTGCTAAATCACAGTTCACAAATTTCAGTATTGCCCCTCTCTCTCTCCATTAAGCAGAAATCAGGGGATTAGGCTTCAAATACGATAGGCTTGTTGGAGGCAGTTTGAGAAATTACTTATAGTATGTGAGGAAATAGGATTAATTAAAGCTGATAGAATAGAAAGCACAAATAACATATTCAAGATGAACAAGAATGCATTTAGTTCTTTAACTGAAAATTACTGGCTTTCATGTTAAGTTCCTGTGTGGTTTAAGCTAATCTCTAAAGAAATCCTGAAGTACTTAATGTTTGCTTTGTAATGAATTCTGGTTGTAATTGTGGTATGAAATCTCTCTTGTACTTCACAGGTATATAACCTTTCTAAGCAGTTGGAAGGCTGGTTCTAAGATTTTGTTGGGAAAATAGGGCAAGTTTTATCAAATTACAAAATCAAACTGAAATATCAGATGCTTTTTAATATGGTTGACCTGATACATGGAATGATCAACTTACTGAAAATTAGTTGTAGGAGAGGCTGTACTAAAAAGGGGAGATGTGAAACTCTGCTTTATTTTAATGGCTCAATGCTGTGCAAATGGTTTTCAGTAAAACAGGAAAGGGAAAGTGTACAGGTGGAATCTAATAAGTATATCGTAAGACCTCCACCAAAAATAATTAATTAAATAAATGAATCTTCACCTTTCAAAAGCCAGAAATAAAAAAAAAAGAATGTAAAATGGAGATAAAAAAATCAATAGCTGAGGAATTCAGTGTTTTCCTATTGTTGGGACGTGCTTGCAGTTGTTCCCTCTGACTTTAGTTAGATGTGACCTGAAATGCATGAAATGGTTAAAAATATCCACAGTGGTCCTTAAGTTGCTTGTGGGTGTGCTTGTTGCTTAAACTAAGGACAAATATGAATGTTAACTCTGACCCTCAAACCTTGTAGCTGTTCCACTTGCAGGGAAGAGCGAATTCTGTTAATTTCTCAAGTCAGAAGTCTAGTAGGGTGTCCAGATGTATGTATGTTTTAAAAACAAAAGCACAGGAAAAAGCATCTGTTGGATTTTCTTCAAGAATTCTATTGCTGTTCTTAAGGTATGTCAGTCTGTAGTTTTAACTTCTTTAATAAATAGAAGAGATAGTTATTAAATAGTGCCTGTTAGATGTTTGGGCCATCTTGCTGGATTGTTCTTTTTTGTCCTTTTCTTTCACTACACGTTACTGCTAGGTACTATCACTTCCTAGCCACAGCTGAAGTATCTTTGTTTTCCATTTTCCAGAGTATAATCTTGGCAAAAGGCAGATACTTCACACGTGGTGAAGAAATTCCAGTTCTCTGCCAACTGTAGTCCTATTTCTGGATCTTTATTTGGCAAAAACATCAATATGTCTATAAGAACAGGCAGCTTCAGGAAAGGTTCTTCCCAGTCCCTGCTGCCTGCAGATAGGAGAAGGAGCATTTACTTATTTACATACTTGTTCTATCATTGCAGCTCTTCACTCTGTCCGCCGTCTTGCACAGCACTGGCAAGCTGTGGTAGAGCTGCATGTTGCTGATGCTACTCTGACAGTTCTGGCTCTGCTGACCTGACCTTTTCCTAGGGACACTGAGTCATTTGTTGCAGTAAATGGTATCTGCTTCTGCTTTTATCTTGGGTTAACCCTACTAAGCAGTATGGATATGAAGTTGCCATAAGTTGTAACAGTCATTTCTGCTCTTCTTACTGCCAGAAGGCAGTAAGTTGACATTAGTAAGTGTTCTTTCCTATACAGCGACTTCCATAATAAAAGGATGTTTTCTAGATTCATGAAGGTCTTGCACTTGATTCATATGTAAGGCGTTACCAACACAACTGCTGGGATAAGATATATTAAGGACTCTGCATCACCCTCCCAAAATAAAAATGCCAGCCTTACAGTAGGGAGAGGTTTGTGTTGTTACAGAATACATAAGGGATTGTTTGGCATTCTGTAGTGTGTTCTTAAATACCTGTATTCTGTTGATATGTTTCAGTTCTGGCTGTTTTTCTTGCTAAATGTAGTACTACTTATTTAGATGAATAAATTACAATTGTGACAGTGGGTGATAGGAAATGCTTCAATTACATGGCAGTATAAGCTTGTTTTAAGTGAACACAAATCTGTAAGTGAACACAAATCTATAATCCGCAATTTTAGATCCATCTTCAGCAACATAAAACCTTGTCTTATAAATTATAACAATTTCTGTATGATTATGTTTAAATATCTGTTCCTTGAAATAGGCATAACATTTTAATCTGAGAGTATTTTGACACATTAGACCAGGCCTGTTAGAATTATGGAAACTGATGTAAAAATGAATGAACTGACATCAGATACTCTGAGCTGTCAAAAAACCCCAAAAATTGGTAATGGGAAATGGTGTCTTCCAGATTTGTTGTAAAACTACTACTATGGCACACTACTCAGTGCTGTTCCCCTAAAGGCCTCTGAAACTTTATTGCATCCTGTAGCTTCATGCTTTCACTTCTATCCTCTTCCAGTCCTGGTTGTCTCCAGTTAAACTTCTTCGTTGAGAAGTTAAGGGCAGGGTGAACTCAAGGATAATTTAAAAGTTCGTTCTGACTTTTGAAACCAATTCTGAGTCTTCGTGCTCTGACAGGGAGTAAAATGAAGAAATGCAGCCTGCCATGTTAGGGTATGTGTGTCTGTCTCTGATCAGCCTTACTTAACCCAACCATTCCCTGTGCTTTTGTGAACTTTAGTTTTATGAATGCTCTTTGGCTGCCACTAGCTGGTGCTTCTTTTTGTACATTCTTCAGTCAGAGAGAATCTCGTGTTTACCCTTAAACTAAAGCAGTGATTAACTATCTTTTAGTAATACATGAGGTAAGGTGAAAATGGAAGACTGAGATTATGGCTGCTTGAAGAGGTATCCAAGGTCCATCATGTCTCAATCCTTTAAATAGCATCAGTACCTGGCAGATGAAAAGCATGTTTTTAAACATTGTGTGCCCAGTTCCTGAAATGATGTGATTTCTAAATAAGTCATGTTAAATCTCCTATTCATAGAATGGGAGGAGGGGAAAATTTTCTTTGCTACTAAAATGCTATTCTGGCTAACACTCCCTCATTTGCCTGGGGAATGTGTCTGGTACATCATGAAGACTGCCATCGTACCCAGTGATACAGATCTATAGCTGGAGGCCAGTAAGTGGCCATGTACCACAGTTCTAGTACCAGCTTCTAGGTACTAGGTTCAGTACTGTTCAGTGTCTTCATTAATGATCTGGATCATGGGACAGACTACCCTCAGCAAGTTTCCTGATGATACAAAACCAGAAAGGGTGACTGATAGACCAGAGGGATTTTCTTCATCCTTAGGGACCTCGGCAAGGTGTAGAAAAGATCTGACAAGAACCTCATGAGCTTCAACAAAAGGAAGTGCAAAGTCAGCTAATAGTGTCCTGGACTTGTGGTAAGTATTGCCATCAGGTTGAGGAATGTGATCCTTCCCTTCTTCTTAGCACTGGAGAGGCTGTACCTTGAGTACTGTGTCCAGATCTGGGTCTCCCAGTGCAAGAGAGACCTGGATGTACTGCAGAGAGTCCGGTGAAGGGCCATAAGATTACTGAAAGGACTGGAGCTCTTCTCCTGTGAGGAGAGGCTGTGAGAGCTGAGATGGTTCAGCCTGGAGAGGGCTGAACTCACTAATGTCTGTAAATATCTGAATTGAGGGTGCAAAGAAGATGAACCAGGCTCTTTTCAGTGGTGCACAGTGCCAGGACAGGAGGCAGTGAGCGTAAGCTGAGACTCTGAAGGTTCCCTCTGAACACCAGGATGAACTTCTCTTCTTTACAAGTGCCAAACCATTGGCACAGGTTGCCCAGAGAGGTAGCGGTGTCTTCCTTGGAGTCACTCAGGCAAGCATGTGGGCCTGGGCAGCTAACTCTGAGTCACCTTACTTAAGCAAGTGTATTGGACCAGGTGACTTCCAGAAGTCCTCTTCCAACATTTCTTAGTAAGAAATACCTTTTGCTCTTCTTGCTGAAATGCTGGGAATGACTCTGAATATTCAACAATCTAGTAAATTAGGTGAAAGAAGTCTTAAAGAAGCTGATTCACTGCTATTTCTGAAAGTGATTAGTTGGAGAAAGAATTTAGTTCTCGGAAACCCGTTTTGCTTTTCGTTCAGCTGCTTCATGGCTCTTCATAAAGATACCTTTCCTAATGATGAGTACTGAGTGAAATGGGTGCACTTAGTTTGAAGTCAGACGAGCTACTTAATCGCAAACACTTTACTGAAAGCTTTTGGAAGAGCATTTGGTATTGTGCTGGCACTATATTGCTTTTTTTTTTCTTTTTTCTTTTTTTAGTGGTTCCAGTATAGTATCATGCATATTATATATTTTGTGTAAAATTATCCGCAATTACTTCTGTCTGTTTTGCAGGCGTTGTGGGCATGATGCACAAAATGAATTGTTGTGAGGCACAGTAACCAAACTGCAATTTGTTGTTGTCAAGTGGGAGCAGTGGTCAGAAGAATAAAAACATCACCAGTTTTCCCTGTTGTTTTTATGAGCTGATGCCTCAAAATAGTTATAGAAACTCTGATTTTCCCACTCTGTCCCTCTGCCCCTCAATTCTTTCCACTTGTATTACTCTGATGTAACCAGGTCCCATCTCAGGGAAGGATGAACAATCAGAGGTTTTTCTGAAAGCTCATTACCTTGCTCTTCATTCTTCAGTTCAGTATAGGATTAAAACTCAAATTAATTAATGTTACCCAAACAAAATCCCTGGCAGAACTCTGGAGTAACCTGATGCCCTCCTTCTCCACCTATGAATACTATGAGAGACTTCTGAAAAGGTGGTAGACAAACCCATTCCTCTCTGTGGTTTAACAGCAGCTGCTTGGGACTCTGGAGACCTGGGTTGGTGTGTTGCAACTAGTTCTCTGATCCTCCTAGTGTTCTGTGAGAGTCAGCAATGTTGAAGTAAAATGATGGTCTTATAATACTTGTTTTTCAGATGTGTTGCATCACTAATTTCCTTTGTGTTTTTGTTTCCATTGCCTTCTTTCTTCTTGGCCACAGAAATGCGCTATGCAACTTTGTACTGGAATAAAGCTCAAAAAACGCTTCAGGTCAAGAATATACTGGACAGGAGTGGAGATGCTTATGGCTTCTACAACAACAGTGTACAGACAACAGGTTGGGGAGTTCTGGAGATCAAAGCAGGCTATGGCCATCAGACTTTAAGAAATGAAGATATCATGTATGCAGCTGGATTTTTGGAAGGCTATCTCACAGCTTCGTAAGTACCTCAGGAAGCTGTTCAACTTATGACACTTCCAGTGGATTTCTGTGCTAGTGAGTTTTTTGTTCATTTTTATCCTTTGCTGTAATTCCCATGAATTTAAAATAACCATACATTTTTTGTGGTTGCATGCAGTTTTTTTAATTAGTAGCAGGTGTTACATCTAGCATCTTCACAGTATCAAGTTATGGTTTCTGCTCTGTATTTTCTCCTCATCCTACAGGATCTCATGTCAGTGAGATCGATGAGTACTGCATCTGTATTACTGGTTAAGTACTGTAATCACAGAATAGCATATGCATAATGAAATGTGTAAGCACTATGTTGTAAATAATTACAAAAGATGTCGCAGAAAGAATAGTTATTCCCCCAGTATGTGACTGACCAACAGATGAGACAGTGGTCAGGCAGGGAGAGACAAAGAGTGCAGAGCTTCTGTAAGGAGGTTTTTCAGCAAACACTGTCAAGGAGTCTACTGGAGAAAAAGGTGCTGAAACATCATAACGTGGGGAGTTTGGTCTCTCTTGGACAAAGTGAAAAATGCTGTTATACTGACAGGCAGACTGGTGTGTCTAGAAGGGTCACTGATAGCCCTATGGAGAGAGAACGAGGGACTGAATCTCTCCCACAGCGTAGATCTGTGAAAACAGTTGGTGTTTTGTGCTTGTTACAAATTCAGCAAATCCAGTCTAGGTTTTTTTGTTTGCTTGTTTGTTTGCTTTTTTAAATTCAGAAGAGAAGTTCTTTCCCTTATTAAGTGGGAAGACAGAGTGGATGGGATATGGCTGGAGATATAACTATATCATTAAGCACATGGCACATGACCTGTTAAGCAAGCTTTATTTTTTTCCTCTATGAACTTAGTCACAGTAAAAGAAAAATTCCCAAGTTCTGACGTGTGACTGGGGATTAGTTGGGAGATGCTTATGACAGATGCTGGCTTCAGCAGTCTTGGTTCCACAACTCTAAAACAATTATTCATTAGCTGTATTTAACAGGTCAGCATGGTAGTTTTTTCTGAAGAACAATTGTCTGGTATGACTTCTGAATAAGATATTAATGTAATGAGTAGTAAGACATTTTAAGATCAGTTAAGATTTTGTGGACTGTTCTTTGATCATATCATTTGTTAATTTGTCTAGTAGAGTCCCTCTAATGGAGGGATAACTAGGTCTCTAAACAAGATTTGTACAGTATGAAGGATTAAACAGTGTTTGTCAATGAAGAAAACACTTCTGAGGGAAAGAAGAAAGGAGTCCTCTAGGACCAGGTGCACAGCATTTAACCCAAGCAGAAAAGAGGATAAAGTACATGAGAGATTTGGTTATATGCTGTCAGATTATTTTACATGAGAAGTTACAGTTATGCACTACTTAGATTATATAAACTGCGTATGGATATGGGTGAATCAGAGCATTACATGAGAATATTACTCTCCAGATTTTTCTCTAAGGCTTTGTGTACTCATCTTTAAGAAGTTATGCTTACGTTTTGTCATACTACATAGACAACCCAATCCATGCTAAGCCTAATTGGATGGCAGGTAATGTTTAATGAGCAACAACCCTCTTCCTGGTCCCATTCTGCATCCACAGTTGATCTGCAAGTGTTCCTGACTGTCCTTTAAAACGGACTTAAGTATATGGCCATTCCTTCAAACATGGATAGAGTGTGAAACAGTGTCTGCAAAGTCTTTATCTGATGTCTCAGTCTATTCTTAAGTTAGGGGAAGGACTGGTGTTCTGTGTCCCTTTCCTCCTGGCTACAGATGTTAAGTGAAGCTTCACGGAGGTGAAGGTGCTCACAAGTTACTCTGCTCAAGGCCTTTGCTTTCTCCAAACCAGATGCTTACTACCACTGTTTCCCAGCCCCAGCCATTTTTACTGCAGAGCTATGAGCTCCACCAATGACTATAGAGAAGTAAATTATACTGAAAGTCTTAGAGTCTGAGGAAATGAGCTTGAGGGTTTGCACCAAGGGAGAGACTGAAGAAGTAGGGTTTGAAGTTTGGTCTTTTAATTGAACTGGGGAGCTTGAAATGCTTTAAAACAGGTAAGTGTGGCAGCAGGACAAGATGCAAAACTGGATACGTGTTAAAAGCTTGCTCTCACAACTCCGTTCCTTCTTCTTTATCTTACCTGGAAAGTAATGGAATCATAACTGTCATGCAGGTAGATGTTCTTTCCTTGGGGTGGTTATACAAGTCTTTTGCAGAGCAACTAGGAAAACAGCATCTCAGACTATAACCCTGTTCCATCAGACAGCCTGGCAGCCAGCTTTAGGTAAGCTCTCTAGCACAATCATTACTTTTCTTAAGATAACGAGTCTCTAAACACTGTAATTCTGTTTTTGCACACATTTGTGCCCTCAGTAGTTACACACAGCTCAGCCTTCCTTTTAAAGGCCTTTTCTGTCCTGCTTACAGTAAGGAAGAGTATAACAATGTGTTTGACAGTGTTGAAGGCTTTATTTGTATCAATAGCCACTTAGCTACCAGAGTGAAGAGGCTTATGTCACTTGCCTGTACTGGCACCACTGCTGTGGGTGGCTCTGGTACAGCCCTCCAAGATGAGTATGTGAGGTATGTTTGCTAATTGAGGTGTCCTATGGTATATTGTTTCCTTAGTCCGGACAACTAACTCCAAGGTCTCATCTGTCACACATCCATTCATGGCAATGACTCCACAAAGCAGAAATGACCCAAGGTGCATCTTTGTGGAAACCCTGAAGTCCTACCAGGAAGCACTCTGATCTCACTGTGTTGAATTAATAGGAAGGATACGTTGCAAGCCTAATCCAGGTTTAAGTACAGGTTCCTGCAGAAGCTGTCAGCTCCAGTTTGACAGTGGCTGCAATTTGGAGACCTTCAGGAATTCTCAGCTAGCCCAGTTCTTTCATTACACTTAGAGTGTGAAGGAAGGTTTCTAGACTCGGCTATGCCTTATGATGTATGCCTAAGAGTGACAAGATCTCCCTCAAGCGTATGTTTTGTCCTTATTGGGAATCCAAGGAGAATGTAATAAAAATGGTATACAGTTCCAGGATGTTTTTTGGTTTTTTTTTAATGATCTCAAATTGCTGGGCAGAAATTCATCTTGACTCTTGTTTTGTAGGTCAGTGGTATAAAAGCAATAGCTAAGCTAGACCCATCTACCAATGAGCATGATTTCATCTTTCTAGAATAGGCACCTGATTCAGATAGCAACTATCCATTTTGAAAGTAGTTAAGGGCTGGATGAATCTAATTCTCGTATCTGGAGAGCCAGACATTTGTTTTTATCCCTAGCCTCAGGTCTCTCTGTAAGATCCAGTCAATTGTCCAGCTAAATTTTTTTGCTGTGGTTTTCTTGGATATGAATTCTCTTCCCCCATTACAAACAGAAATGTTACTGAGGCTCACTTTACTCAAGCAACAGCAGAGCACATCCAGATCAGTGGCATTCAGCACATGCTATTACTCAGTTCCAACTGAGACATGCCAGCTGCCTAAGAGCAGTATTTAAATTTGAAGCAACATTAATTATACTCTTTTCTGATATAACCTCAGCTGACCTGAGTCCTGTCATCTTCCTCTCTAATTTGAAGAAGCATAGCTCTGCTTCTCTGTTTTTAGACTTTGAATTCTTGTCCCAGCTTTGTAATTGCCTTGTTTTTGGCTTAGATACAGTTGCAAAGCCTTACCGTATTGTAATGATCCAATTTACTTCAGAAGATAATTTTCTTACACAACTTTGCAGGCCTTGCACATAGAAACTTTGTGAGAAGGGAATGAAAAACCCACAAAAGACCATAACGCAGGGCACCTAAGGGGAAAAGAGTCTCAAAATCCTTGGGCATTAATAATAAATAAGTAAACTATCCCAGGAATCATCTGGCCTATTATTATGTGTAAGAAAGAGGCCCATTAAAGAAGCTGGTTTCACTCCTCTGCTTCTGAACAAACCCACTCTGTATCAATCATCACAGCCTAACAGTACCACTGGTGTAAAATCTGCCTTGTGTTGCATTACTTCTGAGAGCCCTGAATGAAGGAGTTACAGCACATGGTTGAGCCTAGAAGCCTGATCATCTATCCTGGCCCAGTCAGTGGTCAGAGTAGTGTCCTCGTTGTTTCTGTCCTCTTTATCTGGCTTTTGTCCCTGAAAGACTATCTGCTAGATGGATAGTCTCCTGCTATTTGCTTCCCTTTTCTAGTGCCATTGAGGGTCAGACTTTGTATGGCATATGTTATGCTATGATTTCCTTACTAAAATTGCTTGGGGTTTTTATTTGCCAAATTTGCTGGGACTTAAGGGATGCAGGATATTAGTCTGTCTCTTCAACTTTCTCGTTCACTTCAAGTGATGGGTAGGAATCAGGGCATGTATTCTGGTAGAACAGATAACTGTAGAGCTAATATTGATGCTTATAGCTGGAGTTCCATAGGAAGCGTGATGGTATGAGGCTGCTGAGTACTTCCTTCTCTCACCTCAACTCCTCTTTCCACATATCCAACCCCACTCACTGGCACCTACCACTCATTGAGCTCTTTTGTACTGATTAATAGAATCATAGAACCATTAAGACTGGAAAGGCCACTAAAATTATCTATCCAGCTGTCAACTCATCACCACCATGCCTACTAAAACACGCCACTTAGTGCTGCATATATCCTTTTCTTGGAAACCTCCACTGGTGGTGACTCCAGCACCTTCTGTGGGCAGCCTGTTCTACTGCATCACCACTCTTTCAGAGGAGAAATGTTTCCTAATATCTAACCTGAATCTCCCCAGGGCAACTTGAGGCCATCGTCTCTTGTCATGTTGTTCTTGTGAGAAGAGGCAGACCCCCATCTGGTTACAACATCCTTTCAGGTTGTTATAGAGAGCAGCATGGTCTCCCCTGAGTCTCCTCTTCTTCAGACTGGAGAATCCCAGATTCCTTAGCTTCTCCACATCAGACTTGTGCTCCAGACCCTTCACAACTTTGTTGCCTTCTCTGGATATGCTCCAGGGCTTCAATGTCTTTCTTGTTGTGAGAAGCCCAGAACTAAATGCAGTACATGAGGTGTAGCCTCACAAGAACCTACTACATAGGGATGATTGCCTCCCTAGTACTGCTCGCTGCACTATTTCTGATGCAAACCAGGATGCCTTTGGCCTTGGCCACCTGGGCGAACCACTGCCTCATGTGGAGCCAGTTGTCAGCTAACACCCCCAGATCCTTCTCCTTGGTGCTGCTTTTCAGCCACTCTGCCTCAAGCCTGTTGTGCTGCATGAGGTTGTTGTGACCCAAGTGCAGGACCAAGCACTTGGTCTTGTTGAACTTCATCCCATTGGCATCAGCCCATTGATCCAGCCTATCCATATTCCTCTGTAGAACCTTTGTACCCTCAGGCAGATCGACACATAAGAGCTAGAAAAGCAATTAAGGTTGGTTTGTTGTTTTTTTTTTTGCCGGGTTAGTGTTTTACTTGAATGTGTGCAGATCGATTAGACTAAGTAATCAGAAGGCTACCAGAAGTGACAGAAACAGCAGGGTCATGCAGTCAAAAAGAGTAGAGAATGGAGCAAGGGACAAAAAGAAGGTCAGTAGATCAGTATCTTTAATTACCAACAAACCATTCAGTCATCTCTGGCTGCATTCTCTAATTATGGCCTCTAATTAGGCTCTGAGAGAAACTGGAGAAAAAGAGTACCTGTCTGCACAGCTTCCAGAGGGAGTTGCCCTCATGAGTTTTAGTACTGAGAATATTGCTGTACTGGCATGGGCTTTCCTTGAAGCCAGTGCCTGTTTCTTAGTTCTTTTTTCTCTCAGAACTTATTAGGAGATAATTCTACTGATGACTGATGTAGTTCCAAGTACTCCAGCCTTCAGCAGAAATAATAAAATAATTTCCTGTTGACTTCTACTCAGGACTAAGTATTCCTCCCTACACTTTTTTTTTTTTTTGTCTCAATGGCTGAAAGAGTGTTAGTTCAGTTTGTACAACATGAAGAAATGTTGATGGGAGAAAAATTAATTGAATGAGAAGATTCAAAGAAACTGTGAATCAGATGCATGAATGGGGCAACTACACTTGACCTAAACTTGAAGTGTGACTTAACTCATGGACTCTTGAATTCTTTTTGGCAGTTAATTTTGTCTGGAAATGACTTCAGTGACTAAACAAACTGTAACAAGAATAAGGAACCACAGCCTTTTGTTTCTCCAAGTTAATAGGGATGAGACAGCTAACTGAACTCAATTTAAAAACAACAACAAAAAAAACATTTACCCCACTTCCCCCCCTCAGAAAACAAACAAAAAAACCCAAAAAACCTACATTACAATAATTTTGTTTTCGATAAAGTTGCATTTATTTAGAGCTGGCATGAGGCTGCTATCTGGGAGTGCCCAGGATCAACTTACACCTTAAAATAGAGTAGCTTGTTATGTGGTTGAACGTGGTTAATGGTAAGTGAAAACTCTGCTAGATATCAGGCTGAAATTCTCCCACTACTAAATCAGCAAAAATATCCTGCTCATCACTCTGACTTTCTTGATTCCAAATGGAACATCTCTCTAATAATGTTGTGCTTTATGTTAATGTGCCAGAACTTCCAAGATGGTTCTGGTCTGCAAACATTTCCTGAATCTAAGGTTTTGCTATGAAATTGTTCAATCTCATTCTTGCTTCTTTTTCCATTGTAGAGCTGTTTGAAAAGGCATTAGCAAGGTCTTTTATTTTGATTGAAATTTCAACAATCCCTTTGTGTCAACTTTGTTGTTTGACGTGCATTCAATATATGAAGTCATTTCTGTAACTAGAAAAAGCTGACTTTGTGGACTGGTGTTTTTCTGCCAATGTCTGGTGACAAATGGGGTGGTGTGGAAGGGGTAAGGAAGATGAAAAAGAGTAACTTAGCTTTCATTTCTTTCTTTTTTTCTTTCAGGCATATGTATGACCATGCTGCAAACATGTATCCACAGTTAATTAAAAATCCCACAGTTCGAAGTGGAGTTCAGAATTTCATGGCGTATGTATTTAGTTACTAGAAAAAGCAATTATCAAAATATAAGGTTGGAGTATGAGTTAATTTTTCAGGTTTTTTTTTTTATTTCTTAAAGGCTAAAGAAAATACACACTGACTTTCCTTCTGACTGTGTGGCATTGTTGTGTGGGGGGAGTAAAAAATTCAGAACATAAATGAATAAGGGAGTATACCCTTTTCTGATTCTTTCACGGAGGTATTGTAGCTCTCACCAAAAATGGGTGTGGATTGCCAGTAGATTCTGAAGTTTATTTTAGTCAAAATCCTTTCCTAAAAGCTGGTATTTTGAATGCTTCACTGAACAGTGTTGTCTTCTGGTGCTTTAGTCTTTTTAGCACTGTACATTCTTCCATTCTACTGTGAGGGTAAATGTTTTTGTATCCTACCACTGGAGTAAATTCTCTTCTAATCATTAAAGTCCTGATTCCATTTTCTCTTTAGCTGTATAAATCAAAAGTAATTCTACTCAAATAATGCAGCTCCACTGCTTAGAAAACAGAAGTGAGAGAAGAACGACTCTAGGTACTGGAAGACTCAACTGTGATTAGCACTTTAAATCTCTTAAGACTCGTGTTTTCTTCAATTATGAATACTTCTGTGAAACTGAGGTCACTCTTGCAGAGTAATTACATTTCACCTTGTTTGTGGGTTTTTTTTTTTTCTGATGCAAGAGGTTGCATATCTGAACAATTCTGTTATTGTTGCACTTATATCGTTTGTTGTTTTTGCTGTATATAAATAAAAAAGAAAAAAAAGTTTTAGCACTCCCTTCCTTTAATTGTATTCTCTCTGAGAGAAAGATGAGGTAGGTACCATATCCAAGTCTTTTTTCAGACTAGCAGTTGTATCCCCCAGGATGCATTAATAATCTTCTTCTCATTTCCTTTGACATACTTCTTGCATCTTCTTCCTTTCAGACAACTAAATTTGAGTGGTTTTGTCAGCCATATACTGCTGGAGGAGTTTACTTCCTTGTCAGATTAGCTCCCTTTTTTTCCTGCTGTACACAACAACAGATAGATGGATAGACAGAGCCCCAAAAGTCATGCTCTGGTCCTGGCTTATTCTAATAACTCAGGTTTTTCTGTGGGCCTTTGTGCACAGTGAAGGAAGGAACTCTGGAAAATGCAGATAGTGTTGACTGCTCTTGTCCTCGGGTCTGTTCAGCTTCTGTTGTCTCCTGCTTTAAACCTAATTTATTTGGCTAGTGACTTCTTGGTTGGATTTAGCAAAGGAGAATGTGTTTGGCCTCCCACCTTTACCTCAGAGGAGGATAATAATGGTTCTTAAGCAGTGTTTAAACACTGACAGCAGAAAGTCTTCATTGCACCTACTTATTCCCAAGGGAGAGAAATGAGGGGACTTCAAAGGTCCACATATTTTATCCTCAAGTAGGCATCTGAAAGGGAATTGTTTACCTGGCCTGTCAAATGCTTGTTTGTTTTTCCTGACTGTGAGATGATGCTAGATCTGACGTAGGTGAATCCCACACAGAGATGGAGTCCATCTCTTTCTTTAGCTCTTAAGCAGTGTATGGTAGTAACTGCTGGGTACATTACATGGACCTGAATATTTGCACCCAGAGGATTCAACCTTAATGTCTTCTGAATTTCCAAAACATGATTTGGCTCAAAACACTAAAGTTTTGATATCTGGGTTGTAACACAAGCCTACATTTGTCTCTTTCCTGCAATATCAATTATACTCTAAAGCAAAAGCGAGAAAACCCCAACCTGTTTGTTCCTCTGCAGGAAACAAGATCAATGGACAAGACAACAAATCAGAAATAATAAGGATGACCCCTTTTGGAGGCATGCTGGCTATATTATTGCACAGTTGGATGGTCTGTACATGGGAGCCCTCGAGTGGGCTAAACTACACAAACAAACAGTAAGATTACTGCATCTCTTTCTTAGTAGTTGGGGTTGGGATATCAGAAGATGAAGATGTGAAAAGGGAATATGATATTACAAAGGAAAAAGTGTGTATGAAGACTAGTGGAAAGCATTCATTCTGCATATGATTCTACAAAAGCTTCAGTCATTGTTCAGTATAGGTTGTCACTGAGCTCTCCTGCCATGTCACCACAGACCTTTGCACTTAGAACTCTGGCATCACATGCTGATTAGGTTGGGAGTGGCTTTTGTATTCCAGTGTGAATGTTGGAAAGATAGACACTTCTCTAAGATGTTTGCTGTGCAGTTATTGCAAATGACCGTCTCAATATGAAGGCTAAGCTGCAACAGCACAAATCAGCAAATAGGGAATGTGTTAGAAACTTTTATTTCCGAGCATCAAAACCTCTAGACTTTAAAGGATATTTTACATTGCTAGATGGTATCTCCCTTTCTGTTTTCCAAGTCTCTCATTTCAAACTGCATGGTCAGTGTTGTGGAAGGCCAAATGGGGTGTTTTGTTTTTTTAATTAATATTGTTTTTTCAAGGTTGATTAGAATTGTATTCCAGTAGCTTGCATGCAGTAGCAGAGCTCTTTTGATTCAATAGAACTGTGGTAATTACAATTGTACTCCTAAGTCTAGTACACCTAATGGGCTCCTGAGTGTGAGAGAGAGGACTTGAGCAATTGCATTTGACCTTTTGCCTTGGTTCATTCATACTGAGAATTTAGAGAAGATGAAAGTAAGGAATCATAAGCAATTGGATTTTAGTAAAATGCACGTCATCTCATCTTTGCATGGTCCTTGCTTTGTGGCTTTCTTGAGTAGGAACCAGTTCAAACTAAAAGAAAAGATTCTTGACAATAATGAAAAAAATATCTAACCTGACGTGTCAGAATTCCAGGGAAGATTCAGATGGATGACAAAAATGCTAGTATGTGTCTGAGCTAATTCCTTAGAACAGGCACATCCTACCTGCAGTGTGTTTTCCTTGATCATTGTTGTCTGTGTAGTTGGTATTAAAAGCGTAAGCTCTGAAGTAACCAAATCATTCTGATCCTCTATCAGACAGGGCACATCTCATCAGTATTTCCTATATAAAATAGTGCATTTAAGTGTAATTCAAATATGTGGCTCAGTCTGAAATAACTGTCATATATGCTTGAGCTACATGTAGCGTGTGTATATAGGTACGTATATATTTACATGTATATGTATTTATATATAGGTGTGTACATATAAAAATATATTTATTTTCCCAGATATTCTGGGAGCAGATGGTGGGAATTATTTCCAGTTCTTCTGGCTGCTTTCACAATTTTAGCTTCAGGCAGTATCACCTATGTTGGGATCCATATCTTTCCTTTTTTCCCCTAACCAAAAATATTCCATGTGAGTATGTCAATTGAGACAGTACTGCAGCTTCCTCTGTTTGTTGGAGCCAATAAGTTAACATCAGTCTCCAGCTTCTGAGTACAGTTTGGACTGCTGTTTTTGCACCTAGATGTTTGGTTTTCCTTGGCATCTAGATGATACCTGACAGCTCTGTGAAAGTGCATGTGATTTCTCTTGTTGGATAGCATGCTACTTTTGGGAGAGTAAGCCACAGGAGTGAACACTGGGTGAAACTGAACAGGATCGCTTGTTTTTGGGAGAATGGGAACGAAGGCTGTATCCATGGCTTTCTAAACCTGCAAGTATTTGGAGTTTTACATTTGGTGGAGTAGTTGACGTGCTTCCCTGATGAAGGCAAGTGAAAAGATCTCTGTCCATTGTCCTTTATAATGCATGGTAGGTTGAAGTTGTGCCAAGTTCACATAGTGCGTAAACGAAAGCTGGGTTTTATGAGTACAGATAAACGACACTCTAAAATGTTCTATTCCCTGCTCCTCCTCCCCAGATTCAAAATTTCTACAGTATCCAAATGAAGCACCATTATGACTGTCCCAGAAAACCAAAATATACTGCAGAGAGAAAATGGGTTTGGGCACAGAGCTGCTTAATAGTAGTGCTAGTACATAGTTTTTATTTCTTTCAGTTTGGAGCATATGTTTTGTAGTGGACTATTAAATTTTTGTGTTTTCTATTGCATAAAGCCTGCTATCCTGCAGGACTATCTTAGGCAGGCGCTTCATCCAGACCTGCACAAGAGCAATGCTTTTGGAAACTTCTGTATTTTGAAGTTCACCAGTATCATTAAGAATTATGTCAAAATCTGAATACATTTTCATGTTAAAGTGTGAAATTATTCCATCTGGTCTGACAACATTTTATATTCAGTAAACAAACCCAACCCTTTAGTCAGGACAATTTCTGAAGGAGGGGCACTCAAAGAACATTAAGCCTTTTCATCTGCCTAATGCTCTACCAACGCTGTGATTAATCTTGGGCTTGTCTACACAGGGAAATTATTCTTGAATAAGGAGGTGTAAGAGTTTTAAACACTACAGTGACTCCAAGACAGCTCTCTGTACTAACTTACTTTGTATGGAGAATGCTCATGCATGGGGTGGTTGTTGAAAAGCAATTGTTACAGGAGAACTTGTCTATTTTATTGTTTCTTGTAGACAAGCATTTAAGGCTGGCTGTCTTATCTACTACCTTTTCTAAGTGTGCCTCTGTAAAGTTCATAGTAAATCTACAATGACAATTTTATTTATTTATTTATTTATTTATTTTTGCTTTTCAGGACAGTACTCTAGATATATATGTCTGATATATTCTAGCCAGAGAACTTTTATCATCTCACTGCCCGTCAGTTTAGCACATTCATTCACTCTTCAGGATGCCTACAAAGAGTTTTCCTGACAGTGGTATGTGAGATGGGAGAAGGTGATGAAAAAAGGTTATATTATGCCCTACATTACGCACTTGTTATGATGTATGCTTGTCTAATTCTTGCTTGTGGGCTTGGATTGGCTTCTTAGCTTCTTAAAGAGAAGACTTCTCCACCTGTCCTGGAAAATCAGGTGTAGTTATTCCCCAGCTTGGGCGTTCAGCCTAGTGGGAGATGCGTTGGTCTGCCCCTGAAATTCCCACAATTGGCATGCATCACAGATGCCCAAGTCTCCTGTTTGGATGCACTGTTTTCATGAGAAGCTCTTGCACTGAGCAAGTCAGAGTTCTCTAATGCCACCTTGCTAGCATCAGTCTTAAAAGCAGTCTACTCCTAGCAAAGCCATGGCACAAGTTCTTGGAAATAAGCTGGAATCAAACTTGCTTGTGCCTCAAAAAGGAAATGAAAACAGAACTCGAATGAGTACTTAATGATCTACTTCCTCTTTTACTTCTCTGTTTTATCTGACTTGGGGAGATGGGAATCTCACTCAGTGGAACATTATGAATGTGTGCATTCTTTGCTGTTTTATTCAAAGGGATCTTTCCTCCTACCTTCCTGGCCACTGTTCTGTGATTATAGTGCTGATAGCTTCCTTCTGTAGCACCTCTGTTCTAGTTTGAATGTGCTTCTTAGTACTTAATGGATTTCTCATTTGAAATGGCCATAAGATAGCTCATAAACATGGATTATTATTATTTTTAAATATACAAGCAATTACAAGTGGTGCTGTAGCAGTGTCAGTAGATGTCATAAGGAAGGCAGGTTTTATAAAGGAGAATATGGAGAGGGTAGCAGGTGGAAGAAAAGAACAATTCAAAAGCCTGAAGGCTGGTGGAGCATCTTACATGCAGTCTCTTTCCTTCCCTCCTGGTGATAATGTTAGCATGTCAGTTTGCTGTCTGACTTTTCTCTAATGTAATGGTTGTAAATTGGACATTGGTACACAGCTTCTTCTTGCATTGTGTTTAACTTGCAGTACTTGAAGTACAGTTGGATGGGGGAAAATATGCTGGAACTGTGGCAAGTCTGTCTATATGAATCTCAGCGAAATATCAGTTGTTGAGACTTGCCTGTAAATGATTCATACTAAAGAGTTGCTTAAAACTATCCAAAGGTACATCTCTTGATTTTTATCAGACATGACCTCTGCTACTGCCTGTTTATGACCTTATAGCAAAAGTATGACAAGCTAGAGAAATATAATGTCCTTTCAATTTTGCTTTGGATTTTTTTCTCTCACGCTGTATCTGCTGTTGGGGCCTTTAGCAGGGCATGATTTTAGTGGTGAGAATGGCTTATTTCTATTATTGTCTTGGTAAGCATGTGGGAAGGTGTAATTCCTTCCCCCAGGACACATACACTAGGGTTTGCATTATAGTTTTATTTTCCTGTTGGTTATTTGCTCTGCTGAAACAGTAGATAGGCAACACAAAATTTGGCCTTCTGAATAAAAAGTAAGTATTCTCTGAATTTGGCTTTATTTTTCTGGTTGGTTGTTTTAGTTGCCTTTTCTACTCCTTTACTGCGGTTTGTAGAGAGTTCAGCTTTATGGCTTCATATCAGTGATTTATATTGCAAGCAATGTGCTTCTTTGTTAAGATTCTGCAGATAGTAGTCATAACCTTGCACTGATTTGTGTTCTGCTCTTTTCCTTAACCTTTGCCTTAACTAAAGACATAGTGTGAGCAAGAATAGGAAAGAATTAGAGAACGGTCTTTGAAGGCTGAAGTCAGACTTAAGGTTTTGTTTTTGAATAGGCAGTGTAAGAGGACTCTGAAGAACATGTTGCTTGGTGAGCTGTGTATAGTTAACCATGGCTGTCTCTAGCTGTAACGGTTTATTGAAAGCCTAATAGTGGAGTGCCTTTTGACTGACTTCCTCTTTTCAGCTAGTTCCATGCTTTATTAGCTCTGTTAATGTATCTCACTTCCTTCATTTTCTCCTTCTCAGTCCTGAGGTTGCCTTTAATTGCAGTCTTTGTGAAAATCCCAGAACTCACCTGAGTGTGTGGTAGTATAAATTTTTCAAAGGCATTTAACAAATACATTAAGAAAAAAAATCTCATGCTGGAGTACCAGCAGGATGATTAAGGCTTTGCTGTTCACAAAGATACACAGAGGTTTTCTAAATTACTGCTACTTTCCCCCTTTTTTTTTCTTCTTGGAAATGCTAGAATTGATATTTCCACTAGAAGGGCTAGACCCTTAAAGATATTTAAGTCCCTCACTCCAGACAGTTTTAGCTTTTGAGGCTTGTGGAAAGATATTTTGTAGAAAGTATGAGAGATTCCTTTGAGAAAGGGGAAAAAATATCTTGACAGGTGAGATTGTGTCGACACTTTTCTGTCTGAAAGCATTTGTTGTGGTCTCTTCTTCAGCCCCTGAGCGTCTTTGATGTCCAGTTTCTGAATGCAGTTGGAGACCTGTTGGACCTCATTCCTGCATTATTTGAGTATTCTGCACGAAGCGGTCAGTGCAGCACTGAAGCTGGAGGCCATGGGAAATACCAGTGGGATATGGGTCACTGCTCTGCTCTCATCAAGGTGAGCAATGAGAACTTCATTTGTAGTGATTATGCTGATTCACAGTGTTATGAGTCTGTGCTTCTGTAGTCTTCACTGTTTATGTTGCATGTGAATAAAGACACTCTTGTCAATTAAATTGCCTTTATGCAGTTACTGTATTTATCTGCATGGCATTCTGAGTCCAGTTTTGGTCATTGGTGTTCAGGGAGTGGGAAATAACAAAAACAAACAAACTCAAAACTCCAGAGACTGATAGTAAAAAGTTAATATGATAATTGGGAATGGGGAGCTACCAATGGGAAGAAACTGGGAGAGAATAACTCTATATAATGAAGCAAAGTCCAAAAGGGGATACCATGAATATGTACAAATACCTTGGGGATATTAAGCAGGAAGGAAGAGAGACAGTACTGGTTGGTAAATACAGTCGTGTAATTATATAGGTTACTCTGAGAGTAATGTCTCCTATTTATTTCCATGGAAACTACAACAGATACAAAGAGCAAAGTAACACTATTTGACAGAGCAAATTCTCAGTTACGAAACACTTTTTCAACACAGTCACCACCATTAGCTGTGCATTTTCACCAGCAATGAACAAGAGCCTGAATGCTGTGCTTGTAAAAATTTGTACCAGCAGAGGTGACCCACTGATTCATAGCTGCCATGACAGCATCATTGCCAGGAAAGTGTTGCACATGCAGTCAGTATTTCCTTGGCACAAACGTACGGAAGTCAGAAGGATATCAAATCCTGATTACGTTGTGGGTGTGGTAGGACAGTCCAGCTGTAACTGGCAGTGTGCTTTATGGACCTCAGACTGGTATGAGGCCTGGCATTATTGTATTGCAAGAGAAAGGTTGTCTTCTCTGGCCCGACTTTGCAAGTCTGAAACTTCAGCTTAGTCAGTATTATAATGTAGCAGGAAATCCAGAAGGACCACCTCTTTCCTATCCCAAGAGACAGTGCACATCACTTTACCTGCTGAGGGCTGCATTCTGGAACTTGTTGTTTGATGGGGAGTTCACTTGCCACCGCTCCACAGATTGTTGTTTTGACTCTGGTTCATGGTGGTGACTCCATGTCTAATCACTGGTAATTATGTGATCCAGGAAACTGTCTTCATCAGCCTCATATTGGTTTAATAGGTCCTGACAAACTCACAGTTGGTGTTTTTCTATTCCTGTGTGAGCACTCATGGGAGCTACCTGGTGCAAATTTTCAGGTATTCCAACATTGCCACAATTGTTTCCAACACACTGATGTCAATGTTCAGCTCTATACACACTTTCCTGGTCATAATCTGCTGATATGCATGGATGAGCTGATCGAGATGCTCTTCATTTTCTGGTGTGAGATCTGTGTGTGGCCATCTGGAACATGGTTTGTCTTTCACTTCATCGTTGCCAGTGCTGAAATGCACCATCTACTGTCTCACTGTGCTCACATCCACTGTTTGGTCTCTGATGTTCAGCACACATGGATGAATATCAGTGGGTGCCATTTTTTTCTGCATGGAGGAATTCAGTGACACACCTTTTCTTCATCAGCACTCTATGTCAGACCACCTGTTTGCTGCCATCCATCACACAGTGACAAAATCTAAAGGAATAGTAGCAGGAGGGTTCAGCCTCTACTGCCATACCACTGACAGCCGCCCCTGGAGCTGTGGGCCACCATAATAGAATAGGAGGCATTGCTTTCACAACAGCCCCCATGAAGTTTCCTTAGTGTTAGCAGTGATATTCTCAAATAGCTTTCCAATGAGAGTAATGATGGATAATGCTTTGAATGTGTCTGATACATCGTGGCTGCAATTAATTTATTTGGCTAAAATTATCAACTACCTGGGCAGTGTATGGAGATCCATGTAACCCAGAACAAAAATATACATCTTAAATTGAGAATCATTCATTCAACTTGCTGTAGCAAGAAGATTGAACTAGCAATAAATATTAGAACCAGGGAAATCGTTGAAGATGTACTATCAATATGCATTTGCCTTTTTAAAATAAATGGATTCGCATTTCATTCTGTACTTCAGAGTTTCCCTGAGGTATTTACACAGAAGGAGCATGTTCTAAGTTAATGTTTGATATGTTTGCAGAGAGCTGGTTTGAGTCAAGTATTCAAGAGTAAACGGGGGAAAGAAAACGTGTCTTGTGACACAGGTGTCCTAAAAAGACCTAAGTTGTTTAATGTTGAACAATAGCAACTAATTATCTGAAAACAACACATGAACAATAATTATTTCCAAAGGTGTCAAAAATTCATTGTTTGGTGCAGTTAAAAAGCACAATCATCCATTCCTTCTTGAACAGTGCGGTTAGTTAAGCTGCTTAAAACAAGTTGTTCTCTGTTTCTTTTGAATACAAACCATGCGAAGTATAATAGGATCTGAAATGCTTCATCATTCTGTTTGTTTTCCAGGTTTTACCTGGATATGAGAACATATATTTTGCCCATTCCAGCTGGTTTACATATGCAGCCACACTGAGAATATATAAGCACTGGAACTTCAATATAGTTGATCCATACACCAGCACCAACCGTGTCTCATTCAGCAGTTACCCAGGTAATGTAAAAAAAAACACCTCGTGAGCCACTGAGAGGACAAAATGTCTTATCCAGTTTTCTGTTTGGAACATCTTGGTTTTTTTTTGCTGTTGGTCAGTCACATTCAGCGCTCAGAGTAGTACTGGTTAAATATTCTACTACTTGTAGCACTAACACATTACTTTAGATCCTGCTTTGTGTAGTACAAAGTCATCTCAGCTACTGAACCTTCTGACCTTGTTGATGGCATTCACATATTTGGTGATAACGCAGTTTTGAACATTTCTGTGTAGCACTATGGCACAACTGTTGCTTGGAGATTATCAAACTGCAGCCATTAGCCATTAGAATTGTAGAGACTTCTTTAATGTTGGATGAGCAAACCTCCTGTTGATTTTTCTCCCCTTGCAACTTCTTTATTAACTGTGGCAAAGGGGAGTGTTTTTATGTTCATTTCACGTGCTAGAAATATATCCAGCAAGAACACTTATAATCCCTCTTGGGAAGATTAGGCAGGAAATAGTATTCTCAAGTTTTCCAGAAGAATTTCCAGAAAATTGAATATTTCAGTGGTATAACAAGGTAAATTGTATGAGTTTCAATAGGGTCAAGTGTCAGGTACTTAATTTTGATCACAACCCCAGGCATCCCTTACAGACCTGGGGAAGAGCAGCTGGAAAGGTGCCTGATGGAAAGAGTCCTTGGTGTGCTGATGGACAGTCAGCTGAATATGAGCCATCAGTGTGCCCAGGTGGCCAAGAAGGCCAGTGGCAGTCTGGCTTGTATCAAGAATGGTGTGGTGAGCAGGACTAGGGGAGTACGCCTCCCCCTGTACTTGGCACAGGTGAGGCCCCAACCTTGAGTACTGTGTTCAGTTTTGGGCACCTCATTACAGAATGGACATTGAGGTGCTGGAGCAGGTCCAAACAAGGGGCTTTCTTATTGCTCTCTTCAAATACCTGAAAGGTGATTGCAGTGAGTGGGGTTGGTCTCTTCTCACTGGTGACAGGATGAGGGGAAATGGTCTCAAGTTGCGCCAGGGTATGTTCGGGTTGGGTGTAAGGAACAAAGGTGGTTAAGCACTGGAATAGGCTCACCAGGGAGGTGGCTGAGTCACCATCCCTGAATGTGTTTAAAAACCATCTGCATGTGCTCAGGAACATGACTTAGCAGGAGGTTGTTAGAGTTAGGGCAGTATGGTTAGGTTGCAGTTGGACTTGATGATCTTGAAGGTCTTTTCCAACCTGAGCAACTCTATGATTCTATAACTATGCTCTCTAAGCAGCTTAGAGTAGCACTGAAAAACATGGGAAAAAAAACTTGAGCAAGTTTAGGACTCTTTGTGTCAGCACTGCATGTGTTTTTAGAGGTGGAATTTCAAAATCAAAAATTGCCAAGCACTCAGTCTTCAACTTTTTAAAGCAAATCATGTGCTGTAGGTTATCTGATTCTGATGAAACTGTATTGTCTGATGGTTTGAGATGATTATGCTTTGATTAATTACTGTGCTTGCCTTCCTGTGGAGATGAGGGTTACTTCAAGGCACAGACTCCTGAAACTGTTTTGAAAAACAGTTGCATTCATTTCTTGCTGAGAGCAAAACTATTTTTTTTTTCTGTGGGGCTCTGACCTTCCTCAGTAATCCGGAGGAATGCAACTTTTTCTGTGATTTTCACTTCAGGAAGGAGTTAGAAGTATTTTGGCAAATGCGTGTCAAACAAACAGCTTTTCACCTGCATAGAGTGCCTGAGGAATTCCAGTGCGTGTTGGAAGGAATCTTGCAGAGCATGTGTAACATGGTGGAAAGCCAAGGCATCTTCCTGAGCTTTCTTCATCACCTGGGAGTATCAGAGGTCATTCTGGATCTTGTACCTCTCAGAATAAATACTGCTGGGAATAGTACTATTCTTCTAGAGTGTGTAACTCTGTTTTCTAGCTGTTGCATTCTGTCTTGTGCTGCAGATTCAAGCTTGGGATCAGGATCAGCCATGCCAAGTGACTTTTATTAGTATTTAATGTTAGTATTTTGTTAGTAAGTGTATATGCTGATGTCTTCGGGTCTTTCCTTTTGTTGTTTCTTAATACAGTGTGAAATACTTATATTTTGACAGGACAAATAAACCACACTGTATGGAAGGTACCTGAAAATCAGCTGCTGCTATGCTAAAATGATCCAAGTCTGTTTGCTAGTGTATTTCCCCGAGCCTGGAGTCTGCAGGGACTCATAAGTGAGGGCTTATTTTAAAACTTGTTTGTTCCAGTTGGACTCTGACTCAGTGATATGGTTAAGTTTACTTCTACCAACAGAATTTAGTGAGAGCTGCTGCAAATCATAGTTCCCATGGCTGCAGTGGAGTTTGAGTGAGCTGTGGTATGACAAGTGCACTCGCTAGCCACCTAATTACAAGGTAGCACCACAAGCTAGGCAAGCACCATCCACTGACTACAGCAAATCATGTTAGATGTGGGTGTAGCTCACAAATTTGCAGCTCTCCAGAAGGTGAACAAGCTCTAAAGCCACTGGCCTGGTGGTGACCTCAAGACATCATGCAGGAAGGAGGAGACTGGCAGATTCCTCTGCTCTGTCTTATAATCAGGTGAAGCTGTAGGTTTTCAGGGCATCTGACCATGGAATCCACAGGCCCTGACCATGGCTCTGCTTGGCCATTTTAACATCTCCCTGTATGCGAGTTCTTGCTCCTTTTCTCTGTCCTGACAGGTACTGACTGGGACGTTCTCACTGGTTCTTTGTAACCTCACCTGAATAATACTGTACACAATCCCTGTGAATGTAGAAGAATTGACTTTTGGAGGAGACAAAGCATTAAGAGGCAGGATTTTTCCTGGGCCTTCAATGATAACTGAGTAATTCATAGATTTCAGTCATCTGAAAGAATGGTTATGAAGTAACTGTCCAAAAGCTGCATTAGAAACACTTCAAGGAGGTGCTTATGTTCTGAGAAGGAATGTGCCAACTCCTTGATTTCTCCTGGAATCACGGAGTAAAATTCTTTAGTTTATTTACTGATTTTCAAAAGATGGGCAAGGCTGTGAAATTACGCTGCAAAAATCTATTTGTTATGACTTGGTTTAGAGGATCTAAGCCTGCTGACTAACCGTGATATACAGCAATCTATGCATTATGCTACAGTTGTAAGGCCTTGTGCTTCTGATTCCTTGCTTTTGTTGAGTCTTAGCAGGTAGGAGGGCAGCCTTGAACTGCACAGACCACCCCTGCTGCCCCAGCAATTCCCGGTGTTCTTGCCAGCATGCTCAAACCATGCTGCTTCAGTTCGTCTCCTAGCTGCTTTCTCCCTCTCAGAGCAACAGTAGCACTGAGGGGGGACTATCAGGTGGGAAACTTTGCTTTTGGAGATAGATTCATCCACCTGCAGCTCATTTCCATGCTAATCCTAAACCTCACTTGAGGTTTAGGTGCTCATAGTTTTAGTTTTCTCTTCTGTTGAAAGCATCTGTACGGAGCAACGTGCGGAATAGCTCTGTGAACCTCTCAAAGGGAGGAGTGACTCAGCTCTGACTTCAGTGTCTTGTAGAGACTCTGAGTGTAAGTACTTATCGTGGCTAGTGAGTTTCTGCACAGCTGACAGATACAGGCCATGGTATGGTTGTTCACAGCTGTTTAGTGAAACTGTTCATTTGGAGGGATAAGAAATGCAGTGGCATGGAGTAGATAGGTGCTAGTTTTTGCAGGACAAGTGTAGTAAAACAGCAGAGCTAAGACCAGACAAAGTGACCCAACTGTGCAGTCACTTTTCTGTGCTGCCCCACTGAGCCATTTGAAGAAACGAGTCCTATTAACTGTTGAAAGCTGTTGGTTTCCTTGGGCAGCAAGAGAAGATAGGTTTCCGAGATCCCCACCCTCTTTTGGTTAGTTTTGAGCCCCATTTAGAAAAGGGAACCTACCATTTGGACCCATGCACAGGGGGATAGTGACCCCTTTTTCGAGGTGAGCTGAAGTCTTGTTCTTCTGTTTTTAACTGCTTAAGCAAAACAACTGAGAGCTTAACAGCAACTTCACTCCTTTGACCTGCTGTCAGTATTTTGCTTGGTTGAGAGGGCATGAGATGGCCATCAGTCGTTCTGATGCATGGCTACATGCTGTTGTGGCAGGATGAAGAGGAAAGATGTCCTTGCTTTGAGGAGGAATAGCACATAGAAAGGGCAGTAGGCCTTATACTCAGGGATGGGCAAATTATCCTCTGCTCATGAATTTTGCCAAACCATTTCTTGCTTCCCAGCTCCCTTCAGCATCTTCCAAAAACCTGTGGGTGATAAGGGAAAAGTATCTGGTACACTTCATGGCTCTATTATCTCCACTGTGGAATGTACTATTGCTTAGTGCCTGGGAGAGGTTTGCAAGTGAAAGGAAGCTGGCCATGCCGTCTTGGCATGAAAAGCAGCTGCTGGTAGGATTAAGAAATTCCATCCAGAGAAGGCATCTCCCTTCCCATGGTTAAATGTGCCTGTAGCCCAGAGCAGTGGACACTGTGGCCAGGAGCTACTCTCATCCCCGGGAGGTGATGCCTAGACCTCCTGTCTCTGACTTTCAGAGTATAATACTGCACCTTTCTGTACTGCAATGAACAAAATGACCTTTTAAAATACCAGAAAAGGGGATACCATCTGGTTGACAAAGCAGAAGCTACCTCTCTTGGAGCAATAGCTGTGAGGAGCATGGCACCACTGCATGTTACTCAGCGTGCTCCCCAGAGAATACTGTGGCTCAGATGTCAGTGTCTTGTTTTACTTGGCTAATTAATAGTATAATGAATGAAGCTCCAGACTCTAGAAACTTCAGTATTTCAGAAACTCTAAACTAAATGAGTAAGGCCCTGAAAATGCAGTCAGAAGTGCTTTTATTTGTTTCTGCGTAGGAAGTCAGGTTGATCAAGAGGAGAGAGGAAAAAAAAAATTAAGATTGAGAGTAGCTGATAAAAATGAGAGATGAGTTTACAGAGAAAATATGTCACCATTATCTCTTTATACAGTTTACCTGAAAGACAATTTTAATTACAGCAGAATCTTGTACATAGTGAAAAAAATGAGAAGGACACAAGAGGACATCAAATATCTCTTGATATCTCTAGACTTCACCTGGGTTTTATTTCTGTGGCTGTCTTTGTCCTTGGTAAATCTGTCATACGTGTTGCCTCAGGGATGTCTGTACCCTAAGTCATAATGGCATATGCTGTCTCCGGATAATTGAGCTAGTAATGATGTATCATGGAGGGCACACTGTTACAAAAGTAAAGCAGGATGAAACTTGGTAAGGAGTAAGGCCTAGAAAAAATTCACTTGGTTTCAGCTCAGCTTCGCTTTGCAATTTACAGAATCACAGAACTGTAGGGTTGGAAGGGCTTTACCCCAGTAGGACCTACATAGAACCTACAGGAGGTCACACTGGATCTACTGTTGCTTAATGCCTGGTAGAGGTCTACATTTAAGTTCACACTTCAGTTAATTCAGCTTCTTTTTCTGTGTTAACACTTACTATGAGTTGTATTTTTCAGTTTTATCTCAGCTTAAGTTGATTTGAAAAAGATGTTCAGTTTATTTTGCAGTGGGTCACATAGCACTGGTACCCACCTGGGAATTGGTGCTCTATTGGAATCAATTGTTTACTAGTTTCACTTCTGCTATCTTTGGGCAAGCACTTGACTTATTTTGCAACAGCATATCTTGGGGTAGATAGTGTCTTGGTATAAAATAGACTGACAGAGCCAGATTTTTAGTGTTTCCTTTTTTGTTTATTTGAGATAATTTTGCTATTTATGTGCTTTATTTATCGCCACTGTTTCTGAGAATAAAGTATTAAGACCCACAAGCTGCCAGAGTGCTCTGCCTGTACCAATGTATCTTTAGAGAACAGGTAACTGTAAAGTGTATTTTCCCGGGCCTGTTCTGATTTGAGGTCTTGGGACTTAAAATAAATAAATAAAAGATCTTTCTGAAGTGGAGCTCTTAAACATCGTTGGAAGGAGGACTGCCTTTTGGTGAGAGCTGAGAACAAGAGGCAGGACAGTTGTCCTTCTGGCTCTCACAGGTTGCTGGCCTTGCTTTGTTTGCTAAGTATATTAATGAGGCCTTCTGTAGATGTTGCAGTGGAGCAAAAGCTTTAGGCTATTACACAGAGAAAATTCTAGCATTCTGTAATCTGAAAAGGAGCGATGTCGTTAAAGTTTAAAAGCAAGAGAACAGGTTCTGGATGACTTTTCCATCAGTAGCTCAGTTAACTGCATTTCCCCAACCTGGTGACTGCCAGCTCTGTATCCTAGAGAATGTCAGAAACAAATTATTTCTGCTTTGTAAATAGTTGCCATACTACCCAGGCTTTATAGCCAACATTTGCAATTCTGCATACCACCACCTGGCAGTGCAGGGATGCACACACTGGGATCTGCAGTTGGACCTAATGCTTCTGTTGGCATGAGGCTTGGGAAGGGATCCTGCTCAGACAGTCGTGGCTGCATTGAGTTTGGCACAGCTGTTGAATGAATGGCGACATGTCACAGAGAAGAGTAGGTAGAACTTTCTCTCACATGCAGGAGGTGGCATGTAATCTGAGTTGTCCCCGTTTCTTGGAGACATTTTTTAGAATAGTTAGATTGGAAGAGATTAAAGCAAGAAGGGAGGCATTTCTGCTTAGCTTGTTTAGTCCAGAAGAGATTCAATTAAAAACAAAAAAAACTTCTGAAAACTGATTGATGAAAATCTGTAGAGTTGTGTAAAGCTGTTTTGTGTTTGTTTGTTCTCTTGATGAAACTTCTTTGTTAGAAATAGAAACAAATGCTCCTACACGATATAATTCCTGGAAATAGCCATTGCTTGACATGTGAAAGGGAAACAAGTGGGAAAGCGTGAGACACAAACCTGAAGCAAATGCTTCAGACAAAACAGGTTGAGTATGTCGAAAGCATGACAAGGGAGAAACTGTGCTGACAGTGGGAGTATAGTGCTTACAGAAACTGCCATCTCATCTTAAATATTTTTACTGCTTTATTCAAAAGTTGCACTTACACTCTCCTTCATATCTTTTTGTCTTGGATTGTTTTGTTCTTTGAATACAATAAGGGTTCAGAGATAACTGTTTTTGTGTAATTGTTATTTAAGGCTTTTTAGTGTCCCTGGATGACTTTTACATACTAGGCAGTGGCTTGATAATGTTGCAGACCACCAACAGTGTGTTCAACCAAACCCTCATTAGGCAAGTGGTGCCTGAATCCCTGTTTGCTTGGCAGAGGGTCCGCATTGCTAACATGATGGCAGACAGTGGCAAAGCTTGGGCAGAAATCTTCTCAAAGTGCAACTCTGGTAAGTTTGCTTTCACATGAGCCTTAACACAAAGATTGTGTTCCTTCCCTCCTTCATGCCCCCCTTTTTTTTCCCAGACAGAGCATGTAACTCTTTGTTCCCATACCTAGGGACCTACAACAATCAGTACATGGTGCTGGACCTGAAGAAGGTTAAGCTACAGAAGAGCCTTGATGATGGTGCGTTGTACATTGTTGAGCAGATCCCAACCCTTGTGGAATATTCTGATCAAACAAGTGTTCTCCGGAAAGGTAATAGATTCTCAACTGTTTGCTGGCTTAGGAAAGCCGTGTCTTTGTGCTAGCTGACTGTGCTTTGTACATAGGAAGATCTTACTGAACACTAGTACTGAGTTTCAAGTTCAAAGGCCTTGTGAGAACATCCCTGTGTTGCCACAATCACTGTCACCTCTGGTTAAATCCTGTCTTAGGCTGAATACTACTCCGTCTGCATGGGTTCTGCAGTCTTGCAGAGCCTGGGACACAAGAACTTTTCACTCTCCTTAGGTCAACTGTTTTTTAACCTTGAAGGGCGGACAGCGGCAAGTGTGCACCTATCGCCATGTCTTCTTATCCTCTGTGTGCAGTCAGCATTGCTCAGTAGCATGTCTGCGTGCCTTTTGCAGGCCTGTCTCCTGCTCACCCCTGCTTGCTCCATGGTTCCTGTTTATCTCTTCATCTCCAGTCTTTGTTTATTTTCCCCTTGGTCTCTCTTTCTGACTGCTGTTTTTAGACCCTCATTCTGTTACAAATGTGTGTTTCTTTAGGAGTTATTATTCTTTTTTTTAATTGCCATCTGCCTTCATTGCACCGTGCATCATTGCATCTCGGTGAGTTGGGAAGAGGAGAGAAAAGGTAGCACATTCACTTAAGTCTCATGCAGTAAAGCTTGGTGGTGGGAAATGACCTTTCCCTGCACAGCCCTGGAGGAGTGCAACCTTTACAGGAGGGCTGTAGCTGATCTGTGTCTTCACCTCAGACTCCTACAAGTCTGATCTCAGCTGCTCTGCAGGATGAGTCCTCAGGGTGGAAGTCTGGGGGCGGGCTGCCTGTGTGTGTTACACAGGGAGTCAACCCCAGCCCATTCCAGCTGACTGTTGCATTGTTTTGTTCCTTTCAAACCAGTTTGGCACGTTGTTCCTCGAAATGCTGTGAGGGCAATGCAGCATGGAAAACCTGTTGATTTTTTGTTGTTTTGTTTTGATACAGGCAAGAGAGTTCAACTTTTCCAAGTGTCTAACAGGTTATTTGTTTCTCTCGCAGGTTACTGGCCTTCATACAATATTCCTTTCCATCAGAAGATTTACAGTCTCAGTGGTTATGCGTCGTATGTTGAGAAGTATGGGCTGGATTTTTCATATGAGCTTGCTCCACGAGCAAAAATCTTCCGTCGAGACCAGGGCAAGGTGACCAACTTAGAAAGCATGAAGTACATCATGAGATATAACAGTAAGAAATATATTCATGTATTTTGGAGCTGATCTTAAAAAATAGTGTTAATTTACTTTCATTATAGTGGAAAGCATTGCTTACAGATTAGTTACACTAAGTGCAGAATGAAACTTGGAAGTCAGTTTGGCTTCTGCTCACCCTCCCAGTTCCCACAGTCCAGGAGGGATGGTCTTTAGTAGGTAATGGTCTTCTCTGTTTTTCCCTGTCAGGATTCTCCTTACTGGATTAAAACCAGCATAATTAACTTCTGGCTAAGCCCAACTCTCAGTACAAATACCTTTAGATGCTATATTTTGATTCCCAATTACAGGGAGCACACCTATTACCGGGCTTTGGGAGGCCTCTCCCAGGGTGGGGTATTGTCACTGATTGAGCTGTGAGTAGCAGCATGTTCACAGATGTTGAGGCTTGTCCTTCTTCCCTCTTAGCTTGCAGCTACTGCAGTGGGTATTTTAAGGCTTTGCACCTTCTGCTTCCTTGTTCCAGAACAGGAATGTGAAGGCTCTCACTGCTTCACTCTTCCTTCCTTGCCTCCCACCCCTTCTGTTCCTGCAAGCTTTTGACCTGTGGAATTAGCAGTGTTTGTGGTTAGAGGTGGGCCTAGGATGCAGAAATAGCTAAATGGACTTGGATTTTGAACTTGCCTTACTCAAGCACCGGTTTCTATCTGATATCTGGAGAGGAGCATGAAAGCAGTGTGTTAGACTGTGTACATACCCAGCTTTTAGTGGTTTGGGGTCTTGAGAAGTAGAGGGCTTTGGGTGAATGGACTCATTTGTTTGCTTTTCTTCCCTCCTCGCACCATTTCTCCCCAGACTACCAGCACGATCCTTATGCTGAACACAATCCCTGCAACACCATTTGCTGCCGAGAGGACCTGAATCCTTCCTTCCCAGTGCCTGCAGGCTGCTATGACTCCAAGGTAAATAAAATAACCGCAATTTCTGTACCTGCTGAATGTTTGCTGCAGTCTCTTTGTGCTCTGCTCACACCTGTGGTGTTTCCTGGTGCTGGGGTGGGCATGGCCAGTCCTGCTTCCTTTCTTCGCTTTGTGCCAGTACTATGCAGCTCCTGTGCAGAGAGAAACCCATCTCCTAGATCAACACCAGTCCTGGCACAGTGGTGTTGCAGAGGATGCACAGGGAGATAACACAAAATAATGTTGGCTGTGGGAACCTGTGTTGTTTAGGGGTTAAAGCCCTGAAGCTTTGCAGCAGGAGGAGCCTGAGTGAAGGCTGACATGAATCCTTACATCACTTGGAGAAAGGTGGAGAAGGTGACTGCTGCACAGTCCAGCCTTCCTGGTCATGGAGGCTGCTTGGTTGCATCCTAGGAGCCCACAGGAATGTGTCTATATCCTCCTTTTAATTTTACCTTTACAAAAGACATGCTCTCCAGTGAGTCACCCGGCTCCAGGTCTCCACCTCTCTGTAAAACTGCTTTGAGCAAAGTTTGCCAAAGGTCCCATTTCTTTTTAGGGAAGGAAATGTGGGGAAATCCTCAGGCCCACTGTGTCGGAGAAAGCTGCAGTTCTTCTGGGCAGCCTGTGTGGTGTTTTCACTGTGAACACCTGTGTGTGCAGCTGTCCAGCCCCAGCATGCTGGTAGATCCTGTGGGGACCTAGTCACCTCCTCTGGGTTGAGTGTGAACGCTGGTCAGGGTCCTGTGGAGCTTCTTTGGGCATTGCCAGTGCGGAGCATCTCCTCTCAGCTTGCTCAAGCCCAGGCTGGCCTGCCTGACTGCCTGCTGTGGTGGCCAGCAAGAGCTCCCCAATTTGGAGTGAAACCAAAGAACTGCTGTATAGAGGTATCTGGCAAGGGAGCAGGTGCCTTTGACAGCAGTTAGGCAAGAGGAATGGGCTGGGCTGTCCTGGGAGGTAATGAAGGAACAGGACAGGAGGCTCCAGGCAGCTGCAGTAACTGTGCTGCCCTTGTCTGACCATTTCCAAGGGATGGGCCAAGTGCTTAACACACAGCAGAGCTTATGCTTGATCATCTTAGGCTGCCCCATGGCCTTTTGGAGACACTCAGGCATGGGGAGGACTGCTGTGAAGGTGGACAGCACAAGGGCTGTGTGTGCATTGCTGCTGCCTCTTCAGCGCTGTCTTTGTGGCTGGATACCTCTGTGCAGGGGAGGAATTCTGCCTGGCCAGCACACGTTTCCCCTTGCTCCATTTCTTTGCCTTAACGTTATCAGATCTCTCTGAGCTCTGGGATGGGTGCACGTCAGACAGCAGGCAACCATTCTGTCCTTTATTGCAGGTGTCAGATTTCCGCCTGGCCTCCGCATTCACAGCCGCCGCCATCAACGGTCCCCCAGTGCAGGGCGGTCTCCCGGTCTTCACCTGGAGGCGGTTCAACCACACACGGCACCAGGGCCTGCCTGAATCATACAACTTCCAGTTTGTCACCATGAGGCCAATCCTGTAAAACGAGCGTTGATATTCCAAAATGGGATTTTACTTTTTTTTTTTTCCATGGAAACTTTCATTCCTGTGTGTAATAAATCCAGCTGGATGCTTTGCCCGTCCCTCTCTTGCTCTGTGCAGCACAGCGTGTGCTCCCCTCCACTGTGCTGTCTGGGTGGCCCTCTGGCTGGGATGGCTGGGAAGCGGCAGGCACTGTGCTGCCCTCTGTTGCTCTGAGCATCATCTCAGCTGCTCCCAGAGCACGAATGAACTGCGGTGCAATCGTAGAAGCGATCTGTCTCTAGACATAGGGGCTGAGTCACGTGGCTCTGTGCTGGCTTCATGGCTGCCTGTAGTCTGAGCAGGGCTGGCTGGCTGTCACATTGCAGTTGATTTCCACCAAGGGCTGAGGGAGAGCAGAAGTTACAGCACATTTTGCTGAGGCTCAAAATCAGCGCTGGGAGTGAAGTAACTTGTTCACTGGAGCAGAAGGAGGTATGTCCAAGAGGCCACAGAGAGCATCTGCTCTGCATCAGGACTAGGTGGCTGCAGGGGCGCACACATCATTGCTGCATGTTCAGCTCATGTGCTGTTGGAAGGAGAATCAACGCGATGTTCCCCTGATGCCACGTGTGAGCCAAGAGATGGTGCTGCACAGGTGCCCTTCTCCAGAGGTGGGGGAGGGAGGAGATGGCTCTACTGACAGCTTTGAGAGAATGCTGTGTCCACCACGTGCTACTCACCTTGTCTTTACTTGCAGTTTGTGGATGTCGTTCCTTCTGGCCCTTGATCAAGGGCAGCAGCCTCCGCTTGAGTGGTCAGTGCCATGAGCCCTGGCTGTGACACAGGCAGGCTCCGGCCTTACAGGGCAGCAGGCTTGGTGCTCTCAGAACAAACACCAACTATGAACCAGATGGGCTCTGAGTAGCACTGAGGACCCCACCTGCAGGAAGGAAGGGAGCCAGGTCCTGGAGGGACGTGCTGGCGAGCAGCAGCTCACTGAGTTGGGAGCACAGGGCAGCTGGAGGAATTCTGTTACTCCTAAGCAATACAATAGGTTGTACTTACTGCCAACTTTTCCTGTTTTTATATTTAAAACCAAAAATCGTTTCAATGTCGATCCCTAGGGCCCAGTGAACTGCCCATAGCTTCCTGTGTCAGACTGTTCTTTGCCAGGGCACATGTGGATGCGTCCCTGTGCTGGGAGCAGATGCAGTCAGCACCTGTGAGATGCCCCTTTGTAAGCTCCCGAGGAAGGGGAGATGTGCCCTTCTCACACCACCAGCCTCATACTCTGTGGTAGGAACAGCTTTATGCTTCAACTCAGTTGTGGGAAAACAGTTCTACTCTGAAGGGCCCTTTTCTCTGAGGAAATATTTACATAAATGGGCCCTTGTGAGCTGTAGGACTAACCCATGTGACTGTGATTCTTATCTTTTGCTGTTAATGGCTGTGCTGGGTTCAAGACCACTTCGTGCTTGCTGTACTGCAGCATGTCCTTTCTCCCTGAGCAGCCTGTGTTGGGCAGAATGCGTCCCCAGTGACCAGAACACAGCTCCTGTCCTCAGCACAGCACCTGCACAAGTTGCAATTAAAACAGTGCTTGAGCAAAGTGTTTAAGTTAACATTTCTTAATGAAAGCAACAGTCTAAGCCACAGGCACAGAGTAGTCCAGTATTCTAAACAGGCAGTTTGAGGGAACTCTGGACTTTCAAGTGTGATTGTATTCAGCCATCACTTAACACGATACAGTCTTTTAGTTGGTGACTTGAAGCAAGTTTTACAAAGTGCCAGGGAACTATTACCATCACAAATGAATGACAGTGCCCTTCAGGTGTGGGCTCAGCACTCACTCGGGGTAGGTACATCCAGCTCTCAGGACATGTCTGTCCAGGACACATAGCTCCTCTTTGCTTTGCAGCTTTCTAGAACTTAGCACGTCGCTTTAATTTCTGCTCCTATGAGAAGCCCAGAGGAGCAGCATCACGCAGCTGGCTTTCTAGGAATGACCTGGAGTCAAACCATTACTTGACCAAGGTGGCACCACAGCTGCAGAACTGAAAAGCTGGCACTGCCCCATCCCTCATGGGGTGGCACAGCCAGGGAGGATGAGCGCACACACGTGGTGCTTTGTCACCTGAGATGCCTAGAACTAAGCACAGATGACTCAGAACATTAAAAACCCAGCAGTTTATTTCAAAGTATAAATTTCAGGCTTGTCAGACAAAACCCCACTACAGTCAACACATACACACACACACTAATCTATAGTACATACAAAAATGGGGAGAACTTGCGACTGCCCAGTTTAAATTGGACATAAAAGCAGTCCTTTTGTATTTACAAGTCCAGCTGCAAAGCAAAACAAGAAGTCAAATGGAGTTGCTTGCAAAGGGTTTGCGCGTTTGGCTCAACAGCCAAGAACTTACTACAGCTGAACAGGTCTCCCCAAACAGTTACTACCCAGTTGTCTTATTTACAGATATACCCCCATTAAATTAAGACAGCACTTCAAATATATATAAATATATGTGTGTGTATGTATATAGTATATATTAAAACAAAACGGAATGCTCAGCCTGAACAATGACAATGAGAAATAAAGATGCATTCTAACAGGTGGGCAGAACGGAGGAAAAGAAAAAAAATCAATTATTCTGCTTTTTCTTAGCTTTTTTTTTTTTTTTTTTACTGCCCCTCAGAAGGTATTCAGAAGGGAACACAGATCTGGTGGCAGGGCTGGCACAGTCACTCATTGGAACTCCCCTCTCCAGTGTTTTCATACAATGCCCACCCCTACCCCAACCAACAAATTAAAAAAATATATATTTAATATATCTATTTTAAAAAATCTGGATAGATATTTTTGACCAAATGAAAATACTGAAGTTTGTAAGAAGGCAGAATCACAGCTTAATTTTGTACAGTGTATACAATAGTCTGGAACTGGGGAATGGCTGTTTGGGGAGCAAGAACAGATTTGACCTGGTCCCTACATATAATACAGATTCTGATTTAGCGGACGCTTAAGACAAACAGCATAAAGGAAGAAGTGTATGGATATTTTGTTACAGTACAAAACAGCGCTCCAATCCTACTTGGGCCCAATCAAGCTCCCGCTGAAGGCACAAGAGGGTTTTGCCATTATTTTCAAAGGAAGCAGGATAAGACCCCTTATTTTTACAGGGAAGACACCATGGGCATTTCCAGCCTTGTGCTAAAAACGCTGGGGTGGGTGAGTGTGTCACTGCTTGTGCTCAATGATCCAACATCGTAAAGGGTAGCAAGCACAACCAAAAGGAGCAGAACCAGAGCCCAACTGCCACTTCCAGGGAAGCTGGGTTGGAGCATGGAAGTAAACACCAGCTCAGAGGAAACTGCCTCTGCATCCTCACATCTTCTTGAGCTGTTTACTGCAGCTGCAGAACACTTGCTGTACCTACAGTCTACACCCTTCCTAAGGTTTAGTTACTTGAAACCAGCAAAACTTTGTTTCAGAGTCGTACTGAAATAAAGGAGGTCAGTGAAGCTGTAACTAGGAGGAACTCAGTGGAAAGGAATGGCATTTTGCCATCAGCACTCCACAGGAGGGCTTCTTTCCAACCAGAAACAGAACTAGCTCAAGTTAAATTACTTCTTGCCCGTGGGCACAAATCAAACCTAAACCAAACCAGAAACAGGATGAAAATAACAAGTGTAGAATCAGTGCAGTGTTTGCCAAAACACGGAGAACTAGATCTGAAATGGTGCAGCTAATGTGCCACATACCCAGTGGGACCGGCACAACTCATTAGCCAGGAACAATTTATACTATGGCACTGAAATTAAGATGGAAAAACTTGCATTAGGTATAGGGAGGCATTTGGATAATGTCCCTAATAACACACTTTAGCTTTTGGTTGTGGCCCTGAAGCGGTCAGCCATTTGGACTTCATGATCTCTACAGATCCCTTCCAACTGAACTGTTCTAGTGTAGTCTGCCACTTGAAAGCTGCGTAGAGACTTGTAGCATGTGTAAAAATGAAATACTAGAAACCTCCAGTGACCAACACTTCTATGACTGCTCCAGTCTAAAGCACAGTATTAAACAGACCTGTACTGAACGTTCCCAGATGTTTTGGTAATACTTTCAAATAAATTCTATTAAATGAAACCAATTACTTCTGAATGCATTACTAGTGGAAATTCAGTTTCTCAACATTTTTATTGTTTCTGGGAGATTAAATTATCAATAAATAAAAAACAGCCACTCCACAACACTGGGAGAAGTGCCATTCTGCTCCACTGTGAAAAGTTTTACAGTGGCACAGTTCTCTGCGCATCAGCATTAAGAACCACCACCTGCAATGTCTCCAAACTGAGCAAGGCATCTGAAAAATCAAGCAATGCTTTATCAGGTATTCAAGCACCAGAACCTGCTTAAGATCCTGAAATTGGATCTCAACATCTCTGCTGCAGTGAAAGGGATGTCTGCTTTAATTCTACAACTGTGGTGTCCTCACTTAGCAAACAGTACTTAACTTGTTTAATTTATTCACAAAAATGAGCTGCACTCTGCCATACATAGCACAAACAACTATTAAGCAAGAAGCCAGTTTCATCTCTGTTGAGAACGTCTTTCTTTAGTAAATAAAGATGAGCCTGCTCTCTGAAGTGCATCTTCACTGCATGTCCACAAAACCTCCACACAATACCAGGCCATCCCAACTATTACTTCCATTGGAGAAAGGAAAAAAAGTCTGACACAAGACTCGCCACCCGCCTATCCCAAGCAAGACAAAACTAATAACAACTGTGATCTAAAAGCAAGCACAAACTATAGAAAAGCTCATGTATAGCTGAGGCTGGAATCAAAACTCAATAAGCGGCATAAACTCCAGGTTGTATTCTAATATTTATTTTAACTTTAAAACTATAAAACCTCATTGTACTGATATGGCCGACGGCCCTCTGGCACCACCTCATAGACCGAAGTACACTGATGCTTTAACAGCCATCAACTGGACAAAACCGCTGTAAACCTCTACCACAGAACTTCCTTTATACGGACTCAACTTTTCTTAAGTAGTGTAAATGCATTATTAATTATTCCTTGAAATAAGCAGACATAGCATTTAATTCCAGTCCTTTCTTGTCAAGGCATTACAGTTTGGTTAAACACAAAAGAAGTTTGTCATGGATAGTGGGGCAGATGCACTGTTGTTTCCTAAGCTCAGAAGCAATGTGAAAGCTTCTAGGAACATCTGCAGTTGCTCATGAATTTGGGCCACTGTCTTAACTACTCTGGGGGCGTTAGCTTTCTACAGAGGCAGGCAGGTGGCTGCAATAGTGGACTAAGAAGCCAACTTTGTAAGTTTTTCTACAAACTGAACATCTAAACTGAGTGCAAACAAGTAGAAGCTTTCATGGTGCTACACCACATAGGTTTCTTTGGCTGAAATGCAGCATACAGCTTTCCCAGAAGAACAGGGAAAGGCTCTGGTGGAAAATACTGTCTGTACACTCTAATATTCTTCACGGGACGAAAATGATAATTCAGTAACTGCAGTGAGGGAAGGCTTGAGTAAAACTATAGATAAAAATGAGTCGAGCAACAGTAGATGTTACACTTCCTGGTCTTTACAGAAAGAAACAATCACTATGGGACAGAAAAATGAGAAGTAGTAATGAAAGGCTAGAAGGGTAAAAGGAGAAGTAACTCCAAGCAAATGAATGCCACAAGGTATTTGGCTACATTTATTTCTGAAATTACTGATTAAGGCACAAAATAAATCTAAAAAATAGGGCTAGATGTATAAGGAGAGAGGCAGAAAAATTATTTCAGCTAGAGAGGTGTGACTGTAATTTCTACAATCCAGTTTAAGATCAGTCCCGTGAATGCTCCCTGTATGAATGGAGGTGGATGGTGAAAGTAGGGGAGCGTTCTTATTTAGGAGAGGTAGGAGGTAGTGGGATGATTTTTTTTTTTTTTCCCCCACTACACCACCTCCGAATTCACAGACACTGGTTCCCTGGCCAGACTAAAGTTCCCTTCCCTCTCCTCAGACAACTGACTACTGTTGGTAATTAGAACAGATCACTCAATCTTACAGCACACAAGTGAAACCTTGAATCACCTTTCTTGTCACAGCCTGCTCACAGAGAGAGGTGCAAGAGGCAAATCTGTTCTTGCCTTCACGCTAGTGCCTTGACAGACACTACAGATGTAGTTCAGCTTCAGAAAAAACTGTGATGTATACTCCTGCTGCCACTCTGAAGCAGAATCTCAAGCATCCAACGTGCCTTTGAATAAAGTGTAGGTAGATGTCTAGGTGGAACAGCTGTCATGAGAAGGAAAATGAAATTTTTTTGAATGGCCCATGACTTGACTTATCCAGAAAAACAGGTTCTCTTGCTGGGAGTGAGACTTTATTTTTCTTTTGGTTCTGAACGCATGTAGTGTATTGCACAGCCGTCTAAATTAATCCTGCAGAGAGTGGATTTAGAAGTGAATTTCATGCAACCCCCTCAAAACCAGGGTAACTCTTGGAAGTAGGACGGGTTTAAAGGCTCCAGAAAACTCTAACTGCTCTGGGAGGAGATCACATCTGTAGACTGGGGGTCACAGAAGGGTCCAAAACGGCCGTAGATGTCCTTAGCTCGGACTGCGAAGTAGTATTTGCTACCAGACACAAACTGAGTAAGAGTGCATGCCATAGGTAGTGGAAGGGCCTTCACCTCCCCTATCTTCTTCCACTGGGAAGGCATAGTGGCACTCGGGTCCTCATGGTATGCATAGAGATGGTAACTGTCCACACTGGCACAACTCCGGTCCACTTCTATGACACTCCACGACAGCACAATACCATTCTGGCTCTGTACCCGTGCCAGCTTCAGCTGTGGTTTTTGAGGCAGAGAAGTGTTGGCAGCTTCAGGGGGCAGGCGTGGTGGCTGTGGTGCCTCTGGAAGTGGGGCAGGATGTACAGGGCGTGGTGGCTCCTAAGCAATATAAGAACAATCAGGGAAAGATAAGTCTACAGCAGTGGAAAGAGGTTTTAATTCATCATTCCCAAAGCAAATGGAAAGAAATCAGCCTGCAATCACTCAACCATCACAACTCAAAGTCCTGTGTCCAGAAAGCACCAGACATAAACAGAAGCAAAGGGTGAGAAGGGGTAGAACCAAGGATGTCAGAAATTATTATTCACATATAAATCACTACCTGCAGAAGATCATCACCACAGTTACTTCTCTATATCCCCTTTTGCTTCCCAGCCCTGAGATGATGGACTGTGAGCACCCGGCCACTTACCAAGACTAAGTGGGCAGGTTCACAATGAATTTAAAGTATTTTGTATCTGAGCTGCTTCTCCCACATTACCCAAAACATCCCAGACAGTAAACTGAGCTGGCAACTCAACATCTTTTCAACAAGCAGCTTCTTCAGTAGCAAGAGGAAGAATCCGTAATGGAACAATATGCATATTTATCACCTTAAATAGAACACAGAACCTCAGGCTCAGTTTCCAGAAAGTTTCGAAATTAGGGCAAAAATGTGACTTTACACTGAAACATCACAGAAGCTTTCCTAGATCTATTACTTATGCTACTTAATTTCAATTCAGGAATGTGGTTATAGTGAGCATGAAAATTTGTTACTGTCATACCAGGGACTTTTTCATGATGGAATTGGGTAGTTTTTGTTCTTTTAAGATTTGTGTGTGTGATAGTGGCTTGCTTTCTTCTCGTTATTCATCAGTGGGAAAGATACATTAAGTTGAATTATGTCTATATTCAGAGAACTGTTAGCCGCTTTGCTAATACATTTACCAAATCAGGAGATTGGAAATGAGGTGACTAACAATTGAGTATGCAGGCAATGTACTTCAGTCTTAACAACAAAATGATTTAAAATTAGCAAAAGTAAATTCTGTCTTACTACAAAGGGTCTGAGGTGAGGCAGAAAAATCAACCCAAGTGGTTATTAAAACAACAAAAAAAACCAAACATCAACAACAACAAAAACCAACAAAAAACCTCAAACCTCAGAAATTCAGAACTTGACAATTAAGGATGTTGTCTGTATTCTGTTCTTCTACCTAAACTTTGCAAGCATCTGTACTGAAAAACTGATCATAGAATCCTTAGAGTTGGAAGGGACCTTTAAAGTTATTCATCTCATCCAACTCATCTGCAATGAACAGGGATATGCAGAGCTAAATGACGTTGATGAGGGCTTGATCCAGCCTCATCTAGAAAATCTCCAGGGACAAGGCATCAACCACATCTCTAGGCAACCTGTTCTGGTGCCTCATCAGTCTCACTGAAGAGCCCCAGCTCTCAGCCTGTTCTCATAGGAGAGGTGTTCCATTACGTGGATCATTTCTGTGGCCTTCCTCTGTATGCACTCCAACAGGTCCGTGTCTCTCCTGTGCTGAGGACTCTGCACCTGGATGCAGTACCCCAAGGTGGGGTCTCACCAGTGCACAGCAGAGGGGCAGGATCACCTCCCTCGACCTGCTGGCCACGCTTCTTTTGATTCAGTCCAGGATTCGGTTGACTTTCTGGTCTGTAAGGGCACACTGCTGGCTCATGTTCAGCTTCCCATCCACCAGTACCTCCAGATCTTTTTCAGCAGGGCTGTGCTCAATCCCTCTTTCCCCAGCTTGTACCAGTAGTGACGGTTGCCTCGACCCAGGTGCAAGATCTTGCATTTGGATTTGTTGAACCTCATGAGGCTCACCTGGACCCACTTTTCAAGCCTGTCCAGGTCCCTCTGGATGGCATCCCATCTCTCTGGTGCACTGACCACAACCCACAGCTTGGTGTCATCAGCACACTTGATGAGGATGCACTCAATCCCACTGTTGATGCCATTGATGAAGATGTTAAAGAGTACTGGTCCCAGCACCGACCCATGTGGGACACCACTCATCATCACCCATCTCCATCCAGACATCGAGCCACTGACCACCACTCTCTGGACTAAATCCTCCAGACAGTTCTTTATCCATTGATCAATCCACCCACCAAATCCCTATCATTCTAATTTGGAGAAAATGATGTTGTGGAGTACCATGTCAAAGGCCTTAGGCCTCACCACAAAATGACCAAATGGTTGAGGTTGAAAGGGACCTCTGAAGGCCACTGGGTCCAAACATTACAGGGCCACCTACAGGCAGGTTGCTCAGGACCATGTAAAGGTAGCTTCTGAAGATCTCCAAGGAGGAGACTCCACAACTTCACTGGGCAACCTGATCCAGTGCTCCCTCACCTGCACAACAGATAAGTATTGCCATCCAATTCATAGACGATCCCATGAATTATAGTTTCAAACCATGATAAAACTTTTTGTGGTGGTTCTTTTGTACCCTTGACTCCACAATTCACCTGCAGATAATTCACACAATTTTTCAGTACACACTACTGCTGATTTGAAGAACTCTTGTGTTAAGATAGCACAGCTTTCACTGTTTCTGGTAGAACTTTTTGAAGGTGATATGGTGGTGTTATGCACATGAACTGGCTGGAAAGTGTCTACAAGCTACTTCACTGTTCTTCAGTTCACACTGAGAAGCAAACTGAGACATACTAGCATAGAGACAGGTCTGTAAATTTTCTTAAGTAATTTTAAAATGACAGTACTCACTGCATGCACTTGTGGTGGTCGATGATGCACTGTAAGCTGAGGTGCTCCAGATCCAAGAGTTAGTCCGTTGTTCACAACATATGCAGTTGTCTGAGGCATTCGTACTGTCACGCCTGTTAAGAAGCACAACGAATATTTCTGAGTACTGAACATTTAAAATCAGCAAACAGAACACCGGAAACCAAGCTCCTTCGTTCAGCTGCATGACACCAAAATTCAAACTGACACATCCTTCTCAAACTGCCATCAGACTAATAACTAATAAAAACCAAAACCACTTTCCATTCTTGTAAGCTGTAAAAGAAAACAAGTAACAACGTCTGCAGAAGGGACAGAATGACTTTTTTGTCATTTGTAGTATGAAAGTGTCATGGAGTTATCTTTAGGTCTAAGCCTGTGACAGGGACACAAGGAGAAAAAAAGGGGGAGAGGGAAGAAGAAAAAACCTGCCCAGTCTTTGGCAATGAGGTCACCTGAGCAGAGCTGTGTGCTGCAGGGGTGGGGGGGAGAGGGAGGAGGGTATGGAGATAACAGATAGGTTGACAAAAAAACCAATGGCAACGATCTGAGGAGGAATGGTGATTTACTAAATCCAACAAAATCAAACAAACTGAGAGAGACAAGAGTATCCAAGATATGAGACCTTACATTAGTAAACTGCACAGGAAGCACACGTGCTTTTTCTCCATGGCAAGCCGAGAGAGAAAAGCGCGCCAGAACAAGTGACTGGAGTCCGAGTCTGGTCAGGGGCCAGGAGCTCCACCACTCTTCCGCTCCCTGCCAGAGCATTAACTTTAATTCCCAACATGATGTTCTGCTGTGGAATACCAGCAGCAAAAATCACAAAACCACAACAGAAAGAAATGGGGGAGGAGAAATGGGGGAGATTCAGGCAGCCTGAACTTTACAAAGACCAATAAATAAATCTGATGACTTTGGGATTCAAGAAGGAAAAGAACTGCTGCTACGGCAGAATGACACCCACTCAATATTTAACTGCTATGAGGCTGTGCTTTGGATGGTATGAAAACCAAAAAAGATTACATCATTGTCCAAGAAGCTTATTTTCACTCACAGAAAGGACACCACTAGGAATACGTACTCATAGGAATTGCTATTTCATTGCATGCCATAGCAAACTGACCGGACTGGCAGGAATAAACTAAATAATTTTATAGCTTCATACATAATATCCAGAACTCTTGCAAAATACCAAGTAGTTACTCATTTTATACTACATTCCACTCTCTTGAGTAACATTTTGCCCATTTACTGGTATGTCACACTGGTCTTATGAGCACAGTGCTTTTCAGCTCATTGTTATTGGTTGTATTGGACGGGATTATAGCTGGACTTGCACTGGTGGGGCAGCGCTCCAGTGCTGATGAAGACCAAGAGGTCTCTCAGCCCATAATGGTGAAATCAGCATGCTCAGCTTGATCCCTGAAATGCCTGTACACTGAGGAGGAGGTAGAAATCTGTGTCTGGGCAGGAGACTATGATCTAGTGGCAATTACAGAGATGTGGTAGGACAGATCACATGACTGGAATGTGGTCATGGATGTCTATGCCCTTCTAAGGACAGACAGGTCAGCAAGGCCAAGGTGGTGGAGTTGCTCTTTAACAAGAGAGAGCACCAAGAATGTATTGAGTACTGTCCAGAGGAGGATGAGGAGCGAACTGAGTGTTTGCAGGTGAGAATTAAGGGGCAGGCTGGCATGGGCAGTACTGCTGTGGGTGTCTATTACAGGCCACCTGATCAGGACAAGGAACTTGATGAGGCCTCTTCTATAAGTGGTTGATAGCAGCCTTGCAATTACAGGCCCTGGTTATCGTGGGGGATTTTAACTACCTTGCTATTCGCTGGAAGGCCTACTCAGCCAGCCATAAACAGTCCAGGAGGCTCCTTTGATGATGCAAGCGGTGGATGAGCCAACTAGAAAAGGAGCATTGCTGAAATTTGTTCCCACTAACAAGGATGGTCTGGTCAAAGCAGAGAAGGCTGAGGGTAGCCTTGCTTGCAGCGACCATAATATGATGGAGTTCAGGGTCTCATGGCAGGAACAGAATACCAAGCAGAATCACAACCCTGGACTTAAGTAGGGCCAACTTTGGCCTTTCCAAGCAATTGCTAGGGGAAATCCCATGGGACAGGGTACTTGAAGGTAAAAGGCTCCAAGATAGTTGGTTATATTCAAGGATCGCTTCTTACAAGCTCAAGATCAAAGCAACCCAACAGGTAGGAAGTCAAGAAAGGGAGCCAGGAGACCTGCATGGTTAAACAGGGAACTGCTGGGCAAACTCAAGTGGAAGAGGAGAGTCTATAGATCATGGAAGGAGGGGCTGGCCACCTGGGAGGAATATAAGACTGTTATCAGTTATCAGAGGATGTAAGGAGGCACCTCAGAAAGCTAAGGCCTCCTTAGAATTAAGCCTTGCAAGAAGTGTCAAGGGCAACAAAAAGGGATTCTTCAAATACACTGCAGATAAAACTAACCCTAGAGGCAATGCAGGTCCACTGATGAATGAGGTGGATTCCCTGGTGAAGGAGGATTTTTAGAGAAGGTGGAGTTACTAAATGCCTTCTTTGTCTCTGTCTATACTGCTGGAGGCTGTGCTGAGGAGCCCCATACCCCTGAGGTCCCAGAGGAAGGCAGGATAAAGGAGGGGTTAATGAGGACTGGGTTAAGGACCAACAAAAAAAATGAAGCTGTGATGTGCTAAAATGTGCCTGTAAGAAAGAATCCCTTACCTCCAGACTGTGGGTTGACTGGCCTTAAACTTGGGCTTGGCATGACAGCTCCTCTTACAGAATTCTGAGCTGGAGGTGCAGGAATTGTGGTATAGACCACCTGATGGTTAGCTGGGGCTCGTGGTATAGGAAGTTTTGCAGCTGTTTGAGTCACTGGTCGATGAGTTACATTCACTGTTGTTGGAGCTGGGAAAAGAAAGACAAACCACAACCTAGAATGCAATTCCATAACATGCTATGCAAAATAAAAGCTGTCTCCACAAAATTCTATCTGCTTCTGATAGTGCAAGAAAAGAAAAAGCAGCTTAAGCAAATGATAATGGTAATTTTCACCTGAAATAATAGTAATGCCAGTATATATCCAAATTCCCAACAGAAAAGAAAAATAATATTCCAAAGAATCAGACTGAAGAAAAAGAAGCAAACTCAAATCCTCTATTGCTACTAAGTCCCAATATAAGAAAAAAAAAGATAATAAAACCCCCAATAATTACTATATCTGATCTGTGTAAATAAAAGTAATCCTGAGTGTAAGGATAGCTGTGAAGAAGACAAAAATCACCACTGAACTCAAGCAATTAACAGTCCACAGAACTGATCAGTTGTAAGACAATTCTAATGTCCAACAATTATCTACAGGAAAAAAAAAAGGAATGAAATAAAGAGTAAAAAAGAGGATCTATGTTTCCTTTTCATGTTTAAAAAAACCAACAAAACTTAACTAAAGACAAAATAACATTCTGCTAGGGATGGAATGTCACCATTGGCCTTGGCATTCACTCTGCCAAAGGAATTGTGATGTGCAGGTGGACAGAGGTATGTTAATGCTTTTTTTTCCCCTATTTCTCATATAGTATAATGCTTCGGATTTCTTCTCCTCTGCTTATAAAACAAATTTTGTTAATCATTTCCATGGCTACCCTATTCATTCCTATTGATTAGTTACCTTTTTGTTCCCTTCGATTGTGTCAAGAAAACTGCTAGTATGTAATATCCTTAATAGAATTTCTTCCTCACTATGGAATTAATTTGATCCTGAATTGTTTCTTTACATACTAGATAGATTATTTTTCCCTTCCACTTAATGCACTAAGGAAAAGAAAAAAAAAAGGATATTGACTAGGAGATCCTTAAGTGACTCACATTTTGAATATTCACCTGAAAAGATTACCATAATGTGAGCACACAAGAGTCTAGCTTAAGAAAAAACAGTCACTGCATTCACATAATGGTGTAAAACAAAAACAAACAAACAAGAAAAGAAGTTACCTGTAGGTAATACATGTATAGTGGTCTGGGAAGGCCCACTTGTTGGCACACCTGTTTGCTGTGGAGGGTTTGGTAGCAAAGGTGGTAGGGGGCGAGACAAGGGCTGAGTAGGGGTGCTTTGTGCTGTAGTAGGTGTCTGATTCTGCTTCTTGGCCTCTGCTTTAAAACAACACAATAACAATAGCAAATAGAAACTAAAACATCACAGATCTGTTTATTCCCTGTCATTTGTACTATCAAAGAATATTTTCTAGCACATTTCTTTCATCCTTTCATCTGCAAACCAGACTGTTAAAATTTCATTCAGTTCCTCATCTTCATAATGTCAATTGTTTTCCACCCTATAGTACATAATATTTCATTCTATCACTATGAAGTCTATACATTTCTGCATAATCTGAAAACCTGATTGTTTCTACTAAGGAGAGGCCTAAACCTTAAAAAGCACTTAAACACTGTTGTGTTCTACTTATTTTTTTTTTCAGTGTTAACTCTTGCCTCTTTCTGGTGCTTATATCCATTTATTTGCTGACTCCTTCCTTTGTTTGGTATGTTAGTCAGCCCATTTATTGCTGTTTTGAATTTTTGTACTATTTTCTTAATAAAGGAAAATAGCTTTATTATTAAAAAAATTTAGAAGATTTCAAATTTTGTTTTCTCACACTGTCAACACGACTTACCCACTGACTGGGAGAACTGAGAAATACAGCACCTGAATTTGTATTTCCCTATAGTAATATTTTTTTCCTGCTTTAGTTTATTTGTGGCATCATAAAATACTCATTTGAGTGCAAAGCTGTATGTAAACAGACCTTCTGTCCACAAGGAGAACTGAGATGCTGTTATTTTTAAGCTAGATTAGAGTAACAGTGGGCAGATAAGCCACCACCAAAAACTAGAAAACACAAAATAAGAGTAAGTTTTAAGGGCAGCCATTCAAAAATGATTTGCCCTCACAAAACTTCACATGCAGCAACTACTAGTTCAGAAAAAGAGAACACAATGCAGAAATAAAAAAAATTTACATTCTTGAGAATACATATCAGCAACATGATATGTGAACTGAAGAATGTGTTTAGAAACCATCAATTAAGTATGCTAATGAGGTGACATTAAGAAGAATGGGGCTAATGGCAGCATGGCTCAAGACGTTTGTTTATTTATGAGGAAGCAGAAAGTACTTTGATGATCACATTGGGCTATCTTTAACACCATCTACTGATAGCTTAAAGGAGCAGTACCCTTCACAAACTCTTGTACAATAAACCTAACAAAATTAATGACCTCAAAAGTAATACAAAACAAACTGCAGACTTTTTGAGTTGTCCTATGTCTGTAGACTGAATAGTTGAGCTACTCTGCTGATGCCACTTGACAAAAACAATTTTCTTTTAGTGAACAAAGCAGCATTCAGAAGCAGTAAAGGGTTGCTTGTTTTGAAAATACTAAGTGAGATATTTCCTGTTGTTTCATAAAGTAACAGGTCTCGTGACTAGTTCAAACTTCTTATATTTCACATTGGTACGAGTTTCCAGTATCCAGCAAATTCCTTGAGGAGATTACTACAGAGATGCACACACGTATTCACTTTGAATACTTACAGATTTCTACACATTTCAAAGGTCATTGCATAATTTAAATGAGTGCATTCTTAGTCACAATTTAGAGATGTGCTCATGATCCAACTAGTAGGAATCCAGTCATACTACTGCTATAAAAGGGTCGTTTAAGTAACAAGGACAGTCTGGGCCAACATGACTTGTTTTGTTTTTATCTCACATGGAAGCAAGATCATTTGCCCCTAACAAATCAAGAGTCCTGCTGAGATTCCAGCTGCTGGAAACTAGATCATGACTCTACCAGCCAGAAATGATTAAAGACAACCAACACAGGTATCACTAGCAAAAGGTTATTTAGCTATGTAAATAAAAAAATCAGCAAGGAAAAACAAAGACTAGGTACACAGAAAGCACAGAATTAAGGTTAGAAGTAATGCAGGAACTGTTCCAATGCAAAATGAACAAAGCATCATCTTCACTAAAAATGAGGAACTCAAGAGAAGGGACAATTTGATTTCTAAAAATGAAAATAAAATGGAAATCATCACTTTTGGAGGCATAAAGCAAAATTAGAATCTAAATCACAAAATGGAAAAGAAGAGGGGATAATTTCCATGCCAAAAAATGGGCTTGCAACACTGCAGTAAGAGCAATGAGATGCACCCACACTGTCAAAGGACATAAAAGTGCAACTACATTTACTCTAATCCCAGAACACAGACCCAAAGTAAAGAACAGATCAGATCCTCATTTGATCTTTACAAAAGTTGCTTATTTGGGAGGGGAAAAAAAAAAAAGACTAGAAGCTCTAATAATCTAATCCCTGAATACCAACTGTACAAAGGTCTTTAATCATTAAACAAAGACAAAATTCATCTAGAGGAAGTTTCAAGAATGTAATAAAGAATGCAAACTTTTCAAATTATTTCAGATTATTTATTTAAAACATAATACAGACAGCAACAACTCTTAAATTAAAGGAAAAGGGAAAAACATTAAAGGAACTATTTTATAATAAGCAGAACTTTTTTTTTTTTTTTTTTAAGGTCTACCAGAATTCTCTAGTAACAGTCTTGCTTAACAGAAACAGCAGGGAATAAAATACATTGAATGGAAAATCCTTTCTATCATACAAGGGTAAGAAATAATACTTGCAGCTCAACTGCCCCATCTGTTAGGAAAACCTTTTTCACTTACCTTGAGAAGAGACATCATCCTCATCATCCAGTGTAAGGTCAATGACACCTCCTGAATCACTTCCTGTGACCTTCCCGCTCTGAAAGACAAAACTCCTTCATTTTGCAAAAGCAAACCCAGGGAACAGAGATGGAAAAGGGATATGAACCGAATACCGCGTAAGGCCCCAGAATTGAAGCGCTTATTATAAAAAGATGTGCAAAAACAAAATCTATGGATTTCAATATCAAATACTGAAGTGTCTCTTAACTTGATGACCAGTAGTTATGTTACAGGTAAATAAGTTAACAAAATGGTATTACTGAGTGTCTTTCAATAATAACCCTTGTAGTATTTTAATCCAATTGTGTTCTGTGCTTTTCTTTACATCAGGATCATCTTTTGACACAACAGTCACTGGGACAACGCAGGACAATGTATTACTCATCTCGAGATAGCTCAGCCTACACGCATACAGTGACACTGACTTCAGAGCAAGAAAACCTCTTATGCAACCCATACGCTGATAAAGTAGGTCATCAAAAACTGTCAGAAAATTCCAACAGCTTCCAGCTTTTGACTTCATTATTGTATTTTATCCATCATCACAAATTTCAGTGTTCTGCCATCCTACATGTGAAGCCATTTGTGTCTCTCTATAGAGAAGATGAAGTAATCTCTGAAGGCCAAATGTTATAAAGACCTAGTGGGCCATCAAACAAGAGTCCTTGTCTCAATCAGTGAATCCCTTGACTGTTTAGACAGTTTACAGGAACCACCAACCTTTTTATTTAGCTGATGGAATAAATAATGGAAGAAAAGCCCTACATATGTCTAAGTTTTTAAATATCTTTCTAGAACAGATGTGGAATTACATGAATATCTGATTTCTTAAACTTGAAGCGGAATTTGGTTTTGTAGAAAGAGATGATTGTTTATTGTTGGACTGAACTGCTACTGATTTACAGATTGCAGTAAACCAGATTCCTTGGGACAAACAAGGGGTTAGGAAAACAATTATCAAAATCACTGAAAAACTGATATGAAAAATAGCTTAAGTTATCAGCATACACAGCCAACATTATAAAGTCCAAGAAGATTCAGATGTTACTGTGTGGTCTAATTGGGACAGATGCAAAAAGCCCAAAGATTATCTGCTCCATGAACTTTAATTAGAGTAAAGCAAAGCATTTAATTAAAAACAAGTCTCATTCAGGTAAGGCATTGAGGAGGGAAAAAAAGAGGTATCACTAAATACAAATGAAAGCGGTCTCTAAATTACTGGTCATTGGATTTGGAGGGCCTGACATGAATGATTATTATGAATTTAGATTATAAAGAAATTTCTTCTGAAGTTCTGATACTGTCACTGATGAAATTCTGCTAATAACTTGGATGATCTAAAATGTGAAGAGCAATTAAGTACTTAAGCTCCAAGATGACAGAACTGACTTCTGCAGGGACTCTTATCTTTGCTGTACATAGAGAAACATCTTTCAGATCTATTAATCATGGAATTCTTCTGTTGAGTGATTTCTATTTCAAAGACCTTCAGTTTTCTTCAGGTGATGACCTGAATTAACCACTTGAAGCTTAGGATAAATGCCACATTCAAATAACCAATATATACTTGATCAGCATAAAGTTAAGAGGAATTCCATTCCAACTTGATACTCTTCCCAGTCAGTAATGTGTATTTTAAATGACAGCTTTCTTTACTAGGAGAAAGCAGACAAAAAATACGAGGGAGATCTATGAGGAACTTGATAAAAAAGAAACTAAATTATTCATTCTTCCACCACTACATAATCTATTTGTCTGAAGAAATTTTCTTCAGTTCTTCTACAAAGAAATTCAAATCCCTAGAGAAGAATACTCTTTATGAAACTGTTTTGAAGCCCTACTTATCCATGTCAGTTGAAAAAGTTCTTTGAATTTCTGATACTGCATGCAACTTTAATTTTGGTGTGTCTGGAAGGCCAGAATCTCGAGTTATGCAACACTAAACAAATAATCCAATCAGCCAATTATGTCTCAAGAATGCAGTTTTCAGAAGAAAAGACCTTTGGGTTAATCACACTATTCAAGTTTTTCTAGAGAACAACCCTGGCAGCAACATCCTCGGTAAAAAATATCTTCAGGTTACATTTCTTTCCACAACCTGTACTAGAATTGAGGACCTGAAGGGCAATTTTGCACAGCTCTTGTAGAACCCCCAGTCCCATTTCCAGGGCACACACTCCAGCTAAAACAAGAGGAAGTTGCACTCCACACAAAACAAACCACTAAGTTTTCACTCCCCAGCTAGATTCCCCCAATTCACTTGCTGTGCATCTCCTGTTAATAAAATCTAGGGCTATGGGAAAATTATAAGGTAACCTAAAGTGCTGAAAATTATACATTTTGTGTCTCCTAACAGAAGTATGTAGAAGGGTGTGGTGTTCTCAGGGTATTCCTTCACAGAACAGACCGCTGATTATGCCTGCCTTGAAGGTCAGAGTTTTGGCTACTCAAAGTATCAGTCAACATTTAAGAGGAAGAGTAGGCTCCATTTCTACATTCTGTAGGATTAGCATAGTTTTCAGGTTCTTGTAGATCTCTCAAAACCACGAAAAAGAACAGTAAGAGATTTAGGAAAAATAGAGAATTAGAGATTGAAGACTGGTTTACACTTCCTCATGGGGAAGTTAAGGCATCAGCATGACCCGACAGAGATATTCTTCATTATTTATTTCTGAAGTGTTATTGCTTACCATGTGAATGGTTAAGACCTACAGATGGAACCATCTAGAATCATCCCTGCCAGAAGTAAGAAATAATGTCCTGTGCCCAACTGCCAACATGGTACCAACTTTGAATATCATGACTCTTTTAAGTTAGAAATTATCTCAGGAATGGTTTTTTTTGTTGTTGTTTTGTCTCGGTTTTATTTCCTTCAAGGACTTGCAAAAGCTCTATTTTATAATAGAACTGTGTTTTAGGAAAGGCTAGAAAGAAACAACTGCTATTACTTCTTTTAAATAAAGGAAAGGGGATTTTGAGGACGGGGTTCCCCTGTTGCACATCAGAGAAGAGTTGTACAAGTCACTCAGAGAAAAAACATAAACCAGCTTAAGGTTTGTGGCACTTGTGAAGTGAAAGGAAGTGTAACAATGGACTTCCAGGTATGTATGAACAACCTTCTCATTTAGGTAAAAATCTGAAATAAAAAAATAAGTTTTTCAGCTCCTAATATTACACTTCAGCAAGTACTAAGGCAGAAACCAGTAAAGCAGAAAAGCATTTTGATCCGCTGTGAGTTTTCAACTTTCTCCAAACACAAGAATATCAAGAACTCCTGAATATGCTCCATTTGATCTCAACAAAAGAACAAGATAATACAACTATGACACTTTTTCCCTCAGGATGATCACACCAGTGGAATAGTTAAAAACATTTCATGAGAACCCAAAAATACGTACGGTGTCTTATTATACATATTGCCTAGCAAGTCTGAGTAACAGAAGGGTCAGTGGCCTAGAATAAACTGGAACTGAAACAAAATAACTTAAGTAAGATGAAGTGATCTGTATCTACCTGGAACATGTCAATATAACAAACAGTTTTATTTTATTAAAGCGAATGAAACCACAGCCAACAAAACCAAAACCTCTGAAGCCACCTTTTCTCATTTGTCAGAGCATTGGTCTCCAAAGTGACCAAAGCTGCAAAGAAATCTGTTTACAATAGTACCTGTTTAGTTTCTAGTAATCATAAGAAAGTTTACACTGAAGTTTAAAATAAATTGCCATACTATCACTTGTACTTTTTTCCATCATTTGTACATAAGCCACTAATCTGTGAATAAGAGGAAATGCTCCAAAAGGCTGTCATTCACACATCTGTTCTGGACCTGTTTTATCCTGAGCCGGCATTTGTACAACCACAAATGAGCAAGAAAAAGACCTGAACATCCAGTTAACTACAACTGCATCTGACCTGCCTTAGTTTTAATCTTTTTCTGCTCACATATATCAGCCAGAAGTGAAGCCAGTTTTACAGAGACACAATATCACAGAAAGTGTGAATTCCACATGCTTGCTGTCAGAATGCCAAAGACCTGCAAGACCAGTGCTGACTAAGTTCCCACCTAAGTTTCCAGTGATAACAAAATAGGAATGTAAATTTAACAAAGCACAGAAGAATAGTTGGTAGAAGTGGGTATTTGCAGGCAACACATTAAAGAATTAAACCTTAAAAAGTAATTAGTCAAAGAGATTTGCTGGGATTTGATCTTGAGATTTGAAGGTGTAAACATGGTTTTCAAACTTTAAATAAAAATATAAGTAATAATAGCATTTGCATCTATTTAAAATCAGATTTTATATGAACTAAAACTAATCTGTATCCAGCATTTGTTTTCTGATTGGGTTTGAAATACTCCTTATACATTTATTTCTGAAGTCATCTTTTTGCAATTAATAAAATACAGAACTCATTCTAAAAAAGTAACTAGAAAGTGAACAGAATTTTCATTTAAAACATTCCTCAACAGTTTATTTTTGGGAGAGAGGGGAAGAAATCCTACTATCAAATGTCAGATTTCACAGATAAATGTGACAAAAAATTAGCAAGACATTAAGAAAAATACAAGACTTCATCTCTTATTGACTTTGTAATTTTAATATAGTCACATCTTTACGCTTCATCTGTCAATGAACTTTCATTTGCGATTAAGATTTTTGCAAAAAAGCAATGTATCCTGTAACTGAACGCTTCATAGATCAGTGCAATGTAGATCTGCCTCAGAAGATTCATGCAAAGCGAAGTAAATTCAAGTTTAAAAGCAAAACACATGGTAAAATGAAAGAATGACTGCAAGATATGATTAAGAGCAGGTACAGAGGTGAAAAAAGAAAGCAGAAGGAAGAAACAAAGACAGGAAGTGAATATTACAAGCAATGGAGCAGCTAAGCACGAACCACTTCAAGTACCAGACTGTTCGAGTCCTCTGTAATGCTGCTTCACTGTTAAGCATAGTGCATTTTTTCTCATCAAGCCAGCCAAGCAAAAGGAATTCACATTTACAATTTCTTTTGTAAAGCGTGCTCTTTAAAGAAAATCTTTCAAATTCCACATCCTCTACTGTGGTTTCTTCAATTCACAGTATTATGTCTACACCTATAAAATTTAACAATATGGAATTATCTTGAGCTTTGGCTATATGCTAAATAATCCACTTGAGCATTTAACTTGGTAGCTATGGAGGATAAGTATTTTAATACTTAGCATCTCTTTCATATGATTTGTGAAAGCAAAAGCAAAAGAGTATGTTTTCTTTCAAATATCTTGAGTTAAACCTTCTAAGTCCTGAATCAGAGGTTGTCATACCTCTCAACACAACTTAAGCAGTTAAGGTAAGCTTTATGGTCCCTATGGAAGATATAATGGAAAGCATATAAAAAAAATGAATGCAATTGTTCACATTTGTGCATTTTTCTTGCTTGGATTTACATTAGAAATAAGCATTTCAGAATGTTCTTCTAGCTGTAAAACCTGTAAGAGAAGTCATCTATATCACTGATTCTTCAGAGTGTGTTTTTCAGTTGTTTCTAAATATGAAAACTATTGATAGGGGGAGTGAGAAAAGTGAGTTTCACAGTTGTTACCTAGCTACCTTGTTATAAACTTTACAGCAGTTTAATAATTGCTAGTCACAATGTTACTTTATTATTATTTTCAGAGATCTTTCAGGGTTTTTTCTTGGGATGATGTTATTTAGCACCATACTTGCTATATACCTTCCCTGTTGTGCTGTTTGCCATCTCTAGCTATCATTTTGCTGTACCATGTAATATGCTGGCTTATGACATAATAAAACTACAGACTGGCAAACCAATCTGGTATTAGAAAGGAAAGAAGGTCCTAAAGATGAAGCAGGGTCATCACAAGAATGAAAGGAGAAAGAGGGAGAATTGATACAGGAGGCAATAAGCATCTGATCCCTAACGGCAAGTGATCTGCAAGATATGCAAAAAAATTTCAGCCATTATCCAGATGAGCACACTGTCACCTGAACGGTCCAGTTGCCTGAACTTAGGGGGCAGTGAAGCCAGGCAGCACAATACCCTTTCTTGGGAAGGGGCACTGAGAAAGTGATTGGAAAAGGGGGACAAGCCTTCATCCTACAAAGGCAACATTTGTCAGCCATGAAAGAAAAATCTGGTATGTCATGGCAAGTGACTGCCATGGAGAAAAGCAGTACCTGAGGGCATCAGTCGTGCTGGAGGTGAGGTAACATTATCCTGAACAATGAGCATTTACCCCAAGATCTAGATGATGTCAACTGCCCACGACTTATGCGGCAGAAATTTGTACAGAGTGCACCATCACCACATACCAACATGGTAACACTACTGACGCGGAAAAATGACAAAAAGCGAACAGTGGATGAAGTGGCTGGCTTACTCTGACCCAACAGTGACTGGCCCAGAGGCTCTATGCATCCTTGGTATAGACTACCTATAACAGGGTACTTCAAGGACTCAAAAGATTAACGGTGGGCTTTCGGCATAGCTGTCTTGGAGACAGAGGACAGTGAAGTAGCTGTCTAACTTGCTGGGTCTCCTCAGAGGACCCTTCGGTTGTAGTGTTACTATGAGCAGAACAGCAGGTGCCAATCACTACCGCAACAGTACACCAGCAGCAATACAGCACTAATCAACACTCTTCATTTCCCATCCATAAGCTGATTTATCAACTAAAGCCAAGGAGTAATTAGCATAAAATTTAAACAAATTAAAAGTGCTTAGAAATCACAGTATACATGTCAATAGCAAAATACTGACAAAGCTGGGAAAGAGAATAGAAAATCTTTACACAGAAGATATTACCTATTACATCATTTTACATAACAACACACATACACAGGCAAACACCAAAATGTGAATTCTGGTATTCTGAATATGAAGTTCTCTATTCAAATATGGTATACGTGTTTCTTTTTTTTTTTTATTTTAAATTTTGATATTATATAACGCCATGGTTTAATTCATCACATTGAAATAACAATGCTGTATACTTTAATGCCACCTGCTTTTCATAAAGAACACTTCAGCAAGTAAGTCTGTAAAATGGAAAATAAAAATCAAACAGAAAACAGTAACTCTAAGTTAGTAAATCTCAAAATCCTGAAGATCTGTGGCACATTGACAATTTATCATTAATAATTCCTAGATCAAGAAAAATAAAAAAAAATCTGGGAGTCATAAAACTGACATACCATGAACCATCACACCACCACAGATGTACACGACGCACCAAGGCGTTATATAATAGCAAAATCAATTTGAATTTATGGAAAGTGATGTTAAAAATATGTCCTGGAAATAGTATGTGTGTGGTGGTGATACTGGGTTTGTAAGGATAAAAAACAAAGCTCACATTATGTTTCTGTCATCCATGTACAAACTCACAGATTTGAAGCACAGGCTAAACAGCTATGGAAAACATTTTTTAGTACATGTATGAGCATAACTCTGTTATAGATTGCTTCAAACTTCTCACCCCTTAACACTTACAAATTCCAATACAGTAACTCTCACAACATTAAAATAATTAAGCAATCTTCGCGAAGCTGTCATGAAAATTTATTTGACCAATGCATTTGTCATCTTTTACCACAATATAAATGATAATGCAATAAGCTAGCAGTTTACCTAGTTTGTATTTTGCACAAACAGAATTTCACAGGGCAGCAATACTTGTTTTGATAGCGTGTGGTTATTTACTTGTGTATAACTCAAACACCCTCAGCAGACATTTTACGTACTGCATTTACCAGACCATTCCCCTTACCCTTATTCAGTACTGCGCAATGCTTTCTATGGAACAACAAATCAAATATGGAAAAAGTGAGCAATCTGTCTTAGTAACCTCTGTATGTTATACACTCTCTCATTTCTTTGTTTTCAAGATCAGACATTAGCTCTGCTCTGGCCATCAATAAGAAACGTAAATCAAGAAACATAACTGAAATACTCTTTGGTAGAAAGACTGTTTTTAGTGGTTATCTTAATTCCAAAAAATTATAAAGGACCACTTGATGTAACACTTCAAGAATTTGTGTACTGCTGTGACTTTAATCAAACAGTTGAAGGGTATATATAGTAAACATATACTTGCACACACATCTCTTTTCTTTACTGGCTCTTATTCTCTTAAGGTGAAACATCTACCTTCCTTCCTGAAAGCCCACTGAAAGATTCAAAACAATACAATGTGGGACGGTCACCTTGGACAACAATCATATTACTAACCATTAAATGCATTTTAATTGTAGCATGTTTCTGTTTAATAAAACTTTTTATAGCTATTATATGTGGACAGTGTAATGACACCAATAATTTCACCGTTTCAATAAGCCTCTTGATTCTTTTAGCCTGAACTGACAAAATTGGAGCCTGTAAAACACAGCTACAAGTCTTTACTGAAAGCTGCCCTCAGGACATAGGGGTTGGTTTAAATAACACAGGTACAGTTTCAAGGAAAGATGACCTCTCTAAAAATGAATTTAAAAAATTCATCTGAAAAATTCCCAGCAGGACATCACACAGCTGAACTGAATGACTGTTTGAAAGAAAAAACTAGCTAATTCATTCTTGAATGACTTTTAAACTTCTAAGATCTAACATCAGAGTTCAAAATAAGCCTCAGGTAAAGGTTCCACCTTAAAGATAAAAGCTAGTTGCATTTTAAATAGCAGAAACATAATTGCACATTCCAAGACAAAAATCAAGTATCCCATTTTACATACATAACTATACATTTATTTTCAGTGATGAAACTATGAAATGCATTTTCATCAATAATGGTTCAACAATATAGTTAATAGCTGCTAATACTTTTTAAGCTGGTATGTAACCTCTGTCCACACTGTTTCCCAATAGACATTCACGAAGTTTGTTACAGATTGCAAATAAAGGGAAAAAGAAGTGATAAATGCACTTTATTAGCATTTTAACAGACACATTTCCAATAGTCAGAGATACCTTAAACTGCAGAGAACCAAACAAACCAAGGCATGTCACAAACAACAGGAAATGGATTTAATACTGGTGGATTTTTTATTTAAACTAATGTTAGCTGAAAAAGTGAAATCCACAGATTAAATTTAAAGTAAAAAAGGATTTACTGCACAAAAGGATAAAGTGCACCTAGTGGAACAGGGAAGAAAAGACTATTTGACTGACTTGGCGAATTAATAAATATAACTTGAACAGACTGATTCCAGGTCCACCATTTTTAACACATCCAACATCATTCAAGTTTACTCACAGTTCCTTTATTTCACAACACATTAACACTGTATTAACATATTAACTTTAATAGATGCCCTCAGTATACTGTGACTGTATAGATATATTATATATAATATCTTAATTCCTGTATCTATAATTGGGATTCATAATAAAATACTTTGAAACTATTATAAAGATTCATTATATAATTAAACATCCTTTTGCCCCTAACTACAATGTGTACTTTAATAAATTAAAAGTGCTTGTCATGTCTTCACAAATACAATCCTATGACCTGAGGCACTGGAATGGCCACTGGCAAAATGACTGGGACTGAATCTCAGCCTTTAAATGTGAACAGGAAAATGTTGAAGTTCAGAGACTACTACAAAAAGAGTAAGATGCCCCCTCTCCAACATCACTACAGCCATTCCTTTTGGAGCAAAAAGCAGAGGAATACTATAAAGGGAGTAGTAGTAGTACAGCAAAACTATAATCCAAGCTGCTTCCTGCTAACTGACTAAAGTGACCGAGGCAGTATGCAATTATCAGAAAGCTGCAGTTAAGGATTGTCTTCAGATATTTGATATTCTACACAATTGAGCTCTTCAGATGTGTGGAGACAGGAAAAGTGCATACAGTGAAGAACATTCACCTTTTACATCTCCCACGCTGAAGATCACAATAACTTTAAGCAGGGATTAATTACTTACACATCAATGAAGAAAAAAACCCAACAAACCAAAACACAGCACACTGTAGGATAATGCACTAACATAATAAAAACAAAAATAAGGGTACTACTTGAACAGCAGTCCAAACTTACAAAAAAAAAACCCACAGAGAACAAAACTATACATTCCCAGTACACATACTGAAGCTTCACTATTAAAATGAGATGTAAAATTAAAATACCTATAAAATGTCACAGTCATTTCCCACTGTTTTCAGAATCAGTTTCAGTATGGAGAATGGAATTTAATCAATGACATAGCAGCCCTTGCTGAAAAAACAAGTTAGTTGCCTTGGTTAAGGCTAAGTACAGTTTTTCTGCAACTGAAATGAAACATGAGTTTTATGAGAAAATCTAATTAGGAAAGTCAAGAATGACAGATGATGTTTATTCCAATGTATATTCACTACATTGGTTTTCTTTTCAGTGAAATGTAAATTATGAGCCAATGGTGTCCTACAAATCATGAGAAATAAATATATATATATAATGAAAAAAAACCGATTAGCCATCATGCTCAGATTCTCTGCTAACACTGCCACTGAAGCATTGGTCTCATGTCGATTTTTAGGCAGATTTCATGATCACAGTGCATAATCTGTACTGTAATAAACGGGCTTGATTTGGTATTTCTCAGAGGAAAAGGAAAGACTCCTTTCCTCCCACTACTGTACATGTGGCCAAAGCTGAATTTACAGAAGCAGCCAAACACACATTCTATCTGTCTACTTCAGCTTTTACAGAGAGGAAATACATGTGGGAAAATCAATATAAATATAATATAGTTGGTGTCAATAAAATTAAAATTTAGCAAATGAGAAATTAAAAATATCTACTTAGCAGTCAACAGATACAAGTCGAATTAGAAGTCAAATAAAAAAAAATCAGACATGCTCAGCTTTGCCACAAGTCCTTTTTTTCAGACCATCTAGATTTGTGTTGAGAAATCCAACTACTAGCAGTATGCTCTTGCAGTAAACTACACAGATGCAATTAGGACCAGAGCACGTGGCTGGTATGACCACAGTGTGCAGCAATCATGAACAAAAAAAGAATGAACTCTTGGCAATGATCTCCTGTCTCTGCAAGATAAATGTTCAATTCTAGCACACCAGAAGAAGGAAACAGCAGAAACACAGGGGAAGGTAGGCGGAGAGGGGAGTGTAAAAAACAACACATATCCATGTTGGTGAAGGTCTAGAGCAAAACTCTTTGAAAAAGGAATGTAATTTGCCATCCTAGCTGAATTGTAAATTCTATGAAGGCTTAAAGTTTGGAAACTTGCCATGCTAAAAAAACCCTAGATTAAGTTACTGCCCTCTGTTTTTGTGTACTTTTCCCCCCAATTTTAATATATGGCCACTGGAAAGGATCTGCTATTTTTTATTTCCATTTGGCTTATTCTACACTTGACAAAATGATAATTCTAGATCTGTGATTTCCTATAGCCAAGAAAGCCACAAGTTAATGCTCCAACTAAGTAAATGTAGAACTGTGGCAGAAATAATTTTTAACATAAAAATTATACCTGACTAACTAGCTTGATCTTTATAATATGAAAAGTGACTATAAACAGTTTCAAAACCTCTTAAATCATTAACATGACTGATCAAAAAACAGAACATTCAATGTTGGTCTACACTATGGAAAAATGAAGTAATAAATACAACTTATGTAACTCAGGCTTGAAAATGTAATCGTCATCAGCCACGATAAAAACTCCAAAGATCAGGCATCAAGTCACAGAATCACAGAACCCTGTGAGTTGGAAAGGACTTTTAAAGGTCATCTAGTCCAAATCCCCTGCAATGAACAAGGAATCTACAGCTAGATCAGGTTGCTCTGAGCCCCTCCAGCCTGACCCTGAACGTTTCCAGAGGTAACACTTCAACTCAAATTACACACCATTTAAACAACAGTCCTGCTTTCCACTGAGAACATTTTCCTCAATTCATGAACACAAATTTTTGTGCCATTTGTGTCAGATAGTGCCTTTGGAGACTGGATGACTGAAATCTTAGTCAAAAACATGAAAGAGGACAACAAAAGACCTGCAACAGAAATCTGCAGCTCATTGATTAAATTAATTTATAAGAATATTTAAAAAAAATAATTACAAAGAAAGCAAAATAATACAAACAAAAAAAATCCCCAAAACACAGCCTAATCCTTTGGCAAGTCTGGTAACAATTTGAACAAAGAATGTGCCAGTGATCAGGCAATTTTAGCTGTTTTCATGCATCTATCTGAATTGTAAGTGTTTGTTTCATTCAGCTTGTACTTTCCTCTGCCATATACAGCCATCAAGTATTTGTTTAGTAAGATGCTACAGTAGTGCCAGCAGGCACAGAGTGGTATAATAAATACACTTCACAAAATATAGAAGCCATGCACTTAGTGTAGAAAGCATAGATCTTCAGCTAAGTGGAAATCAAAACACCCCGTGTTTTTTTTTTTTTGTTTTAATTTTAATAGCTCTGCTCAGTCATTTAGAACCCCAATTGCTAATGAAAGTTATAGAAACTCCAAGATCTGCACTAAGTTGCTGTACCACAGCTAATTTCTGGACTGTGAATAGGACACTTCTTAATGAACTAGACCACAAGAAATTTCCTTAGTAAACCAACTGATAAAACAAATTTGATGTATTTTTTTCCATTTTACTTGAAATCAGCTCTGTTACAAAAACATCAAGCTGTTGGTTCTTGTTTTATCAGGTGCTTTGTGAAGGTTAATTACAACAGCCTTGAAGAGGACTAGCACTTAGACTCACACTAGCTATGCTCTCAGGGAGGAGCACCATGGAAGAACTGCAGCTCAAATGATAGGGCTTTTAGATTTGAGAGCAGTATGTCCCTCAAGGACTAAAGTCACAGAACTAGCTCCAGAAGGCATGCCAGACTTCTTAGGAAATAAGATTTTGCTTTGTTTTACAGCAACATGGTTTTTATAAGAGGTGGAGGCACCAGATAATGATTCTTTTATGATTTGGGATCTTGCTATATAGGTAATTGAGTTATTCTCCATTTTATCTGACCAAGCCCTGCAGTGAACTTCCGCAGCTCCCCAGAGGTGTCACATAGCAGACTCAGAGCGATGGCCTGCCACTGCCATAATTTTTTCCAGGCCCCAGTCCTGCTTCACACAGTAGCTGGATGGTGGTAGTTCGGAGAGAATGATTGGTATATCGCTGAGAAAGCCTGGCTGCCACACTTATCCTGGGCATCATTGCACCCAAGTAGTTCACACCCATTGGTTCTCTTTTGTACCATACAGGCTGTTCTTGCATTTGCTCTGCTGTTAGCTTTAAAGGATGCAGGTAAAAGGCTGGAGGCTCCGGAGGCAACTTAGATAAATAAAGCTCCAAGGAAAAAACAGGACAGTTTGGGTCTCCTGGCATATCATACATTTTACCCATTTTATGAGGATCTTCTCCATTTTTTCCTTTGCCAGGATACCTAAACATAGCGTAACGACGCCCGTTCTTGTCCTTTTCAACAACAAAAGCATCTGGAGCCAGATCTCTCAAAATTTCCCTCCCTCGTTTGGTAAAATGCAACTGCAAATCAAACCACACTTTGTTGACGAGTGCCACAGGACTGTGCAATCCCAGTACACCAGACAGTTTAATCTTAAGCAAGTCGTCAGCAGCTATAGGAGGATGGTGGTGAGTTTCATCCTTTCCCTGGATGCGCAGCATCCTCAGCATACTCACAAATACCATATTTGCACTAGCAAACTCTTTGTCCTTCATTAAGCAAATCTGACGATTATAAGGTGGCATTCTGAGATGCCGGTTTAAGCCAGCACGCATTGACTTGTAGCTTGCCACACTGTAGGTATTTCCATCATGATTCCTTATTTTGCAATAAAACTCTCTTAAAATATCATTGAGTTCACTTACTGGAACCAATTCAAAGCTAGGATCCTTGCCATTTTTGGCCAGCCACTGTTTTAATAGGTTAGCTGCCCAGCCAGTCTGCTTGTGGGTGTTTTTGATGCTCTTAGCATCCTCTTCCTCTTCCTCCAAGCCAAAGAGGACATCCTCAGGGAAGTTAAAATTCATCTGTGCTGCTTCTACTGCTTCTTTATTTTCTGATGAAGTCTCTTCCTGTTTCAATTGCTTTTCGAAACAATTGATCAAAGTTGTACCATCAAATATGCCACAGGTATACGGCACACAGCGAACTACTTTTTGTTCTGAGAGCTGTGAAGTGCAGAGTAATACATAATATTTTGGATGTTACATAACAAAAAAGCAGGTGGCATTAACTGGATTTTTCAAATGACATGGCATGTCAGTCTCATATCCTGCTAGTCAATTAAAATACATCTGGTCTTTTTTTATTAACCATGGCATTACACATGCTTTAACTGATTCAACTGAAAGTAAACCTAAAGACATACACTTAAAAGACTGAAAACCAGAAAGCGCCTTGTATCTTGTTTCCTTCCATTTCCTTCCTTTTTGCTCACCTTCCATTGCTAAATACCACTCTCAAAGACAAACTTTTTTGCCAAAATCTTTTCCGTTTCAGACTCCTCCAAAGATGAATAATTCCAAAATATACATCCTATACTGAAAACACATCTTAAAACCATACATCTCAATCATTCTGGTACTGCTTTTTTTATTTGTATAGCTATAATCCACAGGTATCTTTTAAAAATGACAACTGTTCTTTATGAAATGCTTTAATAAAAAGGTAGTGAGGCATGGACTATAACACTGGTCATCTTTACTAGACTATCTATGCAACAAGTGAAAAACAGGCTCTTGTCAAACATACTTTCTTACTGCTTTGAAACACAATTCAGATTTATCTGCATCTTGAAAAGCCCTTAAATGTGGAAATTTTGGCTAGAAGAAGTTAATTTTATTCCCCTTAGTAAAATAACAGAAATGTATATGTGAAGTGCTTTGCGAATTATCTGTAAATAGAAAGAAACTTCATTACAAATAATTGTGAATATATTAAATTTAACCTTAAAATTTCAAAGTAAGTCAAACACATTTTGGAAGAATCCAGAAGTACTGCAAGTCTTTCTTTATTATGAAGTAGTTATTCCTGAAGAAATTTTCTTTTCCTTTTTTTTTGTTGTTGTTAAAGATATATGGTAATAAAATTCTATTACATGGCAAAAACTCTATTTCTTAATAACTTCTGGATTAGTGTAAAAATGAAATAGCTCCAATAATGTGAAAAATACTTTTAGCTTCAAGTTTAAGACCTTCAGACAAAAACTGTGTAGGGTTTTCTTTCACACACTGGCTCTATTGCATCAGACACATTTTTAGTGCTCTCCAGAATTACTAATTCACCTACTTATGGAAAACATACTGGAAAATTTCTGAAAAGATTATCAGAAGCTTATGCTCCCAGTAATAATCCAGATCAGAAGAAGAAAAATAGAAGTGGACATGAACTAGAAAGAATGGAAAAAATTCAAACAACAAACAACCAAAAAACCCACCAACCAGAAGAAAACCCACAATAACAACAAAAAGCACCCACAGCCTAAAGTTGTTTCATTATGGGCAATGAGGGTAAAGAACTTATCTCCTGTGGATTGTAACTTTAGAAGTTTATAGAGAAATATAATCACCAACCTACCTGTGTTGTTCCCTCAGCTGTTCTCTTGTTCGACGAAGAATCTGTTGGTGGCCTGCTTGTCTGGTTTTCTGAGGGGTCAAGAAATTGGTTCATTTGCAGAATCTAATCAATACTACACTAAATACTGCTAATCCACTCTACAAATTTAGAGGCAACATTTGAAGCTGTTTGATACTAAACGTTCCTTATTTTTCACTCTTGATTTCCAATTGCAACTTCCAATTGACTAAACATGTAACTTAGGCAAGCTGTGAAAGGTCAGTATTCTTATTTGCTCAACTGAACATATAACTGTACAAGCAACTTAAGCAGAAGTTGCTTGAATATTTGATGTAAATATTTACATCAAAATTCTTCCTTCATATTCTTTTTATTTTAACACGCGCTTTGTAGCAACTGTGCTGGCACATAGCAGTATTTCAATCATGATGAGAAAACCAGCTGGTATACACAAAGGCCATGTGAACTGCAGAAAACAACAAATATTCCTGGGCACAGAGACCTTTCATAACCCCTTTTCTGATGTACTATATCACTATACTAGCTTTAGAGAGAAACAATAATACAAAGAATATAACTGTCACTTTTATGAAAACACCTCTGAACATATATATCTTAGAAATGGGAAAATGAAATAAAATTATTTCTGATGTTAAGTTCTGCTTGAATTACTCCCAATATTATACTACACAAATTAGAAACTCTTGGTTAGGATTTCAACTCACTCAAGACCACTTAGAAAATCTTGACCTCCCCAAAAAATTTCAATGTATCTAATATTAGCAGTGCAGAAAAATGTCACTACATGGCAAAGATGGAGAGAGAGCATTTTAAAATAGCTCAGCTAAACAGTGTATCTGAACTTTTCTTGTGCTCAGAGACTTTAAATAAATTGAATTTAAATATTAATCTAATTCCAAAAAATAAGTTGTGGGTTTTTTCCCCCTATGTGTTTAAGTGTTTCGAAAGTTAAGTCAATGAATATATTTTCTTTTCTTAGAAAAGGCAATCAGATTATTACAGGAAGCTACATTTAAAAACGTAAATATGAAGCTCTTAATAGTAGGACAGAAGTTTCTGATTTCATGCTAGGAAAAATATAAATCAAGTATTAAATAAAACAGCGTTTACAGAGTCACTCCTAATGAGATATGATTTTAAGGAATGGCTAAAACATCTGTGACAGAAGATTTTGATTTGGATAATTCCAATGGTAAGGCCATCTAGAAGATACATGTCAGTAAAACACCAAGAAAATTTCCACAGTACTAGAATTTTATGTTTCCTTTTGACAACGGTTGTCCCTTCTTTTCCTAGTGTTAGCATTTAAGCATAACTTACCAACTCTGGGTGTTGTATTGGTGGGTGGTTCAGTAGGAGCTGTATTATTAAAAGCAGGGAGGGGAATCTTCATATGTACGGGACCTCGACTGCTTGTAGAATTATGAAGTCCTGTAGTACCCACTGTGGGCAGGGAAGTCCTTGTAGTTTGTGCAACAGGATGCATAGTTGGAACTGCTTGTACAGCTAATGTTGTCCGTACAGACCCAGCACTGGCTGAAGAGTTTCTCTGAACACCAGGACTGGATACAGATGGGCTGCTATTTGGTTTAGTTGTGTTAGGAGATGCCAAAGATACTGCAGTTTTGGTAAGGTTACCAACTGTAGATGAGCTCTGTACAGATATAAATTCAACGCTGCCTGACTGCTGGTTAGTGACCAAAGTTCCTGCGTGGCCTTGAAGGAGCTGAGGCTGAGATGATACCGCAACAGGCACGTGCAAGATCACAGGCAAAGACTGCAATGAAACAGACACTGGCTGAGTGCTGCCACTGGGCACTTGGCTTGTGCCTACAACTGTAGCTGTGTTAGCCGTGGAAATAACTGTTGTTGTCAAAGGGCTAGAGGTCACTGGAGTTTGAGGCTTAGGTTGTCCACTGGCAGGTGTCTGAGGAGCAGCAACACTGGAAGTTGGCGCTACACACAAACACAAAAACAGTGTGTGAACCAATCGAGTAGATCCACTTCAGTACAACCAATGAAAAAATCTGGCAAATGATTACTTTTCTGCAAAGAAAGGCTGCACGTGCTTTTTTTTTCCTCATTACACTGTGACATTCAATGGTCTAGTTTAAGACAGTCCACATCACATCCCCATTTGGAAGAACTATATACAAATGACAAAAATTTCAAACAATTATGGCACAAAGGCTTGAGGAGCTCTGAAGTTTAAATGCTGAAAAAACATGAAGTATAGCACTTTAAGCACTTGTTACAGAAATAGAAGAACAACTGGTCCTTCAGAAAACACAATAAAAGGAAAATAACTTGACTAACTTGGTTTGTATAGGTAGGACACTGTATCCAGAAGGTTCTACTGAAATCAAGGATTAATGTGCCAAAGAAGGTATTTGCTTTTATGCAAAAAATTTTAGGATTAAATTTAAAATGAGGAGCATAATATGCTACATACAGGCAATATATTACTATTACGTGACGGTTCTGAAAAAACAAAAAAGTATTTGCATTAAATATATACAATTTTAAAATTGAAGATGGTGTAGCTACACGAAGATGGTTTTGATTCTAAATTCCTTAGAAAACCTACTACAATCAAGTGCAAAAAAAGGCCTGTGAGCCATGCGTTTCACTTGTCAACAGTGGAGAAAATGTTCTTCTGCCTTATCCAGGCATGCAATCTGCTGCACAGTTTAACTTGCCCACATGTTCTGATTGGCTATGTCAATGTATTTCTGCCTTACCTAGTAAACACATTACATAAACGCATCATAAATACCATCCAGAATAAATCAACAAAGATGAGAAAAGGGCTGAAAGGAATCAGGTACAAGAAGAGGCTGAGGACACTTGGGTTTTCTAGACTGGTGAAGAGAAGGCTAAAAAGTGATCTCATTGCTCTTTAAGACTTCCTGAGGAGAAAAAGTGGAGAGGGAGATGCTGGTCTTCTCTTTATGGTGCCTGAGGACACATGGGAACGGTGGAAAGCTGTATCAAGAACCTTCAGGCTACATCTGAAGAAAAATGTTTTCACTGTGAAGGTAGTCAAACACTAGAAGACTCTACCTAGAGAGGTGGCTGATGCCCCTTGCCTGTCAGAGTTAAATATTTCGACAACATCCTAAATATGTTTTAATCTTTGGCTAGCCCTCAAGAGGTCAGGCAGTTGGCCTACATGGTTTTGAAGGTACTTTCTAACTGAATGATTCCATTCCATTCTAAACTGGGAATGGAATCGTCAGCTAAGAGTAATAATATCAGGAATAAAGAATTTCTACAAAACAGTTTTGCTCTGTTACCTAATTATCGGAAAGCAATAAAACTTTCATGAAGTTAATTTATAAAGTCCAGAGGCAGTTTCATACCTGCAGTCACAGGTGCTTGAAGAGTTGCTGGTTTACTATCTCCTACATTCCTCTTTGATTCCAGCATTTGCCTCACCGTGGTAATATTTCTACAGAAAGAAGATCCAGTTAGCACTTCCCAACAGGTATTAACCATGGTGGGGAAAAAATACTGCATAGTTTCATTAATTTTATAATCTGATTTATCTTCTGTCCCCAAAAGCAAATGAACTCTTTATATTCCTCTACTAAAATACAAAAACAAAGAAACAACCCCCCCCCCAAGATTATTTATTTATAAATTTTCAAGAGTTTCCATTAAGTCTGCCTTTTGTCAAGAGAATTTTCTCTTTGTTAGACCTCTATTATTTTTAACTCTTAAAACAACAACCCCTTTTTACCTAGGAATGGATTCAACACTGTCAATTTCTGAATTCTGTGAATAAAAATTGAATTTTTCATTAAATGGCAATGAAGGAAGAGCACATTAATTAAAAAAAACAAACAATCAACTCAGGGATGATCATCCATTACATGACGTATTGCAAGTGTCCTACTCAGAATTTTAACACTGTTGTGGTGATGTGCTTTGCTTACCGGTATGTCAGATTGTTTGCATTTGCAGGGCTACTTGCTGCTTTTGCTGAAGACAGAGATGAGTTTGGTGTATTCTAAAAAATGAAAATACAAATTAAAACAAAACAACTACATCAGCTTGCAAACTTACTGTTTAACTGTACTCCCTATTCATTCTTTTCAACATGAGGTTTATATTTTCAGGAGCCAAAATCATAAGGGAACTTGACACGTCTGACAAGTTTCCAGAAGCTATTATGTCCTACCTGCTTCACTCCTACAAGTTCTCTCTTTATAAGCCTCTTGTCTTCAGGTTTTTATAGCACAAGAATAAAAATTTCAAACTATCACAAATTTTTAGCTTCCACTTTGTCATAATGACTAACCCAAAATATTTATTCTAGACAGAGAAATGCTTTTGTTTGTATTCATTCCTCTCCTCCCTCCACCCTTAAGAGCTGAGATTCATCATGTATTCTTTATATTGAAGTAAACGACATATAAGATTCTTTCACACCAACAATGTATGAAGGAACTTCAGTGCAAATGAGAATTACCTAAAATAGATGCTTAAATACTCTATTTCTTGCATGCAGCTCACTCTTAGTCAAATAAGACAAACCTACTTTATGAACACCACTGAAACAGGTCACATCTTTCTGCATATAAAATTTCCTCAATACAAGGCTTATGTTAGCTCAGAAATACAAATAGAACAAATGCAGTTCATACTTCCTGTCTTTTCTTCATGTCCTCCTTGGCAGTTGCAAATCGCTTTGTCAATCTAGTGATTTTAGCCTAAACAGAAAGAAGAGAAAAACAAGAAAATAAAACTAAACAAAAGAATAATTGAAGAAATTACATAAACCAGAAGTCTATACAACTAAGATACCAGTACAAAAATAATTGTTTTATTCTCTCTCTCCATGAAACACAATATAGCTATATGACTTTGGAGCAGCAGAAAGACACCAGTGTGTATCCTAATTCTACCTTATGTGTAAATTTTCACTGCTATTCACAACTGTGCAAAGATAACCTATTTATTCAACTTTTTTTTTCCCTCCCCTCTTACCTCTGTGGAATCAAACTGCCTTCCCTAACAGCAGCAACAGGAAATTTATTACTAAATGCTGAGGAACTTACTAGCTAATTTTGACTCTTGTATGCAATTCAATACACTACACACTCACCTGTAGTTCAGTAAGCACAGTTTTATGCCTCTTGTTACATTCTACTTTCTCTATTCGCATTTTCAAGTCTGCCAGAGTCTTGTCAAATACAGCACACTGCAAAGCAGCAAGTTTTTCTTCTAACACTCTCTGGATAACCTGCCAAATTGTTATTTAAATTAAGTCAGGAAAAAAAGGAAAAGAACATTAATCCTAAAATGTGTGAGACTATCTATAAAAATATTCTTGACTCGAAATAAATTGATCATAGTCAACAGTAAGAATGTGGTTACATTGCTAAGCAAGGTTTTTACATCTATTTTGGCAAATATATATGCCCCTTTCTGTCATTAACTCAAGAAATCAATTTATCTGCATTATAGTAAAAATATACAGCTTTATAATTGATAGAAAGAATCTTCTTCAACACTAACAGAAGATATTTTCATTGTGTTATGTTTACACAGGTTAAATTCTTCCTTTCTTTTCTATTCTTGAAAAGGACAACAACAACTGAAGAGCAGAAACTAAAGACGTTTAATGAAACTTTAGTTTTTTTATACACTTTCCCCTAAGCAGGAACATATTTCTTTAGTTGCAGAAGATAAACATGGCAAAAGAGGAGACTACTTTCTGCAAAGTCTACTTCTATATTTATCTTTCCCCTTCTTATCATCGATCTTTACTACTGCAAAGTAAAGATCTTCATTAGAAAAACAAGGAAGCAATAAAAGTTGTTGTCTGGATCCCACACTGAAGTTACCCAAGCAATTAATAGCTTTACCGAAGTCTGTAAAGCACTATGTTTGATAACACTCATTATTATGAGAGACTTTCTTTAGAGGTGGGTACAAAAAGCAGACCACACGTAAATATTTATCACACTATAATGCCACTTCTACTGAGACTCATTTGTTCTTCACCTATAGTCACATTTCACTTAAGAATTCAAATGCTTAACACATTTAATATATAATTATTGTGGCATGCTTTCCAAATAGCATTTGGCCTCTAAAAAGTAGAGCTGTTTACATCTTTGTAAATGGAACCTCTATTGTTATTTTAATTATGTATAATTTTAAACCCAAAAAAATGAGAGAAAGTGACTAGTGAGTGAGTGGGAAAAGACAGGTAAAAAGTGGCAAAAGAAAATAAAGATACAAGACACGGTTTTGCCATCTTCATTCTTCATTTCCACTCTACCTTTTCTAACTTTTGGTCAACATCTCTCCTGGCTGTAATTTTCACTTGGAATTCTGCTTCATAATCCTCTTCTCCGACATATCGACGTCGTTTAGAATGCACACTGTCCATATCCTCAGATTTTGAACGCTTTCTCCTTGATACTTCACCTGAAATAATTAGATACAACTGTATTTAAGCATTTTTCATTCTAAAACACCAAGACTGCCTCCAGAAAAACAGTGTATTTGACAACACCAAAAGAGAACAACAGTCTCTGTTTCCATGCATTGCTGCCATGACTTCTGCTTTATGATTCACTGAACCACTACCTCAAATGTAAGACCACACTAGTACCACCATTTCCTTCTTGCCTGCCTCACTTCCTCTTCTTCCTACCAGAACCATCCTGCAACATAGCTTCTGAGAAGCAAAATGGCTGAACATGAGCCATGTGCTCAGGTGGCCAAGAAGGCAAATGACAGTCTGGCTTGTATCAGAAATAGTATTGCCAGCGGAAGCAGAGAAGTAATTATCACTCTGTACTCAGCACTGGTGAGGCCACACCTTGAGTACTGTGCTCAGTTTTGGGACCCTCACCGCAAGAAAGACATCGAGGTCCTGGACTGCGTCCAGAGAAGGGCAATGAAACTGGTGAGGGATTGGGAGCACAGGCCTTATAAGGAATGGCTGAGATGGAATTGTTCAGGCCAGAGAAGAGGAGGCTCAGGGGAGAGACCTTACTGCTCTCTATTGACCACCTGAAGGGAGATTGCAGTGAGCTGGGGGTCAGCCTCTTCTCCTTTTTAACTAGTGATAGGACAAGAGGGAATGGCTTCAAGTTCTGCCAGGGGAGATTCAGACTGGATGTTAGGAAATACTTCTCCAAAAGTGGTCAGGTGCTGCAATGGGCTGCCCAGGGAGGTGGTGGAGTCACTGACCCTGGAGGTAATTCAAGGAACACTTAGACATTATGTTGAGGAACACGGTTTAGTGAGAACTATCAGTGATAGGTGGATGGTTGGACTGGATGACCTTGCAGATCTTTTCCAACTTTGGTGATTCTATGATTCTAAAAGCCCTCTTCTGAATTTTTTTTCCCCAGTAACCTATTTGCCAGTTAAAATTTCTATTTTGCTCTGCCTGTTAGCACAGAGTTCTTTCATATATGTCAGTTCTTTCCTATCCACTCTGTGGAGAGGAACCTGTGTCCTGGTGGACAACAGGTTGGCCATGAGCTAGCAGTGTGCTCTAGTGGCCAAGAAGGCCAATGGGATCCCGGGGTGCATTAGAAGGCGATCCTCCCCCTCTACTCTGCCCTGATGAGGCCTCACCTGGAGTATTGTGCCCAGTTCTGGGCTTGTCAGTACAAAAAAGACAGGGATCTCCTTGAGAGAGTCCAGTGGAGGGCCACAAAGATGATAAAGGGCACGGAGCACCCCTCTTATGAGGAAAGGCTGAGTGACCTGGGTCTGTTCAGCCTTGAAAAAAGAAGACTCAGAGGGGATCTGATCCACATCTATAAATATCTGAGGTACGGGAGGCAAAGGGATGAGGCTGGACTCATCTCAGCTGTGTGTGGTGACTGGTCAAGGTAAAATGGCCACAAACTGAAGCATTGGAAGTTCTGCACAAATGTGCGTGGGAACTTCTTCACAGTGCAGTGATGGAGCACTGGCACAGCTGCACAGAGAGGTGGTGGAGTCTCCTCTGCAGACGTTCAATACCCACCTGGATGCCTATCTGTGCAACCTGGGCTAGGGAGTCTTCTTTGGCAGGGGGGTTGGACTCAATGATCTCTAGAGGTCCTTTCCAGCCCCTACAATTCTGTGGTTCTGTGAATTATTAACCTGTACCCCAAATGCTGACTCAGAAAGCAATCAAACCTCTTTCTTACTACTTGAGCAAGAAGGAAAGAAAAAACCTGATGAAAGAAGAGGCCTAAAACAGAACTATATTATAAAGGTTGTTTTCACTACAGTGAAAAAAAAGCACAGAAGAGCAAAACAGACCTCATTCACTCCTCCAGCTCCTGGCACTGTATGCTCTAGTGATACGGATACAGAATGATATGCCTAGGCAAAGGGAATTAAGGAAAGCTACAGACCATTCTGTATGTGTTTGACCATCCAAAAGACCATAAGCTTTACATTTGAGGATGAGTCAGAAAGGCAGGATTAATGGGTAATGATTCCCTGGAGACTGAAAAAGCACAACAAATAGTGACTTTCCATTTTCCTTTAATTATACTACATACACTATGCAAGTCACGTTTTTAACTTTACTGATTTATTTATTTTCTAGTTTTCTGATGGTCAAATTTCTGGTAGTTTTCAACTTTGAGAGCTTAACTACAAAGGTACTAGAGCACTTAAAATATAAAATGGTCATTTTAAAACTCTGCATGAAAACCTACTTTAAAAAAAATTGAGAGAGCACATCTTCACATTTTAGCTGAATGCAACAGGACTACAGGACTCCATATAAACACTGCAGAATGCTGAATATTTGTGAACAGTGTAAATGTCTAAGGTATGATTTTTGGTTTATATATTTTTTCAGAATGACAGTAAAAAGTGAAAAATGAAGAAAAAACAGCTACAGCTCAAGCTTTCTTCCATCCACGAGGGTCGGTGAGGACATGGCTTTATTAGTTTCAAGCCACCTGGACTGTCTGGGGTCTCCCTTTCTATATGCAGCACTGGCAGAGAGAAATAAGCTTCTTGCCTACAGGAGGTATAAACTAGTGGGACATTTATGTCACCAACCAAAGAAACTACGGAAGAAGGTCAAGAGATGGAATAACATCAGAGACAATTAGAAAGAAACCGACTGGATGACGTGTAAGATCCTGCAGCTTCAAGAACCAGAACCTCCAGCTACACCAGAGGACACAGCTTGTCCTGTTGCAAAAAGGAAACTCCCAACAATGACAAAGGTAGGAAGCACCAGGACAGTGGCTCCCAATCTGCATGCAGGTGCACAGGATAACCAAAGATTTGCTCCAGTACTGTCATTTCAGACTGCTGAAAGCTCTGCCCAGGGAAACATCTGATCTATCTGAGCCCAACCCATTCAGCAGCACGATGCAGAAATCACGAGCAGTTAACAGTGGATGACTCCCTACCTTCACAGAACAAAGATTCTCATCTGCTAGGGAATACTGATCTCATATAAATGTAAAAGCACGAAGTGTGCAAGGATAGGTTTAAGAAAGTCAAAAGCCACCTTCAGCTCAGTCTGGTGAGGGACATGAAGGGCAATAAGGGCCTTCTACCAGTATATTAGTAGCACAAGGTTATCTAGGGAACATATGCTTCCTACTGCTGACAGGGAAGCAAGTGATAAAGTAGAAAAAGTCTGACATCTATTTTGTCTCAGATATTAATGAGAAACCTTTCCTTCAGCTATCCTTGACACCTCAATGATCCTGTGTTTCTAATATGCGTCATCAGTGAAGAATAATAGTGTTAACATTACATACCTCTCTCTGTGTGTTTTTCTTCTTCTTTGTGGTCCTCTTCTCTTCCTTTGTCCTCTTCCTCACTTTTTCCCACCTCTTCTACAAAAACAAGAAAATAAACTGTTACTTACGTTGACCTACAGAAAGCTACACACAGCATCCTCTTGACTTTTAAGCTTAAGATGCTTACAAAGCAAGGAAGAGAAAGAAACGTAAGAGAAGAAGTATGTATTGGTGAAGAAAACCCAGATAAGTATTGATTTTCATTTAAGGTTTGTTACTAGAAGAAATCACCCTAATTTAAATCTAATCATTTATGCTGTCATGACAAGGGAGTTAGAACAAGAGGATCTTTAAGATCCCTTCCAACCCAAGCCATTCACTTACAACCTACATTTCAGAATGTTCTTTTAACAATGAATAAAAAAAAAAATCAACCACATCTCAAATTCACACAGCTTAGAAGGAAGTACTTCCTGAAAGCTGCATTAAGTGAGAAATTTCCATCAACTTTTACTGCGTGTTCCATGTCTTTCTAGTGTTTCATACAGGCTATGCTGCTGCCTCCTGTGCTTGCTAGATAGAACTTAAAACTATTAAGTTGCACTGACTATTAGTATTACATTAAAATAGATCCAGAATATAACAAAACAAGTAAATTCTGTTATATAACACTTGATTGCTACACTTCTTCAATTTCTATTTTCATCTAGTTATTCAGGCTTTTTTAGAGGAAGTTGCGGCTGCAACGATAATACTCTTAGTCTCTTTACACTGAATTCTTCTTGTACTGTGAACACTACTTGGATGATTAAAACTAAAGTTACGTAATAAATCAGCAAAGGGAATCCGAAAACCACAAACTGAAATTATGAGGTTTTTTTCTTCCAAATTATGAATCTATGTAAGAAATAATAATGATTCAAGCCACACAATTTTCTCAAAACCAATCTGTCTTACTTTCATAAGTTCATAAGTTCATAAGTTCATAAGGTTGGAAAGGACCTATAAGATCATCTAGTCCAACCATCCTCCTATCACTATCTCTACCCAACTACTAAATTAAGTCCTTTAGCACCTCATCTAAACGCTTCTTGAACAGCGCTAGGGATGGTGCCTCAACCACCTCCCTAGGCAGGCCATTCCAGTGCCTGACCACTCTTTCAGAAAAGAAATGCTTCCTGAGGTCTAATCTAAATCTTCCCTGGCGCAACTTGTGGCCATTCCCTCTCGTCCTGTCATTACTTATCAGGGAGAAGAGGCCTACCCCCTCCTCACCACAACCCCCCTTCAGGAAGTGGTAGAGTGCAATAAGGTCTCCTCTGAGCCTCCTCTTCTCCAGACTAAACAATCCCAGCTCCCTCAGCCGCTCCTCATAAGACTTGTGCTCCAGGCCCCTCACCAGTTTTGTTGCCCTTCTCTGAACACGCTCCAGGGCCTCAATGTCCTTCTTGTAGTGAGGGGCCCAAAACTGAACACAGTACTCGAGGTGCGGCCGTACCAGAGCTGAGTACAGGGGGATGATCACCTCCCTGCTCCTGCTGGCTACACTATTTCTAATACAGGCCAGGATGCTGTTGGCTTTCTTAGCCACCTGGGCACACTGCCGGCTCATGTTGAGCCGAGCATCAACCAACACCCCCAGGTCCTTTTCCTCTCTACATTCTTCAAGCCATTCTGCCCCAAGCCTATAGCATTGCATGGGGTTATTGTGGCCAAAGTGCAGGACCCGGCACTTGGCCTTATTGAACCTCATCCCATTTTGCTCAGCCCAGCTGTTCAGCCTATCCAAATCCCTCTGAAGGGCCTCCCTACCCTCAGGCAGTTTGACACATCCTCCCAGCTTTGTGTCATCTGCAAACTTACTGAGCGTACACTCAATTCCCTCGTCTAGGTCATCAATAAAGATATTAAACAAGATGGGCCCCAAAACTGACCCTTGGGGGACACCACTCGTTACAGGACGCCAGCTGGACTTAACTCCATTAACCACTACCCTCTGGGCACGGCCCTCCAGCCAGTTCTCCACCCAGAGAAGAGTGAACCTGTCCACACCACGGGCTGCCAGTTTCCTTAGGAGAATACTGTGGGAGACCGTGTCAAAGGCCTTGCTGAAGTCCAGGTAGACTACATCAACAGCCTTTCCCTCATCTACCTGTCTGGTCACCCAGTCATAGAAGGAGATGAGGTTGGACAAGCACGACCTGCCCCTGGTGAACCCGTGCTGGCTGGGTCTGATCCCTTTATTGCCATGCACGTGTCGTGTGATCTCCCTCAATAACATCTGTTCCATAACTTTCCCTGATACCGAGGTCAGGCTGACAGGCCTGTAGTTCCCCGGGTCTTCCTTACGGCCTTTCTTGAAGATGGGAGTCACATCGGCAAGCCTCCAATCTTGTGGGACCTCTCCAGATAACCAGGAATGCTGATAGATGGCAGAAAGTGGCTCGGCAATCACCTCTGCTAGCTCCCTCAGCACCCTTGGGTGGATCCCATCTGGCCCCATGGACTTGTGGGAGTTCAGATGGAGGAGAAGATCTCTGACCGTCTCTGCTTGAATCACAGGGGGTGCATTATGCACCCCGTCCCAGACTTCCAGGTCAGGGCAAGTACCATGTGGATAACTGTCCTGTCTATTAAAGACAGATGTGAAGAAGGCATTGAGAACCTCAGCCTTTTCCTTATCATCTGTGGTTATATTGCCTGCCTCGTTGAGTAAAGGAGGGAAATTTTCCTTAGTTTTTCTCCTGCTGTTAATATATTTGTAAAAGGGTTTCCTGTTCTCCTTTACAGCAGTAGCCAGCCTAATTTCAAGCTGGGCTTTAGCATTTCTAATTTTCTGCCTGCAGATCTTGGCCAGTTCTCTGTAGTCACCCCAAGTAGCCTGACCCATCTTCCAGAGGACATAGACTCTCCTTTTCTCTCGGAGTCTCAACAAAAGATCCCGGTTCATCCACACTGGTCTTTTGCTCCTCCGGCTTGACTTACAGGATTCCGGGACTGCCTGCTCCTGTGCCTTTAAGATTTCCATCTTGAAGAGCATCCAGGCTTCCTGGACCCCTTTACCCTTCAGGAGCAAGTCCCAAGGGACCCTTGCAACAAGTGTCCTGAACAGGTCAAAGTCTGCCCTCTGGAAGTCCAAGGTAATAGTTTTGCTAGTCACCCTCTTGACGGCACCCAGAATAGCAAACTCCACCATTTCATGGTCACTCTGGCCAAGACAATCTCCAACCTTCACATCCCCTACTAGTCCTTCCCTGTTAGTGAAAAGTAGGTCAAGCAAGGCATCTCCCCTGGTAGGCTCTTGCACCAGCTGAGTCAGGAAGCAATCATCCACACATTCTAGAAATCTCAAGGACTGCTTCCTCTGCGCAGTATTGTATTTCCAGCATATATCAGGGAAGTTGAAGTCCCCCATGAGAACGAGTGCTGGCCATCGTGCAACATCTACGAGTTGTTTATAGAACATCTCATCTATTTCTTCATCCTGACTAGGTGGTCTGTAACAGACCCCCACCACGATGTCACTCCTAAGGACTATCCCCCTGATCCTTATCCATAGACACTCTACTTTGTCATTTCCAACCACTAGTTCTTCAACATCAAAACACTCTTTGATATAGAGAGCTATGCCACCACCCTTTCTTCCCTGTCTATCCCTTCTGAAGAGCTTGTAGCCATCAATCCCAGTATTCCAGTCATGGGAGAGGTCCCACCATGTTTCTGTAATAGCTACAAGGTCATAGTTAGCCTGCCTAGGTAACTAAGTGCCAAAGTAACTAAGGTTCAAGGTAACTAAGTTCAAGGTAACTAAGTGCCATAGTGCCTATGCCACTTACTTTTTAAAGATTTACAGTTAAATAATTAAGGTTCAACATTTACAGTTAAATAATAAATAATTAAATAATAATAAATAATAAATAATTAAATAATTTACAGTTAAATAATTAAGGTTCAAAGTAACTAAGTTCAAGGTAACTAAGTGCCATAGTGCCTATGCCACTTACTTTTTAAAGATTTACAGTTAAATTTCATGCACGTAATTGTTACCTGTGAGAAAAGAGTCATTCGCTTCAGAATCTAAAGGAGACTCTCAAAGTTCAAGAGTACTTTTTCCAAAAGTTGCCGACTTTAAATGTTCAACCAAAAATACAGCATTTCACTGAAAGATACATGTCCAGAATGTTTTGTTTTAAAGCTAAAGGTTTTTTTTTTTTTCATGTGTGGGTTTTGTTCACTTTTTTTTGTTTTGTTGTTGTCTCTGTTTTACAAAGCAATTTCAAGGCTGAGGAAGCTCACTGCTTACAAATTTCCATCACTCTCTCTACACACAGACTAAAAGTGGTTTAAACACAACCCTAGCTAACCTTGTAACAGTTAGGAATCATACAGACAATTTTAAAAATGGATAGTAACTTATTTTTCACTGATCAGCTGCGACAAGTAGAAGTAATGAATGCAATCTTTAAAAAAAAGAATGAATTTGATAATATCATTATGTTATCACTGTATTTACCACAGTCATCTCAATAACTGACTTTGTTTGCTGTGGAACTGAAATCTTCAGCTTTCTTTTTTTTTTTTTTTTCTTCTTTTTTTTCTTACTACATCTTTTCCTGTCACTGAACAGCTGAAAATACCTTTTAACAACTCCTACAACTGCAAGCATTCAGATCTCTGTAGTAGCTGATTGAATGCATGTTTGATGACAGTTCTGCCAGTATGTGTATAAATGGAAATAAAAATAATGAATACGTTTAGGCAAATATGGAATATTTGCAAATACCCTGCACTGTACAGTAATACTTTAACTAAGCCATAATCCTGTAACCAAAATGTTCTCCTTACAGACTGGCAGTAACTGATGTGCCCAGACAATAACCGCAAGAAAGCACAAAAATCTACCTCTTGTAAGGAGTGGTAATCCTGGATGAAATCCTACCTAAAAGTTTTAAAAAAAAGGAAATGCTACATACACCTACTAGTATGATACAGTTGCAGAACAGCACTTTTCATACTCATGAGGACATAACAGCTTAGAGCAGGTCTGCACATAAGTTCACCAAGAGTCCAGTACAGACCATTATCTGTATGTCTGTGGCATAGCCTTGCTGAAAGGGACCTGGGGGTCCTGCTGAGCAAGCTGAACACAATTCAGTAGTGCACTGCTGCAATGATGAAGGGAAGTCAGATTCTGGGTTGCATCCACAGATGGAAATGTCTTCCCACTCTAGTCAGTGTTTGTCAGGCTGTATGTGGAGTACCATACCCAGTTTTGGCCCCAACAATTCAAAAAAGATGTGGACAGACTGGAAAAAGTGCAAAGGAAGGCCACAAAGACAATCAAAGGGCTGCAAAACCTGCCTTGTCAGGAAAGGCTTGATAGCATTAAGTCTTTTCATTCCAGAGAACAGAAAGCTCTAAGAGGGCTCATCACAGTATCCTAGTAACCTAGATGGAATAGGAGCTCTTTCTTCACAAGCAGCCACACGGAGAAGACACAGGGAGATGAGTACAAGTTGTTTTGGGAGAAGTTTTGTCCTGGTTTAAGAATTATTAATTAATTATCATGATCTCAATTATTAATCACTGGCACAACATCACCAAGGATATGGTAGAATCCCCATCACTGGAGGTTTCTCAGATGCAACCAAACTGAAATTACCTCATCTAGGATTTATTTGCCCACAAAAAGTGGAGCCTGATGATCTTTCAAGGTCCTTTCTAACCTGGGCTGTACTATCATTACGTATAGAGTTTGGCTAATGTATGCCATGTACTCTTGAATCTAGCAAATAAAATGTGAAAAGTTTTTTTGTTTTTTTTTTTTCCTACAGTGCAAAGGAAAAATCTGAGTTAAATGAACTTTGTAACAGCTCCTGTAAATTTGTGAAAACATGCAACTCTAAAGGCAGCAAGACACAAGCCTAAGTTAAAAAGGAGTTTTAAGCAGGAAGCATATTAGTTTTGTATCACAGAGTACTGTGTTGACACAACAGTTCTTCAGCAATCACCACCTCAGATCCTCTATACCCACTGTAGATATTACAATTTTTTGTGTGAGTCCTTCTGTAACTACTAAAGACCGGTAGCTCATATTGCTACTGCAAGAACACTGATCGTATCTTAAATACATTCAGTGTGCCTTCTAGGTTATTTACTTCTCATAATGATGCATTACATGAACATTATTTCACTCTTGATTACACAGGCTAAAAAGATTTATATTGATTTTTATATTTTCTATTCTGTATTTTCCTAAGACACAAAACTAAGCATGGCATCACCTGCTACACATGTATTTCTATGCACAGAAACCTTCCAGAGTAATACAATATGCCTGTCAAATCCCAATCTTGATCCAGCAATAATATTGAGCTCATTACAAAGTAACACACACTTTAATTTTCAGGGTATATCATAAATACTGCCTAATACTCAGAAAATCAGTATGGCTCTTCCTAAGGCAGAGCTGCAAACACACTGGAGGCACAATTACATGCCCATTTCCAAGTTAGAAGTTTCAGTATCCACTAAATCCACATCACATGAAACAATCCTCAACCTAAAGTCCGAGCAAAGGTACAATCAAGAGGTTCTTTCAATTCCTTTTACACAGCCAAAGTGCAGAATCACAGAATCTAGGTTAGAAAAGACCTTCAAGATTGTCAAGTACAACTGTTTACATACACTTTAAAAGGTTACACATATAGAGAATTCTCTATGTAAAGGAATCATCATGACCTAAACAAGCTGGAGAAACAGGCTGACAAATGCATTACGATATTCATCAAGTATTAAGTTAAGCACCTGGGAAGGGAGACCCCTTGCAATGGCACATGAGGGCTTAGGCCCATATGGCTAGGCAACAGCTCTGCTTTGAGGATTTGCATAGGCAGCAAGCCAAGTGTGACACAGCAGCATATCTTGGCATGAAAAGAAGCCAACAGCATCCTGAGCTGTATTCACAGAAACACTGTGCTGTGGTTTACACAGCAGGCAGCTAAATACCACACAGTCATTCGCTCACTTTCTTCCTCATAGCGGGATGAGCAAGAGAAGAGAATGAAGGGAAAAAAAACATGAAGTAGTTGACATAAAAAACTAAGACAGAAAAGGAAAAGACATATTACTACTGCAATTATTATTTTTGTTTACAAAACAAGTGATTCACAATGAAATTGCTTACTGCTCACCAACTAATGCCCAAGCAGTCCTCAAGCACTGGCATCCACTCCAGCCAACTCCCAACAGTTTAATTTAAAGTTTCTTCTCGTGATATCATATTGGATGGAAAATCCCTTTGGTCAGTTTAGGTCAGCTATCGTGGTTCTGTCCCTTCCCAGCAACTTGTGACCCCCTCATCTCCCCTTTGCTGGCAGAGCAGTGTTAAGTTCAAACATTCTTGGCTCTGCACAGCCACTGCTCAACAGTTAACTAAAATAGCCACGTGTTATCAACATTGCTTCTTGACCAAAGCAAAAACATAGCATTGTATTAGACACTATGAAAAGAAAAAACAACTTTTTCCCACCTGAAACCAGGACACATCGGCAGCATATCACTGGAAGTGATTATTATCTTTTACTTGGTGCTCATTGTGCCACTGCCCTCAGAAAGGAGCAAGAGACAGTTAAGGGGCTGAAGCCTATGAAGGAAGCTAAGGGAGCTGGGCTTGTTCAGGACAGAAGGACAAAGCTTAACAGGGTGTTATAGCTTTTCAATACGTATAAGGTTGCTACTGAGAAGATGGAGTCAGTCTCCATGTAAAAGGTCATGGCAAAGGAATAGAACTCGTGCAAGCATAAAGATACTCCAAGTGACAGAAGGAAAAAACTTCCCAACATATAGACAGTTATTAGGAGGTTTCTGAGAGAGCAGTTCACCTAACTTGGTGAGCCAACTCCACAGTTAACCTTGGTTATTTGAGAAAGAGTTTTAACTAGAAACCTATTGAGGTATTTTCTTTCTGATTAAGATGTGAAAAAACAAACACCAACTTGTTATCCTAAGTTCATTCATATCCAATAAGAAAAGCTTTAAACTGTGATAAGAACAACAATCATTAATTTATTTGTAACACACATTTTAGAGAAGAGACTCATAATGCACTACAATTTCTACACTTCTATACACAGTACTCTTTTCTCTTTACCATATCCCACTTCCAAATACATTCTGGAAGATCTTACTTAAACAATGGTATCACTTTTGCAATTCCAGAGGAATGTGGATTTTAATACCCAAATAAAATTATCTGAAGAGACTACAGAATCTATTATTTCTCCTTTTAGCATAAATTTAAAGGTTAGCACCAGAAAAGGAAGAAGGGTCTGAAACATGGCTAGAATGACATTCTCATCTCTCAGTCTCCTGTTATTTACTCAAGACCCAAACTGCTATTCCAAGTTAGTGAAAGACATTTTCATCATCAGTAAAATACAGGTAAGAAGCTATGGGTGCTAACTTCTCATAAACAAAGACAGCGCAATTTTGATAAATCTCTTGGAATCTTAATCAGTCAAGCATGAATGAATACATTTGGCTTACTGTGGTCATTATTTCATAAAATGCTAACAACAACGCAGCTTGAAGCAACAGCTTTCTTTTAACTACAAGTGGAAGGCAATGACAATAAATCCATAAATTATTCATTGGTTTTATTTTTCAGAAGTGAACAGTAAGACAGAGTAACCCATGTCCCAAAAATACTTACGCACACAAAACTGTGTGACAGCAACAAGAGACCAGAGAACATCAGTTTAACATCAAGAATTTATGTGCTGCTTCTGCTAACTGCATAAAAAGACTGAAGTGCCAGTTCCATATATTAAATGCTTTCAAACGTCAACCAGCTTTGATAGTCACCAAAGTCAGACAAAACCACTATGAGTTAAATAAAGCAATATCATCTACATGGTTTGTGTTTGCTTTTTTTTCCTGAAACCTTTCTAATAGTATCATCATTCGGTGAAAGAAACCTGAAACAAATGATTTTTATGCCATGTCTGCATTACCAGCATGTTTACATTCTTAAAATTTATGTGAACATCCAAGGAAGTTGAAATCGTTTCTTCTCCCTTGGAACAATTAATTAGTATAGTTCTTTCCCAACAAATCTTGTACCATGTCTGGCAATTACTCCCTTTTATACTCTTCCACTCATCCCATAAGTTTATAAAGAGTGATGGGGGGAACTAGGAGGGTACAAAAGATATCTAGTGATAATTTTTGGTGTTAATTTCAGTCATTCTAGGCCACAAATTCCATACCTCAAATTGAAAGACTACATGAATAGCAGAAAAGACTGTCTTTTGTAAAGCCAATGAACATGTGTACATGAGCATGCAAACTATGAACTGGTTCTAGGTTTTTCTGCGATTTCTTGAGAGTGCAAACTACAGAAAGAACAAATAGTAATTTAATGATATAAAAATATTGTTTTATCTGTAGATAAGACAATATATTTAAGGTTTGGATGCAGAATTTGAAAGTTTCCTACATTCATAATATGCCTGACTTAAAATTACTACAGGAATATACACTGCCAGAATAGAATCCTCAAACAAAACCAGTTGATATATCAAATACTTGTGTGTGACAATTATCCAACTTGACACTTTCTTTCCTTTTAGGAATGGCAACAGGGAAGAAAAATACCATAAACATGATAAAAATTCATACTTACCATTGGTTAGGGTAACATATTACTGCTAGACATTTACTGCCTTTAAGAATTTGTCTATGATAAAGTATCATTTTAATGCCTTTCAAAATTCTTCATTTGCTGCTCACAACACTAACGCAAGAACAAATGCTCAAACCAGCAATTCTAAAGAATGCTGGTAAAAAATTAAAAAGCTCATTACTTCACTAAATTTGGTTTATCAGCTTCAATTACAAACATACTGAAATGTATTTCACATACTCCTAAAATTCATTGTTTCAAAGCTGTTCTTAGGAGGAAATACCTGCATAATCCCCAAAGACTGCAATTCTTAGATACTGACTTAGAAACACGTCAACTGTATGCCATTTTAATAAATGAGCAAAATCCCAGACTTGAATCAAAGCTACTGATGTAAACAAAACTCTTACCTGGAAGATCTGACTTGTTTGATTGTATCACTTCAGCGTGTTCCCTCTCCTCGCAAGGATCCTCCTCATCAGACAGTACTAAGAAAGCCTCTTTTGGCAGACTTTCACTGCATTCTTGCTTCAGTGGTGAACCCAAACTGTTGTCCATTTTCTCTTCTAAATCCGGGGTTGTTTCATCCACTGGAAGCAGAGAATTTTTAGAAAAACAGCTCATCTCATCTTCAGCTGGGGCTAGTTTTTCCAAAATTGGAATAATTTCATCTCCTTCCATAGAGTCAGTATTCTCCAGAATACTTTCACTTGACTCATCAACTGCCTTCTCAGCTATGGTTTCTGAAAGATCTGCAGTGCCATCTCTTTTATTTTTTGGTTCCTGGTCAGTTTCCATACTGCTAGAAATAGCCTCCTCTCCAATAGAATCTTCAGCAATTACTTCTCCGGCCTTCTTTTTCTCTTCAACAGGTGAATCAGAAATAACAGTTATGTCATTTGTTCTTTCCTCCTCTGCAGGAGAGGACCTATTATCACAGGTTGATTTATTTTCACCTTCTGATGGAGTGTCACCCTCTCTTTGGCTCAACTGATCTTTTATGTTATTTTCTTCATTAAAGTTAACCTTATTGCTACCAAGCACTCTGTTTTCAGCCTCACAAACTAATGTAATATCAGTATCTTTTTCATGAGTAACATTCTCTGGAGAGAAAGACTTAGGTTCTAGGTCACTGACAATGCTTTCTGCCCTACTTTCAGGGCTTTTGATTTCACTGATTTCATTAGAATCCACTAGGCCATTAACTTCCCTCTTGTCCTCCGTACAGACTGTACTGCTTAAAGGAGAATTTAAATCAGAATCTCCATTCTCATGCTTTCCATTAAACAGTTTAACTTCAGCTGTCTTCAGCAGGTCTTCCTTAGCCTTATAGACAGCCTCTAGTTGTTGTCGATCACTTGCTCTCATTGTTTTTCGCGCTTTGAAGATTTTTTTCTGAGGTTCATCTGCGCTATCCATCTTGAACCTTAAAAAAAAAAATTGCATAAGACTTATGACGGACATTATTTTTTTATTATTATTACTACAGATGTTTTAAAGAAAGACTACAGCTGAAATTTGCTTTCTGCACATTTTGAAGCAAGTTATGATTACCTACAAAATGCTTAAATTTTGCTTCTCCTCATCAAAATCAAGTGCAGATTTCTATGTATGCTACATAAATACAAGCATGTAAAGATCACTGAGATCGCACAATTACTTTAATGACATTACGTAGTAAAAGACTATAATCAATTCAATATTTTTACAGCAATGATACAATGGAGTTTCTAGCCAGAAATGGTATTGGGCTAGTGTAAAAGCAAGCATACTCTTCTCCCAATATAGAAACTGTCTTGTCCTATCAGTCGATAATTATTTCACCTTTCTAAATCTAAGTAACGTCAGGAGTTTCAGACAAATTTAAATCAAAAACAAAACCAACCACAACTGGAATAAATGACAAAAATATTTATTTGAAATAACTAAGAAAATTTCAATATAGTGAAAGAATTTATAATGGAACTGAGTAGTTATTTTACAAGGGACCTCTGAAAATCATCTAGTCCACCATCTCATGTCTGAGAATCAAGTGCTTATGCACTGGGTCAGATAAAGCTGCATCAGTTGAGATAGGTATCAACATCTATTCCAGACTAACATATTACAGTATATGATGCTTTAGCATTAACTGACTGATCTGGTAGGCCATGAATTAGTAGTGTGCTCTTGCAGCCAAAGTCCATCCTAGGGGTACATTAACAAGAGCATGGCCAGCAGGTTGAGTAAGAAGATCCTCCCCTTCTAAATGGGGGTGAGAGGCAAATCAGCGAGGTCAGGCTCTTGTCCTATCACTACACACCACTGACAAAGAGCAATGGCCTAAAAGTAACTTGTTCCAGTGCTGTACTAACCCCTCCTGGGTTTTTTTTTCCAACTTGAACCTCCTATGCTGTATGTAACCCTTGACCACTGCATCTTGGTAACCACCACAGGAATAGTTTGGATCCACCCTCTTTATAAGCAGGCTTGTCTACAACAATGGAATAGCTGTATGAGTGCCCTTCAGCGTATTCTTCACTAGGTAAGAGCTGTCAAGCTCTTTCAGTTTGTCTTCATAGGTGCTTTAGGCTTTCACCTCTATCATTTTGGTAGTCCTCCATTGGATACTTCCTAGTTTACTCCAAACAACTTTATTTTTGTCATTTCTGTGATGCTAAGCTCGGGTATTTTCAGATGAATACATACTCTCAGCTATCAAGATAAAACTCTAGATCTTACAACCACAACATATCGTACTATACAATCAATGCTTCAATCACCTTCAGTTACCATAATTTGTCAAAAAGCAAAGGCGAGATGGTAAGAGATATAAGGCTTTTTTTTTCCCTCTTCGTTTTCTATATCTGTACCATTCTATATCATTGACATTTCCCTACTCATTATTTCAATCTTTTTCCTGACAGTCTTGAATTTTCATATTTGTATAACTGACAGCACTTAAATAACAGATGCATTCACATCTTGGCAATAGTTAAAATCTTTGAAGATTTTATCAACTGCTTATAAACTCAATACTAGTAAGATAATGCATTTTTGCATGTCTGAACAAGTTTTTGGACATGACTGACAATGACTCTATTGCCACCAGTGGGAGCAAAAAGCAACACTTATTTCAAAAATCAATTTACGCATTTTTAGAAAATGCTCTCACCCCATAACCATTTCCTAACACACAAAATAAAAACACCAGATGACTTGTTAGTAGCTTTTTAAGGCTGTCTACATGCCAATATAATATCTTCATGTTCCCCAAGAAAAGAACTCAAGTAACATAGCAATTCAACACAGTCTTGAAGTGAGGAAACGCAAAGAAAAACCTATTTCAGACACATGCATTTCAGAAGCATGGATTTTTCTACTTAAGAAAATAATAAAGATTTTTTTTCCCCCATCACTTTAAAAGCATGCATCAGGCTGTCACATAATACAACACTGATCATCATACTCATGGCTCCATGAGTGTAATGCCCTTCAAAATGCATGTTACAGATACATAAAGCTAATTCAGGGGGAAAAAAATGGCCAGGCATGTCTAACATTGAACATTTCTTAGGGCTCACAATAGGTGAACTAACTAGTACGCCTTCTGTTAATTACAAAGATATAGGGCCTCTCTCTCAAAATTAAGAATAGCTTGATTTCCCAAATAACAGTGCTTTCTCTTATGAGCACTACACAGAATTTTAAAGTCTCTTAAAGTTCACATACCACAAAATTCACAATCTTACTGTGACCAAATGATACTTTAACAGATTAATAAAAATTGTCACACAAAACTTGAAAAATCAAGTTCCTAAGTCCATCATTTGTATAATCATGAAATGTAACTTAAAACAAAATAGCATTTGCATGTTCTAGTGTCCCTAATTATCTAAACTGTGTTTTATTCTTTTATATATGTATAACATAAAATATGGTAAAGTATAATGAAATACATTTCATTTTCAAATTTTCCCAAAGTAACAGTTAAAATTGAAACATCACAATACCTTTTTGTTTCGATGCACCTTTTTACTTAGAACAAAAATACCAAGTTAACAAGCTTAAATTTCTAATACACCTTTTTTAAAAAAGTGTTTTATTTACAGCTAATGATATTATCAAAAAAAGACAAACCTCTAATGTAATTATACAATGAACCTGTAAAAAAGTTTTACAAAATTCCACTGTCAGATAGTTATTTAAGTAATCCATGTATATTTTCAGCCACAGTCTTTTGAAATCAAAGAACACTCCCAAAAATCTACAGCACTTTAGACATAGGTGAGATTAAAACACGAAAACTATACATTGGTTAAATATCACGTATCACTGCAGACCAGGCTTAAAATGTTTCCAGCCATACCCACAAGGGAGCACACTGCAGCCAAATAACAGATCTCATGTGAGAGCTGAATAAAACAAGAAACAAATAGATCAGTAACCAGTTCAGACAGGTTTGCCTGTATACGTGGAAACCAATGAGCAGTTACCTTATAAATACTTGCCTTCCAGTCTTTCAAAGCGGTAAAGCGGTTTCCTTTGAGAAGGGAATGCTACAGCAGGTTACAGGAATTCAGACTTAAACTAATACACTTAAAACTCTCACTGTTCTAAAAAATCATGTATTTAGATAATTTCCTTTTAAACTCAACAATTAACTTGAAGTTTAGTTACATTTGCAATATATTTCATGTGTATGATATTTGGATAGTCTCAATTTTTACTCATCACATTCGTGACTTGGTTATGATGGACAAAAGCCAATGAAGGTGTACCTTTTATTTCAAGAAAAGGCATTTGTATAGTGCAGTACACAATGAGTCCCGCATGTAGAGCTAAGAGGGTAAGGGTTAAATTCTGAAACTAAGTTGGTAGATTTTGAGCAGTTGTTCATGTTTTTAAATAAAGCACACCAGAAAAATAATCAATTTTGAAACACAAAACACTGTAAATATTTGCTCTGTAAGAATTCTTCACCTTAATCCTGAATGTCGTATATATTTCAGGATGGCAAGCAAACACACCATCAGGCACGTCCTTCCAATAATAAATCTGCAACTATTTCCCATTACCAAATACACAGTACATAGCAAAACCAAAATGTGCCACTGTAGTTAATACACAAAGGGCTTCTCTTTCAGCCAACCAGAAAGCTTTCTCCCCACTTCCTTCTATATATACCTTGTTATTATTAGTCTGCAAAGAGATTGCAGCTCTACAACAACAAAGGAAGGTATCAGTTTAACTGCAATGGACCGCCTATAACAGTGTGCTCGTAGGAGCAGCACAGGAGCTGCTCAATATCAGCCAATCAGCAAGCAGCTCCCTGAATCCTGCCTGGCAACAAGCAGCGGACAAAGAGAAGGTCATGGAAACACTAGGGGAAAGAAAGCTGCAGTTGTGTTCCATGGGCTTTGCCTAAGATCATCAGTCTAGAACAGCATTTGCACAAGATTGCTAGTGTATGTAGTGTTGCCTAAAAGCAATGCAACCATAAAACGTTTGCAAGAACACAGTAACTATATATAAAGGGAATAAAAAGACTCTGATCAGGAAAAGCAGCACCCCAGTATGCAAGTCCACTTAAAATGTAGCACAGCGACATCAATGAAATGGAGACAGCTCATGATCAGGACTACACTGCTCTAGATGGAAGAGTCCCCGAGAATCAAAGCAATGCACAAAACCTACCTCTTAAGCAGCAGCTCCTAAGAAGCAGTTTTCAGTTGAAATCATCTCTAGCAATGTAAGTTAATGCAAGCTGTTGTAAGTAGGAATTATCTTCAAAGAAGAAAAAATAAACTCATGGTACACTGTTCCAGAACACATGCTGAAATCTAACGCCAGTGCTATCTTTTGGTGCCGCTAACGCCTGTTTATCATGTCATACACAGGTATGTCTTACTGTGTTAAAGTTGCAATAAACACAGCAGAAGACGTACAGTAAGTACAAAGAGTATTGTTTCTAGCTCACCACAGGTGATGAATTTTCCTCCCTCTTAGGCTAATCATACATGAGTATTGGCTCAACAGAGCTAAAGAACAACGTGCCATTTTCTGAGGGAAATTATATCACCCCATGTCCTGTTTCACCTGCTCTACGTACAGCAAACCGAAGTTCTCTTTAATTAAGGCTCTAGCTTATTTCGCTGCCGTGTTTAGAGAGGACTAGCAGTGGCCGTTTCACACTGCAGCAGAAGCTGCAATTTTTCCGGCGCACCGCAGAGGTAGACGCCCGCGCAAACGCCCTCATCTCCCACACAGGAAGCCAGGCGGCAGTCTCGGTACGGCCCGCGGAACGAGCGCCAGCCTCTGATTGGCTGGATGGAGCAGCCAATCAGACTGCGGCTCTTCACATTCTGCCCAGCAACAAAAGCCCATGAGGCTCTGCGCGAGAACCTTGTTCTACTGGAAGCGAACAGCTTTGTGAACTAATTAGAACAGTCGTTTTGCTTGTTACTCCCTTCAAGCGAAATTGCTTGAGTAGAACTCAGCCTGGGCAACGGTGGTAGACGCTGTCTGTCTTCTTACCAAAGTGTTAGGGATTTCTACTTCTACTGACAACTCAAAACATCAGCTTTCAGTTCAGCTGTGAGATCTCCAAATGCTAAAGCAATGCTGCTGTTTCAATTTCTGTAACAGCAAATACAACATTCTTAAGAGAGCTGAGTTTTAGCACAAGCTAAACCACTAAGTATATTTCTTTCTCTAAAAACTAACTCTTTAATTTTATATAAAGTTTGTGCTTTTTCACATCCGTTTGAGAAATGTTTCATTGTATAACACAGAATCACAGAACATCCCGAGCTGAAAGGGACCCACAAAAATTATCAAGTCTAACTCCTGGCTCCACGCTGCAGTTATGTCTGTGGCACAAAACTAATAATTACAATATTCTAAATATGAGACAGATTAATAATTCCACAGAAGTGATCCTAACTGCCATCAGGCATTTACAGTGTAAAACTTACACGACTTCTGATAGCGCAAAATGAAAACCAGAGCAACCTGGATGAATTATTCACATACATGTACGTAGAAGAAAAAAAGAATCTGAGAAAATTATAAAAGTGATGCGGAATGTTCAATTCACATTTCAGTTTTTCTGCACATTACAAAATGTAGTCTTCTGTCCTTTCTTGGGTGAATTTTCAAGTGATAATTTGACAGACTCAGGATATCCAACAATGTGACAACTGACTTTCAAACGCTTGCAACTCGGTATCAGTCTCATGCCTCTGAAATCAGGGCACACCATGTGACATTAGCGGTCATTTACCAAATGTTAGAAGGAAACTAGCAACAAAACAAAAGTGATGCTGATTTTAAAAAACACTCAATGCTTTCCACACCTACAAACATTATTTAGAAGTTCTCTGCAAATACTCCTATTTTCTCAGTGGCAAAAAATACAAGAACATAAAATACAACTAGAACACCAGCTGGTCAGTTCTTTGTGGGAACTTGCTGGTTATTATGAAGTATTATCCTTACGTTCCCTAGGGAAGATATCATTTTTCAGGAGTGGACGTGCTTTATTTATTTATTTATTTATTTGGGTTTGCTTGCTAGACTTGTTTAAAGCACAACTTCCACAAACAGAAGTCACTGCTGAACTCTCAATTTCATTACATCTGACTGAGGGGAAGAAGTGTTCAAGATGTGAAAGATCCAGCTTCCATAATTTCAGCTAATTAAAACGCGGTAGGGATTTTCCATAATGTTTACATCTGGCGGAGCTGGAAGGCTGCTTGTTCACGTGGAGCGATGGTCCGTCCTTTCAATGCCGAAAGCACCCAGGATGGAACCCCGCAGCCGCCTGCTCTACACCAGCTCCGCAGGGAGCGGAGCCTCGGCTTCCTCGGGCTGACGGCAGCTGACGGCAGGAAATCTGCAGACCCGCTCGGGATTGGCTGAGGAGGAGTCGCTTTGCATCAACCAATCTGTTAACGCGGAGCTGAGTCACCACCAGGACGCCTGTGCAAATCTGCCCGGCAACCGGCTGAAAATAGAGCCGGCACCAAGGCAAGTCACCGAGACTGGGAGTGACGCGATGCCTCTTTGCCTGTGACGTCATATATTGTGTAAACAACGTGCGGGGCGCCTCGGTTCACAGTCGTTACACTGCAATGCTACAGTCACAGAAAGACAAATGCAAGACTCTACTGCAGGCACAAGAAGTAAGGGCGACAGGGTCTTCAAATCATATGCCCAAAACAGAGGCATTAGGTATGGGTATCATACACTTACCCTCTCAGGTTTATGTGTCTTGTTTGTTGGTTTTAAATAGAAAATGTTGGTTTAGAAGTACTGCAGCTATTATCTCATTTAAATTAAAACAAATTATTACAGTCTGTGTATTTTCTGCCTCCTCTTCTTTTTGAGGGCTTGAGCACCTCCCCTATTGGGACAGGCTGAGAAAGTTGGGGCTCTTCAGCTGGAGGGCTCTGGGGGACCTTTTAGTGCCCTTCCAGTACCTGAATGGGGCCTACAGGAAAGCTGGGAAAGGACTTTTTAGAAGGGCATATAGCAACAGGATGAGGGGAAATGAAAGAAGGTAGATTTAAACTACATATTAGGAAGAAATTATTCACTGTGAGGGTGGTGAGACACTGATTGCCCAAGAGGTTGTGGATACCCCTTTCCTGGAGGTGTTCAAGTCCAGGCTGGATGGGACTTTGAACAACCTCATCTAACGGGGAGTGTCCCTGCTCCTATAGCATGGGAATTGCAACTAGGTTATCTTAAAGGTCCATTCCAAGCCAAACCATTCCTCGATTCTTCATTATTTAATTTTTTTTAAGCATTAACAGAAACTCATTCTTACTCATCACGGTTTATATGCCCTGTCACTTTGGTGATGGAAATGGAAATTGAGGCACTTACTCTACTGCAGTGGATGTATCTGAATCTTCATTAAATGGTGGACTCTTAGCCCCAAAGTTAGATCTTTGTGGATTCCCTTCTATCCCTTGGTGTGCCACACATCATTACAGGTACACCACGAAAGTTTATGCTCTCAAACTAAAGACAGTAGTGGAGTTGGAAAGGTGAGAAGGCTGAACCAAGAAATGAAACTATAAATAGGTAAGTCATCCTGATAAGAAAAATGAATACAAAACAGGATAACTCACAAAACATACTATCTAAATAAATGTCCTATTACAAGTAACTTAAACAAAGATCAACATGTAAAACATTTTATCATTTTCTACTCAGGAAACAGGTATAATCTACACAACTTCAGTTTTCAGCACAACTGAGCTGTAAGCATACACTCAGGAGAACTTCCTGAGGTTTCTGAACTGTCCTATCCATCACATCTGCCTGCAGGTTTCTGTTTCATGGAACTAATTGCCAGCTGGTCAAACCTAACACATTTAAAGGATTAGAACAGCACAGAGTGCAAACACATCAAGGTCCTCTGCAACCCGAAAGGCACTATCTAACCATATCTGGTACATAAAACCATCTGTATTTTTCTACAGGGCTGTAATAAATAAGGAGACATGAAAGAAAGGTAACCAGTGCAGACAGTCACACTGACCACTGACAACAGCTGACAGCTTTTGAATGATTCAATGAAATAGAATCACAAAATTAATAAGAAGTTACAAGAGGAAAAGAAACTGAAGAAATCTTCAAATTACCTGAAGAAAGAAAAGGAGGAAAAATTCATCACTTTTCTTGTAAAAGTGACAAGTTACAAAGCCTTTACTATTCTTATCATCTGTTAAAACTATCAGTCACTAGCATCCTGCTTCAAGGAAAGGTCGCTTACTCGATAGATGTTAGCTGGTTTCTGCTAATCATCTTCATTAGCAGTCATGACCACAAGACAGTTACTCATTGATCAAAAGAAGCTAAACTTTTTCCACAAGCTAATGCTGGGGAAGGATATGGACTGAAAAACAAGCTGTCAACCTAATAATCTATTCACTCCTATATTCAAGAAGAAAAAAACAAATGTGTTTTCAGTGCTGGTAACCCAGTGTATTAACATGCTAAGAACAGTAGGTAATGCAGGTAATGGAAGTTTTTGGAATAAGCAGTCATGTAAGTTTCTATGACAATTTCTTGTTATAATACAGCATACAATAAAATAAGATTTTTTTTTTATAGTAGAAGTGTACAGCAATGGATTAAATTATCTTGTGTCAATGGGCAGACAATTATTTTTCTGTATTTGCTGCTAGGCAGAGATTTGTCACATGTCTGAAACAGTAAGGGTTTGGAAGAAAAACTACTCAAGATATAACACAAAGTGCACTTCAAATGTTTTATAATCAAACATGTAAGCAATCATAGCATCGATGACTCTTCAACTCAGAACAAGCTCTGCAGACTGAAGTTGTCTGACTTAAGTTAATTCTTTACTAAAATGAACAAGGAATAGGAAGCAGAAAGTGCACAAACACAATATGGTTTCTTTATATAATTCCAGTAACGGAAACAAGAGGTCAAGTTCAATACTACTACTTTCAAAAGGGTAATTATAGCTAATTAATTGAAAAAAGTAATTAATAGTAAAAAGTATCCTGAAACAGTAGCGATTCTACCTGCATCCTTCTTTTCTAGAGTTTTCAACCATGTCTTTTCTCACTGAAGTACACTTGCTACATAGTCAGCCTTACAATCTCATTATATACAATTTGCTAGAGTTCTTTCAAGACCAAATAGTATCTTAGATTTAATTCTTAATGTATAAAATGATCTGTTCTCATAGTACTATCTCTTTCAGACAGCTGAAACTCAATGTGAATAATTATAAATTTTGAAATAAGGCTGGTCCTAAGCAGCATGACTGTATGTGTCTGCATGGGCAGCACTTCAAGGTTTCTGAGGTGCTGACTTGCATGTAATGCTAGTATGCTCATATCAACTCATTTATATACTCAGAGAGACAAAGACACTTGAGCAAAAGCAGAGGAGGATGAGATGATTTTCATGGAAAGTCATCACTTGCAGGTGTGTGAAAATAATTTTGGATTTGATTCCCTAAAACATACATGTACTTTTTTATTCTTCCTATCAATGTTATTGACTAAACCTTAACAAAATTACATCCACCCCACATAAACTGTGTTGGTATTAGATTGCACAATTGTGCGTGAAGAATGAAATGAAGCAAGAATATGATGCAAGCACTTGCGAAGTCGCATATGAACTCAGACCAGGGATTTCAGGCACATTAAAACCTTTTTGATGCTATTTTAACCCAACGAATACAAGTAAAAGAATTCTTAGCCCAGATCAACTGTCTGATGCTATTGTAATCATGAGACTACTCTTAACACTTAAGCCACAACAAGACAGTGGGCAGAAGTGGGAACAGAGAACTGATTTAAGTTGACTTTGTTGCATACAAGCCTTTGAACACAATGTATATTATCTGTACAAATAGTACCAAGCTAGGTCAGGAAGTTTAACATCCAGATACACATTTGGGAGGATCAGTTCTTCACTGGCTTCTTGAACTGGCTAACAAAACAATCGCATGAACACCAGAGCTGACAAACTGGAACATGCAGTAGAACAGCCTTGGGTTTTCTGGCTGTGAGTCAAGGATTACTGTGATGGACATGGGAAACTTCCTGAGGTTGAAAAAGCACTTAAGTCAGCTTCTCCTGATTATTAGTGCTTTCTAGGGCCACTGCATGGAAGTTTGCTCCTGCACAGAAATATAATTGATATGTTCACATAGGCGTCATATTATTTTAAAAATGTTATAACTATGTCTCTGATGTAAAAGCATTGCATATAATATTAATTACATATAAAATATATAGTAATTTCTTCAAAGAAGAAAGCTTCATATATAGAAATTTCTTCAAAGAAAGCTTCAGAAATGAAATATTGTAAATACACTGATTAAAGGTTGTACCAAATTTTACAGCAGTAGATGGGCCCTGAAACACACAACAGCTTTTACACAGATTATTAAAAAAGAAGATAATATTTGCCTCTGCTCTATTAAAAAAACTGAGCTCCTAATGTGAAATTTTACTTAAGTATTTCCAAATTTACATATTCAGTTACAAATATCAAATGTTGATTATACTCCATATTATGAATTCAATATTGTGATTATTATTGCATGAAGTGTGGAAATCTGTACTATCCCATCCCTTTAAAAATATTCATTGAACATCCTGCACTACACATAAACATTTCATTCTCTATTATTTTATTCTCTATCTAAAAAACAATGATTGTTAGTAGTTCATATAAATATACACAGTATAATAAGCTGTGTGCCAAAAGAACTAATAGCAGTCTAGTAAGTTTTTACTAAACACATATTTAAACTACGTGACAAGCTTAATCCAATAACGTATTTTTCAGTGGAAATTCTTTACTCACTGATCTGACTTGGTATATATTTTAAACATACAAGGAAAACAGAATTAAGGAGGAGTATACTTATAACCGTAGTTGGTCTGAATGGCTTTAATTAAGTTACTCCAAACAAACACTAATTGTCATCGTCACAAAGTTGAGTACTGCATCAAAAAAAAGGTCAGATTGCTGAGAGAAATCTATATCTAGTGTGTCAGAGTATCCTTAAGAGAATGGAACTATGAAGCTTGAAAACGTTGAGCTGAAAACTAATTAGATCTTACATAAATATCATTTGGAAGATTAATATTATCTGCATTTGATAATCATGAACAATGATCAACAGGGAGAAGTAACCTCTAACAGAGTCAGTTTATTCTAAAACTTGATAGAAGTAGTATAAATTCAGAGATTAAAATTAATCCTAGCATTTATAATTTCTGAAATAATTAAAAAAAAAAAAAGGGAAAAAAACCTGGGTCAAGGCAACTCCCATTACCAATATAAACTAGAGAATGAAAGGATTGAGTAGCCCTGCTGCAAAAAACCTGGGGGTACTGGTGGATAGAAAGCTGGACACAAGGCAGCCATGTACCCTTGCAGACCTGAAAACCAACCGTACCCTGGGCTGCAACAAAAGAAGCATGATCAGTAGGTAAAAGGAGGTGATCCTGCCCCTCTACACTACGCTGGTCAGGCCTCACCTGGAGTACTATGTTCAGATGTGGAGTCCTCAATACAGGAGACACAGAGACCTGGTGGAACACCTCCAGAGAAAGGCCACAGAAATTATGCGCAGAATGGAACACCTCTGCTATGAAGACAGGCTGAGAGCTGGGGTTCTTCAGCATGGAGAAGAGAAGGCTGCAAGGTGACCTGATAACCACCTTTCAGTACCTAAAGGGGAGCTACAGGAAAGAAGGGGACAGAGTCCGTGGCAACAAAACAAGGGAAAACGCTTCAAGCTCAGGGAGGATAGATTTAGGTTAGATACAATGCAAAAATTCTTTTACAGTGAAGGAGATGAGGCTTTGGAACAGGTTACCTAATGTGGTAGTTGATGCTCCATCCCTGGAAACTTTCAAGGCAAGGCTGGATAAAGCACTGGAACTATGAACTATGGAACTTATGAACTATGGAAAATAAAATTTTCATGCATATTTCAAATGTAATTCTTGTCTAAATTGAAAAATACATACACACAGTGCAAGGTCAGACTGAGATAAAGCTTATCTTTAGTCAACTTGCTTCTGGGAAAAGAGAGAGTGCTTCTTTGGTATCTCTATGCAATATACACTAAAAGAATCAATACACTTGAAGTTAATATTTCTACTTCTATGATTGTCAACAGTTTATGGGCTGGTTCAGCCCGGTTCCTTGACGATTGGGGTGGGGGGACCCACGGACCCACGCCCCAGGAAAGGGAAAGGTAGAAAGGGAAAAAAGGAAAAGGGAGATGGGCCTAAAAACAAAACAGAGGCAACAATCTGAGGAGGAAAGCTGATTTACTAAATAAGATATCAGAATGCAAAATAACACAATATAATACAATATAATTGGAATTGAAGCTAGTAAGTCAAGTAAAATGGAGAGAGAGTATCTGAAAACCAAAGGCCTTATGCTAACGCTAAAGGCGAGATGGCTGGTAGCATGGGATACTGCGTATGTTTCAAACCACTCAGTGGTTGCCTCCACCATGTGCTTACCATCATGAGTTTGTGGCAAGGAGATATAATCAGCCTGCCACGCTTCCCCATATTTATACTTTTGCCATTGCCCTTCCCCCCAGAGAGGTTTCATCCTCTTGGCTTGTTTAATTGCAGTGCATGTGTCACAGTCATGAATAACCTGTGCAATAGCGTCCATAGTTATAGTCCACCTCTTGGTCTCTAGCCCACTTATATGTTGAATCTCTTCCTGATAGTCCGAGGCCTCATGGGCCCACTGAGCTAGAAATAATTCACTCTTGTTTTGCCAGTCCAGGTCTACTTGAGCCACCTTAGTTTTGTCAGCTCGATCTACAAGATGGTTGTTTTGTTGTTCTTCAGCAGCCTGACTCCTGGGCATATGAGCATCTACATGATGCAACATTACAACCATGCATTAACTCTTTAACTCCCAATGCACTACATGATGTTATGATGTGGAATACCAATAACAAAAATCATAAAACCATGACAGCGATATAACATCTAATTCATATGATACAAGACAAATTTCTATCAAATCTGATATATGAATTCCAAGTACTTAACTTGCACTTCTTTAATTGATGAGGTTTAAGGTTCAATTTATATGATCATCTTGAATTCATTTTTTGACTGTTCACCACTCTGACATGTAAAATAAGCAATTCATTCAGTGAATGCTGCAGGTAAAAAAAAAAGAAAAAGGAAATAGGTATTGAAGACACTGCAAGGAATGCTAAATTTCACATGACCATACATTCTTCAATTTGTCTGATATACTTCAGATGCAAATAAAAATAGTCATTTTAAAACACAAGGGTGAAACATAAGCAATGAAAAGACAGGGTCTACCTTAGAATATCCTACATAATCTAGACAAGTAGGATGACAAATAAACTAACATGTGAGCTAGGAAGAACAGAAAGAAGAGCCTTGGAGAGTAAAAACAAATTCAAACCACAGGATCATGACCTTATTATCTGTCTAGATTTACTCTGCTTTTGGGAGACATACACTCCATATATGATTCTACAAATACTATACGTAAGCCTATAACCATTTTCTATCTTACTAAAAAGGACTGAGCTAATCAACCTTCAGTGGCTTTACCAATATATGCTCATCAAATAGGTGATTCCATAATGGCAGAAAAATAAACTGCAAAAATCAATGCAGACAATTTGTACTGGCAGGTAAGATTGCTGTAAGGTAACTGTTACTGTGATAGTCTGCCCGCACAGACTGCCACCTAAGATAGAGGGGCCCACTAAAAAACTGCTTTGCAGTAAAACAGCCTGTACCCCATATGGTACTTAGCATACTTTGAATACAGTTACAGTCTTCAAAAGAGGCAGTGAGGCTTCTAATACTCCAGCAGAATTAGCACCACCAGTGCCCTGGGGGACAATCTTAAATAGCATAGACAATATATTTACACGGAGACCCATTCTGATAAACTTTACCTTAACATTATTAAGTAGTATGTAAGCATTAAGAAGCATTCCAGATTGTCTTGTAACATGGGCTCTATTACATGACCTGTATGCTGTATCATGTCCTTTTGGTTTGATTAAGTACTGAGGATGACAGAGAAGAAGGGATGAATTTGTAATAACTAGGGGTAGGCTTCTGGGATGAGAACAATGAATAGTTACACTTTTATGAATACTAAGTAAGCGAAATCAGGCATGCACTACAGGCAGTAGCTCTTCAAATAATAGCTAGAAATTCATCAGGGACACAAAGCAAGTGCTTAGGTAACACATTTGAAGTGGAAAATGACAAACCTGACTAATATTGCACAGATGTCTCAAGGATGCAGAGTAATAAAATTTTTACTTAAAGGCAACACAGCTGTTGCAACCTTCTTACCTTGTGAAATGAGACAACTGGAGAGTTTTAAATCACTGTCAGAAATGAAGGCTCTGGAAGATTTCAGAGCAGTAGCAAATTGCCAAAATAAAAAATGCAGTGAAATGGAACTCTTTTTTTTTTTATTTCTTGTGTAAGTCCATCTAGTTGAGGGCTTTCTGATTTATATTAGTTTGTGTATGCAGAAAATGCATGACCTACTCTTATCATAGCCTTCCTTTTGTCTTGGGATTTTCTGTGTTAAAAGAGACACATGTGAACTACAGCCTTTAAGGAAAGATGATTTAAAATAAGATATTTGTCCACAAACAAAGACTTTAAAACTTGAGCACTTCTGTGGCAACTGAAATGGTGATCCTATAAAGCATGAAGGCATACAGTTGTCAAGTATTCAATGCTACTTCTCCCGTACTAGTTCCATAAAAAATATTTCGTATCTTCACATGGCAAGAGTCAGTGTTCCCCCATATGAGAAATAATACTTGGGAGAATATAGAAATAAACATTTATTGGCTATCCTTGTTTGCCCCTGACAAGCTGAAAAGAGTAGAAGGGATAACAAAGAATTTTGGCTTGCGGGGTAATGACTACATACCCCATAGGGCTGATTGGTAAGATCATAGGCCCTATATACTAGAGAACTATATCTAGAGATATGATCCTCCTAGAATGCATGCCTTTCCTGCTTAGAAAGAATGGGTCTAGAGCCATCTTCAATGCTAGTGTTTAGTACATCAGGAAAAAGGAGGAAAAAAAAAACAGAAGGAAATCACATTCATTCCAGTTACTGGATCACTATTTTGCATGTTACTGCAGACCTTTAAAAATAAAGAAATTTGCGAGGCTGTGACAGTCTGCATAAAACGTCAAGCTAGAATTCACAGTATCATACAATACTGAAGAAGGAGCTGTGTGTTTAGGTTGGCCAATATATTATTCAGCAATGATTTTGCAATAATGGTCCATAAGATATTTTGAGTCTGGACCTAGAAAAACAAAGATGCAGGCTATAGTGATACCACCAAAATTTTCCATAGTGGTTAGTATTTGGTTTCGGTTTCTAAATGATTTCTCCAAATTTCTGTCTGAAAAACTCAAAGTAGCTCTACAAAAAAAGATCTTTAATGTTACCTCAGTGGTAGGGAGAAAGGCAGTTGATGGAGCAACATACTGGGAGCACCATTATCACAAATACATGAACATATACTAGTATTTTAGATAGCTTGTCTTTCTAAACTCCACAGAAAATTGTAAGGGAAAAAATGCGTTTCTACATGGTCACTCAGAAAGGGTGACTTCTCAAAGGATTGGTCTTCACTGTTTTGAGAGGATAAATACTCCCATAAATTTTATTCTGTTCCCTGAAAGAAGACAAATTTCTACAATTTTCTGTGAGCAGTTAAGACTTTGAATGTGTTAAAATAGTGCTAAAATCTCTCCCTCCATTTATGAGAAAATAGAAAAGACTCCACTTGATTAAAAAAAAAAAAAGACAGAAAAGTAAGCTATCCAAAAGGATGACACGATGACATGAAGATATCAATATGAAATGCTACCAGCCTTCTAAAATACTCATAGTATTTTTCTTCTAATAGCAAGACCTTGTATGCATTGTAATGACAATAAACCAGTGTTGCATCATCTATAAGTAATAAATGTGAGGACTTCCTTCTGGCTCTGCAATCAGATTGACATTTAAGATTTTTATCACCTTCTAGCAGAAGTTGGATTACTAATCTATGCTAGTATTAGTCCAATAAATTAAGTAGTTATAATATTAAAGTAGCCACAGTAGAGTAAATTCACATGTAACCACTAGAAAAGAATACAAAAAAAAAATTCTTGTTCTATTTGTGGGGTGGTTTGGCAATAAGCTTCATTAATTTATCAGCAAATCAACCTTAGAGAGGGATAAAAAATATTATTTTATGTCAACAGTATGAACAGTATAATACCTAGCATTCTTTCAGTTATACCTGAAAGAAGCCTTCAGCCTAACTATGAAGTTTTTGTTCTAAAAAGAGTGATTCAACTAAAGGATTCCAGATAGAATTTGGTAGGTTTTGTTTTTTGTTTGTTTGTTTTTGTTAAGGGATTTCCATGTGACAGGCTTTTTGTTTGGTTGTTATTTTTTAGATACTTAATAGCTATGGGGGTGAGAGGGAAGAAGACAAACCTGTAAGGAGAGAGGTGTTGCTACTTTCTCTTTTCTCTCTTGAACTATCAAAAATTGCAAATGTAGATATGTTTTTTGGTGGACAGTATAAGATATTCTCTCCAAAATGCTAATCAATAGAAGAGGATTCTGCTTTGCACGTTTTAGCACAATCTTCCCATAAGAATGACAGAAAGAGGCTTTCTCTGTTGTTCTTCCTTCTTTGAATTTCAGCCTTGATGGATTTTTTTCATTCTTCATCACAGCATAGGTCAAGAAGCAGACAATCCAGTGTGTACCCTTTTCACTAAGGTTGCATACTTTTTTATTCACCCAAGATCAAAATTTAATCTTTCCTGATTCTCCTTAATATGTAAAGCAACATTTGGGGTAGAAATACCTGTCTGGCAAGACTCTGGGTTTATTCTCTGAAGTAGTGTTTGTTTGTTTTCAACTTGAGTGTTTTATTTGTATTTGAAGTATTGATTTTACATGGGGTTTCCAGGACACTTCTGTTTTATTTACTGGAGGTCCTCTGTCACATTCAGAGGGTACTCAACCAGACTCTAAACCATTAAATCCAAAACCCACCACCAGATTTCTTTCCCCAGAAAATGTTGCTGATCTTGTAGGCATGACACAGTTATAGTTCACTTTGAAAGTACACAAAGCTGGTGAAGGCTGATGAGTAATGAACCATTATTACATTCTCTTACACTGTCTCAGCACTGTGATGGCAGTGCCTCACTGCCTCAGTGGCTTCAGGAGGAGGGCTGAGCAATGATTTCAGTCGGTTCAAATTCTTCGATTTCCACTCCTACTCACACAAAGAAAAACTGATTCTTTTAAGTGGAAAAGGTTTTTCCAACAGAGAGATCTGCCAGCATTTCTTGGCTATCTTTGTTAAAAAGGCAGAAAATCTTGCTCCAGTCTGAACTCTTTTTAACATGACTGGATATTTCTCTGGGGGAAAAAGAGACCATCCATATGTTCAAATATAAGAAAAAATAAAATCTAGTTTGTCTCTCCTTCTGTGACTGTGTTCTGAGTATGTTGTATGCAGAGTATATGTCTGTATTTGAATATGCTCAGGAAACAAAAAAGAAGAGATCTAAGACAGGAAAGTATTTCAGCAGAAGTTTGACTTGGCAAAAAAACACAAAGGTATTGAGAGAGACTAAATGAGAGCGCAATAAAGAACCACCTCACACTTTCCATGCATTTAGCCACCTTATTTATTTTTAAGTTTTAGAGACATCGTTTTCTGCAGTCAACACAAGAAAAATCGTTCCCAAATCAGTAAGAAATATTCTTACAGTCTAAGCCCCACCAAACCAAAACTCCAAGCAAAAAGGATATCATGTCCTAGAAAATATTTTTCATTTTCATAGAATCATTAGAGTTGGAAGGGACCTTTACAAATTACCTAGTCCAGCTCCCCTGCAGTGAGCAGGGACACCTACAACTGAATCAGGTTTCTCAGAGCACCTCCAGCCTGACTGTAAATGTCTCCATGGATGGGGCTTTCACCACCTCTCTGGACAACCTGTTTAAGTGCCTCACTGCCCTTATTGTAAAACAAAAAACAAAACAAAACAAACAAACAAACAAACAAACAAAAAAAAAAAAACAGAAACAAAAAAAAGCTTTATATCCAACCTAAATCTCCTCTCTGTTTGTTTGAAACCATTTCCTCTTGTCCTCTCACAACAGACTGCTAAAGTGTCTGTCCTCTTCTTTCTTATAGTCCCTATTTAGACACTGAAAAACCCACTATCATTTCTCCCCAGAACCTCTCATGCTGAACAGCACCAGCTATCAGCCTGTCCTCATAGGGAGATGCTCCATCCCTTAGATCATTTCTGTGGCACTACTCTGGACTTGCTCCAAAAGGTCGGTGTCTCTCCTGTATTGAAGATTCCGCATCTGAACACAGTACTCCATGTGAGGTCTCACCAAAGCAGAGCAGAGCAAAGCAGAGCAGAGCAGAGCAGAGCAGAGCAGAGCAGAGCAGAGCAGCAGGATCGTCTCCCTTGACGTGCTGGTCATACATCTTGTGAAGCAGCTCATGATAAGGGTGGCTTTCTGGGCTGCAAAAGTACATGGCTGACTCGTGTCCAGCCACCAGCACCCCCAAGTCCTTTTAGTCAGGGCTGTTCTCCATCCTTACATCTTCAAGCCTGTACTGGTAATGGGGTTTGCCATGATCCATGTGCAAACCATGTCACTGTCTTTGCTGAACTTCATGAGGTTCACCTGGGCCCTTTGCTCAAGCTTATCTAAGTCTCTCTACTGATATCCCATCCTTCAGGCATGTTAGCTGTACCAGACAGCTTGGTGCCATCTACAAACTTGCTGAAGGTGAACTTGACCCCACTGTCAACATCACTGATGAAGATACTGAAAATCATTGGTCCCAGTACAGACTGCTCCTAGGGGAATACCACTGAGGCACTGACCACCACTTTCTGGCTATGATCTCATAACCAGTTCTTCATCCATTGAATACTCTACTTGACAAATCTGTATCTTTCCAATTTGGAGAGAAGGACACATTACAGGGTACCATGTCAAAGGCCTTAGTGAAGCCCAAATGGATTACATCAGTGGCTCTTCTCTTATCCATTTATGCAGTTCTGCCATCATAAAAGGCCACTAGGTTGGTCAGGCAAAACTTGCCCTTGGTGAAGCACGTGTGGTTATCCCGTATCATCTCTCTTCCTTTCACGTGTCGTAGCATAGCTTTCAGGAGGATCTCTATGGTCCAGACTTCATCTTCCTCAGCAGGTGACGCTGACATGTTTGTAGTTCCCTGGTTCATCCTTTCTACCCTTCTTAAAAATGAGCGTGACACTGCCTTTTTCCCAGTCACCAGGGACTTCACCTGACTGCCATAACTTTTCAAATATCAATGAGAGTGGTTTGGTGACTTCATCAGCCAATTCCCTCAGGGCTCTGGTATGCATCTCATTGGGACAAGACCATAGACTTGCAAATGTTTGAGCTCCTCAGGTGATTTTTATTTACAGCAGGAAGGACACTCCTTCCCCAGTTCCCACCTTCTGAACCATCTACTCGAGGGCTGTGTGAAGAGTAGTCACTAGTGGAGACAGAGGCAAAAAAGTTGAATACCTCAGCCTTTTCCTTATCCATTGTTACTAGCCTGCCTGTATTGCTCACTAGGGAGAGTACGCCCTTCTGGACTTTCCTTTTCTTGTTGATGTATCTGTTGAAGCCCTTCTTATTCTTTGCACCCCTTACCAAGTCCAGTTCCAGTTGGGTCTTGGCCTTCCTTACCCCATCACTACAGTTTTCATTTTTCCTTATCTTTTTAAAATATTAACTCTCCTCTAAACCATTAAAATTGTTACAGTACTGCTGTACATAACTTCAGGATTCAGTTGACACTGAAGTGAAGGATCCCTGTACAATTTTTCCAGTTACAAATCCTAGACCCATGTTCCTCAGCCCCCCATTTTTATCCTCTGCCATTTCTATGTTAGTAGAAATCCATCAATACAACAGCATAAAACACAACTCTTGCAATGCGATAATGCCAGGTCTCATATCAGTTTGATGACTCTGGAGCAACTTGCCAATCTTGGCTGGACAGTCCTATCATCTACATATCAGAGTTACCTTGAGGTAAGGAAATACCTTCATTAGCTTGCTGCACAAATGCATATTTCTTCATAATGCACGGTTGACTCTGATTTTAGCCAAGGAATGTGCCACTGATAATTACTGAAGAGAATAACACAGACCAAAGTGGATTCTCTCTTATGTGGTAAGCAAGCCAGTTTCTTTGCATCTGTAGTAGCATCTCATAATCCTTTCCACAGTATTAGCTAGGGAGTGATGTATGTTCTTAGTCTGACCATCCTAGAAGACACTCTGAAGACCTGTAACATCTTAGGATAAGTATGTATCAAGAGACTATATTGGTGTGATCCATTTCTCTGCCTCAAAGTCACAAGGGTAAGTAGATAATCAGGATGCTGCAGAAGTACTACAGGAAGTAAAGACTTTTCCTTCCAAGAAGAGAATCCCAAGACTAAGAAATAGTTGGCACTAAGTTGTGTTTCGTTTCTCTGGCTTCCTTCCCTTCTAATCTTTAACTCCCAGAGAAAGAATTCAAAACTGGACTTGACAGAGGAAACCTCACCAAAAAATAAGTCAAAATGATCAGATTCTTGCAGAATCTGTGGTTTATCATGTACTTGAAATCACTGTGTGCTTTTTAAACTTCTCTACTGAAAACTTCTTCAAACTGAGACATCTGAGATTCCACTGGAACAGCTTCAAATTGTCACAAAGATCCAGAATGCTGCAAAGTACATAGTATTTCTGGTTATGCAGGCAATAGATTGAAGGTGAAAAGAAGCATACAGTGTGTATGTATACTGAATTCAGGTGAGTAGTCAGACACATTCTCAACACATCAGTCAGTGAGGATGCATGAAGACAGACATCAGATCCAGGTACGATGAAGGCCAAAAATCTGGCAATGCAGAAGTTTCCACAGCAAAAGCAGAACTTCACTAGCAAAGATTCACCCACCTTTAAAAATAGAAATGCACTGAAAGAGAAGAAAGGAGTGACTAAAACAGACTTCAGAATGAGAATATAGTAGTAACAAATTCTCTAAACCATACTGGACAACTGGAGATTTAGTGCAACATCTGCCTCTTTGCCAGCAGGACAGCATGCACATGGCTTTAGCCAAAGCAAAGAGGAGGGAATGAGAAGGAAATTTAATAATAATAAAATACAATTTAAAAAAGGATTGTACAATTACAACAAAACCCTGGAATTGCTCTAAATCTTCCTTTCCTGTTTCCTGTTTATGTCTGTGTGTGCACAAGGATACACAGACTCATAGAATATCCCCTGTTGGAAGGGACCCAGGAGGATCAGTGAATCCAACTCCTATACATCTTCTTTTATGATTTGACATTATTCCTATCACAGGATACTGAATGATGTACCAGACTTGTGCTGGAGATGATCTTTCGATTTCAACTCCAGTACTTATCAACAATTTAGCCTTGCCAAATGACTGTAAACTGCCTGCTTTTCTTGACTGTGAAGTGAGATACATTGATAACTTTTTTTTTACTTCCTGTAAACTATTGCAAAATAATAAAAAATTGTGACTGAACAAAAGGAGTCTTACTTCCTCTGTTCTCTTGGGGGGGGGGGGGGGGGGGGAAATAAACAACACAATCCTCCAACTAGTCAGAAGACAAAAGTGACAACTTTTGGTAAAACACTTTCTAGTATAAAAACAAATGGGCAATTTCTTGAGAAGACAGCTTAAGTAGTACATCTTCAAGAGGACAAAACATTTCAAGTTCAAAAAGCATACAGACCTTACTTCATTGTCTTAAAATCCAGAATATCAAAACAACTTAATGCTGTGCAAGTAAACATGAATGAAGTATTTCTAATACTATGTAAATCACACATTGGAATGTATCTGAACAATTAAAATGTTTTTCTCATAAAATTGCATGGCATTATTTGAGAGGAAAGGAAATGTTAGATGACTAAATTATGACTACCTATGATTAGGCATGTTCTTTGAAATTTAACATTGATTCTTAAATTCTTGGGCTTAATTATTGATCTTGGGACTATTTTAACACTGTGCAGGGTGTATTTTAAAAAATATGGAGTTTCCCTATAATTTAAGAATGCTACCCACAAACTAAATTCATTCTGGAGTGTGAAAGTTGTCATTAATAAATTCATTGCTTCTAAGAAGAGCTAAAACATGAGCTAAAAGCTCCAAATACCAGTGTAAACATTCCCCCACCCCCCCACCCCTCCCCCAAGGATATAAAAACAGAATACAAAAAAGTAAAAAAAAACATGACCAAAGCCCTCCAATAATCAGACTCAAATATCAATCTCAGTGCTTCATTGTTTTTGCTGGGGATTAGTATATTTCTCCTAGATACTATTTTCTAGAAAATGATCAACTACCAGAAATTTTAGACAGTACTTCTAAAATCTATTTGGTATATCAAATCAGCTGTATTTATTGGAACACAGAACATAGGTAGCAGTGTACCTTCATGGAGAGAAAGAGAACTCACATTCCATTAATCTTAACTTAGTCTAAGGAAGGTTTGATGCCATGTTTCACTTGAAGAGTTCTGATATGCCCAGAACTTCCATATTTTAAGGACAACAGGAAGTGGGGACAGATGCTATAATCATTTATAGTGAATAGAGAAGCTCAAGAAAGACCATATGATCACATAAAATCAAACTCAGTAGCCTAAGCATAGACAATTACAGCCATTTTTGGTACTCTACACTTCGCATGAGGCTGGCAGATGTTACATAAGCTCAAGAGAAGACCAGTACCCTTCTGGACTCACAGTTTAGATTTAGGAGTCACATCCTAAAATATCTGAAATGGCTCTAGAAGGCTATGCCTGGTAAGCCAGTCCTATTCTTGGAAACTAAAATAATGTATTATGCTCAGTCACTGCTGCTCAAGGGTAGGAAGCACATGGCAAATACCTCATTTCTTTTAAGTTACCAACAAACTATTAAACAGCTGTAGATAAAAGGCTCTTAAGGACTAATAAAAATCACCAGTATTCTTCAGTATAGTTTCCAACCCCCCAAAAACATCATTTGCTTCAAATCTTTTATACAGCAAAAACAAAGCCAAATCAAAATTATCCTTGTATTTCACCAAAACAGCACAGATTAGGTGAGCTGTAGCAGCTCAGTAACTGTTGCCAATTAATATTTCACATCATATGTAAGGGGAGATTTCACTGACTCCTAAAAAGGACAGGGAGGGAAAAGCTCTAAGGCAAATCAATACCATTTCCCAGTTCTGACTCAAATATGAAGTCCACATTCATCTTCTTGGAAGATGAGGCTACAGTCTCAAGTGAAAATCTCAGATTATGAAGACAATGAATTTCACCACTATGTTTGTTCTGTTTCATTTCCACAATAGCTTGTGAGAGATTAGAAAATGACTTTATATTAAGACTCTGAATGTGTCAATGTCCTCTAAATTTCCAAAACAGGATTAAAGAAATTTCATAGTTTCTAACGAAAATAAACAAAACAGAAATCACTTCACTTCTACTGATTGATCTTAAGAAACCACTTGTCTGGAATACTTTACTTCCAACTCCAGTTACCTAACACTTTTTCTTTTTACTTGATGACTGTTCACCCAAACAAGTGATTTTATGAACAGTAGTAGCGATTCACAAAATAAAACATCTACTTGATGGATAGTAGAAAAAAAGCTTCTTTTCACCATTTACAAAATACACAGCATTATCATTATTTGTCATAACAAGACAATCTACTCATAAAGCAGAAGAATATCAGAAATCCACCTATAAATTACCATAAACTTGAAAATGCGTTATGTAACAAGAAAATATTTCTTAGGTCTTAAACTGCACTGTATTAAAAAACAAACAAAGAAGCAATTATATAAGCTGATGATAACCTTAAAAAGTATTTTTTTCGTATCCTGGTTTGGTGCTAACAGGAATCTTTTCACTAAAAATTGGCACCCAGGTGCAGAAGTTTAGTTAAATCTCTTGATAATGTTACACTGAGACCACAACATATTTTCATATAAGCATTTGACTAGTTAAAATATACAGCATAATGTGTAAGAGGTCTGGGAAGCACTTGTTGCCTTCGTGTATACAAGTTGTCTGTTCATCTTATAGTTATCTTGTAATTTTAGAGTTATATCCTTTTTTATTTTTTTATTTTTATTTTTATTTTTTTGGGGGTAGGCCTGAACTATTTATACTATATTTTTAAAGTACCAGTTCCACAGCTTCACACAGTAGAGTTGTCTGTTCAAGTTTATAGTACTGACTTGGGTTCACAATGATCAGAACTCAGTGCTTATGCAGATATCTTGTCTGGAATAGCCTTTACCATCATGACACATGTAGGAAACATCCAAATGATTTCCTCTCAAAATTCAAACCATTCTAAGCTGACTTTATAATTCAGAGCTGATTAAAGTTTGAAGTTTAAGTGTAGGTACTGATATATATATTTTTAGTTTTTTAAACGTGAAATGAAACCTGAAAATTTCCATCATTTTCTCAAGATGCACAGTTCTCCAAAAGACAACTGCCGCTAACAGTATTCTAAAGGGATGCAGGGGCTACCGCTCTATCACAGAGGGCCTTTAGTAGGTAAAAATAAAACACTACCAACAATTTTCTAACTATTACATATGTTCCACAAAACAGAATAATTAATTACCACAGCTATTTGGGAAGAATTTCTTTTCTGTTCTATCTTAAGTAGAGTAACTGATCACCAAATTGCTTCCATCTCTCCCTAGGGAAAGTCAGCAGCAAACAGGGATTAATATGTCAGGAATGCATAGTGCTCATTAGCAGGCTTAAGATTTAAATAAATACATCCCTGTACTTAAAGATTAAAAACCACTCAGGATTCTGCATACATGCAAATGATATTACCTACTAGAAACAAATACTTTTAGCTTGTCTGCACAAGAATTATTCAGTCTTCTACCAGTTTTGTAGACATTAATGCATTTTCATTATTGAGTAGGCTGTTGTACTAACTCCCTTGCTAGATGAATGCTGATTTTGTGTTGGAGAAATCATTTTTTCTGGCAGAAACAAAGCCTTACTCTAGAGGGAGTTCACCTCTCTTACTAAATTAGAAATAGCTATGACATGTCCAAACCAAGAGCCTGCAGTTTCTAATTTAAGTGGCACTAGAGTTAAGTTTTAAGATTTTAACTGGAGAGTTTCTATGGTAGCTGGATTTTCTGTGACAAATGAACAGTCTCTGAAGTGTTTTTGCAATGCCTTCTCCATTCTTGAGTTGACTAATCATCTCCTAGACTGAAGAACTTCTTTTAGAACCAGATTTGCCTTAGATTGTCAGCAAGGCTTCTTGGAACACACATGTAGCTCTCATGGTGGAACATATGGTACATGACTTATCCTGTCTGATAAAAGAAGGCAGATGCAATACTACAGCTTTCTCACTTCGCAGTTAGCTTCAGACATTAGTTTCATTCTCCATTCAACTGTCAAACATGTAATATATAGCATTATGACTGCTGGATGGCTTTGTCTACAGCATGTTCAGCATCCTCTTTCCATCTCATCTTGCAGTAAGAAGTCCAGAAAGCATCCAATAGCTTCATCATTTTCCCTTCCTTGGCCCCACAAAGAAACTAACTGCATGCACTGGACATTGTAACTGAACGGAAGCTGAAAAAGTGCATGAGCATAAGGCAAGGTAATGCATTGTCTACAGTACAGATGGGTGAGCAAACACTGAAACACTTTGTCCAGAGAGACTGTGGAATCTTCACCATGGCAGATTTTCAGACCTTACACTGACAAATCCTGAAGTAACCTCATCTAATTTTAAGATTACCATCCTTTTAAGATGTCAGATTAGAGATTCATTCCAACCTAAATTATTCTAAAACTGCTCAGAAAATAACACCTCCTATTTTATCATGTTGGCCCAGGATATTGGAAGGCAGATGGTGGTGCTATGGCTGTAGAAGTTGAACCTCTCCACCAGTACTGCATTCAGCAATATCAGCCACATTTCAGATGGCCATGAACAGCTTTCACACCACAAAATGAAGAGCACCTCAATCAGTTTCTTCTCACAAAATCACAAATTATGACCAGGGAACTGTGTACTAACGGTTTATTGGCTTCAGTGCATTGGAAAGACTGAAATAGCTTCATGTTTTAATGGTGGCAATATTGGAACACTGCAAAGTTGTGCCTTGCAAGCGCTCACAGGAACAGAAGGATATAAGTTTGTCAGAACAAACATGAGGCTGAAGGTGACAGTTCACTGGATTCATGTAATTGCTGGTGACTAGATGTGATGTCACCACCATAAGTCAGAGGAAAGAGTCCATGGAATGGTGATATGTGAATTCCCCATCTAAGAATAAGTTCAAGACAAAGCCCTCAGCAGGTAAAGTGATGTGCACTGTCATGTGGGATAGGAAAGGGGTGATCCTTCTGGATTTACAGGAATGAAGACAAACCATCAGTTCTGACCACTAAGTTGAAAGCTCAAACTTCCAGACTGAGGCCAGAGAAGACAGCCATCTTTCTCTTACAACAAAGTAATACCAGGCCCCACACCAGCGGAACACACTGCCAATTTTGTCTGGACTGTGCTACCACAGCCATCTTGTAGTCTAGATTTGGAGCCTTCTGACTAGCATTTGTTCAGGCTGATAAATGACGGACTGTGTGGGAAACATTTTCCTAGCAATGACTGTTATGACAGCTATGAAACAGTGGGTCGCCACTGGTGCAAATTTTTACAAGCATGGCATTGCTGGTTCTTGCTAATTCCTGGCAAAAATGTATAGGTAATGATGATGGCTGTGTTGAAAAACACTGTTTTGTAGCTGAGAATTTGCTCTATCAAATAGTGTTACTGTGCTGTTTTCATGGAAATAAACAGACACTACTTTTGGGGCAACCAAAGTATTCTACATTCTAGAAGCAGTGATTTTTGTGTCTTTTCCTGGTACATACTTTTTTCAACATTTCTAAAACCCTATGGATAAGACTAAGCTGTACTTAAACAGACTTCACATCATCAGTATATCTAAGGCAGCTTATGAGAGTAAAATATATTACTTTCTTACTCTTGCTCTATATTCCTCAAAATTTCAGCCCCTCTACATTAACTCTACACTTTGGATTTTGGTTCTCCTTTTTTTTTTTGGGGGGGGGGGAGGGGAAATGGGGTGTCTCTAATACCCTTACTTAATCCCAGAATACAGTTTCTTATTAAGCAGGTACATACGTTTACAAACTATCAATACAGAATGATTTTGGATTTTGCTATACAACAGACTGTTTGAATAGGCCTTACTGAGCAAATCATCCAGGTGATTCTTTTCACCATCTACAAATTAATGGAACTTCACAGTACCAAACACAGAATCACAGAATGGTTTGGGTTGGAAGGGACCTTTAAGACCATCTAGTTTCAACACACCTGATATAGGCAGGGACATCTCCCACTAGTCCAGCTCTCAAAGTTCTATCCAGTCTGACCTTGAATGCTTCCACAGTCGGGGCATTCACAACCTCACTGGGCAACTTGTTCCAGAGCCTCAAAACTCTCACGGTAAAGAATTTCTTCCTAGTATCTAGTCTAAACCTACCCTCTTCCAGTTGAAAACCATTTCCCCTTGTCCTGTCGCTACATGCCCTTATAAAAAGTCCCTCCCACTCTTTCCTGCAAGAAAAGAATCTTCACTTGGATCTTTCCTCCAGTAACAATGTTGTCATTCTCCCACATACACAAACTTTCAGAAAGGTACTCAATTTACCTGATATATGTGCGTTTTGTTGAAAGACGTTTGAAGAATGTTTTACACCAAGGCGTAAGTGCATTATACATAGTGGGTATTAATGCCAAACAACTGTGCTCAAAGACAAATTCATGGTCTTTTTTTTTTTTTTTTCTCCAGATAGAATTTTACATTCATTTAACCACTTTGGTCAGAATTCTGTTAATATTCTTTCACATTTACTGAATCCATCACTTCCCCATCTCTGGACTGCTATTATCTTAAACAGATTTTAAAGTTATCTTTCCTGACTTCTTCCCTGCCCCTTCCCACCCTCCCCAAAAGCAGGCAGTCTTCTAGATATAGGTGAGGTAACATTTCAGGTGTAAAGTATTTTTATCCAATTCTTTCAGAACTCCCAAGTGCAGATTACAAAGACTTGGTAGCTTTTGTTTAGAAAAGCCTATCACAGGCTCTTCGGTATCATCCTCATAATGTCTAGATTAAGTATCTTAATTGCCTGCAAGCTACCACAATATATCATCTCCCCTCTACCTAAAAAAAAAAAAAGAAGCAAAAATATTTCCTGTAATACTGTGCCTTTTCCATCTCACTAGAAACTGTGTTATCACTGTTAGTTACATGACACCTACTTTCCCTTATTAATCACAGTTTTCCTCTCTGATAATCAGTTTTCCACATTTTTTCATGTCCTACTCAATGCCATTTTTCTCCATTATTCTCACACTTATGCTGTAGAAAGTGGGGGAACAACAGAAGGTCCTTGAATTGTATCTTTCACGTTGCAGACAGATTTTAATAGAATTTGCCCTTCATAGACAACCTCAATAATGGTTAACTATAATTTGTGAACCTCGGAAAATCCACCACTTCTTTTCTCTCTCACACTAAAAAAAATGAGTATTAAAGGTTTAAAATGAAACGAGATACAAGAAAAAAAAAAAAACATTTGGCTCAAGTTGTTGGCAAGCCATGTTTGTTTTACATTGTCATAACAAAACAGAAGTATACTTTTTTCTATTATCATTGAATTCTTCCCAATATCAGCCAGCTGTAGCTCTTTTCTAGCATACACAACTCTCTTGGCCTTAATTCACAGTCGATTTTGGAACAGTTCTAGCAGTTTTGGTCACTGTCAGTGCCTCATTTCAAGTTCAGACAGTCTGCCTGCCTACTTTGCCCCTCTACTTTTCACTCTCTTTAACTAACCACATTTTTCCATCTGGACCACCCCACTGTCTACTATCACTTCTGTATCATCTTGAACTGCCATCTAACTTTAATCAATGAACTCTTTCCATGTTTTCTTTGGCCTTTTCATGCATATTCAATGCATCTTCTTCAGCTCACACTTTCCAGATTAAGATAGTTTCTTTTACCCTCCCCCCTTTCCTGTCTCCCACCTTGTCAATTTTTTGATTGTAAAGTGGTAACCATGTAAATGCATTTATGCAGAACTAGCACATCTGTTCAATGCAGTATTTTCATGCACTGCATGCATAACTATAGCATAGTACATTAAAAAATTAGGAGTACTGCTGTTGTGTTAAAAGAGCTTATTGTCTTCTTAGGTACCATCTGGGGGGGGCATATCAGATAAATACCATATTTTGACCTGTTTGCTATTTACAAATGCATCTTTTTAAAATTCACATAAGAACACTTGTGAATGTGCGTATATACTAAAAGATAAATGTCAGTTCAGCATCCTGTATTTTGATCAGCTTTACCACATCAAAAAGATGGTAATTTAAACCATGATGAGTGTTTAAGACCATTTAAGATCATGAAGCCAAAAATCCCTCCCCCCCACCAAAAAAATCCCAAACAAAGATAAAACACAAAGAAACACACATCACTGATAATGTCCACAGAATCACTTAAGTTGGATAAGACCACTGAGATCTAGTTCCTTCAATCTAACCTTAATTCTGCGGGCTGTTTAGGGGTAGCCTCACAGTAGGGCTATGGCTCTGTGCATCAAGTGGTGTCACGACAGAGACAGAACAGTTCTGAGACTGTAGGGGTTGGAACCAAGCAAAAAACAGCAACATCAACAGCAAAAAAGTACCTCTTAGAATTTCTATTATTTTTAAAAGTCTTAAGTTTAACTAACACAAACATTTTACAGTAACTCCTAGTTAACATTCCCTCTAGTGACAGTGACCCAAAATTAATTACAGTAAGAACAACTGATTTCCAGGCTTCGCAGAAAATTCCTGATTTAAATGTAATAAAACTGGCATTTTGCCAACGTGGGGATGGGCATCTAAGTGAAAAAATAGCTTCAAAGGCCTCTGAAACGTTAACTCAGAAAATCAGTAGCTTGTCTTACCTGTGGAGAACTTGACACGTGCATGCAAAATGAACTTCCTCCTCTGAATAAGCCACTGACACAGCTCATTTGCATAAGAAACAAGAGCTACAAGTAGACTTCCAGGTCAGCCATCTTGATACTAAGATCTTATTTTGATAATATAGCAGCATCATGAGTATTATTTTCCATCCAGTCTGAGCTATGCTATTGTACCTCTCTGCTAGTAGCTTACATCTGCTTATTAAAGCATGCCGGAACTGCCACTTATCCACACAAGTGAATCAATGTGTCACTGCAGCTCAGTGAACATGCCACAGCCTCCAAGTGAATGTTGCAACTGCAAGTGTCCACAGCCGGAACTCTTTGTGCTGCCTTCTGTGCTGTCAACTATTAGCACTGCAGCAACTATGTGCAGTGAGGTACCTCCCACATACCGCACAGTAGTACCAACAAACACACATTTATTACAGCTCAGCAGAAGACAGCATACTTAAAATAAAGAAGCAAGTAGAAAAAAAATGATCTGTGTTTTCACACACTAGCAATCTAACTATATCTGGGTTCCCTTGTATTCCATTTTGAAATCATCAGCGTGGCTCTTTTAGCCCAGACACCAGAATGCTGTGCAATCCATGCGAAGGGAAGTCCATGACACATGTTACTTGCTGCCCAGGCTGAGCCAGACTGCAGTTACAGCTAGCTGGCGCCAGTAAAAATTTACATAAAGGGGGCCTCATTTCAAGACAAAATTGCAGCAGAATACTGCCAAGCAAAGCTCCCCTCCCCCACCCCCGAGACAACAGGTTCTAGAATATATAGCTACCTATGTACTTACTAATAATTCAGATCCATGTCAAAAGTCAAGCATGGCTCCTACTGTTTATATAAATTAAAACTGACAATGGTCTCTGCAAAAGAAATGCCACCTTGAAGCAGGAATGCTGAACACTGTATTGTTTAGAATAATTTCGGTAAGTATTCTGTAGTAACTTAAGTAACACTGAATAAATGTGTATGCTCAACGCTCATACCATCAGCTATTATATAACTGATATTTTCAGCCTACCAGTAACAAATAACTATCAGCTCTAAAGTAGAGCAGCTCTGTTTTTAACCTACTGGTGACAGGTAACATGTTTGGCCATTTTGTTTAATTTGTTCAATTTCCTTTTTTCTGCCTCCCCTCTCCTGTCCTCATCACATAGGTAAAGCTGTGGGCTTTGTTTTTTTTCAAGTACCTAAAAGTGACAGGTAAAGAGATTTTAGCCTCACTATGACTTAAAATAGTTAATTTTTAAAGTCTTGCCTTTTTTTCTTCCAGTTGTCGTCTGACAACCAGTATGACAGCCGAAGCCCTACTACATTAAAGGTATAATATATTATAAGTGATATTTTACAAAAGCCTACTCTAATAGTCACAGTATTTTGGTGGGGAAAAAATAAACCAGGCTTTGCTTAACTATTCGTCTTTTATGTAAACACATTAAAGAGCACCTTTCCCCAGCCTCCCTCATTTGTAGCCTTATGAGAATCTCTCAGGGTATGACACAACTCAAGGCAAGTAAATATGCTATTTACTGTGCTACATCTAAGCATGAATTTGTGAACCCTGAAAAAAAGTTAAACCACAGTAATGTTGTGATACACATCTAGCAGCACTGTTTTAAGTATGGCGTTACACCACTTAGCAGCACACAGAGAGAAATGATGGAGGCAGAAGTGCTTGCCAATTCCAGTCAGGCAAAAGCACAGCCACCTCAGGATCACAGAAGCCTGTTTTGCAGTCCTGACCTCTTCCTGTTCTCTACACTATTTCTCTTTAAAATGTTAACTAGCTAGCTTACTTTTAATGTCTCCTTTCCGCTGTGGAAGTGCAATTTGCTGTTGGGCTGGTTCTAGGTTATTTAAGCACAAAACAGTTTACTTAATCACACTGTCACAAAGATACAGATTTTGTATCTGAAAGTATTTAGTAATGCAAATTATTCTTCATTAGTTTTTACAATTCAAGCTCAGAAGTTGTATGGAAAAACAGAACAGACATGCAAGGCAAATACTGTAATTTTTCCAGAATGACTGTCACAGTAGAATGACAATCGTTAACCATTTAAGTGATCTGCCTGCACTTCATTATTTCACATGCATCTTTTGATTTATGTTACCTTCACAGATAGACGTATGTGTGTTAGCACATTTAAGCAGTGCACAGAACACATCTTTCAGTGATGCTTTTGTCCTCTGCAGAATGAGTCATCAGATGAACTGGCTCAGAACTGGAAAATTAAGGCCACCAATTCTGCTTTTAAAAAAGCATGAACGCCACCCCCCACCTCCACACCCTTTGTGTTCCTTACAAACAGCTCTTCCCCCATCTGCACAGCTCTACAGCCTTCTACACAAATACCAGCATAGCAGCACAGTTCTCAACTCAGAAAGCAGTACTAGTTAAAACAAGATCTGTAACTCATTTTATTTCCTGGCTCAGGGAAATCCAGGCCAGAGTTTGCAGCCAGCCCTGAGGATGAGCTCTCCAGCTGCTATCTGGGGGAGGCACCACCCAGCTTCCAGAACATTCTCTGCAAAGTCAGCCACACTCCTTCGGTTTTACCCTCCTTTGCATTCCTTGTTGCATGTCACAGCATGTATGCAGCTAGTTATGACAGAGCCAGTTTTCAAATGCAGAATTCTTTCACGTAGAGGAGCAGTTGTTCATTTAGTACTCAGGAACACAGAAATTAAAGTATAAAGAACAGGAGAATTAATGAGAGGTCCTGCTAAGCCCCAGATCAGCTGCAAGCAACATCTGTGCACTGCAGCCTAAGCAGACTTACCAATCCTGAAAACTAGCAGTGACCATTTCAGATGCTTCCAAAAGGTGGGGCTTTTTTGTTATTATTTATTTTTATTTGGGAGAGAAACCCTGGAAAACAAACGAACTAGCCACTAGTATATTCCCTTCCAACCTTCAGGGAGGGGCATTACCGAAAAACAAAAAGTCTGAAATGGCTACTTTTATTTCCCACATGTAGTACTACAGTCAGTTAAAAAAAGACAACCGCACAAACAATACAAACAAACCACCCAACACAACACAAAGCAAACACTGGAGAGCTTTTATTATCTCATGCTCTCAAAGATAGTTACCTGGACTTTTCCTTCAAACACACAAGCAATTTTCTAGTCTGTGATTAGAAGTGACCTCAAAAAACAGATGTTACAGTCAAAAGTAATGAGGCCAGTTGTGTTCAGAATAATTACTATTAGCTGCATGGCTTCAAGCGGTACATATGGTAAACAATATCCTCAAATTTTAAATGTCACAGTTGATTTATCTCAGAAAAGAAAGGTACAGAAAAATCTACAGAATAATTTGCATAAACATTTAATGAACAAAGTTTGTCCTGAAAGTGAATCATGATGAAATATCTTTAATAGCTCAAAAAAAAAAAAAAAAAAGGAAAAAAAAAATCACAAAGAAAATCTTATGTACCTGGGCTTCCTTTAGGCAATACATACACACGCAGCTCAAAACATGCCCTTACGCTGTCTTTGCATCTTTTCTAAAGCATGAAACAGAGCAAATAATTCACTTAACAGCCACAAGCTCAGTAGTTTCCAATTACAAAAGCATGGTGGGATCGCTCCGATGACGGCAGCGCTGCAATGGATGGCTATAAGCTCTTCAGAGGGGATAGGCAAGGAAAGTGGGGTGGTGGCATGGCTCTTCATGTTAGAGAGCGCTTGGGCCTGGGAACAGTAAGGTTGAGTCTCTATGGCTGAGGATCAGGGGAAGGGCCAACAAGGCAGACATCCTGGTGGTGGCCTGTCATAGACCGCCTAACCAGGATGAAGATACAGATGAGGTGCTCTACAGGCTGCTGGCAGAAGTTGCATGATCGCCTGCCCTTGTTCTCATGAAGAGCTTCAACTTCCCTGATGTATGTTGGAAATACAGAATTCTTCTGTTACACAGAGGAATCAGTCCAGGAGGTTTGTAGACTGTATGGAAGATAACTTCCTGACACAGGTGGTACGTGAACCTACCACGGAAGGTGCCCCACTGGACCTACTGTTCACAAACACAGAAGGACTGGTGGGAGATATGAAGATCAGGAGCAGTCTTAGACAGAGTGATCATGAAATGGTAGAGTTCTCAATTCTTGATGAAGTCAGGAGGAGGGGTAGTAAAACTGCTACCTTGGACTTCTGGAGAGCACACCTGGAACTGTTCAGGACACCTGTAGTGAGAGTTCCTTGGGATTCAGTCTTGAAATACAAAGGGATCCAGGAAGGCTGGTCAGTCCTCAGGAAGGAAGTCTTAAAGGTACAGGAGCAGGCTATCCACCTGTGCCACAAGATGAGCCAGTGGCGAAGAAGACCAGTGCGGATGAATGGGAAGATTTTCCAGAGACTCCAGGAGAAAAAGAGAACCTGCCTCCTATGCAAGAAGGGATGGCAACTTGGGGAGAGTACAGAGAAGTTGTCAGAATGCACAGAGAGAAAATTAGAAAGGCAAAAGCCCAGCCTGAACTCATCCACCGCGATAAAAGAGAACAAAAAACTTTTTACAAATATATTAACAGTAACAGCCAGACCAGTTTTCCTCAGGGTACCCTGACCTGGAAATCTCAAATGGGGAGCAGAATAAATCCACCAGAATTCAGATGGAAACAGCCAGAGATCTACTACTTCACCTGGACTGCCACAACACTGAGGCCAGACGGGATTCACCCAAGGCTGCTGAGAGAGCTGGCAGAGGTGATAACCAAGCTGCTTTCCATTATTTCTCAGCATTCCTGGTCAACTGGAGAGGTCCCAGAGGATTGGAGACTTGCCAGCGTGACTCCCATCTACAAGAAGGGTTGTAAGGAGGATATGGGGAACTACAGCTTGACCTCAGTTCTAAGAGATGTTATGAAGTAGGTCATTTTGAGGGACATCACATGGCATGTGCAGGACAACTCAGAGATCAGGCCCAGCCAACATGGGTTCATGAAAGGCAGGTCCTGCTTGACCAGCCAGATCTCCTTCCATGTTTGGGTCACCCGCTTGGTGGATGAGGAAAAGACTGCTGAGGTAGTCTACCGATACTTCAGCAAAGCCTCTGACACTGTCTCCTACAGCATTCTCCTAGAGAAGCTGGTGGTTTGTGGCTTGGACAAGTACACTCTTTGCTGGGGAAAGAAATGGCTGGATGGCTAGGCCCAGAGAGTTGTAGTAAATGGAGTCAAATCCAGCTGGCAATCAGATACAAATGGTTTTCCCCAGGATTTGGTACTGGGGCCTGTCCTGTTCAATATCCTTACTGATGATCTTGATGAGGACATTTAGTGCACCCTCAGTAAGTTCACAAAGGGCATTAAGCTGGAAATAAGTGTAGATCTGCCAGGGAGTAGGAAGGCCCTATGAAGGTGTATAGGAACTGCTGAATCACGGCCTGAACTACTGATTGATCACCTGAGTAACATGAACATTCAATTCAGCTGGGAGAGTAGGATCGAATATACCAATGCTTGGGCTTGTTTAACCACCTGTTTCGCTTGTTGAAAAGCATCCTGTCTGTTCTCCTACAATCCCATGATTGGCCCTTTTTTGTGAGTCTATACAAAGGTCTTAGCAGCTGCACTAAATGAGGTATAAAGGAACACCAATATCCCAATATACCTCGAAATTCCTGCAGCTGCTTTGGTGTTGGGAATGCCTGAACTTTATCTATGATGGCACTGGGTAGTACTTCGGTCTTTCCTGACAAGACTACCCCCAGAAATTTTACAGATAGGCCTGGACCTCACACCTTTTGAGGACTGACAGCCCATCCTCTTTCACATAGATAAGCAGTTAATGAATCTGCTGCCTCTCCTACCGCCTCTACTGAGTCGGATGTTAACAGGAGATCATCAGTGTAGTGGTACAGGTTGACATTATTAGGTTTTCTCCAATTAGCTAGGTCACGTGCCACCAAGTTATGACAATACGTTGGCGAGTGCATGTACCCCTGTGGCAGGACCTGAAAGGTCCACTGCCTGCCTCCCCATGTAAATGCACATTGATCTTGCGATTCTTCAGTAATCAGAATACTGAAGAACGCATATACCAAATATAGCACACAATGGTAGGCTTTGATTTCCCCACTCAGTGTGTCCATTAGGGAGGCAATATTGGGTATGGCTGCATGGATGGACAGTGTGACCTTATTCAATTTCCTATAATCCACTATCATTCTCCATGTTCCATCCGACCTTTGCACTGTCCATATGGGGGAACTGTATGGGCTGTGTGCAGGTCTTATAATGCCTACTTTTTCTAGTTCCTGCACCATACTTAGTATTTCATCTTGTCCCCCCAGGAGTCTATACTGTCTTACATTAGTAATCCGGTGCAGTTTTGGCAAACAAATAGGCTCATGTTTCACATAGCCCCTCAATATTGTCTGTATCACCCAAATACTAATGCACCTTTGCCAAAGTCTGAACTATATCACATGGAGAGCCAGACCCCATAAAATGTCTATGCCCAAGATGCATTCTGGAATCGGGGCAATAGACACTTTGTAATTCCGGGGTGGGAGACACCCAACCCCCAATTTCAACAATGTTTGGGTGACTGGAATGGTCTGTCCCCCAAACCCACCAATCATCACTCTTCCCAGATTATATCAATATGCATCGCAATGGGCAAGTGTTGCGATGTATTAGATCTCTATTAACGAAGGCTCACCCTACAGTTAACTTGATCAGTGGTTCATGTTGTGAAGGGGTGGAGTGTATGGGAACTGTTGAATCATGGCCTGAACCACTGATTGATTACCTGAGGTGAGCACTGAGTCAGCTGCAGGAGCACAGGTGAAGGCAATTTACCTGTGTGACCGGAAGAGGTGGAGTCTGGCTCCACCTCTCCCAGACCCCAGTTAAGGGCTGAACACCAGTGGGGAAGGATCTCTTGTTGGAGATTCACCCTGTGTGGAGTTCCAGGCAAGCCTCAAATGTCAGGACAGGTGAGCCTTTCCTTATTTACGAGTTGTCTTTATACCATTTGGATAAGCCATACAAAAATATACCATCCACCTTCATTATTTTGTGTGAGTACTATTCTTTTGGGGTATTCACCCTACAGAAGGGATATGGACAGGCTAGATCACTAGGCTGAGGCCAATGGCATGAAATTCAAGAATTCTAAGTGCTGGGTCCTTCACTTAGGCCACAACAACCCCAAGCAACACTCCAAGCTTGGTCCAGTGACTGGAGAACTGTGTAGAGGAAACTGACTTGGGGGTACTGGTTGACTCTTGGTTGAACATGAGCCAGCAGTGTGCCTAGATGGTCAAGAAGGTCAATGGTATCCTGGCTTGTATCCAAAACAGTATTGTCAGCAGAAGCCAGGAAGTGATAGTCCCTCTGTACCTCAGCACTGGTGAGGCTGCACCTTCAGTACTGTGTTCAAATCTGGGCCACCCACTACAAGAATGACATGGAGGCCCTGGAGCATGTTCAGAGAACAGCAATTAAACTGGTGAGTGGTCTGGAACACAAGACTTATTAGGAGGAGCTGGGGGAACTAGGATTTCCAGTCTTGAGAAGACAAGGCTCAGGAGTGACCTTACTACTCTCTAAATCTACCTCAAGGCAGGTTATGGCAAGGTGGTAGTTGGCCCCTTCTCCCATGTAACTAGAAATAGGACTAGAAGAAATGGCCTCAAGTTGCACGAGAGGAGATTCAGGTTGGATGTTAGGAAATACTTCTCCAAAAAGTGGTCATGCACTGGAACAGGCTGCTCAGGAAGGTGGTGGAATCACTGTACCTGGTGGTGTTCAAGAAACATTTAGATGTGGTACTGAGGGACACAGTTTAGTGGTAAATGTTGGTGATAAGTGGATGGTTGGACTGGATGATCTTTTCCAACCTTGGTCATTCTACGATGTAGAAGGGAAGGCAGAGCTAATGCTAGTTGTATCTTCTCTTTACTACAGAAAAGGTGGAGTGAGAAAGCATCTAAAACAAGAAGTTTAGACAGCACCACAGTAAAAAGCTGTGCTCCCTTTCTTTTAGAATGACAAAACGCTGGTTGACTCCTTACTAAATATATATACACAGGTATATATATGTATGCGTGTGTGTACAAAAGTTTTGGTCGTTTGAAATTTACATGATGAATTTATTTAGTGAACAATTACCGAAAAATGGATGGACCTAAACCTAAAATTCACGAAAATGCAGGGAAAAGAATATTAATTTGCTTTATTGCTAACTCCTTTGAGAATATTATATTCTCGATAAAGCCACTGTAAAGTTTACAGCTAAAGATAAAATGTAACTGTTCTAAAATAATCATAATGTGATTAAATATCCAAGATTCAAAACAGTTTTAAGTGCTTCATAACCATTTAATTTTAGTACTTAAGGAACCAAATCAAGTCAGCTGTTTGAAAATTATTTGCATGGATTCAAGAGTATTGCATTAATTGAGCAATCCATTCCAGTTCACTTTGAATCCTGCCTGAAATTGTTTGCTCCCAGTGTATCTTCTGAAATAGAAAATGCAGCTGTGCAAATTGAGACATTTCTTAGTTTTAGAAGGAACATAATCAAGCCATGCTAGAATTGTTCCAGTCATTTACAATTTAGTAATGGACAAATATAATGAACACTTGTGTGAAGATGTAAAAAGTATAGTAGTTCTTAAATTACCTTTCAAAAAGAAAATAATGTTCTATACACTCCCTCAGAGTGAATTATTCTTGGATATTTTTCTCTTAGAAGTTCACATGTACGCCGTTACTGTTACCCCATTAGGGACTTGTTTGCTTCTGGAAGCCTACCCCTCTAAGCTCACCTATCAGCAGCAAAAAACTAATGATTCCAGAATGCCACGTGCCACAGAAGTGGAGAAAAGGCAAACAAGACCACATAGACCAGTCTGACAATGCATTTATCTCACATTTAAAAACAAAGTTGAGGTTCATTGTTCATTATACGTAACTACTTCTAATTCAAGTAATGCACAACTGATTTATATATTTAATAAAAGCATCTCTTTGCATCCATTAGAGTGCCATGCTTTCACGCAAGTAATCAATGATTTTCACTACTGAAAAACAAATGAAAATACTGAAAACATGGGAGGAAGGGAAAAGAGTCATCTTTTCAGCTACTGGTATTACTGTATACTTGGACTTCTGAGAACATGTTCCATGTTAATACTGATTTCAGGACCTAAGATACCACATGCATTCCAACGTCCACTTTACCAAAGAAAATCAAAAATACCCAACCACATCACACATGCTACTACAACAGATGCACTCTGTAGCTCCCTTCTGAACAAGTTATTTCCTACAGCAAAAGTGATTTTTTTTTCTTATCAAAATTGCCTGTTATAAAGTAAAACAAAGAACAAGGGAAATGGCAAACACTAGAGACAAGGACAGCTTCCCTCGAAACCATGGCAACCTCTGTGCATCATGCTTTTTTGGTAAAATGGAAGTCAACTTATTTAACTGACAGAAAGCTTTGGATTCTGAACACCAAAAATTTAACTTGTTTGAAGTATGATATCAAATATAAATGTAGCCACTTGATGAAGAGTTTATTTTACATGTTAGTTAAAATATGAGGTAAGATTTTGAAATAATGGGCAGCATGAAGTAAGAGCTCTTCTGGCCTGGTAAGGAAGTGAACTGCAATTAAATCACATGTAAAAGAAGACATATGAGTGTGACCTTTGACCTCTTCTTTCCCACCCAATCTATCCTGAGAAAGGATCGAGATCTACAGATTAATCCAGTGAGAGGGGAAAGAACACCACCACAACCACTCTCCAGCTGACAAGAAAAAAAAATTACACTTCTTCAGGGTATTTTATATAGGTTAGAATTCCAAATTTTGTTCAGCAAAAATGATAGAACTGATTCTCAGCGAAGCAGAGCTGGTGCTTACCTCCAAGGTCTGAAGCATGTGATGCCAACAGCTCTGCTCATTTGCATACAATCAAGCTAAACTGCTGCAATGAACACTTTGCCAGCCATTTTGAAACTGCACTGTCTCAGCTGCGCTGAAAATGTGATTAAGATGGCTGCAACGTGCACTCAAGACCAGCCATCCAGTGATAACTCAGCAGTGGATAAAGCTTTAATACAGCAGAGCACCTCCCTCTTTGCTATACTGCAACAAACTGCACAGGCAGAGAGGGGCCAGATAAATGGTTTCTTAGGCAGACAGAAAATGGTTAATGCATGGCTGCAACATTACCAGTTGTTGTTCTGAGTAGCTGCAAAAAGAAAACAAAAATAAACAAAGACGTACTAGATATTAAAAGAGGCAGCCTTGCTAGGTCTACAATCCAGAATTTGTACCACATACTTCAGATTCTCCCTTACTCCAGGCAGTTCAGAATCCATGTTACACATTAACAGCCACAGACAGAGCCAAATCATGGCTAGAACTGACAAAGATTAGGGATTAATTTTGAAGAGTAGCCTTAATTTATTCCTTTTTTTTTCCTCTTTTTAAAACAAACAAACAATCCATAACTTTTTAGAATACCAGCTGTTCTGAAACATCAGTTAACCAATAAAAGGAGAAAAAAAGAAAAATAGAAAAGAGGAAGCTGCTAACAAAAAAAGGTGACAAATCAAGAACACTGAAGAACTTCAGTAAAGCCCTGAATTCACATACCTAATTCTTACATAATATATTGCATCACTTTTATATATATTTTTTCTCCCCCCCCCACCCCCCGGAAACATCTAGAATCCCTTCAGTAATTTTGCTAGTGCTCCTGCTGTTTTGGTTTTTAAGTTCACTCCTGAAGATCTAACTTATTCAGGAATTCAGGGGAGGAAGAAGCAATGTGGGAAATGAAGGAAGGGTTAGGAGCAGAAAAGTGTTAGACAAAAAGAAATTCCCCCTTAAGATCTGTTCTTAAGATTAGCACCAATCATCTGCTCTCATCCAGGCAGCAGTGCATGAGATCTGGAGGAAGCACTGCCTTATTTGCCTTGCTTCATCATGTAACCCTTCTAGAAAACACAAATAAGTTATTTTCAAATATCTGTTGCAAGAACAGATGGAGCTATTTTGAAATAAATTAACACTGAATTATTCCTAACCTTTATCAAAGAAGCAGAACATGCCCTCTATCTATTCGTTTATTAAAATATCTAAGCTTATGTAACTGCACATATCTGCCGCCAGTTGTAGCTGGTTTCTTCAGGACTGATTATTCATGCCAACAGAGATGTTTGGTGTACTCATCAGCACTAATATTTTAAATTTAAAATATTTAAATGCATTACTTGCTTAATACAAGGACAAAGAAAAAAAGAATAGTTTGCAAAACAAGGGAAAGAACAGCCATATTTATGTAATCAACTACTACATAAATTACTATAGTCAAAAGCTTAAAGCACACTTAAAAGTTCAAAAACTTAAAAGACAAGTCTCTTAAGCAAATTTCTGAGTAGAGAATAATTTCAGTATAAAAGTGAGGCTTTAAAATTACCCACTACATTGAAGCTTTTCTTTGTGAAGATACAACACTACATCAAAATCAACTTTGGAACAAATTCAAAAGTATTGTTTCTGAATAACCACTTTTAACTCCAGATTAAACTTAAGCTTAAACTTCACATATAAAATGCCTTCAAGCTTACAGAGATTTACAGTAGCTTGCAACATCCTAAAGCTCAGACTTACTATTTCACCTCTAAACACGCATTTTTATTTTTATAGTAACAACATTTTAAATGGAAGAGAAATCTGTATTTACCACATCTACAAAAATACAATATAAAAACCTGAATTCTGATCTGCAGTCAGAGATGTTCAACATCAACCTGGAACGTTTCCATTTGGAAACCAAGAATCACACTTGTACCACACTGCATTCTCTAACATTTGGTCTCAGAGCTCTGTAGATGAAAACTCAGTTAATTTAAATAGGTTCAAATAAGCATAACTACTTGGTTTAAATAATAATAATAATATTTTTTTTAAATCACTTCCACTGACCCAGACAAGATAGAAACAATATCACACTGACTGCAGCGGTATATCACCTAATCACAAAGCTTCATGAACACTGGGGTGATGATGTGTTAATACAGACACCTAGTCCCAAAGAAAATCCTTCTGAGTGCTAAGAAATAATAGGAACATACTCAGACTTCACTTTCATATACTCAGCTACACAGCTGTGTTAATAATATAATAATATTAACTAAATTGAATATGAATGTTTAATTAAAAACAAAAACTCACCTGTGAATATTTCAGTCCAGAAACCACTAAAATCAACCCATATTATGTAGAATTACTATATTAACATGACAATGCCATTTTTTAATTGCTATTTGGGTTAGCATCTACACAGATTCTCCAAAATACAGAAGCAAATAAGGAAAATTGAGCATTTTTAGAAGGACTCAGAACTGAATTTAAACTTGACTAATTTCATATGTTTAGATTTTGCTTGTACACATAATAAAAACTCCCAACAACCTTAACTCTGCCCTCTTTTGATGAGGAGCCAATTCACTGTGGTATCATTTCAGAAAGCTCAATTATTCTAGTCACGTCACATTTTAAAACCAGAGCTTCTCTGTTCTAACCTTCTCATGTACATCAAACAAGAAGCTCAGAACTACACCCAGTAATTTCCCTAATAATTTCATTGTTTCCTCATGAAAGTACTGTCTATGGACCCCTCATTCCCCCGCAGTGTCACTAGGTAAGGTCAGATTTCTATGTGCTGTGGTTTCTAACCTAAGGAATCAAGAGGAGACAGGGCTTTAAGTCACTTCATGTTGCAATATCATTTAAAAGCAACCACAACTTTTGCTGAAGCTGTACATCTGAGTATCAGTCTACTGCATATCATCCACACTTGAGTTCAAAACATACTCTGTTCTCACTCTTTTTTTGATCAGTATGTTTATTAATGTTAAGTAAACAAAACAATTCTTGATGAAATTCACGAGCAAATACTATTGTTTGTATGAATCTGATTTAAAGTTTAAATAGATCTCCTGCTAAAAACTTCCTTTATTCCTATACTTATTTGGGACATTACCCTAACTTGAAGAAACAACTCACATATGGGACTGCAAGAACTTGTTAGATAAAATTAAGGTACAACAGAATTATGTTAGATAAAAATTAAGCTATGAGGGAGTAGGGGAAAAGTTCATGATGAACATCAGACAATGAACACTGTAATCAAGGGAACTTGTTCTGAGTTCTTCCTGCAAGTCTAGGTTAGAGACAATTATGGAAGGACCTTTCTGTCACATTGTGAGGGTTTTGTTTGTTTGGCTGGTTTTAAGTTTAATATTTCCCTTGCAGTATCATGAAATTGAGGATAATACACAGGACAGAAGAAAGTGACAAAGCCTTACAAATACGCAGGTTATTTTATCGGCTAGATTAAATATTTGCATCCATATGCATCTTAAATATGTGAATTAAAATCATTTCCAGAAATTGAATCTAGAAAACATCATTTTTTCTTCTACATGTAAAATACGCAGATTACACATACCAAATACACTGCATTATATCACCTAAGTATCTTAATAAGGAAGCTACTTAAAAACGATTTTGCGGAAAGCCATATGATTTGATTATTTCTTTCAGGAACAAACATCAAATTACAGTCTTCTAAGAGCTGATATCTCAGAAGTAGTTTTTATTCATATACAACATGCACAGCTCAAAATCAGATACCTTAAATCCACCATGTTCTTTATTTTTCATTTATTTTTAAGTTACTTCTAAATCACAAAGAAATATAAGGGGCTTTCATACAAACACATGCATAATATTCTGAATTGCTCCAGAGTATCATGACAGAAGCTTAAACACTCGGCCCTTAGTTGTTTGCTTTTAATACTACAGTTACTATTATGCCTTCAGCTACAACACCAGTGAATCTTCACTGAAAAGAGGCACGGAATGGGAGAGAAAAACTCGCTGTTAAATATGCCGATAGTTTTAAAAATATACATCAGTGGTACCAAACTAGATAGTGAGCTACCAACAGAAACAGCAAAACTACATTGCCGGCAAATTTATGAACAGACTTGTCACTTTTTGTCAGAATGACCCCAGGTTATCATCAGTGCTTTATCACACCAGGCAAGAAGCGTATCATGCAGCCTGAAGTTGTATGCTAATGTGACGGCCTTCATGCTGACTGACATACCTCTGTCCTGACTGACCAGCTAGCTGTCACAAAAAAACAATGTGGTACTGTCAGGTTCTCCATGACTCCTTCCTCACTGGCGAGAACGAGTCTCTCCAAAGCCCTGCTACCTATTTGCACAGCATTTTCAGGAATTGTCTTTGAGGCTCACGATATGGGAACTGTTGAATCACGGCCTGAACCACTGATTGATCACCTGAGGCAAGCACTGTCGGCCACAGGGGTACAGGTGAAGGCAATGTAACCTGTGTGATTGGAAGGGGTGGAGTTTGGCTCCACCTCTCCCAGACCCATTTAAGGGCTGACCACCACCAGGGAAGGATCTCTTGTTGGAGATCCCTCCCGTGTGGAGTCATTGGTGAGCCTCAATGACTTTACAAAGCCATTGTAAAAGGTGAGCCACCCTTTACTTACCAGTAGTCTGTGTACCATCTATATAAGGCCTTACAGAAATATACCATCCTCCGTTATATCTTCTCTGAATTCCATCCTTTTGAATTATCCACCCTACACTCACCAATGTTAGTCTTCCTTAAAATGAACAAGTCTCTCAAAGTTTTTAGAGAACAGATCAACCAATTGACAATGATCACATATGACAGGGCTATCACAGTCAAATCATGCAGGTTTCTGATAAAACTTTGTGCGGCTATAACACAATCAAAACACATTTTGTCATGTACTGTCCATTATTTTATATAAATGTGTTAACATTTTGTTCTTATTGGTGGCATATCACTAGTATCATATAACAACCTTATTTGATGTTCCTTATGCATTTTTTAATTTTGTGGAACATTCATTTTTCACTAATGTTCTGGTCTTTAACAGCATTTAATATAGCCTCAAATGAAAAGAGCAAACATAGCACATAAAATTAAAGTGTAACTGCAACTCTATTGTCTACAGATGTTATAGTTTTATTCTATGTACATAAATGGAACAAAATAATCAGAAATTAAATGAACATTAACTAAAGCCAGAATAGGCAACTGAAGTAAAAATGAAACCAGACATTTCTGAATTACAATATCACTGTTTATACCCAGGAAAGAAAGACACTTCAGTGATCTAGTTCTATCCATACCAATCTAAAAGCCATTCACGCACTCTGAAGATACAGTTTCTGCATCAGGACTTTATATCTCTGAAGTTGATAACACTCAGTTTTAGATTTTGATCTGTAGCCAAAGCGAACTTGAATAATCAGATACTTCCAAAGACTTAAGCATCCTATACAAAGTCATGGATATAATGGATTTTCTGACTCCCATTGTTACATGAATGGAGGAAAAAAAAATAAGAAAAAACAAGAAAAGTGAAACACCAAAACGCTATTATCACAACATGAACATCTCTAATGAAAATGAAGACTCCACAATGTTACAGAAAATTTTGCCTTTCAAAAGATACACAAAACTAAGGTTGACAAGAATTGTCACAACTGAAGAACTGAAAACTAAAATACTACTGTTACCTCCCTTGGGAAGAGCCACCAGGCTGTTAGAACCAAAACAAGACTGAGCTGCAGGAATTTAAAATCTGAGATATTGTGCAATTCTCTTCTAAACTTTATTCACAGATAAAACACTCCGGAATTGTCCAATTTAACACAAACTTAGTTGCACACACACAGAGATATGTTTTCCTTTAAAGTAATCTCTATGCTTCTTACTGAGCTGTCATAAAAGAAATAAATCAGGATTTAAAAACCAAAAAAAGGAAAAACATCCCACATAACAGCTACAATTCTAACCAAAAATCAGACAGAAAGTGAGGTAAATCCCTGTAGCTTCAAACATTGCATTTTTTTTAATATACTACAGGACACAGTGTGATAAGAATAAACAAAATTCCTGAATTATAAGCATTCACTGTGAAAGTGCCATTTGTGTTAACCAGTTTTCAACTGCTACATACATGTGAGTAAGCCTCTCACAGTAATATCACATACAGAAGTCAATAGTGCAGCCATAGTTCTATTTGAGAAATCACTATTTATAAAGGGAAAACGTATACAAAAATATATTGGATAAAAAAAAAATCACAAATCTTAACCATTTTATGGTTTGCAACTCATTTCCCTTATCCAATATTTCTTCAGAAAATTGTAATTTACACCTGTATCACTGAAGTAATTTCTAAAATAAATTCACAATATGAACACATAACTTAGCACTATAGAAAAATACTGCATGGAGAGCAAATGACAAAAATACCTTCATGCAAACTAACAAAGAGCAGAGCATTAATAAAGTATATATTTTGGCTTTACTGTCTGCATTCCATAAATAATTGAGATTTCTGGCACAGTTGAAATTCCTGCCAGTAAGCACAGGTATGCCTAATTAATATTTTTTTGTACTAAACATCTAAATTTAGGGAAATTGATGTTGTCTTATTTTGGGAGAAAAATGTAACATCTGGTTTAGTCATCTACTTTTCAGCCTAAAAGCATCCTCTACTTCTTACGGAAAAAAAAAAAAAAACAACAAAAAACCCACTTTCTCCCAAAAATTACACTTACTTTTTTAGTTATTAATTAGAAATTAATTACTAAAAAAAGGTTCTATAAATTGTTTAATATTTTTAACTGCCAGCTTAATATTCTGCAAAATGAATATTTTAAAATATTTTTATGATGTTCAGGCTCTTGGCTAGCAAGATCACCTTCTCTGGTCGAGGGGTAAAAGCATTTGTTTGTATAAGACCATACTGCTTGTGATTGCATCCTAAATTCTGGAAGCATTATCAGAAGGCCTTCTTTAGGAAAAATAAAACCATCATACTACTACAACTGAATCTGAGCTTCTGCATATGTGAAATGGGCATACCAATGCAAACTAAAGCAGGAGGTATCAGCAAGCACAGAATATGGAATGTATGTATGTCTACTGGGATTAGGATCTTATTGAAAACAGATTTTGTAACGGATGAGAAATCAGATTTAAAAGGTCCCTCAAAAACAGCATCAGAATGACTATTTTAATTGATCTATGTAGTATTGTATCTTATTATGAATTGATTCTGTTAAGTATGATCAATTTCAAGCCTATACAAAAGCAAAGATAAACTTGTAAAATTAATTCATGCAGCAAAATACAGAACAGTGCCATATTATCATAAGAACATGGGTTCAGCACTGCTGCACTTGGTGGCAAGATTGCAACTGATAGGACGTTGAACAACGTAGTTAGTCTACTAAGCTAGAAATATTATAATGAGAACATGAAGATCAAGATTCTTTGTGAAAAACACTAACAAAATTTTTCCTATATTTATTTAGCAATTAATTGCAAAAATGTACTGCCATCCAAAATGAATAGTGACATTCTTTTTTTCATTACATGTACATGAGAACTTGATCAAGTATTTGTGAAGCACATAAAGTAGTAAAAATCAAATCCACCAAATGTGATAAATAAATAGTGGGTTTAATTGCTGTTATTTGCGAATTGTATAAGTCCCCATGTAAGCACTAGGGAATTCATTTTATGGTAGTTCTGACAACCACTATTAGTCCCACTTCAGTGGTCTGAAAACTGAGAAATTACCTACCCATGACCACATATCAAATAGAGTGTTCTCCGTGCATTTCCCCCTAATCCACCCAAAGAATTCTTAGCATTCGAGGTAATACTCTCTTTCATACCTTCCCCTGGGACTACACTAAACAGTAACTAATCAGAAAATCACACGTTTTTACATTCAGATAAACTCACCTGTGTAGAAAGTTTATATATAAATTTTTAATTTCAGATTTAATCAGACACGTTCCATATTTTTAAGAACTTATATGGAATTAGTAATGGTAATAAGTATTAGTAAGAAAAAAAGAAGAGTGCTAGACAATGTCCCAAAATATATTCAAACTTGCAAGAGAAAGCCAAACCGCATGCTCATACCGTATTCTGATCTTACAGATGCAAGTCCCAATGAATTTGTTCATAGCAATATTGTATCTACTTGTCTGGGACATTCACCAAACGAAAGTGTGTTATTAGGCATTATAGCTCTGCTGTTTGGAAACCTTGTTCAGCAAGACCTAGACACACAAAGTGCTGTTTCTCTGTGGTTGCGCAAGGGCTGCCATTTTAATCTCAATGCTTGTCACCAGAAACATTCGATCCGGGCAGTGCCCACCTCATTTCTTCCCCCAACAACTCCACCCAGCTTTTCCATCCAAAGACTCACGATGGTCGTGGTAACAGTCACACCGCCATGACAACACCTCGCGTTATTACAGCACTCCTGTTACAACAGAACATCCTTCAGTAGACATTTCCACCGAATATCTGTCGAGGATTACGAGCTTCTAGCAGCGCAGCCCCCAGCAGCAGCCGGCATGGCGCAGGCAGCAGTTCACCGCGCGCAGCGGTACATTCGAGGCGCTGGGTGCCGCCCCACAGCCGCGTGGTGCGGGCGTGCCGCAGTGCCTGCGCATCACCTCAGCATTCGACGGTCCCACAGATGCCCGCCGGGCGCCGCAGCGCGTTCTGTGCCTCCAGGAGCCGGCACAGCGCCCACGCCACGCCACACCTACCTGCGAACCGCGGCCGCCGCCGCAGGGGGTCCTACACGCGCGACGGAGGGAGAAACGCGCGCCCCCGCGCCACGCTCCCCCACCTGCTGCCACCTCTGGGTGAAAACGGCAACGCGCATGCGCGCCGCCGCCTGCACTGGAGCCGAGTCACGTGCTCCCATGCAGTATGTGCGTAGTTGCGCTACTGTGTCTGTGCGCGCGGCGCGTGTGCAAAGCTGCAGCCCCGGAGCATGCGCACTGCCGCCGCCGCGCAGGGCAGCGTTCCGCGCAGAGTGCTGCCGCTGCCCGGCAGCCGCGGAATCCCGAACGCCGCCCGCCGGGGTCCCGCAGTACCTGACTCGCTGTGCTCGCGCAGCTCCTTACCCAGCGCCCAGCAGCCGCACGCTCCCGCCTCCTCCGCGCTGCCGCCGTAGATTCAAAATCGGAACCCGCTCCCGGCGCCAGCACCGCCTCCTCCCCTCGCACGCGCCGGGCCGTTATGCAAATCGCCGTGGTGTCCCCTCCCCTCTCCTGGACGGCCCCGCCCCTTCCGCGGCCGGCAGCGGGGCTGCCCCAGAGCCGGCCAATCCCGGGGCCGGTCATCCTCGCGGCATGCAAATGAGTCTCCGATATATTTAAATGAGCGCGTGGCTCCGCCCCCTGGGTGGTGGCAGGCGGCGATTCACGGTCGCGCGCTGGAACGAAGGGCGCCCCGCAGCCGCCGCCGCCAGGGGGCGCTGTGGTGCAGCTGAGGGCAATGGGTTCAGCCCTCGCCTTTCCTCCGTTTGCTCCCTTCCCCTCCTTCCGCTCTCTTCTCTCTCTTTCCCCCTTCTCTGGGCTTCCTGCCCCGGCGGCCATAGGCTGCGCAGTGCTGGGGTCTCTCTGGCACCTTGGAAGTCTTGCCAGAAACTTGCTGGGCAACTCTGAAAATAACCTACATTATCAGCTCTGTGTGCTGTACTTCCCGTACTGCTCCTCTTGTCCAGTTACTGGGTTGCAAGCGGAGTAGCTTCAAGCTTTCTCTATGACAGGAAGTGCCTGAACAAATGATAGAGGCTGTTGGTTTTATTTTTTTTTCTCTTTTTCTTTTTTCCTGTTTGTGTTTTCAGTGTGCTAAGAAACCAAACACTGCGGCTGGCTTTGCTTTGAGTAGGTCTAAGGCATGCAGCTTATCTGAGGTAATGCGTGGGTCAAAAGTGTAAGCAGCCATTTCCCACCTGCCCTCCCTTCCTCACTGAGGGCTGTGGATGGGAGGGAAAGAAGGGCTGGAATATGCTTTTACCTGAGCCATGACTTACACATTTTGTGCTGTAGCAGAAGACTGCAGCAGAAATGACTGTTGTCAATAGCTCGTCTGTCCCCCAAGGCAATCCTCAGTTCTGGCAGAGAAAATGGTGGCTATATCCTCAGATAGGTACAAGAATGTAGTAAAACATTTAGTGTTTTCAGAAGAAATGCTTACATATTGCTTTTGCTAATCTAGTGAGGAGGCTCAAGTATTAGTCATCTACTAACTGTAATGGAGAGTTCCATTTCTTTTGTTAACACAAGTAACATTGCCATTGTTCCTACCAAACATATGAAACAGACAGTGAAGAACGGCATCCTGACTTATCTGCTTCAAAAGTACGCTAAGTACTATTGTCTGATAAGTGGATTCATTACCCAGTGTACAATGAGAAAATTCCCACACACTCAGGAGAGGTGGTGTTTTTTTTAATTAGATTCAGGTGCCAATGGAAGTTTCCAAAAACGAAGTACAATAATGCAAGTTTATTCACCATGTTTTTACATTAAATTCTCAAGTATTCTGCCTATCTAATACAGAAGAAATATCTACTACCTACGTATACACAAGACTAAACAGTCATTACACTCTGTCCCCTTTTGGCTTTCCTTGCTGTCTGCACTTGCACTGTGTTGCTTAGGGGGCTTATGTGACCCTTGGTGGTCATGGGGGGAGTATTCCCCTTATGCTATCTATTTTTGTATAGTCACCTAAGAACAAATTGAACAGTTCTTCCATTGCCAGTTTTCCAAGGGGAAGAACTGTCCTTGATTAATCAGAAAACATATATGGCTGAAGATGTTCTTTAACATTAGCAGTACTTGAACAAAGAGTTCTGTTTTCATGTTGATTTAACACAGACAACACCCACTTCTTTCCAAGAGAAGATTAATGGTTGTTACACATATCTCTCCCCTTAGAAAGTTTCAAAATATCTATCTAGTATTCATATGAAGTGAGTTTTGTCAGTCACATACAAAATAACACAACCAATTGAGATCTGTGTTCCCATAAGATGTGAAATAGTATTTATGACACAGCTGTTACACAAGTTCTGCCAGATTGCTTTACAGATTGAATGATAGTGTTTTATGGTGCTGTCATTTCCCATGGTTTGCCTGACCTCACTGCTAGAATTTACATTACCAAGATGGAAGAATAAAATGTATGCATGTGCCCATAAACTTCTGTAAACATACCTGCAAAAGTCCTTTAAGCAGGTGTGCTACCCTAGGAACTTGAACCACAAAAGTGTGAACACTTTGCTGTCTGCTACTGGTGCCACAATTTCTAAAAAAAGGGTGGCAGACACAAGAAAGAGTAAACTATTGCAACTAGTTTTATGGAGTGGTAGTGAAAAAGTGGAATATTTTGTCTTGAAAAGAAGAGAGAACTGATTTTTTCTTCGATCTTATGTGCTTTTGCATACAGTCAAAGGCAAAGCATTCCAGAAAGAAAAGGCTAGAAAGCACCAGAAGTGGGCAGTTACTAGCCATGCCTATTGTTTAACTTGAAATGTCACTGCTGGTGAGCACTTTATCAGTAACCATGCATATACAACCTCCAAGAGTCAAACAGGAGTGAAAGCTTTGGAATGAAGGAATAAAGGCTAAAAGACTCATGTTTTCAGAAGACTGAGTATTATTATAATAATGTCACCAGATAACTATTGGTGGTATTCCAGTTTAGTATGGAAACCCTTTGAGCAACACAGTGCTTCAGTGACTACAGTGCATTCTGGAGTAAGAGTAAGGAAGGAGGTTTTGTCACCCTAAAGAGTGTACTGTTTTTTAAGTATACAGTTAGGTATGAATTTGCTGCTATTAGTTTTATTTATTTATTTCTCACAGATAAATAGGGAACACAGAAAGGCACCATGAAATGAATGATCAGAAAAACCTTTCTTGAATCTTAAAGGAAAAGACAGAACTGAAAATCTGAGTGCCTTAAAATATTTTAATTATCGGGCATCATACGTGTCTCCATGTGGTGGTAAGACATATGGTTTAATCAGGAACTGAGGGAAGGAGTTGATTAGTAATAGAAAAGAGAGTGCTGCTGATTGTGATTATCCCTAGTGTCTACACTGCTGACAAGCTCTGTGTGTTCAGAATTCTTGTGACATTCCACTGTTCTTTCAAATTCTGAAGAGTTTATACTTCATTCATGAGAACAGAAACAGAAATCTCAAGGAAGTTTTGAGAGCTGTCATGAAATACAGAAACATAAAAGATGCAGTTGAAATTTCATGGCTACACTCATGGAAAATTTTCTACGAGACCCATTAGACTAATGGCTATTTCTTAAGAATTAGTCCTAAAAATGTCAAATACTATTTATAAGATTTTTTTTACAGTAATTTGTTAATAAACATTTACTTGAAAAGTAACAGGAAACAAATGAATTCAACCAACATTTTATATAGAATTGCCTACAAATGTATCTAATATGTGTTCTTTTCTTTTTTTTTTTCTTTTCAGAACTACTTACTGTTGATTACTGAAGACAATAGTTCAACAGAAAGTCAGCATTAACATTATTTTTAAAGGGAAATACTTATTTCCATTCTTCTTTTAGCTTGTAAAAATTGTAGTTTAGTTCATTATTATTTCAAAATAATTCTAAAGAAGTACAAAAGAATACAAAAGAAAATTCATGATCATTTGATTGAATGTCAGTGTTCTTTTTTTCCTCCTCTTTTTCAAGCAACATTCTTTAGCTTAAAACAAACAAACAAGCAAACAAGCAAACAAACAAACAAACAAAAAGCATCAATAAACAGCAATAATAAAATCCTTCGCAGTTGTATTAATGTAGCCATTGCCAAAAGGAAGTATGTGGAGGACTAGCTTAGAGAAGGAGCTTATGTGTGCTTACCTTCGGAGCACTGCAAACAAAACAGCATGTTTGGATCACTGGATTCGAGAAGTGGTGCACCATTGACTGGGCAACAATGAAGGAGTAAGTTTGTGGTGGAACCAGATGGCCCTGGTATGTGTGGGAAAAGAGCAACTAATTGGACACTGCTTATCTCGCAAGGATAGAGCAAGAACCACTGCTTAGCAATTATTCTAAAAATAGCATGTGTTCTGGGGTATAAAAGTATGTAACCTGCACAATAAAGTTGGCTCAGCTGCATAATCATATTGATGTCTCTCTGAGTCTTTGCATCGGCATCTTAAGACGCGGCCGTGGCTCATCCTCCTGGGGCCACCGCAACAGAAGTACCTCGCTATGACATTTTAGATAGTGCTTATACCACTACAACATACCACCATATGTTGACAAATGTGGAGAGCAATTACATTACTTAAATAACCAGATCAGCAATTTGAGAAAGGGAAAGTCCAGATTTCTGTCAACTGCTCTCACTCTTATGGCAGACTGGTCATAAATTTAGAAGACCTATGGTATCAGTTTGTATTCCTCAGCCTCTTTGCAAGAAAGTTAAAATAAATAACAAATAAATAAATAAATTTGTTTACAAAACCTATCTTCATCAACTTTTCTCTATTTGGAAAATTCATTTTGTTGCTGAGGAAGTGATATGTAAAGCAAATGCTACATTGGAATTAAATTTCAAAGATACCAAAATTGTAAGAACACAAAAAAGTATATGTCCATGTAGTTTGCTTTCCTGAACCTGCTTGTATGTTGACATTGTAATGTTTCAGATAAAAAATTAAATGGATCACAATGCAAAAGAAACACTGAAATATCACAAAGTAATTTATCTAACAAAAACACAAGAACATAATTTGTAATTTGTAATTTTTATTTTAAAATGTAAAATAATTTCTAATGTAATGACTTGGGATTATAAGAATTTCACTAGGAATACTTAAAATTCACTCAAGGATATTCTCTTATCTTTAATAAAAAGATGTTTTGTTTTGTTTTTAATAAAATGTACTAATGATCAAGAAAATGGTGATTGTCTAATTTGATTAACTTATGTTGGGTGACTTTGCTGTATTAACTAACTCATTTACTAAGCTGATATGTTTTAGGTTAAACACCTATTAGTCTTTTTTTAACTCTTGTCTAAGTTCCACCTCCTGAAATACAAACAACAGCTAATTTAATTTATGTTATTCATTAAGTTGTATTTTGTACCTTATGGATTAATATAGTTCAGTCACAAGTGCAGAGCTCAATGATGACAAAATAGTGACAAAAACATGTTTTCATGGCCCATTTAGCTAGTTTGTAATATGCTTTGAGATGTACACAAGTATCATTTGCATTGTTCATTGTTATGTTTAATGTTTACCTAATGAGTCTATCAGACTTTGAAAAATTAGTAATTTTAACAACATGTTACCTGGTGGACAAATGGAGTCTACTGAACAAAGATCCCTCTCCAAAATCTAAAAATGTAGTCAATTCTGAGCAATGATGAGGAAACTGTTTCATGGAAATAAGAGATTTTCTCCTATTGACCAAATAACTGTTCAATATGAGAAAGTTGTGAAATCCAGTTGTAAAAACGGTACTTGACATATTGGAGAACCTTTAAATTGTAGGTTCATAGGTTCATAGGTTCATAAGGTTGGAAAGGACCTACAAGATCATCTAGTCCAACCATCCTCCTACCACTATCCCTACCCAACTACTAAATCAAATCCCTTAGCACCTCATCTAAACGCTTCTTGAACAGTGCTAGGGATGGTGCCTCAACCACCTCCCTAGCCAGGCCATTCCAGTGCCTGACCACTCTTTCAGAAAAAAAATGTTTCCTCAGGTCTAATCTAAATCTTCCCCGGCGCAACTTGTGGCCATTCCCTCTTGTCCTGTCATTATTTATCAGGGAGAAGAGGCCCACCCCCTCCTCACCACAACCCCCCTTCAGGAAGTGGTAGAGTGCAATAAGGTCTCCTCTGAGCCTCCTTTTCTCCAGACTAAGCAATCCTGGCTCCCTCAGCCGCTCCTCATAAGACTTGTGCTCCAGACCCCTCACCAGTTTTGTTGCCCTTCTCTGAACACGCTCCAGGGCCTCAATGTCCTTCTTGTAGTGAGGGGCCCAAAACTGAACACAGTACTCGAGGTGCGGCTGTACCAGAGCTGAGTACAGGGGGATGATCACCTCCCTGCTCCTGCTGGCTACACTATTTCTAATACAGGCCAGGATGCTGTTGGCCTTCTTGGCCACCTGGGCACACTGCCAGCTCATGTCAAGCCGAGCATCAACCAACACCCCCAGGTCCTTTTCCTCTCTACATTCTTCAAGCTATTCTGCCCCAAGCCTATAGCATTGCATGGGGTTATTGTGGCCAAAGTGCAGGACTTGGCACTTGGTCTTATTGAACCTCATCCCATTGAGCTCAGCCCAGCTGTTCAGCCTATCCAAATCCTGCTGCAGGGCCTCCCTACCCTCAGGCATTTTGACACATCCTCCCAACTTGGTGTCATCTGCAAACTTACTGAGGGTACACTCAATTCCCTTGTCTAGGTCATCAATAAAGATATTAAACAAGATAGGCCCCAAAACTGACCCTTGGGGGACACTGCTCTTAACAGGAAGCCAGCTGGACTTAACTCCATTAACCACTACCCTCTGGGCACAGCCCTCCAGCCAGTTCTCCACCCAAAGAAGAGTGAACCTGTCCACACCACGGGCTGCCAGTTTCCTCAGGAGAATACTGTGGGAGACCGTGTCGAAGGCCTTGCTGAAGTCCAGGTAGACTACATCAACAGCCTCATCTACCTGTCTGGTCACCCAGTCATAGAAGGAGATGAGGTTGGACAAGCACGACCTACCCTTTGTGAACCCGTGCTGGCTGGGTCTGATCCCCTTGTTGCCATGTACGTGTCGTGTGATCTCCCTCAAGATCATCTGCTCCATAACTTTCCCTGATACCGAGGTCAGGCTGACAGGCCTGTAGTTCCCCAGGTCTTCCTTACGGCCTTTCTTGTAGATGGGAGTCACATCGGCAAGCCTCCAATCTTGTGGGACCTCTCCAGATAACCAAGAATTCAGATAGATGGCAGAAAGTGGCTTGGCAATCACCTCTGCTAGCTCCCTTAGCACCCTTGGATGGATCCCATCTGGTCCCATGGACTTGTGGCAGTTCAGATGGAGGAGTAGATCTCTGACCGTCTCTGCTTGGATCACAGGGGGTGCATTATGCGCCCCGTCCCGGATTTCCAGGTCAGGGCAAGTACCCTGTGGACAACTGCTCTGTCTATTAAAGACAGATGTGAAGAAAGCATTGAGAACCTCAGCCTTTTCCTTATCATCTGTGGTTACATTCCCTGCCTCGTCAAGTAAGGAGAGAAATTTTCCTTCGTTTTTCTCTTGCTGTTAATATATTTGTTCTCCTTTACAGCAGTAGCCAGTCTAAGTTCAAGCTGGGCTTTAGCATTTCTAACTTTCTGCCTGCAGATCTTGGCCAGTTCTCTGTAGTGACCCCAAGTAGCCTGTCCCATCTTCCAGAGGACATAGACTCTCTTTTTCTCTCGGAGTCTCAACAAAAGTTCCTGGTTCATCCACACTGGTCTTTTTCTCCTCCGGCTCAACTTACGGGACTCTGGGACAGCCTGCATCTGTGCCTTTAAGATTTCCATCTTGAGGAGCATCCAGGCTTCCTGGACCCCTTTACCCCTCAGGAGCAAGTCCCAAGGTACCCTTGCAACAAGCATCCTGAACAGGTCAAAGTCTGCCCTCCGGAAGTCCAAGGTAGCAGTTTTACTAGTCACCTCTTGACGTCACCCAGAATAGCAAACTCCACCATTTCATGGTCACTCTGGCCAAGACAATCTCCAACCTTCACATCTCCTACTAGTCCTTCCCTGTTAGTGAAAAGTAGGTCTAGCAAGGCATCTCCCCTGGTAGGCTCTTGCACCAGCTGTGTCAGGAAGCAATCATCCACACATTCTAGAAATCTCATGGACTGCTTCCTCTGTGCAGTATTATATTTCCAGCATATGTCAGGGAAGTTGAAGTCCCCCATGAGAACGAGTGCTGGCCATCATGCAACATCTACGAGTTGTTTATAGAACACCTCATCTATTTCTTCATCCTGACTAGGTGGTCTATAACAGACCCCCACCACGATGTCACTCCTAAAGACCATCCTCCTGATCCTTATCCATAGGGACTCTTTGTAAAAGCTCTCTTGGCTATATTTATTTTTTCTTGCAGCTTATTTTGAATCACTAGAAGTGTTCAGGTGGTGGCAGTGGAACAGTTTGCTTCAAGTTCATTAACCATGTATCTGTCTGAACACTGTTGTCTATTCATTACTTTGGAGATAATGGTTCTGGAAGTTGCTCGGTGTGGAAGAGCCCTCCTTCTCCCTAAAAAAATCCAAAGCAGTACTGTTGTAGCATTGTTTTCACAGCAGAAGTTGAGAAATTAGCGCTGAGTTTTAACTCCCTTAATACTTTTTAGGTGAAATGTCCTTACCTCCAAATTACATACAGTTTTATAAGCATGTCTTATTAACCTTTATGCAATGTTTTAATGCTTTTCTTTAAACAAGTGAAGAAATTTAAAGAATATGCCTGATGTTTCCTCCCGTGAGTTCTCTGAAGAACTTGTTTTGACCTGTTGAAAGAAGTGTATCTAAACATCACTGTGGAATGTAATACTTATGATATATCTTTAGTAAATGAACTATACAGGTGATCTGAAATTGTGGCTGATTTTTTTGTAGTAATGTTACTGACAGTCCAAATGAACAACAAATATCTGACCTTTTCTAATGTTTATAAACAAATACTTTCAAATGTTGGAGCCATTTAAGAAGGCTTATCCTCAGGGTGCATATCTTACTTACTTTTTCTCAACTGTAACCTTTTCTTGATTTAGATTCTTCCAGAAAGTGGAAGACTCGTGGTTTAACAAATCTGAGTGGTAGTAGACATACAAATTTCCCAGTAAATTATGTGAATCTGCAGGAAATTCGCAGTGAAGAATCAGATGTGTAGTTTAATTAACAACTTGAAAAGGTTGATTTGAAACTTGAAATTTGAAACTTGGGCTTAGCCACAATGAACTTTTCCAAAAAGGGATCATTTACGTAATAACATGGATTCTGGAATATCTCATGGTCTTCTCAATTGTATTTTGAAAGGTTGCTCATTTTTTCCTCCTTTTTCTTTTGTCTTAAACATATTAAGATAGTGAGCCTTGTAATCTACTGAGGGCTTTGTAAACAAAAATTTGTGTGGCTATTATTTTTGCTAGAAGTCATTGTGAATAAAATTTGAATTTCACAATATTTTCTTGCCCTCAACTGTTTTCTTAATTGAAGATGTCATATGGTATTTTTTTGCCCAATTCTGTGTACTTTGTCATATATCTATCCTATATTCTCTTATATCCTCCTTTATCTTGTGGAAACAAAGACGTCTAAGGGGCCTGATGGGATTAATCCTAGGTACACTAAGTGCTACCTTATGCCACTCTGAGACCTCTCTCAATTATTTTTCAAAGGTCTTGGGAATCTGGAGAGCTTCTGGTTGACTGGAAGTTGGCAAACATCTCAGTTTTCAAGAAAGAAGACCTTGGTAATTACAGGCCTGTCAGTCTCAATTCAGTGTCTGGCACAATTGCAGAGATTATTAGGGGAGTTACTGGAAAACACTCAAAAGACACTGCATTCATTGGCCACAGCCAAGATAGGTTCACAAGGGGAAAGTAATGTTTAATGAACTTAATCTGCTTTTATGACAGATTAACTTGTGGAGGGTTAGAAGACTATCATAGAATCATGGAATCATAGAATAATAGGGGTTGGAAGGGACTTCAAGAGATCATCGAGTCCAACTCCACTGTCAAAGCAGGTTCCCTACACCAGGTCACACAGGTAGAAGTCTAAGTGGGTCTTGAATATCTGCAGAGAAAGAGGTTCCACAACTCCCCTGGGCAGCCTGTTCCAGTGCTCCGTCACCCTCACCATAAAGTTCTTGCGCACATTCGTGTGGAACCTCCTGTGCTACCACTTCTGCCATTACTATGTAGGAGTATTATAAAAGATGTGACCACTGGGGTCAGATGAAGGTCAGGAGACATTTGTCAATACAGTAGATGGGACCACGGAGTCTGGAATGGTGAAGAGGAGTAGGGCGAATGAGAAGGAACAAGGAAGAGCAAAGCAACGAATCAGAAGTAGCCACTTGGCTGACGTGGCCCAATCCAAAGTTGTTTGTCATGGGAGTTGTCTATATATACTGTTGATGTTTAGAATAAAGTGTCTTCATATTATGACTCTTGTGGAGTTGTTGTGGACTCCGTTGACTTCCTCCCACAACTGATGACATCAACATGATCAGAGGTGGGTGTGAAGGTGGGTACGAAAGACCACGGGAGAAGCCCCAATTGGAGGTACTGTCCTGGTGTGACTGGAGACAGGGAGGTACTGTATGAAGAGACAGAGAAAGTTGTTGCATGATGTAAGAGTCACCCAGAGAGGTTAGCAGTCATGGGCAGGATGGGGGCGAGTGCATCTGCAGAAGAAGCAGCAATTCACAAAGCTCCCTATTCTCTCCAAGAGAGGATGTATTCTTTCTAAGAGAGGGTCTCTCCTCTCTACAGAAGGGCAAAAAGTTAACGATGCCACCTTAAAAAGACTTTTGTGGTGGTATAAAAGCAGAAGATTTCAAGTTGATATGGTTACCGCCTTGAATCCAGAAGTGTGAACCAGAGTGGGTATGGCTTTGGGGGTTGCAATAATTGACAGTGATCAGCATGTGTATGAACTTGTTAGTACGTGGTGGACAGTATGCGAGTGTATTACAACATTGAGAGCAGAACGGAGAGTTGTAGATGAAGCCACTACTACTTTGTGTGCGGAAAGTAGTAGTAGCTTCTGAGCATCTGAGCATCCACAATCAAAATTTAAGCTCGCAGGCAATTTAGGAGGAGAAGCAGATAGTTCTAGTGAGGATTCTGATTCTTCTGAGGAGGTTGCTGAGCTTGATCTAGTCTCTCCTGAACGAGACAAACAATTAACAGAGGTGATGCCTTTATGACCATTTGTGACACTGCTTCAGGGTCCCCTAACCCCTATGCATGCACTGCCATTAGAAGGCAATGGGGGAAGGGATCCCCAAGAATGTTGGGAAAAGATATTTCAACAGGCGGCAAAAGAAAGGATTCCTGTCCCACAAGCATTTCTGGTCTTGGTAAGGAAGAATGGACCCCAAGAATGGAGCTGTTTTCATTGGGACTTAATAAAAGAAGTCTGCAAAGCAGTTCTTATGTACAGGCTGGGAGTGCCATTTACTCAGGAATTGTTGGATAATATCTTCGGGGCACAGCCATTAACACCATATGATTGTGACCAATTAGCCAGTCTATTGTTGAAGCCTGCACAAAAGTTGCTATAGAAAGATCGTTGACAGGGCTTGTGTCAAGAGGCAACGCTTAGGAATTTGGAGTGACCTCAGACAGATCCTCTATTTGGGATAGGTACAGCCCAATTTACAGGAATCGCTCCCTTTAATATACCATGACTTCAAGCGTGACTACCAGTTGACCCTCTGCACGCTTCAGCACAATTTGCCTTGAAGACACAACCCTCCCTGAGGACAGTCAAAGGGAGTCATCATTCACACAAATTAGGCAGAGACCACAAGAATCCTATGTGCAATTTATCAGTAGGTTATGTGATGCACTTAGTAAGCAGGTGGCAGATGAGGATGTGAAAAGTGCCATTATCATGAAACTGGCTGTAGAGAATGCAAATATGGACTGCCGTAGGATTTTGCTGACATTAGCAAGAAATGACATTACCCTCGTCAATATGATAGAGGCTTGCAATAGGGTGGGATCTACAGAGTTCTCAATCACTGTCCTAGGATAGGCTTTTGCCACGGCATTACGTCCTGGTGAAGACAAAAGATATTACAATCATGGGAACAGCTGAAGGTTCCAAGCCACCTTAGCCAATGACCTTTAAATTCAACACTAACTTCAAATCTAAGGATGGAGCCTTTACCTTAATAGCAGTGAATGCCTTCTGAAGCATTTAACATCAGACTAACCTTTACAAGATGAAAGATGCATTGAATAAAAAGAAGTTAACAGTCATACAAATGGCCAAAGAATTACCTTCAATTTCAGTAACTCTAAAGAACCAGAAGGAGAGGATGAAGAACGAGGTTACAGCTTCACAAATTTCAGATCTTTTCCAGAATTTTTTGTTTATTGTCTGCTGTAAATTTTTGCTAATAATTTTCTTTCTCCCTACCTACTTTGTTTTTTGGTTTTTTTTCTCTATCCCCATGAAAAGGCCAGAGTTAGATAATTTTTACTTCTTCATTATCTGATTCTTCATTCCTTTGTTTAAGATGTGATAATGGAAGAGATGGTATAGGTAATATTTTATTAATTGTATTCTCAACTCTGCTGTACAAAGTTTAGATTTTTGACAAATCATATGTAGCAGTGTGTTTATCAGTTAATTCACTTAAAATGATAAGCATTGTTTATTGTTTTTTTTGTATATTTGACAATGAAAATTGGTCTGACAATAATCAATGCAATTATGACTAAATACATCCAAGGGTATGGAAAGTACTTGTCCAGCTATAGTGGAATGAGCTAATCAAACTCTGAAACTGTATTTGCAAGGACAGAAAGGGGGAGAACCTGGGGTTCCAGACCCAAGAATGGTTAAATAAGATACTCTATGTTCTCAATTTTCTCCATTTAGCTGGGGATGATACCACCCCACCAATGGTTAAACATATTCAGGATATGATCAGGGATTTACTGAGTATACAAAAGGAGGTTAAAGTAAAGGTTCAAAACGTTCAACGGGAAGATGGGAAGGTCCATTCAGGTTGATAACAAGGGGGCGAGGATACGCTTGTGTCATTACAGATACAGGAATGAAATGGGTCCCCACAAAGTGGGTACAGCCATGGCTCCAGGACACCAGATCAGACCCTTCCTTCTTGGATTGTGTCTGTCACAACAGGCCAATGGGCAATCCAACTGTGTCAAAACCTGTAGGTAACATTTGCTAACATGATTGACCAGTGTTCCTTCTGCCTCTCTCTGGTTATGCCAGGAGATCCATTTTGAATCTGCCTAGAAGGTAGACCAGTATGCAATTTTGGGATGTTCAAAGGTTACATAAGTAATGATACTATTTTGATACTGAATGATACCGAGGCAATTCAAGCATGTAATAGCCCAGGACAGATGACTAAAAAGATTACCTATTGTGGATACAGGGTTGGATAGCTGTTTAGCTCAGTATGGGATGGTCAAAGGATTTGACTGTTCATGGTTTACTACTGTTCATAATTGTTGTTTTGTTGTTGTTATTGTTAGGATTATTACTTGCATGTTGTTAAAGAATATGATAGCAAAAGCTTTCAATGTAACAATTTTGGTATATATATATATATATATATATAAAGAGGGGGTGGGGGGGTGGAATTGTGGAGGATTAGAAGACTATGTAGGACTTCATAAAAGATGTGACCACGGGGGTCAGATGAAGGTCAGGAGACATTTGTCAATAAAGCAGATAGGACCATGGAGTCTGAAATGGTGAAGAGGAGTCGGACAAATGAGAAGGAACAAGGAAGAGCAAAGCAACGAATCAGAAGTAGCCACTTGGCTGACGTGGCCCAATCCAAAGTTGTTTGTCATGGGAGTTGTCTATATATACTGTTGATGTTTAGAATAAAGTGTCTTCATATTATGACTCCTGTGGAGTCGTTGTGGACTCAGTTGCAATTGCCTCCAGCATTAACCATCTAGTTAACTGAAGGAAGCCATTTGATGAAATCTTTTAGAATTCAGCAGAGCTTTCAGAACTGTGTCTCACAGTATCTTTTCGGACAAAATGTACAGCATATAGCTAGTCAAAGATATAATGCAATAGGTGAACAATTATCTGGTGATATTTTTTCTATCTATCCATTTATTCCATCCCTTAATGTATTTGCCCTCTTCTACAGATGCAAAGCACTCTTCATTCTCTCCTCCCACTTCATTCACTAATATCTCTTCCAACAATCTTTTGCATGTCTTCATTTCTTGGCAGTGCTAAAACTAAAAATCTCTAAGTGCTATCTATATTCAGGGGATGCGTGGCTTTTAAGCCTTGAATCAAGTGTTACCAAGTCTTCTTTTGTCAGTTTCTTAAAAGTGGGAGTGATGTTTCCTCTTTTTCAGACATTGGGGATGTCACCTGACAGCCATAACTTTTCAAAAATGATAGAGAGTAATCAAGAGTACCTCTTTATCACTGTTGGCTAGCAAAACACTACTTTTTGTATGGTGAATAACAGATACGGAAGTATTTTACATTTTGATAGTACATTATTAACAGCAGACCTAGGCAAGAAACTGTCCAAAATATCACTAGAATGTTTGATGTATTTTTAAAGAATGAATCCCTTACAGCATGTTTAATGTCCTTCTTATAATCCATATTCTTGTAAATGTCTTTCCTCCAAATCTTTGTATTACAAACTTGCAGTATGCAATATGTAACCATGTCTCTCTTCTTTGTTGTTAGGCACCTCCCCCCCCCCCCCCCCCCCCAACATCACATTCCCCCAAAATTTGACCCACAAAATTGTACTTTGAAATTGCACTGGAATCTGGTCAGAAGTCTCATTATCAGGGACACAGTGCCAAACGTAGGACAATAAACAGGTGAAAAGTCAACTCCTTTCAATTTAATGAGATTTTTAAGCATGATTTCTCTCAACTCTTTTTTGTAGTTCTGCCTTTTGTACTAGTCCTATGCTAATGTACAGCTCATTTACTTCCTCAATGAGGCAATGGAGGAAGTGCTGTTCCTGTCTCAGTTTACCTTACTTTACATGTTCAAGCTACTCTGGTAGCACTTTTGCTTTACCCGTTCCCAGTTTGTGGTTTTCACTTCTCCCTGAAACGTGAAACTGCGAAAGGCTTCTCTAATCAGATGTGAAAAGAACAGGTTCACTTTCATTTTTTTTTTTTTGCCATACAACAATGAAAACAGAGAGTAACTAAATAGCTACCACAGGGTAAACCTGTAATCTAGAGCAAAGGCACTGAAGCAACATCAGAAAACCAAAATGTTTTATCTTATTCCCACTGTAACTGTAAGAACTGGAATTGTTGTACAATAATACTCAAAAAGACTTCAATGCTGCTCATCCAGGAAAACTACATACCTGTTACCAAGGGATAGAAAGTTTGCTTGGATGAATAATTTTCTTCTGCTGTGAAATGTTTTCAGTTGCCTTGCTCCCTCTGCTTTTTAACTGTCATCTTCCAGGTGCTCAAAAAATGTCTCAGTAGCTGGAAGACTTTTGGTGTTCAGCTCTATTCTCTTTTTCACTGTGGAACAGCACCATGGATTTGTTTCCTTGCTTATTTGCTAATTCACCGCTAGCGATAAGAGAATGTTTCCCCAGAATAAGCAGCCAAATGTTTTGGGGCTCTCTTCCCATTCAGGATCCCTGCACAGTCACTCATCTCCAGGCCACGCACACACGCACGTGTGCTTGAGGCAACTTGGGAAGAGAACAGTTCCCACCTAAATAGGGCACGTGCAGAAGAAAGCTATCTCTACCTGTTAGCTGAACCGTGACCACGGTGAAACTTATGAAGTGCTTCAGCACGTCCGTGCCTGAATGCGCCGGGAGTGCTGCCCAAAGACAGAGGGGAAGAGGGCCCGGGCCCCCCGCGGCCTCCCACGAGGTGAGGTGGAGCTTGGCCGCCCATACCGTGCGGGCCCCGACGGCTCCGCGTGATGAGCTGCCATGGCGGCCGCCCGCCGGGAGCCGTCGCCGGGGCAACTCGTGTGCGGTGAGCGGTGTTGCTTAGCAACGGAGGCTCCGGGCACGAGGCGTCTCTGGAGAGTTCGGAGAACGGCCTCTGGGTGGGGGAGGGGAGCTTTCGTGGGGGAGGGGAGGAAATGCGAGGCGGCAGTGAAAAGGATTAGCTGAGGTGGGAGAGCTGGAATGGGCTTCTGTAGAATGGGCTGGGAGCACCACGGTGGTGTTGGCACAGCGCTGCAGGGTGCTGGAGCTGGGACCTGTACACACTAATCTGTCCTTGCTGTCCCAATACTGCGGGGCGGTACGGCCGGAGACCAGGGACAGCCTGCGGGGTGTGAGAGTTGTGGGAAGTCCCTGCCTCACCTTTTGTTTTCTTGGTGGAGACTAAAAGCAGAAAGAGCTTACTGAGTGCGACAACTTCGTGTGATTGCCTTCTACAGTCACATCACTGTGATGTCTTAGAATGGACTGTTTGCTGTTTTTGCTCAAAGTCACTGTTCTGCTTATAAATTCCAGATGCACAGCTTAACAAGAGCCATCTCCTGGAATATCTGCCATTTTGCCTAATTCAGGTGCCTGCTCAAAGTTTTAGTTACTTCCAGATGTACTGCTTATCTATGATCAATATCCTTCCTGACCACCAGACTTCTATATAAAGGTGCAAGTTCAAAACAGCAACAAATCAGTCAAAATCAGGTAGGGACCAGGTGTCCTCAAGAAATCTGTGCCAAACATGGTTATAGTAGGGGGACATCTCCCCGAGTGACCACCCTGCAAGTGCCGAAGACTCAATTATATTTGTGTGACCTTGTACCTACATCAATCCTATGAATATGTAATAGGTAGCTGTGACTTAGGTAGGAGTGTAGTGAAATCATTTGGATTATAAGTAGAAGCCAGTGTAGAGACTTGAGTGTGATTGATCTGTGGAGATTACCCACCTTGCACTCTGCAATGAAAAAAAGCAATGCCTCCTATCTAAATACTTCTATTTTCAATGTTGTTTTGTGAGCTATAAAAATAACAATAGAGACATAACTTTTCATTTTTCAGTAGCCTTAATAATGCTAATATCTACTATATAATTCCTTAAAGCAGAATTTGTTTCTTGAGACTTGCTTAGTTCTAGACTTGATTCCAACTGAAGAGGTCACAAAAAATCTAGAGGAAATTGATGGAGGCAACTGGACAAACTGCTGCATAATGACAGCTAAATTTCTTTGTTCTTCTGTGATGGACAACAGACTGGAAGGAAAAGGTGGAATACAGAGCCTTGAAGATGCCTTCTACATTGGCTGATTCCTCCAGACAGACATATGGCAGTTATGATGGACAGGAACATGTAAATCTTCTCTTAGTATGAATTAACAATTAGAAAATAAAGGAGTGAAACAAACAAAAGGAGAAGACAAGTAAAAATGTAAGAAAAATGATACTGATATTAGTAGAATATTATTAGCTTGTCTATCTGTATTTCTGTATTATGTGTTGCGAGCAGGAGCAGGGAGGCGGCTGTTGCCCTGGTGAGGCTGCACCTTGAGTAACTGTGTTCAGTTTTGGGCCCTTCACTACCAGAAATATACATTGCAGCCCTGAAGCATGTCCAGAGGAAGGCAGTAAAACTGATATTGGGTCTGGAGCACAAGTCTTACAAGGAGTAACTGAGGGAAATTGGATAGTTAAATATGGAGAATAGGAGTCTCAAGGGAGACTTTATAGGTCTTTACAGCTACCCGAAGGGAGGTCGTGCTAAAGTTGAAGTTAGCCTCTTCTCCCACATAACCAGTGACAGGACAAGAGAGAATGGCCTCAAATTGCATCAAGGGAGGTTCAGGTCAGATACTAGGAAAAACTTCACCAAAAGAGTGGTCAGGTAGTAGAACAGGCTGCCCAGCAAGGTGGCTGAGTCACTGTCCCTGGAGGTGGTCAAGAAACTTTTAGATGTTGTACTAAGGGACATGGTTTAATGGGGAAATAGTGGTGATAGGGGGTGTGGTTGGACTGGGCAATCTTGGTAGTTTCCAACCTTGATGATTTTGTGAGTCTGTGATACTATATGAAATACTGCTTCCAGGTGTGATACTTTTGTCTCAAACAGGCACACCATGACAGAAATGTGAGTTCAGAGAGATCAGAAAATACTGATGAAAACAAAAATGAAAGTTTAGGAATGTCATGGTTGCATGAATTTTGTTACTGGTATTCCAAATCATAACATCGTGTAGTGCATTGGGAGTTAATGCTCCCAATTAAGAGTTAATGCTCCAGCTCCATGGATCACTATCATCCATGGCTCTGGGTACATCTGTCTCAGAAGACAAGAACTACATTCCCCAGAATACTTTGTGTTGCTTTGCAGTTTTCCTTTTTATGCTCGGAGGCAAAGATAAAAACTGTGTCACAAGAGACAGGCTCTTTCCTTTTTGAATTGACCCAGCACCAGGTGCTCACTAGCCATCTCGCCTTCAGCATTTAGCATAAGGCCTTTGGTTCTCAAACACCCACTTTCTCATTTTATTTGATTTATTAGCTTCAATTCCAATTATATTTTGCTATTTTGCATTCCAATATCTTATTTAGTAAATTAACTTTCCTCTTCAGATCGTTGCCGCTATTTTGTTTTTAGGTCCATCTCCTTCTTCCTTTTTCCCTTTCCCTCTTCCTGGGGCATGGGTCTGTGGGTCCCCCACCCCAATTGTCACAGAACTGGGCCAACCAGCCCATAAACTGTTGAAAAGGAATGTTCTGTTTAGCATGTAATAAGTGACAACAGCTATAAAAGCCATGAAAAATACTTAATGGCACAGAGATTTCAGGCTCTCCATTTGTTCTTCAAAAAAATGTGTCAAGAGCATATTGTCTAAACTGAATGTCATGCACTAAGAATGTATTTAATTATAACAGTTAGGAAGCCTAATGGGGTTTGTAGTCTGTCTATTAGAATTGCCTGGCACAGCCAGTCCTCCATCTGATGAGAAAGATGTTGCCCCAGTACATCACCTTCCTATGATGATTGCAGCTCACTCAAACCTGAAGAATTAAATGTGTGATTTCTGTATCACTTAACAGAAATCAGTTCCACAAGTTCATAACATATCTTCTTTATTTTGCTGAGTTTATTTGTAATGCCAGGAGAGGCATTAAATTGGAGCCTCTGTTTATCCCACAAGATTGATGAATTTTGAGCTTTTTCCATTACTGTCAAATTGTGCAATGAGAATTTCTAATTCTTTTATTAGAAACCCCACATAGCCATCTGAATTCCTGGCACTAGATTTATTCTACAGATCTTTTGTTTGTCATTTCATAATTATTTTACTATAAACTTTACTGCTACCTATGAAGAAGATATTTTCAAGAAGCAGCAGTGGAGGAGCAATGCCAGAAACGAGGACCTAGTCTGACTCAGTGCCATGGTGCTGAAAGTAAATGTGTGAGACCTCAAATTTAGAGCACCCTCTCCCTTCAATTCTTTTTCTGTAAAAGCTTTCCCAATTTTTTCAGACATAAGAATTTTACTTCAAAGTACAAAGCTGCATCCATAAACTCTTAAAATTCATGAACCCACTTTATAGCATTTCTGAAGTGTAAAATTTTATTCCTAGCTTTTAGTGTGTGATAAACTCCTCTGTCCTTCTATCCCATTTATCACTGCCACCAGCACCAGTTGGTCAAACTGGGGTCTGCTGCATTATAATAGTGTACTCTTTTATCAGATATATGGAAAAGAATAAATTTGTCTGTAAAGATGCTGTGAGTTTAAGCTGAAAGTACATTTAACATTATCAAGCTCAGAACACTAGTGTTTTTATGGTCAACTGTTCTACTGAAAGCAAGATCTTTCATATATTCTGCTTCTGCACATTCCCTCTCTAGCTATTTACTAGTGCAGTTATACATAACGTGTACACTTCCCCTGCTCCACACTTAACTAAGTGTACTGATATACTAATTGATGAAATCCTGATTTTTTAAATAATGTCATAGGCTTTAGGGTAGTGAGAAAGCGGGTCTGCAGAACTTAAATGCTTTATCTGACAGCAACACTAACAAAGAAACAATTCATGAACAGGCTATGGATTCCTGATTCAGAAAGACAATGTCTCACAGTATGAACTTTAGACTTACTCAACTTTTTGTTTCATTTACATCACCTAAAGCTCATGCACTGACAGTGCAGTGTTAACTGCCTCTTCTCACTCTGAGACTGTAGATCATGCTCATCAGCTCTGCATGGCACCTGGTGAATGGGAAGTCAGAGAGAGCCTGCAGCAACAGGCTGTGTCCACAGTACGTGTCCCGACATGCTACAGTATTTCCACAAAACCACACTTCACTGTTACTGATGTTACTGTCAAGGAGAGCTCGGTGTAAGACAAAATATACCATGGTCATCTTTAATACATGAGGTCTTCTGCATCTCGTCTTTAGAAAGCTGAAAAGCATATGCTTGAGAAAAACAGTAAGCTCCTGAAGGTTTCAACCATAGCTGCTATTCTGTGCACTAGGACAATTACAAATGAAGCTCACTAGTTCCTAAGAACTAGAGTCCATTTTAGACTCTGCTGGTACACTTCCAGAATTAAAAGCTATTTTTGCTACTGGGTAGTAAAAGTAATGGAACATTCCTTAGGAATGTATTTCACTGTTGGTTTTATTTTTAGCAATTGCAAATTTGTTTGGCCCAGTCTCATTACCTAAGACCACTGTAGATAAACAGTATTATTCCTCATTTTCAGTTTGAAGATGAAATGTGAATGCCGTGCATCTTCAGTCAAGTGGCACATGAAAATAATAAATACTATGTTTATACCAATTAGAAGTAAGACATAAAGGAGAAAAAATATCCTACTATTGCATCGTATGAGGACCTAAGTGTTTATTTATATTTTTCTGAAGAGATCTATCTACAGTAAAGAGTAAGAATTCAATCATTCTTGACTTTGCAATTGAAGGAAGAAATTATTTTTCCATATTTTGTTATCTTCCGAGCATATTGTGGATATACAACTACTCTAGTTACCCACACACTTATTTTTAATGATCAATCCCACAGTCCCCTCAAAAAATATCTAAGAAAGATGTTAGAAAGATCTAAGAAAGATAAATTGAAATAAGCAAGAATTTCAAAATATAGAAAAATATTCTAAATATTGAAAGAATACAAGTTCCATATTTTGTTGAACTTCATAATGCAATGACTAACTATATAGAAATTATAGCATAGTTACGCTAGAATTAGTGGTAACTGCAGGATGAAAAATTACATGTAACCATAAGGAGCATGGATGGGAATAATTACAGTGTGAACATTTTGATATTTGTACATCTGAGATACACATACATTTATATGGATGTGACAGTGTCAGTCTACACATGTATATGGGTTTCCAGTGTAGCATAGACAAGTGCATGTTGTGTAGAATAGCATCTCTCTATAGTTACATATTTGTACTGGAATCAATTACTCATTAAAAAATCATGAGTTCACTATAAGTTAATCAATTGGACTGCAATATACTGTAATTATTGCTGTGTTGTAATATCAATATTCTATACACTTAAAACGCAAAACAATTTTATTTTCAAGTGTCCATAGCTTTGAAAGTTGAAGTAGCTACATCATTTTAATATATTATTCTCATTTATTAATAGCCATGTTGAAATAACTCATTTTTTTGGAAAAAAAAATCATTGAATTATTTGAGTCTGAGCAAATGATTCCAAACTTTAATGCTTTTATAATCCGCAAATAGGGAAGATGTAGAACTTTAGACTTTCAATATTCCTGGTTTTCTGTAAGGAACACCTACCTATAAGTCACTGCATTTTGAACTTACTAGAGAGACTAAGATAAGAAACTAGAATTTTTTTCATATTTTCACATTTCAAATTACAATCACAAGTTAAAAATTACAATTGAAAAAACATATTAAGCTTTTATAGCGCACTGACATTTCCACTGTAGAGAGTAAGAAATCACAGAATTACAGGGATTGGAAGGGACCTCAATAGATCGAGGAGTCCTACCCCTCTGCTAAAGCAGGTACCTTACAGTAGGTCACACAGGTAGGCATCCAGACAGTTCTCGACTTCATTCTTGACTCCATCTATAGAAGTAGATGCTTCACAGCTTCTCTGGGCAACCTTTTCCACTGCTCCATCACCCTCAGCATAAAGAAGTTCATCTGCATGTTAGTACAGAACTTCTGTACAAGTCTTAGGCCATTACTCCTTGTCATGTCGCTCCACACCACTGAGGAGAGCCTGGACTCATCTATTTACATCCCACCTTCCTTATACATATTGATAAGCATTTACTAGACCCCTTCCACTCAGCCTTCTCCAGACTGAAGAGACCCAGGTCAATCAGACTTCCCTCATACAGGAGGTTCTTCAGTCCCTCTATTGTAATTTGTGGCCATCTGCTCCCTCCAGGAGATACCTGTCTTTCAACTGAGGAACCCAGAACTGGACACAGTATTCTAAATGTGGCCTCATCAGGGCAGAGTAGAGGAATCATCTCCCTTGACCTGCTGGCCACTCTCCTTTTAACACACCCCAGGATACCGTTGACATTCTTGGTTGCAAGGGTACGCTGCTAGCTGATGGCCAAGCTGTTGTCCACCAGGGCCCCCAGGTCCTTCTCCACAGTGCTCATCTCCAGCAGGTCATCCCCTAACTAATGATGCATGCAGTTAATCCTTCCCATGTGCAAGACTTGTTCTTGTTAAACCTCAGCAGGCTTCTCCCTGCCCAGCCCAGTAGTCACCCCACATCTTTCTGAATAGTAGCACAGCCTTCTGGTGTGTCAGCCACTCCTCCCAGCTTACTATTATCAAACTTGCTGAGAGTTGACTCTATCCCTTCATCCAGGTGAAGGATGAAGATACTGAGCAAGACCAGACTCAGCACTGACCCGTGGGAAACACCACTAGTTACAGGCCTCCAAACCAGACTCCGGCCTGCTGTTGTCAACCCTCTGAGCTCTGCCAGTCAGCAAGTTCTCATTCCATCTCACCATCCACTTAACTATTCACACTTCCTAAGTTTCATAATGAGGATGTTGTGGGAGACAGTGTCAAAATTCACAGTAGACTATATCCACTGCTCTCCCCAAATCTACCCAGCCAATGCTGGCATCATAGAAAGCTACCAGGTTGGTCAAGCATGAGCTCCTCTTGGTGAATTATGTTTATCACTTCTGATAACCTTCTTTTCTTCCAATAGCTTGGAGAAGATGCCCAGAACAAGTTGTTCCATCACCTTTCCAGGGCAAGAGGTGAGGCTGACTGGCCTGTAGTTTTCCAGACTTCATGCCCTTCTGGAAAACTGGAGTGACAGTAGCTGTCCTTCACTCATCAGACACCTCTCCTGTTCACCAGCACCTTTCAAAGATAATAGAGAACAGTTCAGCAACCACTTCTGCCAGCTCCCTCAGCACATTAGGATGCATGCCATCAGGGCCCATGGATTTCTGCGAGTTGATTTTGGCTAGATGTTCTCAACCAAATCCTCCTTGATGAATGAGAAGTCTTCCTTTACCAAGAATCTCTCTTACCTGCATGGTTTGGAATTCTTGAGGGCTAGTCTTAGCATTAAAGACTTTAGCAAATAAGGTATTCAGAATCTCTGCCTTCTGAGCACCCCCTGTCAGCGAGACACACACCTAATTTAGTAGGGGATCCACATTTTCCATAGTCTTCATTTTAATGTTAACATACTTAAAAAAAACAAACAACAACAACAACAAAAAAAACACTTCTTTGTTATCCTTTACCTCCTTTGCAAGGTTTAATTCCAAGAAGTCTTTAGCCTTCCTTGTTGCATCCCAGCAGGCCCTGACAATATTTCTATGTTGTCCTTACAGTCTGATAATAAGACAGCTGCGAAGGAGAAAAAAGACAAAGGCAGAGATAAATAATGGTGGTGATCTTCTTGGTTCTATGAATCCTGTCTCAGTTTTTCAGTTTTAGGGTGTGGCTTTGTTTCTGCATTATAAATCAAGAATATGGCAGAAAGAAACCAGAAGTTTTAAGTTACAGGAAATGCGAAGAGAACAAGGGAAGGAAGATTGCGAAGGACCGTTGGAAACAGGAAGTGCAGTGTTGATGGAATAAGGCAGTGAGTGCAGTACAGGAAGCAGTCAGTCAGACAAGGTCAGAAGAGTTAAAAATAAAGAGTATAGTGCAATGCTGTCATCAATGAGACTATTGAAATTACTTCTATATCTATGTCTGCCAATGCCAATTTCTGGTGGAGTCCTTCCTGGAAGATGTTTATTCTTCCCTTAGCTCACGTAAATACTAAGTGAGGGTGCGGGGGAAGATGACTGCATGGAAACTGTGACATTAAGTGGTGAATTCTAAAATAACAATTTTTGTCTTACAGTAAGGCTAAACTACACCTACAAATAAAATGCTGATAAAAATGGCTTGTTTGCCAATGCCCCTGCAATCCTACTTCTGCATATTTAGTGATTACTACAGAAATATGCAGGTAAATTAGTCAAGATATGCATTTACTGTTGTAACGGGTGAAGTCAATAAAATGAATAATACCAAATGATATTGTTAGCCAATATATTTTATAGATGCTGTAATTAGAAAGATTATCAGGATGGAAAAGAGACAACTGATATAAAGAGAAATACTCACCCATCTCCAAGGATTGAGGGGAAAAACTCCACAAAGGAGAGATCTCCAACAAGAGATCCTTCCCCAGTGGTGGTCAGTCCTTAAATGGGGTCTAGGAGAGGTGGAGCCAGACTCCACCCCTACTGGTCATGTGGGTGCATTGCCTTCACCTGTGCTCCCACGGCTGACTAAGTGCTTGCCTCCAGTGATCAATCAGTCGTTTAGGCTGTGATTCAGCAGTTCCCTACAACTGTTCAGGAAGTCTTTGCGACATTGTCTCTGTTGCAAAATTCCTGTGTCCTGGCTGTCCAATTTTAACAATGTGTTCATCTAACTTCTTGTCTTTGGAGGCCAGAAAGTTAATGCAACCTTTTACATATACTCGTGCATTACATTATCGTGTCTGTAAGTGGAAGGTTATGTACTAAAATCTCCATAGCTGAATGCCTGCATAACAATGTAGCAAGGCAGTTTTAAATACTTGTAATGTGATGCTCTCATGTGTGACTATTTAGTGCTTCAAGAAGACTCACTTAGTAAGCTACCAGAGCTTAGTCAACTAATTTCTAAGCCTACATATTATTATTCTCACCTTACCTGCATTCAATAGTCAGATTAATAAAGCTCTATAGACATGTATCTCTGAAGTACCTAGACCAAGCAAGGTTAAGCAGTGTTTATTATTATTGTAACATCTTATATATATATATATATATATATATTCATCCACTTACAAACTTGTATTTGAGACACTTTCTGAAGATTCCCTTGGAAATACACATGTGGTAATAACTACTGTATGAGTGGGTATGTTTTATGATGGCATGCATAAATATATACTGGTATAAGTGCAGACAACTGAAGAATGATACAACAAATGCATAACAACACATTTCTTCCAAAGACCAATGATTACAGTGCAGGGAAAAACTCATTTTGAAATGGAACCATGTCAGAGGTTGAATGGTGCAAGACAACTGCATAGAATCATAGAATAGTTTGGGTTGGAAGGGACATTTAAGATCATCTACTTCCAATCACCCTGCTATAGGCAGGGACACCTCACTCTAGGCCAGATTGCTCAAAACTCTATCTATCCTGGCCTTGAATGTTTCTAGGGAGGGAACATCCACAGCCTCTCTGGGCAACCTGTTCCACTGCCTCACCACCCTCACAGTAAATAATTTCTTCCTAATATCTAGTCTAACTCTATTCCAGTTTTAAAACATTTCCCCTTGTTCTGTTGCTACAATAATCACTCTAAGGTCCTTTTTAAGTCAAGCTTAATGAAGTTAAAAACACAGGGGAAAGATCTAGTATTTTTACAGAAGCAAATATATTTTCCTTGGAGGTTTCCTGTGCAGGTGTTCTAGCTGGTGAGAACTGATGAACTTGGAACTCAATGTAGGATCCTATGAAGAGCTTATATGAACAGCTCATTCCAACATCAAGAGGCTGAAAAGAGTTAATGCTGGAATGTCCTCTGGAGTTGATCAGAGATCCAGAGTTGATTACTGGATATTACATTTACCTTCTGGTATAAAATTGCAAATGGATGACATGACATTTTAAGTCTGCTGTACTTCAGATTACAAAAAAAGAAAAAAAAATGCTTAGAGGGCAAGGTCTGCTTAAGAACGTAGAAATGTGTTAACACTATATGGATTCCTGTCTCCAAGTAAGTTGGTAAAGATATTTCTGTTGGGGAGAAAGGCAGCAGCTTCCTCTTGATAACTACAAATGTCATTTGTCTGTCTCCTTCCAAAGAGCCAAAGTGGTACTTAAAGGACGTACTTGCTTTTTTCCCATGGGAGGGAAAAATAAAATAAAGAAAGAATGACACTGAAATCATTGAATATACATGCCACAGAAAGGCAGGAAAAATATATATCTGGAAGTCAGTGGCAGTGTTGATGACCTGGACCTAACATCAGTGGACTCCTCTTAAATTAATATGGCTAACAAAGAAAAACAAAGAAAAGGCTTGGAAGACATTTAAAAACAGACCAGTGAGGTAAAACCAAAGTACAATGGCCTTGAGTATTTATTCTTCATTTTAGAAGCCACTTAATCTATATAAGTCTATATATTTGACAAGAGGAAATGGTTTTAAACTAAACAAGGGGAGATTTAGCATAGGTGTTAGGGGAAGATTTTCATCACAGAGGGTGGTGAGGTGCTGGAACAGGCTGCCTAGAGTGGTTGTGGATGTTCAAGGCCAGGTTGAATGGGGCCCTGGGCAGCCTGATCTAGTGCTTATTCTAGCTGTTGGCAACCCTGCCTATGGCAGGGAGGTTGGAACCCGATGATCTCTGAGGTCCCTTCCAACACAAGTCATTCTATGATTCCTAAGAAAGCCACAATAGAACTAATTAGAAGGACTATTGAGCTAACATGACTTAAAATGTTTCAGGAGATAACCATACACCAGATGATATCAAAAGAAGAAGGAATGATATCATCACATCTGAAGACCAACACAGAGAAGACCTGTGTGACCTTCCTGCTGGTTTCTTTCTTCCCACAGCAGCCCTGACAAATATACCCAGGAAGCTGGCAATAAACTATCTAACCTGTTTCAGTACTGCATACATGAGAATCCTAGAGGATGTAGTGTCACATTGAGTCCATATAGGTTTCAGATAAGCCACTGTGTTGCTTGGTGTTCTCCATCTGGCATTCCTATGCACCTGGATCAGCTTCTCCATGTACTTATATAGGTCTCTTCTGACCTCAGATGTTCTTGGCCTAATGTCACCTTCCAATTTTAAACATTGGTGCACCATACACTGTAAGTGTTTAATTGCAACTTGTTTGGAAGTAACTGCAGAAAAGATTACAGAACTCCTTAGAATAGCCATACTTTTCTCTCCTTTTCAGCTCCCATGTAACTCAGTCAAGGATCTCCCATTTATAACCCTCTTAAGGGATGAGGGCATCGGGCCTGGCCTACCAGCTTCTGAAATTCGAAGACCTATGACCAACTGACAGCAATGACTCACGATGAAGGATAATTATGGGACACAAACTGGGGCCACAACAAAGCAAAGGACCTCTGACAGGGATGCAGTAAGGCAGGCGTGTCCAACCCTTGGCCCATGATCCAAATGCAGCCCAGAATAGCTGTCATTGTGGCCCAACCCCCTTCCCACACCACCTGCTCCAATACCACCAAGGCCCTGCCCTACCGAGCAGCCCAGCCCAGCCCCAGGAGAGCACCCACTGCTCAGCAACAGCCAATTGTTGGTATGCTGTTAATGCTGTCTGAGCTGAAACCAAGGCATGGGGAAGGAACAGTGCAGTACCAGCTCAAGTTATAGCAAATAATTTTATGCACTTTGATTCATTAACTAAACTCAGTCCTGTGAACAGCAAAAAACATGCAGCCCTGCTTTCCATTTTGATAAGGGAATCTGTGTTTTGTTTGTTCTCTTTTATGATTTAATAAAAAATATAAAAGATTAAAATAAGTTTTGTCACTTACATACACAAAAATATTATATATTTTATGAGAGATGCTCCAAAAGTAATGCCTTCTGTTTTATTACTTTGGCCTACAGAGTCAGAGGCAAATGGTGGTGGTATGACAATAGAGGTGGAACTTTCTCACTAATATTCCATTACACTTTATTGTCACTTGACAGATGGCAGCGAAGGCACAGCCTGACACAGAGTGCATACGAAGCAAAGTTATATCACTGAATTCTTCCATGCAGAAAAAGTGGCACCCACTGCTGAGCATTTATGGAGTCCAAACAATGGATGTTGGCACGCTGAGGTAATGGGTGGTGTGTTTTAGCAGTGGCAGTAGCAATGGCAGGTCATCTCCACTGGTGCAGATTGTTATGAGCATGCCATGTAGGCTCTTGTTCATTGCTGATGAAAATACACAGCTAATAGCGATGCCCACGTTGAAGAAGAGTGTTTTGTAACTGAGAATTTGCTCTAAAAAATAGTGTTATCATGCTCTTTCTATCTGTTGTAGTTTCCAAAGAAATAAGTAACAGGCAGTACTTTCAAAGCGACTTTTGTGTATATGGTTAAAGACCATTCCCATTTACTCAATGCAGCCCAGACAAGCCAAAAGTTGGACACTCATGCAGTAAAGGAAAGGAAAACACAGGTAGTTATGTTAATACTGTTGACATAATCACCCATACTATGTGGAACAAATACAATTTTTGCAGTGAAGGCTACCAGCAAGCCAAATGCTGGATTATACAGATACTCTTGGAAGTGGAGATCCAGCCTGAAGCTGGTGCACAGAACTCATCTAGCACTACCTGCTTGTAATCATGTGGCTTTAAAGAAACAGTTAACCAAACCTCAGTCCTCATAGTCTTTTGAGTGCTGTTACACTGAACAGTCTTTGCATTCTCAGGTTCTGCCAACACAATTTACTACAAGAAAAACGATGCTCCAGAGCATTAGATTTTAAACACTTGTATTTTTCTCTGGTAAGAGACATGATCTGTTTTTTTGAATATCAACTGATTGCAACTGTATACGCTCCATTTGAAAATTCACGTCTTTATATCAACTGATAATGGCGTTTCAAACAAATTATTATTTTTTTAACCTTGAAACCTAGTTACAAATTCCTTTATCAGAGGGGAAAGCATGGCTGTGTAATATTCACTGTTCAGAGCCTTGTGTTTAGTCAACGTATCAAAATGCATACAATCATTTGCCATACTTGAGTCAGCACTGCACAGCACTGCCCTACCTGTGCCCTGCTTTCACAATGTTAACAACACACTGACAGTTTGGCTGCTGCTGAGGGATGGCTGTGTGCCCAGGGTCACCCTGCAGGGAAGAGTCATTGCCTTTATAGCCTGGGAGGAAGCAGACTGCATTGCCAGCTCTGCCAGGCTACATGCAGCCCAGAGGCTGCAGGTTAGACACACTTAGTCTAGCATGTGGACATTAAAGATTTTTATGTTTTTGCTTCTTCATTTCCACCTAAAGCTATACTGCACTCCTAATAGATAAAGGCAGGCACCTCTGAAGCTCCAAGGAACAGAGACATAAAGGACAAAGCTGCTGAGCTTGCATCTGCACCTCAGCAGAAACACCCAGAAAGCTGGCAAGTGAAGAAGGCATGTATTTTACAGTATTCCAAATGCAATTAATTGCACTCATATCTATCCCAATATTTAGGAGAAGTTCTTCTAAAGCTACTAAACCTCCTTAGTATCAAACTGCCTTCCTTGCTTTCTACTTCATTACTTTTCATCCCTTTCCTGTGGACACAAAATAAAATAATTCTCTTTTTCACAGGTGCATTTTCAGTGTTTCAGTGTTTCCCCTCATTCTTCATTAGACTATACATGCTCAGTATTTCCAGTTCTGGGTTAGGTTTTTGAATTATCTTTTCAATTTAACTCATCTTTGGACTTTTTTCCTGCTATATGTGTATATGCTTGGAAGGTAGTGCCCATAACTGGACATACTATTTGATAGATAAGACTTTAGCAAGCTATTTACTTGTTGTAAAGTAAGAGGAAATTCTGTCATTGTACCCCATTCACTACAAATGATCAGCATTATATTGAATAAATAATATGATTTCTGTGTAGAATTCTGCAAAGCAATTTTATTAGGACTTCACCTACACACATTTTCTCCATGACAGCATCCAACTATGTAGTAGTGGTATGGTTTTCCATAGATATCCCATACAATGACATTATGCAATGAACTAATGGAATTGGGACAGCTGCTAAGGGAGGCCTACAGTCCCCAGCATGCTACAGTCCTTCCCATGTTGTTCTGAAAAGGAGATACAATGTGATGTAGCAATGCTCTTTTGCTCTGCACCACTGAGTTTGCAGCACATGGTTAGGAGGCTACCCCTTTCCCATCTGTTTGCTCAATTACTCTTGATTCCTTTTATATAGTATTATCTCACATTCCTCTACCATTTCTAGTAAAACAGTTTCTCTTTATCTCAACTGAGCAGCAACTCCTCACTTTCCCACCAGCTTCCCATGAGCGGGAGGGAAAGGGAGCTAGGCCCTGTCACATGACAGGGAAAAAAAAAAAAAAAGGAAAAAAAAAACTAATTCAACATGCAACAAGTATTTAAAATATTCTCTCCATTACTCTTGGTATTCTTGCTAAATTCTTTTTTTTTCCCCCATTGCTCGAATTCCATCTCTGAGAGCACAGTATCTAGCTGAACAGGCAGGAAATGTGTACACACATACTCATGAGCTGTTCCATACAGCCATTAAGTCTCTTTCTGCTTTATCTCTTCATCACAGGCCAGTACTTGTGCAGTTGTTAGTAAGCAAAACAATTTGTCACCAACAGCAGATAGTGCTCAGAAACTACCACCATCATAAGATTATAAGGCTTCCCCCTCCTGCTCAACAGGTCTGTAAAGTTACTGAACTCAGCAGATCATCAGTTTGTAGCCAAGCAATTTCTTTATTTTCCATAACATCCATAAAAAGCTGACAATTTCATCCAAAGGAGATGGACAATAATCTGAAAACTAAGTTACCATATTTGTCATGTCTCTTAATTTTCTGCTAAAGAAAAACAACTAATTGTATTACAAACTCCTGCTTTCTGCTTGGTTTCAGTTCAGTTAGCTAAAAACCTGGCAGTACTGGTAATTACACACGTCTTCTAACTAGCAGATAGTACAGAGTAATTTTTTTCACATGTGGTAAGAAACAACTCTCTAATGGCAACTACTTTCTGGTCAAAAGTGATGAGTTATAAAGCTACCCAGTGTCCAGCATCCTGAGCTGCACCAAAAGAGGGGTGGCCAGCAGGAACAGGGAAGGAATTATCCGTCTCTGCTCTGCCTTTGTGGGGCTCCATTTGGAGCACTGCATCCAGGTCTGACACCTCTAACACAGGAAAGATGTTGAGCTTTATGAGAGGGTCAAGAAGAGAGTCACAAAAATGATCAAGGGATGGAGAACTTCTCCTATGAAGACATGCAAGAAAGCTGAGTTTGTTCAGTTTAGAGAAGACAGTGGGCAGACCTCATTACAGCCTATTTGAAGAGAAACAGGAGGGAAATAAACTTTTAACATGCGTAAATAAAACAGGACAAAGGGTAACAATTTTAGACTAAACAAAGGAAGATTTAGATTAGATGTTGGGGGGGGGAAGCTTTTCACAGAGAGGGTAGTGAGGTACTGCCCACGCTGCCCAGGGAGGTTGTGGATGCCATGATTTCCCATCCCTGAAGCTGCTCAAGACCAGGTTGGATAGAGCACCATGGGGCATGGTCTAGTACTTGATCTAGTGGCTGGCAACCCTGCCTGTGGCAAGGGGTTGGAACTTGATGATCCTTAAGGTCCTTTCCAATCCAAGCCATTATGTGACATTAGGATTCTATCACGCATTGCTTCAGTTATTTTGAAAATCTGATAACTATCACATTAAAGGCAAATATCCTAAGTTATGCCCAATTCAGCACTAAGCTGAATTGTGTTCAATATATGAACTATAATGACTGCAGATTCACAAACAGCACACTGCCTGATTCATCTAAAGGCATCCCATGAGCTATTCACAGGCCCTTTATTACATATCTAATGCTGTTCAGTTAGAACTCACACTTGTACACCCAATCAGAACCCATGCAAATGGCTTAGTGAATGATGCAGTACATTGGCAACACATCACAGAGTCTTTTGGATTGCTGGTGATAAAGTACCTGCAGAAGATATGCAAAAACTAAAAAAATAAAATAAAAATAACAATAATAAAAAAAAATTCTGGAGACAAGCGCTCTAAGTTATTGTAATGCTGTAACATGATGGAAAGTGCAGTAACAGAGTAGCAAGCGACAGCAAGCAAGGAATTGCTCAAATGCAACAGTTGTAAGCACAGATATGAAGAAAAGAAACTACTTACCTTCACAAAGCGTAAAGCATACAAAGATCTCTAGAGAGATACCCTTGCCTCCACTTCCAGCCCTTTAATGACATCTGGGAAAAGGTTGATTCTGGATTCACCCCTTCTGGTCACTCAGGTGCATTGCATGCACCTAAGCTCCCCTGGGTTGGCTCTGACTCTCCACCAGGTGCTCAATCACTGTTTCAAGCCATGACTTAGCATATACACTACAGTTATAAAACAACTATATTGAGATTACTAAATTTTCTGGAAAACCACTCAGGGTAATCATGTGCAATTTTACTCAGCAGTTATCCTTTAGGGATAGAAGAGAGGCTCAGCCCATCAACTGCTCCGAGAAGACAGAGGTGCTCTCCCATCTTGTCTATGATGGTATCTTCCCTGATCTTCCTCTCTTAAGGCATTTTAATACTATTTTTTATCTTACAGGTGGAACTTGAGTGATGCTAGTAATAAATATCTTTGTTTTGATTGGTGTAAAATTCTCTTGCTTTGCTTTTAAAGGTATAGGCTAAAAGTTCATAGCAAATGCCCAGTGGATGGATGGAGGTAGATAGCTTCTGAGTTGGAGGCTTTTTTGGTATTATAATGAGCAAAGTTCCACCCAAAGATAGCATTTTGAAAAAAAAAAAAAAAAAAAAAAAAAAAAAGAAGAAAGAGAGAGTTTTGTCCTGGGAGTAGCAAGTATGCAGCTTATCAGTACTTTTGTTCCCATCAGTGCCACCAAGTTCCCATCCTGACATTGTTCTTAGAGTCAGTAGATCAAGATCTCTTGATGCTGACAACACCTCAGGTTGCTTAGGGAATACTCTGGATTTTAGAATGTGGCCACAGGATCTCCACTTTGCTCCACTCCACCCTCTGAGCCATTTAATGATATATCAGCTGCATTCTGATTTTGTAACTCTGTGAACGAAATGTACTTTAATTTTCAGTGAACAAAAGCTATGCTCTCCAAGTCAGAGAGAAAAATCACTGTTCCTGTTTAAAATGTTCCTGTTTCTCAAATTACAATTTGAGAAACAGGAACATTTGATTGATTATCCATAAGTTTACAATTAGGCTATTTTGTGATCTTAAATATTAATAACAAAACAAACCAAATAAAAAATAACAATAAAAAACCAATACGGTCAATACTGGTCAAATTAAAGATCATTCTATTTTATTTATTTATTTTCAGATGGAAATGAACCTGGTTAAGTAAATATGGAGAATTGTGATGAAAACAGAATTATCTACATTCTTGAACAACTGTAATTCAAACCTCTTGCCTTTTTTTTTTTTTCTAAGTTGTTTTTTTTTTTTTTTTTGTGTGTGTGCTGGCAGCAGATGCTTGAAGGGAAGAAAAATTGTGCTATTGCAGCTGAATGCTGGGAGACATATTTGTTCCTGAACTGTGAACCATGTCTGAAGGCAGTCAGGAGATTAACTAATGATATTTCCTGTCAAGATGAGGAAGAAATCATCAAAACCAAAACCTACGTAACTTCCTAGCATGCTGAAGACCTCAGCTGGCATTGCCAAATCTGAACAGCTGGTGTTCACACAGCACTATTCCATGATGAGTAAACATCATGCTACAATTTCAAGATGTCCTTGGCTAAGATACACCACAAACACAAATTCAGTGGCTCACAATGTGGGAGAAACAGTGCTTAGCAACTGAAAACAATTGCAAAGCTACGTAGATTTTAAAATCTACACTAAAGTAATTATACATAGAATTCAGATTTTATGGTGTAAAAAACAGATGGAAATCCCTTCCATTACACAATGCAGTGAAAGCTGTTCCTCATCCAATACAAGCACAGCCCACAGAAGCTGAGGCTGTGATAAGTGTAAAACATGTGGATGTGATTCGTGTCAAAAGACACAGTATCAAGGATGCTGATACAATAACTGTAAACTAGCCTTAACCATAATCGGCAGAGAAAATTGCTTAAAGGAGTAAAATTTCCTTATAAGGCATGGAAGGATAAACTGAGAACAGAACTCTATCTGCATTTCAAACACAAAACCTTGCAAGATGGAGCTGGAGTGGCATTCCTCAAATCAAAGGGTGGCAGAGATAAGCATCTCAAACACAAACCTTGCAAGGCCGAGCCCGGAGGAATGAATCAGAGGGCACTGAGGAAGACAAACAGACTTCATCCCAAAGACCACCTGAAGGAATGTGCGACTGCCTAGCGACTAGCCACGCAAGCGTAGAAGAATAAAACGATTAACCGAAAGGAGGAGGGGACTTCAGGGAATTTTAAGTAAGACACTGTATAAAAGAAAAGGGAACCATCTTCTTGGTGTGTGTTGTTGGTGGAGCGGAGACTCCCCGGCACACCCAGCGCTGCTTGCTTATTGCTTTTCACCTTTTGATTGTATTAAAATATTCCAAAAACTCTGATTGGACTCTGAGCGTTTATGACAGTAAGAGGAAGATAAAGCTGGAAAGAATTCCCAGACATGTCTCTCCTTGATAGGAGTAATGAACAAGGAGTCTAACTGGGTGAAGCCTGTAGAGCTGGTATGGATCATCTTCTCCAAGGAGCCCAGCTGAATTATTTTCTGTGCAATACAGAGCTCATTGCGTCCCCTGCATAGTTCATCTGACCTTCTTCAGACCCCTCTTGGTGTGACTTCTCTCCTATCTAAAGCAAATGGTTCTATCCTCTCAGGTAAGAGAGGCAACTGCAGCCTAAAAGGAGGTCTCCAGACCTTTGGATGCAATTTAAGTTACCCATGGACATTGCCTGCATTTGATAATTAGCACTTTCTAACAAAGGCACAGTTTCAATGTTGCTGCAACAGAAATATACTGAATATGTCAAACTAGAACATGCATCATTTTTTTGGTCTGGACCTTTCTCTTTCGGACACCCTTTGTGACTGAAATATAAAAGAGTGAAATTAAGTCAGACCTGTGCTCTTCCCAGTGCTTCCAACTTTACTCCATTTACTCCTAGAGACTGAAGAAAAACATACAAGACTGTTGTGGGAAAATCAAGCTCAACTTCTTTTTCTCTGTTCAGATATACACACCTATCCTGGCAAAACAGATCCTCCTTATCTGTAAGCTGGCTTTCTATCCCAATAAAAGGTCCCAATAAAAACCATTTGTAGTTTGGTTGGCAAGGGGAAAGGTAAATAAAATTTTGCTTCATTGCAGCACAAGGATTTTTTAAAAAAACTATTTTCCTCTGATTATAAATTATTTTTTACAATTAGTATTCAGAGTTCCAGGGTAGCTAATTTTGCTGGCACTGCAGGGCTGAATACATAGTAAAAATAGTAGGATTTTCCTTAAACGGCCTCAGGAGAGCTTAAGGAACTGGAAGAGTAAAGCATATGATCACCATAATTAAGTGGTATTCCATTTTTACCAGTTCAACTGAGATTATGGGCAAGGAAATTTTTACATTTTGAACTTGAGAACTTACCATTTTATGCAGTCAGACTCATAATTTCCCTAATTTGTTTTCCTACTCTTGTGTTGATGGAGACAATTTGAGAAACAGGAACATTTGATTGTAAAAAGCAGCAATAATTGACACAATAAAATCATATGTAGGATCATTACCTTGGGAAAAACAAACAAAGAAAAAGACTTCTAGGTTGACTGCACAGCTCTGTGTTCTTTTGAAGCTGTGTTCTTTTGAAGCTGTGTTCTTTTGAACCAGCATTTTATCAGCCCAATGGCAGTTACTCATGATGTCCTCAGAAGCCGCCTATGCATGGCTTTCTGCAAGAAGTGGATGTTATACTTCCTGGAAGTGAAGTGGCAAACCAGATTTTATTGTTGGGGCTCCACACATGTGACCAATTTTTATTTATTTATTTATTTTATTTTCTGTATCCTCATGGCCAGGCTACATGTTTTTACAGAATGAATCACAGCTGATACTGTTGAAGATGCTTCTGACTATAGTATTTGGACAGAACCTCTTAATGAATACAATCTTTAACTCTGTCATACAGAGGAAGCATACAAGGCAACAGAAAGAGCTATACAATGTAAAATGTTATTTGGGTAATTACCCAGCTTTAATGTTTATTTTTAATCAGAATTTGCACATCACCTAGACTTCATAATGTTCTCTAGTTCCTGCATCTCCTAGACACCTAATCAAGAAGTAATCAGAAATTAGTTTATTTCTCAAAAAATGAGGTCTCCATATCTCTCCTACCAGCTGCCATCCTTTGCCATGGGATTTCCCTTTTTTATTTCAGGACACTGTGTTTCACAAGCACTGACTACTGCTTCCAACTGCAAGCACTTACAATGTGGAATGCATTGCATTCAAGCTTGCAGGACTGCTTGTACTTGCTTTGTTTGCCTACATATGCCTTCTGGCTCTTGCACAAGGACACAAGGCAGTTCTGTTTCCTGCTATGAGTCATCATTCAGGAATGGTATCTAACTAGGAGAAAAAAAAAAAGGGGGGGGGGGAAATATTCCAGCAAAGAGTAGCATGTGATTTTTACAAACAGAATTTAAAGAATTTGAGGTTTTTTGTTTTTTTGATTGTTTGTTTGTTTGTGTTTTACTTTTGAATAACCAATCCCAGATAATCAAATATTTTTAGTTTTTTTACACCACAGATAGGCTGGGTAGAAAGACAATATTAGAAGACAGTGTTGACTTTGTCACGTATTTGTTACTGTCCACGTATTTATCTCCAGTAGTTTCACAGTAGTAAATTTTATGAATTCACACCCCTTTTCATCAATACACAGTCACAGGTTAAAGACACACCCCCATTTTTTCCTAATTTTTTCTGTTTCTGTAAAGATGTTTTTCTGTGTAATAGACAAGATTTTTTTTACCCTCCAAGGGCTAAGGGTTTGCAAAAAAAACTACATACTTTTTTTTAAGATTGTCAAAATTTGGTTAGGTTTTTACTACAATTTTTTGAGAGGAACAGAAAACAAACCCACACAGAATAAAATACACAGTAATTATAATGTGGGGGAAGGGAAGAAAGAGGAGAACTGCACAGGGAGGAAACAGGACTTAGCTGGCTAACAAAAACAAATAGAGCATAGAAGTCGAAAGGCAAGAAGTAAATGGAGCAGGGGAGGGGGCTTTTCCTGCTTTTCACAGGGAGGATAAGCATTTCACATATGTTAAGAAATTAAACTAAAAGGATTGATATAACTGGATGTGTCATACAGACTTTTTCCAATTGTTCTCAGGCTAGGAGTGACTGAAATTATTCAATTTGCTTGGTGGCTTTTGAGTTTGTGGATATTTTCAGAGAAAGTAGAGCTCATATCCCTGTACTTCATAGGGCACAAATTGGTCCTTGGGTTGGCAATCTGCAAAAAGGCAAATTACAGCAAGAAAATGGCAAGTAAACTGCTTTTGCCTTAGTGTTTTTGTAGGCTGAGAGGAACTACAATGGAAAATAAGGAGGAGGATGTTAAGTTAATGTGTTTCTTCACATACCTCACCTTTTCTGAGGATGAACAAAAATTTTCAGTGTCAAGAGATCTGTCCAAGGCAGAAAATTCTCTTTCAGAAAGACCTGCAGGGAAAAATACCATTTTTATAATATTAACATTCCGCCTGAGGAGGAGGACACCACCAGCTGTACTCTGGCAGACATCCCAACACAAATTGGCTTTGAGGTAGAAGTCAGTTTAATGGGATCTCAAAGACACCCCTGTCTGGCGCACTCTTTATTGTGCTGATTACCTCCTTCATGGAGATGTCCCTTCACACTGGCTCACAGCAATGATGTGTTTTAAATGCAGCTTTGGGAGGAGGATGGTGGGGTGTTTTGGTTTTTTTTTCTTTTTTTTTTCTTTTTTCTTTCTTTTTTCTTTTATGTTGCAGTGACAGTGATACAAATAAAGGTGCAGCTCCAAAATCCCTGCATTGATTGACTGAAGCGGTAGAAAGTGTTAGTGAACAGACATGCAGCAGGAAGAACGCGCATCTTGAGTGTAAAGATCTGATGCTGATAAGTCAACATTTGGGAGGACATCCTTGAGTCACTTGCTGAAGGGCTGACTGTTGCGGGAGCAAGAGAAGCTGTGCCAACAGAGGTTTCTAGGTCCTGAAGAGCTTTGCACCTGGCCCATCACATGCACTGCTCTTTGGCCTGATCACCAGCGATGACTATTTTCCTAACAGCTGTTTCCATGGTGCAGTCATGTAGAAAACATGTGTCATCCGGGCTAGAAGCAGCAGCGTGAGTCACACATTCCAGGCTGATATTAGCCACTTCCAAGAGGGAGTGAAGACATGGTGGCAGGGCTGGTGGAATGGGGCGAGGCCTCTCTCCAGGGTAAGGAAGCCCCATCCCTTGGCATTGAAACCTAGCACTGACATAAAAATCTGACACATATTTTGTTCTCTTCAGCCATACTTTTGGAATAATGGACTGCAAGTAGAGGTTTCTCTGCAGAGTGGAGCAGTGGAGGCCTCCTGACAGCTCTAGAGCTCATGCGGTAATTTGTGTGAGTTGCCATGCTTGTGTAACAGGTTTGGCTGGTCCAGATACAAACCCTCAGCAGCTGCCAGCATTTCTGACAGCATTAGCCATCACCTAGCAACTGTGATGGTCAATGTCTTCTGTTTTGTCACCCCCTAAAGAACAAGGGGAATTTGAAGGTTCCTCTGTATCCTTTCCCATACAATCATCTACATACAGGATTGTTCTCCTGGTGCTGGAGGGTTGTGTCTCATAACAGTAAAGAAATTTGTCTAAAGGAAGTGAGAAACTCGTACAGACAAGCCCAGACTCACCTCCTCTGTAAAACTGTTTTGATCTGCTGAGGATCAAAGGAAGGCTGCATTAGCACCCAATATTCTCCAGTATGGCAAACTGAACATTTGTTATTCCCTCCATACTTCTGCACCTGGGCCTCATTCACATGCATGAGCTGCATTGCAGCTCTGTCTAACTGCTCCTGGCAAGATCACTCCTCACTGGTTAGCCACACTTTCAGATCTCTTTCAGTCACAAAACAACTGTCTGGCTTTAAGGAGACAAGAGAAAAAAAGATGTGGCTTCTTGACTTCTTGCTCACCTAATGCTGTAGTCCATTTTCCATCCAGAATCCTTCTTCAGATACAAGTAGAACGGGAGAAAAAAAAACCACAAACAAATAAACAAAAAACCATCTTTCAACTGTCAAATTTTGTCACTCAGGCTCTAAGTAAATGCTTTATCAAGGCTTGTTTATACGTGCCGCTTACCATAGTTAAGTCCATGTGCAGATAGTTTTGTTCTGAATAAGGAACATTCATGAGCAGAACAGTCATTGCATTTTTAAATTCATTCCCTCTATGCTTTAAAAAGAAATATATTTTTGAGAGCATTTCTATCTGCCAATACAACATAGAAAACTGAAGACAGTTATGAATGCTCTTTATGCAGTCACATGGCTTAAGACAGGATCAGAATAGTTGCGCTGTGAAGTTCACACTCCAGCTTGTTTTGCAATATTTTTTTTTATACAGACAGTCCTTGACCTTTTTTTGTTCTTTTTTTTCCCTCCTCTCCCACCCCCCCCGCCCCCCATATTAGCCTAAAATGCATTGTTTTGGTAGGGAGAACTTTCTCTATTATAGGATAACATGACATGAAGAATATTTACTGGACAAATATTAGTATTTTAGGGTGAGTGAGGAAGGGGTGGGGAGAAGAAGTATTTTAGTGGTAACTTGAATGAAAAGTCTTGTACAGAAGCTAATTCCTTTAGGCTTAATTGTTTTTGTTCATTTATGAATGTTTAATGTTTAGTTCATTATATTGCCATTATCTCACTATGTCCAGCCATTCTTCTATGTAATTTCCATTGTTTCATCACACCAAATTCCTTGGAAAGTTCCCTTAAAGTCAAGACCATTTGAGAATCAAAATATATTCCAACATACATATATTGGCACAAATGGTGTAATTATGGCTGATGACTGGTAGTGACTGATATATTTTTGCTCCCTCCCCCCAGAAAAGATAGGAGAGAAGATAAGAAAAAGTCTTGGTTTTCATAAAATTTCACTAAAATAGGAACATTTTTAAGATTTTTTCAGTTTTCTTGATTTATTACATGACTGAAAAACTGAAGAAAATTCAGTCCTTCCCGTTTCCATGACAAATGGAACTACAGAGTCAAAAGGTCTAAGCACGAATGCAGGTACAGAGCAAGGGGCACTGCTTCCAATTTATCTGCTTTTGTTCAAATGAGACCTAACTACTGCTTCATGTCTACTTGAGAAGTTTGCTGGTGTAAATGTACTATCTCAATAAACATTTCTTAGTAGATGTAAGGCCTACTGTTAAATGTCCCAGCTCAAGGGCAATCCCATTATCTTGATGCCTTTTTATAAACTCTGCTTTTATTCATCTAAACCTTGTTTCTCTACCAGATGTCAGCATGTGGCCAAAATCACATGAGAACAGCAATATGGAATTGGCTCTAGGACTTGATCACATGAGAACACAGCAATAGGTCAGCTGTCATGACCTACTTAGCTTCCTGGAAAGAGTGGTGCAGCCTCCTGATGATGGTAAAGCCCTTGTACAGGTGGGCATGCTATGTTTTTGCTGTTGATGCTGATTTTTAATGAAATTTGCTGTACTCATGGGCAAGTTCAGTTTTTATGTAGAAACAGGTAGGGTGTGAAGCACAGGCAGCAGTTAACAGCTATACCTCTACTTTTCTTTACAGCAAGTAATGAGTTCCTCTTAACAGCTTGCAGTTGGTTGGCTACCAGCTCACCTCAGAAATATGAGCTATGGTAGAAAGGGGAGAAAAGGTCAGCCTGGGTGTGGTGTAGGAGAGGATTTCCATTCCAGACACAGGGTTTTGGTAAGAGTAGCAGTGTTCAAATATGAAGTATTCAAATGATCAAATGGAAAAATTCTCTCCCTCCCAACCCCTTTTTTTTTAAGCAAACATAATATAAATGTAAAGGGAGATAAGCACTTTCTATTGTATTTCACTGGCTTTGTAGTCTTGATTGCATTGAGCACTTCACAGTAACATTTCAAGGTGTTTCTGCCTTTTCATTTTGCATGTGGATGTACAGTTTGCTTGAAAATATATGTCCTACTCAAGTTACACTAAGACAACATTGGATCTGTGATCCACATCCATCAATTAGATGTAAATTAGCGCTATTTAAAATTCCAAAGCAGAGTCTCACTATCATTCTACATTTTTTCTCTCATCCCAGGAAAAAGGTTTTTACACACCTCTGCTGACATTTGGTGAGTTTAGTTTCTGTTCTTTTAAATAACAAACTCACAAACAATGAGAGAAAGAAAAACTAACCAGATCTAACAAATGAGTTGCAGGGACAAGAGGCATTGTTAAAAACTAAGCATGTAAAATCCATGGCATTTGAGTACATACATACTCTATTTCTGGCACAGGCAAACACAATACAAATGTGGTGCACTGTACAGTCTTAAACTTGTGTGATATTTTACATTGTTACCTGAATTATTTCCTTAATTAGGAAAACTGTATATTACTTTTAGTAGATAAAAAAAATAAAATAAAATAAATGACAGAGGAGTGAGGCTGTTTGATCAATTCCACATTGGAAAAATTGCACACAATAATTTTGTTTGAAATCAGCATGAATCTAATAAAAATACTTCTATTTTTTGTTATTATTATTCTAGTGGATATCACATCTTGAAAATAAATAAATAAATAAAAGCTGCCAGCGAAGTATCTTCCTCTCATAATTGTCTGATATTAGCCTGTTTTGTTTGCAAAATGTGCAGTTGCTGGTGAAGACCACTCCATACTACAGAATGTTACACTACAGAAGAAATAATCTAATATAGAGGTATTTATAGAAGATCATAAACTTCTCATAGAAGTTGAAATGACATAGTTGATGCCAACTGAGGAGAGATAATCTTCTGCCTTAATAATATTAATGCTGAAAGTTCATTAGTACAATTCAGTAAAAGCAGTGTTACAGAGCATATCCATTGAAACATCCTCCAATGGATGTGTAAAGTATAAAAATCAGAAAACTGCATTAATGTCCAGTCAATAGCATGTTCTTTAGACTTTTTTTTCCAGAAATATCACATTAATAATTTTATCCCTGCTCTGAGACAAAGCCCAGTATTTCTGAAAACTGAATGCATCACAAATATTGAAAGAACTGTAAACATAGATGATTTTAAGCCATGGTCTGCACTGCTGTGCCAAAAAATATTCTCCATGTGTACTCTAAGCTATGCTCCACTGAATATAACTGTATTGCTTAGAATCATGGAGAGAACAAAAAAGAAATAATATGGAGGTCCATAGAGATATCTGGGCCTCTGCAGGACTTCTGGAAGAAAGGAGTGTGTAAATCAAATTCATCAGTAATTTCTAGGCTTTCTTTTGGTTTCACTCTTTGTTAAGTCTCCTTCCCATTTTATTCCTTTCCTCTGGCAACCAGACTTCCCTCCATTGCTTTTTATCTTTAGTCTACAACGCTTTTCCCTTCTGTGCCTCGTGTAACTTTTCAACCCTTGTTCTCTTGCCACTCTCTTCACCATACTTGCTCCTCTTCTCATTCTATCTCTGTGGATACTTATCCTTCACTCATCTTATTTGACATCTGCACTCTTCAAGAAAAGAAAGTGATGATAATTTCACTTTCCTATTCTCCTCTGTCCCTGTTTGTGGATTGGAATTTATGAGGAATGGCTGAGGGAGCTGGGATTGTTCAGTCTGGAGAAGGGGAGGCTGAGGGGAGACCTTATTGCTCCCTATAACTACCTAAAGGGAGGTTGTAGTGAACTGGGGGTCAGCCTCTTCACTCTTCTAATTAGTGATAGGATGAGAGGGAATGGCTTCATGTTGCACCAGGGAAAATTCATACTGGATGTTAGGAAATACTTCTTCTTCGAAGGAGTATGGTGGAACGGGCGGCCAGTCTTCTTCTGGAATGGGCGGCCCAGGGGGTGGTGGAGTCACCAACCCTGGAGATATTTAAAGAATGTTTAGACACTGTGTCAAGGGACATGGTTTAGAGAGAACTATTGGTGACAGCTGGACTGTATCATAGAATAGCTTAGATTGGAAGGGACCAAAAGATCATCTATTTACAACCCCCTGCCATGAGTTGCCACCTGCTAGATCAGGCTGCCCAGGGCCCCATTGAACCTGGCCTTGAATGCCTCCAGGGATGGGGTATCTACAACCTCTCTGGGTAGCCTTTTTCAGT